>NC_134712.1:87507790-88132790 GCF_049634645.1 Pelodiscus sinensis
CAGGATTGATAGGATTGTGGATATATCTGAAGATCAGAAGGATGTGCTATAATATTAAGCAATTAGTAAGCATATTTTAAAGTAAATAAATGTTTACTTTTTTGAGAGGGGTTGCAAGATATAAATATTTAGCAGCATAGAAATACAGTGAGATTGTTTCATCATAAAAGAACCTTGCATCACAAATTTATTTTCTTGATATAAATTTCCATTTTAAAAATTTACAGAAAAAGGTACTATGAGTAAACTAATATTTTTCTTTTAATCTAGAGAAGCAGCTCATTTTCAAGCTTAGAAATCAAGCATGATTACTCAATCAACTACCTAACTGATGACAATTAAAACGAACTTTTCAACTGAATCAAGAAAGAATGAATACAAACAATTACTTCCCTCTTCCTATTAGCTTTTCAGAGAAATACAGTTTCACATTATAAAACATCCCATAGTGTGTTTATCCACAGGCAACAGAATTGCAAAGTCGTTTTCAAAGCTGAACAGTAATTGGTCCCTTTTACAAAACCAAAAGCCCTAATTCTTCAAATTCATGTAGTTAATCATGTGACACCTTTCAACAAAAGCAGCATAATTTAAAGCAATACTGCATAAAAATAAAACAATATTTTCCATAAGAAGCACTTTTTTGCTTATTCTGTTAGATAACATTATATTTGAAAAGTCCTTTTATAACTCTCATTGTCAAAACTAGGAACTCAAATCATCATAGTATTATATGATGCAAACACACTTAAAAGTTAGCCTTTTGCAGTTCTCCTCTAATGCACTTTATACAATTTCAGATTAATAGTTAGGCTGAACAGCTTGACTAAACAGCCTTCAAAAAATAGTACATTATATAATTTAGAATGTTTTGCTTAGAGGTACACTTAAATAGTTTAAGACCAGCAATTGGCCTACTTTGCAAGTAGTATCAAGTTAGAAAAGTCTTCCAAATTTGCTGTATTAATTTAGAAAATAAACTCTCCGCATTTCTTGTTCAGAAAATTTAAAATAAAAAGATATCTTCCTCCACCCCCAAAACCCCACCAACTATACTAAAGTATGATGGGGCCTGAATGGCTAATGTGAGCCTGGGAGGCTAAGTAGGTTACCTGGCTGCACCTTGAGGGAGAGCCGGGCTTAACAGATAATGAAGCCCAGCAGGGCAGAAGCAGACTGAAGACAGGAGGTTTATAGCAGAAGGGGGATTGCACTTGCAATCACTCTCAGGAACAAAGAGGTGGTGAGGAGGAAGCCTGTAGAGAGAATAAGCCCTGGATGCTAGCCACGAAAGAGGGGGGAGAGGGGCGGAGAGCAGGAGCCAGTGCAGGGGAGAGCCAGCACTGGCTCTGCAGTATCGCCTCCCTCTCCCTGCGATTCTGCTCTGCCGTGAAGCAGCCCCTTCACAGTAACAGAACTTGTCCATGGAGGGGTATGAGCTCTCTACAGACAGTATCTATGGGGAGCTTGGACCCTGCCCTCGTGGACAGGGGCTGCTGTCCAAACAGCTTCTGTCTGTGGCAGGCCCAGGCTCACTACGGACAGAGGCTGCACAGGCTAATAGATTTTTTTGCTCCAGCCCCAGATGGAATAGCGTGGTACTGGAGCGTCAGCACAGGCTCCCCAATGCTGAGGGGAAGCCTCAAACTGCAGGGCCAGATCCAGGCAAGCTAGGGGCCACATCTGGCCCGCAGGCCTTAGGTTCCCCAACCCTGCCCTAAAACATCTTTTAAAGTTGACAGCGATTACATCTCAGCAGTACATCACCAATTGAAGAAGTAGGTTATTATTTCAAATTTTGAGCCAGTGATATTTCAAACTCGATGTAAAGAGCAGAGTGTCTGTGACAGGTCATTGGCAGCTTGTGGATACAGAGTGAGCTGCTCAGTTAGCAGGCTGAAGAGTCAAAGATCAGTGTGGGACTAGGCCAGGCCAAAGCCACAAAGTCAGAGTCCATTACCAAAATGAAAGCATGAGGAGAGCATGAGAGTTAGGATGGAAACAGGGTCTTGGCACCAGAGACAGCAAGGGTACTAAGTTGAAGACAGTAAACCAAGATCAGAGTCAAGAGTCAGACCAAAGTGGAGAGCCAAGAGTCTCAAATCCAGGTAAGTTGCAATGAGCAGTAGTGAGGTCGTGTGTTAGGGCAAAAATGCAGTAGAGGTCTATGTTGCTCAGACAACACCCAAATTGGTCTCTTGGTTTATATGGAGAGTGCCAGCTAATCAGGTAATCATGAAAGGCTGTCAAGCCTTTAGGGCAGGATTTCCTGCAATGCTTAGCCTCTCAGTACTTCTTAGTGGCAATTTCTCCTGGGCTCCTGCTTGTGATAAAGAAGTGACACTTGCCGCAGAGCCAGCAGCCCCTTGTTTTAGTTCCATGGGTTTTTACACACAAACCCAAAAGGTGGGAATGTGCATTAGTGTTACTGTGTTCAGGAAAATACATTTTACATTGTCTTAATCCCCCTAAACTCGTTTTACTCACCTGTGTCCTGTTAAACTCTCCCAAAAAGTGATGGTTCCATCAGTACCACAAGTCATTACCCATGTGTGAGGGACCCCTTTTGCTTTCGTTCCTACACAAACAAAGGCTTCCAATCCATATCCAAGGAGAAGGCTGCACAGAAGGGTGGCATGATCTTCACAGTCACCCTAGATAGCGAATATATTTATTAATTGTGTGAACAAAAATGCAGTAATCTTCCAATCATGATGTACCAAGCCTTATTTAAAAATTATCCACAAAAAGAGCACAGCAGAATAATATTTGTAAAAGAATCATTTGTGCATCATGGAAGGTGGCAGGTTTGATTACTAGAGAGACTATACTACCTGGAGAACAAGTACAGAAGAGGAATGGTAAGAAATAATCCATACATACAATAAATACTCTAAGACAAGTGCATGCACTAACCTGCCAGTGTGCCTCAGCTATATTCCAGAAGCACTATTTCTAAAGGGGCATGAGATGTGTGCCATTTTCTATTCCCAATACACTTTCACCTTCTCACAGGATACTGATAGTTTTGTGGTGGTTTCATTATACAGGCAGTCCCCGAGTTACGCGGATCCGACTTACGAACGGGGCTTTTCTCGCCCCGGAACTCGCGGGCGGCGGGACCACCCAGACACGCAGTGGTCCTGCCACCGCGTCCTCCGGGGCGAGAAAAGCTGCTCCGGGTGTCCCTGGTCTGCTGGGGACCCCGCCGCCTCTGCGGCTTTGCTCGGGGTGTCCCTGGTCTGCTGGGGACCCCTCCCAGCAGACCAGGGACACCCCGAGCAGACCAGGGACACCCGGAGCAAAGCCTTGGAGGCGCGGGACCCCGCTGCCTCTGCGGCTTTGCTCAGGGTGTCCCTGGTCTGCTGGGACCCCCCCCACCCCCGCGGACCAGGGACACCCGGAGCAAAGCCTTGGAGGCGCGGGACCCCGCCGCCTCCATGGCTTTGCTCCAGGTCTCCCTGGTCTGCTGGGGGGGGAGGGGCCGCAGCTAGGGGTAGAGCAGCTGGGGTGCTGCCGGGTTGTTCCTGGGGGGACCTACCTGGCAGCGCCCCAGCTGTTCTGTCCCAGGCTCCAGATTCAGCCGCTGTTGAAACTGATCAGTGGCTGATTCCAGGAAGCTGGGGGCAGAGCAACTCTGCCTCGGGCTTCCTGTAGTCAACCTCTGGTCAGTTTCAGCAGCAGCGGCTGAATCTGGAGCCAGTTCCGAGTTACGTACAAATTCAACTTAAGAACAAACCTATAGTCCCTATCTTGTACGTAACCCGGGAACTGCCTGTATAGACATTTGTCCACAAAGAACCAATCTGAGATCTCCAACTCATTTTATAGACAAACTTATTACTCTATTCTAGTAGCCTATTAAACCTTTTCAGAGACAGAATCATCTCTCCACCAACAAGTCTCTTAGGGTATGTCTACATTTGCACCCTCTTTCAAGAGAGGGATGTAAATGAAGATATTCGAAATTGCAAATGAAGCCGGGATTTAAATATCCCGTGCTTCATTTGCATATTCACAATATGGTGCTACTTCGAAATAGTGCTATTTTGAAATAGCGAATGCTGTTAAGACACGGTTATTTAGAGAGAAAACCCTTCTCTCGAAATAACTGGTAAACCTCATTGTATGAGTATTAAGGGTTATTTCGAGAGAAGGGTTTTCTCTCGAAATAACCACATCTTAATAGCATCTGTTATTTCGAAATAGTACTGGTATCCAAGTTTTTACTAAAGAGGTCAGATGTGGTCTTCCTTAAAATACATATGATATTCTCTACTTTCGCCTCTAAGAAAAAAGTTTTCTAAAAGTACTCCATGAAGCATAACACTCCACTATAGGCAATGAATCTTTTCAGGAAAGTTGAATGTGACATTCCTGAATTATTTGTATGATGTATGTTTTGTTGAATTTATATATTATTTTATATGCTGAACATGTTTCAATGTTAATGTAAAAGACCCCCAAAAGCACTTAATGAAAGTAGTGTTGGTAAATCCATAAAGCCCCCACCTGATGCTAGGAGTCATTATGATGTTGAAGGAAAAAATATTAAATCTTTTATCCACTTGTGTTCATTAAAGATCCCATAACCTCTCACTGAAATAGTGTAATATTCTAACTAAATTTCAGCTTGGAAAACGACATTCTGCCTATTTAAACTCTGTCTGCAGTTTCAGTTGGCTATGGTATTCTGCAGTGCTTTTTTTGTTTAAAAAAAAAAATAAAAGAAAGGTGCTGATACTAGGGTTGCCAGAAGCCCAACAAAAAAACAAAACAACAAAACAAAAACAACCCATGTTGCGGCAAAAATGCAGTCGGGGCCACTTTAACTGTCCCAAGCTGGCTTCCGTCTGGCACGGTGCGAGTGCTCCTAGGGTTCGCTGGGGGCTGTGCCGGGGGAAAGCAGTGAGTGCTCCCAAAAAAAGGTGATGGTACGCTGTACCGGTGCATACCATCACAAAAAAAGCACTGGAATTCTGCACGTCCTATGTTAAACACATAGGTAAGATTATTATTAAGGGGTAATACTTTAGGGCTGTGTCTACACTGGCCACTTATTCCGGAAAAGCAGCCGCTTTTCCGGAATAACTTGCCAGCTGTCTACACTGGCCGCTTGCTTTTCCGGAAAAGCAATGACGATCTAATGTAAAATTGTCATTGTTTTTCCGGAAAAACTATGCTGCTCCCGTTCGGGCAAAAGTCCTTTTCCGGAAACACTGTTCTGGAAAAGGGCCAGTGTAGACAGCACAGTAGTCTTTTCCGCAAAAAAGCCCCGATCGCGAAAATGACGATCGGGGATTTTTTGCGGAAAAGCGCGTCTACATTGGCCATGGACGCTTTTCCGGAAAAAGTGCTTTTCTGGAAAAGCATCCTGCCAATGTAGATGTGCTTTTTCCAGAAATACTTATAACGGAAAACTGTTCCGTTTTAAGCATTTCCGGAAAAGGGTGCCAGTGTAGACGTAGCCTAGGTGTGATAGCACTTTAGTGGAGAAGATTCTTGTTTCTCTGTGTTGCATTCTGGGATTACTCTTGATGAAAGAAGATATTTAATCACACCATAAAAAATACAGTAGATGTAATCCAGGATAAAATGTATCTAATGTATGTTGTTAAAAATGAATAAAAAGATTTATTTCCAACCTGTTTATATCATATCCCCTTTCAAAGAGAAAGACTCATCATCTTTCTTTGGATCATTCCAAATGCTGCTTACCTACTGTTTATGTACATATTAGGGATGCTGGCTCTTACTATATTTAAAAAGCAGAAGCGCAGTGCAGGGGAAAGGCAGGCTGATGTGCAGCAGGGCTGGGGGGTCCTGGCATAAGCCAGGAATTAGCTGTCTCAGCTGCACTGGGTCCCACTGATGGCTCTTAATACATTTAAAAGGTAGAGTTGCAGTGGGGTTAGCTCCCGGTCCCAGGAGCTAACCCTGCTGCAGCACCCCCACTTACTGACTAATCGACTAGTTAATGGAAAATCAACTAGTCGATTAGTTGATTAAACTAAATTTAACATCCCTAGTACATATCATGATACAAAAAATACAAGGCCAGCAAGGGTTATCATGTGTAAGTTAGAACATATCTCCTTTGAAATGGAGTTTAATGTGTATATTTTTCAATATACAAATAGTAATAACTTAAAATACTGCCCTGCAATTATTAAAAAAACACATTGTTTTACATAAAGGAGTATCTCAATATACCTTGTTTCTACACAGAAAAGCCAGAAGGGTGCACCATTGTTCTTGTTTACCACCACCTCCTCCAATGACTGGAGCTCTTTCATAACCAAGGACGTTAACAAATCTTGCAGCTTGCCTGGGTGTGTCCAGCAACCGGCCTGCTCGAAGTGGTCTGACATACGAACATACTGGACGGTTGATCCCATTTTCATCCTTAACATAAAAAAAACTGCAATGAATGGGAATTAATCAAAGTTCCATGTAAAAATAAGATGCCATCAGTCTTTCTGGGAATAAACAGCTGCATCGCAAAACTAAATGTGTGTTATAAAAGAAGAGGTCATTTTGCTATAAAAGAAGAGGTCATTTACAAAAAAAAACCAGAGTGCTACTACCAACAAAGCATTGTTCACACTTTCACTTGTTGTGACAAAACTTTGTTGTTCAATGGGAAGAGGAACGAAGTTAAACACCCATGAACAACAAAAGTTTTGTCGATTAAGTGCAAGTGTAGACTTAGCCTGATATTGGTAAAAAGGGTTAATTTTACTTATATAAAGTGCATTCACTCCAGAATAACTCAGGATGTTACACAGGCAAATGCAATAAAATTAAAATAGTTTCATTAACATGTCATAATGTAAAATGCAAAGACAAAAATATTAAAGAGATTAGTACCATTTAGTCAGAAGTTCCTGAATAAAAGCCAAAAATACTGTCACGAGAGTAAATGTTCAAGACCTACTTAATATTGTCACACTGCAATAAACCTTTATATTATTACCAACCAGGGCTGGATTTGAGCTATTGATATATTCTATATCCCGTTCCAATACCCTCCCACAATATTTCAAAGGTAAATAAATGCATATTTGTATTATTTTAATTTACATAAAATCAGATGTTAATATTTCTCATCTCTTCCTCAACATCTCCAAGAAATCAGAATGAGAAGAGTCTGAAAGATGTCCTATCAGGTTATGATTTGCTGTAGAGGAAAGTCTGTAGCACCATCTTCTTCATAATTTTTAAGAGTTTCAAACAGTATAAAAATTCACTTTCACCACTGCAATATCCCATGGCCAAGAAAAAACTACTAATAAGTTATACAGATAATGATAATAAAACCTTTTAGTGTACATATTCTATAAGCACCCAATGGGACACCAAAAGTATATTCTAGGAACATAAGTTTTTAGTTTCTTTTATTTAGGCTTGTAGCATCAGGAAATAATGGACTTAAAAAACATGAGATGTTAATGTTCAGGCCTTGGTTAGATGTAACAATGGGAAGAAAAACCTATATTTGAATGGAGGAAGAAATACTTCTCAGATAGCTGCCACTTCTCTTAAACTAATCTATTTGTAGCTCATCAGAATTCTGAAGAAAATAGAATAGTAGGCAGAGGACATAACTCGGCCATGTCTTCCATGACTATATTTCTGTGCCACATATGTGGTGGTGGTAGTCAGATGATAAATACATTTACTATGCAATTTTGACTGTCTCTCTTGTCTTCTCTATCTCTACTGGAACTTACTGTAATATTATTAAACTCTGAGCAGTTTCAATAAAATAGCTCCACTGTAATTTTTAAAACTCTAAAATATTATTAAAAGTTGTTCTGTAGTGTATCTAACATACAATGATGGTTTAGTGTGACAAGACCATGTTTGGAATGACCTTCATAATTCACTTAATGTTTTGCCAGTTGTAAGCAATGCAGAAATCTTACATTCATTAGGATAAAATTTTATATCGCATTTCAATATACATTCTGTACCTATACGGTCTTATACAAAACAGGGTACTTATAGCTGTAGTCTCTACATACAATTAAAAGAACTTAAATTTGGAGTAGAGCAGATATTTGAACCTTTTAGAAGAATTCACAAACCTGTGCAAAAATCTTTACTAGCCTGGTGTTATGTGAAGGCCTGATCTGCAAGTATTCTCTCCACCACTGCTTAGCATACACGAGAAACAAACGTTCTTTTTCTGCTGTTTTCTGGCGTTCTAAGGCAAGCTATAGTAGAAATAAATGTATTTAGCTTTAATATTCCTAATAGACATTAATGTTATGAAATAATATTTTAAACTATAAACAGTCATCATGATAAGTTGCAGCTTCATCAAATCTTTCTATTCTTAAAAAACACCTTGATATTTAAAAAAAAACACCAGTTATTTAAGTGTTAAAAGTAATCTTACTTAGAAGTTGAAATTAAATTTTGAAATATTTCCTAACAACTAATGAAAAAATCCTTTTATTTGCATGCTAACACATCAAAACGCTACTAGATTTGTCATCAGTGTTGTGTATCTTGTTAATGAAAGTGAGGAACAACTTCTCTGTCTTTATGAGAATATTTACTAGCTTTCCTCATGAAGGGAAAGGTAGTAAGGAGACAAACATATATCATGTACACAAGGGAAATAAATGCGTTGAAGCTTCCTTACTTTTCTGCCCAAAAGTGTACTAAAGAACTATAATTATCACAATAAAATTAAGTTTAGAAGATAAAATGTAAATAGTAATGTAATTTGAGATAAAATTATATATTTTTAAAATTACACAGGAGAAACAGTTGCTTGTAGAGAATTTTTAGATTAATATCATTGTTCAATGAATACCCTTCAAGACAATTTAAAAATTAATTATCACAGGAGAATACTCTCTATACTTCAAGAGAAAGCCTCAAGGAGCTCAGTCCATCTAGTTTAACACAAAGGTTACAGAGTGATTTTATTACAATCTGTAAGTACCTACCAAGGGAACAAATATTCGATAATGATCTCTTCAATTTAACAGAGAAAGGCATAACCCAACTCAATGGCTGGAAATGGAAGGTAGACAAATTCAGACTGGAAATAAGGTGCACATTTTTAACAGCAATTGTAATTAATCATTCTAACAGTTTGCCAAGGGTCATGGTGAATTCTCCATCTCTAGAAATTTTGCTCTAAGAATTATTTTGGGGACGTTCTTTAGCCTGTGTTACACAGGAATTTGGAGTAGGATGACAATGGTCCATCCCGGCCTTGCAAACTATATATCAACAAGTCTGCAATTTGACAGCTTGGTTAATTTAAAAACAAAACAAAACCACTTTCTGTACAAATTCTGAATTACTTACTTGAGTATTAACTATTTCCTGGGACAATGTCGTATTTAGTTGTGGGTACATCTCAAGTCGGATATTTAGGACTCCAACAGAAACCTTTGATTCTGTACCTTTAAACCAAAATACTGTGTGATCAATTTGCTGAGAATTTTAGAGACATCTAAGACACAGATTGGTCTACCAATAACGAACATATTACAAAATTCTCTACTTTTAAAATTCTTTTATCAGTCCCTTTTGATTCTTGATAGATGCCAGTCTCTCTTACGATCATTAGACTGATGCTTAAATATTTGTGTACTTTATTATATGTACGACAGCAGCATCTTGAGACACCAGTCAAGAATAAGGGATGACTTCACTTAGGCCTGATCTACAGTATGGCATTAGGGCAACAGTTATAATTCATGTGTGTCCACGCTATCCTTTCGACTGACATAAAAGGCTTGTAAAATTAACTTCTTAACAAGAAGCAACCCTCCCAGATCAACTTAAGTGTAGTGTAAACAAAGTGCTGTGTGACTGCACTGAATACCACTTTCAATACCACTGTACTTCAGCCAGGTACACAGGAAATCTTTGGGAACTTTTGAATTCTCATTTCCCGTTTGATCAATGTGGAGAGCTTACCAGCACAGCTAAGTATGCATACTCAGGGCCACAAATGCACTGCAGCCCTGAGCATATAGGAGACATTTGAGCTGACTGCTGTGTGGGGAGGAGAGCCTGTCTAGGCAGAACTCTGAACCAGTAGAAAAAATGCTGACACCGATGCCAAAATCGCTTAGAGAATAGGGGACAAGGGCTTCACCAGGGACACACAGCAACGTTGCAAGAAAATCAAGCTCAGACAAGCATACCAGAAGACTAGGGAGGCAAATAGTCACTCTGGTTCTGAGCCACAGACATGCTGCTTCTATGAGCAGCTGTATGCCATTTTAGGCAAAGACCCCACCTGTATCTCTCTGTGGATACCTCCCAGGACACTGGGGTGCCTTGAGCAACAATGAAGATATTGCTGATGAAAATGAAGAGGAGGAGGTGGAAAATGCACAGCAGGAAAGCAAATGATTCATTCTCCCAGATAGCCAGGACCTCTTTCTAATTCTGGTGCCAATCCCCTCCCAGGCAGTACTCCCTGTAAGCTGTGTGCTTGTGTAGCCCCTCAGAAGAGATCAAATGCCACTCAGCTGATTAGCAGAGTACCCACAGCTAAATTTATTGTTTCTACTGGTGTTGAATGTTTGCACATGCCTCAATTCACATATAAAAATGTATTCCACACATAGATGGAAAAAATCCACACAGCGTTGGAAAAGATTTGATAAACAATGCTCCCAGGACATATTATTGCTGGACCCTGATGGCAGGGAAGGCACCTCTGATGAATGCACATTTGTAGTCACACCATAGGGGTTAATGTTTAATCTGAGGTAAATACTTAGGATACAGTGGAGTCAGTTCAGTTACACAGAGGGAGCTCCTTAGAAAAGCCTGTTTATGTGCCTGGGGATGGACAGAGAATCCTCCATGGAAATCTCTAGGAAGCTCTCATGGAGGTACCCTGCAATTCTTCACAGTAGATTCTGTGAAGGGCTTGCCCTATTCCATCCACACAGGTAGGATACTTTCCCATGCTACGCCAATATTAAGTGATCTGGGATACTCGAAGAACACATCATAGCAGCAAAAGGTCCTGGTCTCTGCCAAGATTCCTGTAGCAACCACACCCTTTCCAGCTGTGTTACCCTCAGGAGACTAATATTGCACAATTACAAGGTGAAATTGGGAAAGTTGCGTAAGTGCTAGTCTGAAGTAATCCTTTCCTGTTTGGTGATCCATGCCAAAAATGTCTGTGTGTGTGCTCTGTTTGTGTGTGGTACAGTAAAACTCCAGTGGTCCGGCATCCAATGGGCCGGCACTCCTGATGGTCCGGCACCATCTGGAACCCGGAAGTGCTCCGGGCAGCCGGACAATTGGAGCTGCTCTGCCCCCGGCTTCTCCATTCAACCGCTGCTGAAACTGACCAGCGGTTGACTCGGGGAAGTCGGAGGCAGAGCAGCTGGGGTTCTGCAGGGTTGGTCCCCTAGCGCTGCCGCTCGGCACTGCGGGACCAACCCGGCAGCACCCCAGCTGCTCTGCCCCAGACTTCCCCAGAGTCAGCTGCTAGTCAGTTTCAGCAGCGGCTGACTCGGGTATGCCTGGGGCAGAGCAGCTGGGGTGCTGCCGGGTTGGTCCCGCAGTGCCGAGGGGCGCATCCCCCCCACTCCACCCCAGACCTTTTATAGTCCCCCCCCCCTTCTGATAGTCCGGTATATTTGATAATCCGGCACCCCCTGGGTCTTAAAGGTGCCGGATTATCGGAAGTTTACTGTACTAAGGGATCATCCTGGACCACAGTCAGCATGTTCATGACCAGAGTAGTGCCACACTGACTTTAAACATTCTCTTTCTTTTCACCCCAAACTTGATGCTGCTACTTTACAAAAGCAAACTCGTTAAAAAAATAGTTGGTTTTTGTAAGGGTGGACATTGGTGCCTGTCCTCAAACATCATCAATATCGCTGTGGGAAAGGGAGGCTATTATTTGCAGCCCCTAATCACAGATTTTTGAAAAGCAGTAACAAAAGATCCCTCCTACCCTTTCTTGTGCGCTTACCCTGCCTGCAAACCCAATTCTGCTCCCCAGCGCTCTGCCGTGCGTTGTACCTTACTAGTAGACACTTCTTTTAAAAGACAAATTTTGACTTTACACCAAGGCAATGTATTTACTACTGTGAAGTGTTTAAATCATTTCAAACATTAACCTTGTGTTTTCAACAATGTATGTTCTCAAAGGCTACCCTTAGGCTACGTCTACACTGGCCCCTTCTTCGGAAGGGGCATGCTAATTTTGAACTTGGGAATAGGGAAATCCGCGGGGGATTTAAATATTCCCCGCGGGGTTTAAATAAACATGGCCGCCGCTTTTTTCCCGGCTTGGGGAAAAGCCGGAAAAAAGCGTCTAGACTGGCGTGATCCTCCGGAATAAAGCCCTTTTCCGGAGGATCTCTTATTCCTACTTTGAAGGGCTTTATTCCGGAGGATCACGCCAGTCTAGACGCTTTTTTCCGGCTTTTCCCCAAGCCGGAAAAAAAGCGGCAGCCATGTTTATTTAAATCCCGCGGGGGATATTTAAATCCCCCGCGGATTTCCCTATTCCCAAGTTCAAAATTAGCATGCCCCTTCCGAAGAAGGGGCCTGTGTAGACGTAGCCTTAGAGTTTTGGGGTTTTTTTGCTTGTGGCTTGAACCTTATCTGGGGGGCATCCTCCATGCCAGCAAAGACTGTCCTAAATAAGAAGGCAGAAGAAAAGCACACTAGGGAAAACATGTTTTATGATCCGATGCATTCCTCAGACTGACAGGATCCAGCTCAATGCACAGAGACTTTCATTGTTAATTAGCCAAACCATGATGAAATCATATTGCAAATACTGGTTTCAGTCACAAGTGACTTTTATATAATATTTATTTTGCTAGTTTAGCTTTAGTATTTAATCTTACCTACACCCAGAAGTTCTACAGCAACATTTGTTACTCTGTTCTCTGCACCAAGGACAGATCGCCATTCCAAGAAATAGGATGCCACTAATGTGGTCTCACCAAACATGTCAGTTTTGATCAGAACCAGATGCACTGGATCACATATTGATAACATAGCAGTTGCATCCACTATCTTACTTCCATCACCTGCCATTATTAGACCAATAGAAAACAAGCACTTTACAATTATATCAGATTATATCAGAGTACTATCATTACAAATTCTCCCCACTAAAATTGCTTTACAAATCTAACACACAACTACACTCAATTTTTTTTAAATTATTGCATAAATTAAAAAACAAGTCAGTTCTGGCCACTCATCTCACCCAATCTCAAAGAAAGACACTGCAGAAAAAGATGGGGGTCAGAGACAAATTATGACAGAGTGAGGGGAAGATTTCCATATGAGCAAAGGTTGAAAAGATTAGCGTTCTTTAGTTTATAAAGGTAACAGTTGGAAAGAATGGACAAATGGACAAGATGCCAGTGCAGAGAAACCTGAGCATAATGACTGTTAGAGAGAAAGTAAATTTAAGCATTCTTATTTGGCCCTTCTAATAATAAAAAAACAAGGAAATATTCAATTAAATGGAAAGGTAAACTTAAAACTGATAAAAAGGAAATGTTTGGGGTTTTTTAATCATGAAGCATTCCTAACCTGTGGATCTCACTGCCTCAAGACGTTTGGGGAAAACTCTTAATAGAATTTAAAAAAAAAACATTTATGTTAGCTGGGATAATTAAAAAAATAAATAATATAACCATTATGCTTCAGGGCACAAGGCAACTACTACCTGACAGAAGTTAAAAAGAAACTTCTCCTGTAGACAGATTATTCCATAATAGTCTTGTATGGGCTCTTTTGAAATATCGAGCATCTTAGCTGCACCTCTGATCTGATGTAGTACAACAATTCCTACATTCCTATGTTTTAATTTATACTGCTTTATGCATGAATATAGAATTTTCATATGCTGCTTTACTATCTGACAATTTGAACCAAAAGAACTACATAGTATTGTGGTTCAATATATAAACAATGATAGGATCTTTTAATACTTGCAATAGCATAGAATATTTCAGTGGCTACAAGGCCTTTAACCTTGAACTATGCAGCCAAAGCACAACGATTTTCCAGCATGAAATACATTCTGTTACATCATGTTGATTGAAATAAAATATTATTTTGGAAGTTTACTACATGGTAATAATTCTGCCCACTACACTCCTTTTACAACATATTTTGACTGTTTTCACCTAAGTCACCATATTATCTCTATATCTCTTTAGAAAAAGAATTGGCATCATTGTACCAAAGCCTACAGCCCGCAGAGATGTGGCAGTGGCCACCATCTATATTGATATGCTAATATTATTAATTTAACAATCTATAATGTAATGCAATCAGTCTACATATTCTAATTCTAACTACTCAAAAAATTATTGCAATGTTCCAGAAACAGTCCCTTCATTTCCAATCAAATCATGATTAGATAAATGTAGTATTGAAAAAATAATGCACTGCATTATCAGACAATGAACACTTTCTCTTGAATTTGCCCTATTATTGATCAAAATAATATAAAATATTTTAAACAAATCCATAATCTTAGTACAATACATTACATATATTTTCAGACTTACAGTGTTCCTTACCTAGGTTATCCTTGTGTACTTCAAGTAAAAAACCATCATGAAAATCTGGTTCACAGGCACATGGGACAGGTTTAGAGCGAAAACGTTGGTTTCGAAAGTGCAAACACAGAGTGAAAGTAGAACAAATTTGACCAGGTAAAGGTTCAGGTTCTTGCAGATGTTCCAGAAAAGCTTTTCCACCCAAAACCTGAAGGTAAAGATACCTCCGTGTTGGGTCAATGTTAGCTGCAAAGTGTAGCAATAAATGTAAAGAAACTGCCAACAGGTCTTAAGGAATGTATTTAAAACATCAGTAAACTAATACAGATTATCACAAGGCACAGTTTCAACAAAAGTGATATAGAAGTGTTTGAAATAATGGATAAAACTGGTTCTTAAGATATTTTAGCAAACATTTCAGATTATGCTAGCATGTGTGATTTGTTGGTTATGCTGCTGCTTACATGACATGTCTTTCTGCTATTTACACTATTTTATTTCCAGTTGATGAACAGGAAAAACTTTTGCTTTCTGTACATTATGGAAATTATTTTAACTGAATTCCTAAAACATAAAACCTCATTAAGTTTGAAGAGTTAAATTTACAATTTGTAAGTAAACATTCATATTTCTTATGGAATTATTATCCAGGTACTAAATTAACAAAAACATACTTTTTTGCAGTATTGGGGGTTGTCTGTCAATAAAATGTGTAGCCGGTTTTGGAGTTGAAGCCATCTCTCTGTCATTCACATCCTAGAATTACAGTTCAAAGAAATTTTTAAAGAGTGAAGGAAGAAAATCTTGCTCATGAAACTTGGGATGTAAGAGTTTAACCCATTAACTAATAAGCCGATGATTACTGATTTCTATTACCTGTTAAACTCTGGCCGCTCCCATGGCACCAGTTGCCCTGTGTTCTGTGTACATTGGCTTCTAGCTCCGCTCCCAGACAGCTGGCTACCACCCCACATTGTGAGGCCTGCCAGTCCACTCTTGGGGTCTGGCTCCGCTGCTGGGGAGCCGGATGCCCCATGCTGTGGGTTCTGCAGCCCGCAGGCTCCCGGCACGTGGCAAGAGCCTGCTGGCTGCAAAGCCTGTAGCACGGGGCAGCTGGTGCCCTGGGAATAGGGCCAGCAGCAGAGCTGGCAGCACAGAGTAGCCAGCACCCCAGGAGTGGGACTGGCAAGGGATATCCCGGGAGTGGCCATGGGGGCACCCCTCCACCATCCTTCCCTCCCTACTCATACACCCCAGGGTAAAATAGTTAGTCATGTAACCAATAGGATTTTTAATGGTCACATGGTTACTGTTATAGATTTTTTACATCCTAATTGAAACCCTGAGAATTCCTCACTCCCACCACCATCCCAACCCCACAATGCCTTGAACACCTCCCTTCTTACAAGTCAGTACACCCTGCTACCTGACTGAACAGTTTAATACTGTACACATAATAGGGATGTAAGCAAGTAGTCAACTAACCAATAATCCTAGGCTTATCGGTTAGTCAAGTTGACTACTCCCATTTCCCCATTCCCTTGCTGCCTCAGAGGCAGCAGTGCAAGGAGGGGGGGGCAGGGGAAGCTGCCACAAAGCAGCCTCTGTTTGCAGCGACCTGGGCTGGCCGCCAGCAGAGGCTGCTCCGGCAGCAGCCCCTGTTCATGGGGGGGTCCCAGCTCCCTGCTGAACTCCCCCCGCACTCTGCAGACAGAGCAGGTATTTCACTAATCATGTAGTTGATAGAATTTTTATTGACTACATGATTAGTTGATAAGGGAAGGCGTTTAGTCCCGGCTCATGCCAGGTCCGGGAGGTACCTCGCTGCAGCTCTGCAGTTTAAATGTAGTAGGAGCCAGGCTGCCTGCCTGCCTGCCTGGCTTTAACTACATTTAAAATTCAGAGCCACAGTGGGGGTAGCTCTCGGACCTGGCACGAGTTGGGACTGAGCACCTTCCCTTATCGACTAATCATGTGGTCGATAAAAATTCTATTGACTACATGATTAGTGAAATACCTGCTTCTTAACATTCTAACACGTAACTTCAACTGATTTCAGAAACAAGGACTTCAGAATAAATGTTACACTGATTTGCTAACAATCTGGTAACAGTAATTAAAGCTAATATAAGTATCATTTCAGTACATTGAGCTTTCACTCTCCGTTGAATTTCCACAATGCCAAGATGACAATTCCACTCTGATTCACATATTTTTTGTTTGTTTCAAGCCCTCATCTCAGTACAACTCACAGTTACAAATGTAAGTTCTTTCATAACATCATCAATGATTCCCCGTCGTCTTAAAGCCTTCATCAGATCTTCTGCAGATAACTGTTGATGCTCGGGCGCTAATTCTTCACGTATAGTCTCAGCAAGAACTTCTCGGATTCTGCCATGGACATCCATCTAAAAGAGAACTCTTTATATTATATCCTATATAACAATCTACCCAATCTCTGACAAGATCTCAAACCACTATTCTTTGATACTCCTACTACTCTTAGAACCGTATGTGAGCAGCATGGTAGTGGATTAAAATTAACAATCCTGTGAACAAACAGCAGCCCGGGTGAAACAGTACCATGGTACACAATTTATTTCCTTTTTTTTGACTGTGCAAAGAATGGCATCACTGGTTTCCAAAAGCAGGAGAAATCGCAAAATACTTCCCTACATTACTTTGGTCATTTTGCAGCTACCTTTACCTTCACTACCAAATAGTGTAGAGAATTATTTTCATTTGCTAATAATTTGTCATCAGTCATTAAAGCCAATAAAAACAACAACTGAGTGCACTGAGCTTTCTCTCTATTGAAACCATTTCTTTATTCCCAATAATAGTAGGGATTTTAGCTAACTCCATATTGATTGGATACATAGAATCATAGAATAATAGGACTGGAAGGGACCTCAAGAGGTCATCGAGTCCAGCCCCCCGCCCTCAAGGCAGGACCAAGCTCCGTCTACACCATCCCTGACAGATGTCTATCTAACCTGTTCTTAAATATCTCCAGAGAGGGAGATTCCACCACCTCCCTTGGCAATTTATTCCAATATTTGACCACCCTGACAATTAGGAATTTTTTCCTAATGTCCAATCTAAACCTCCCCTGCCGCACTTTAAGCCCATTACTCCTTGTCCTGTCCTCAGAAACCAAGAGGAACAAATTTTCTCCTTCCTCCTTGTGACACCCTTTTAGATATTTGAAAACCGCTATCATGTCCCCCCTTAATCTTCTTTTTTCCAAACTAAACAAGCCCAGTTCCTGAAGTCTGGCTTCATAGGTCATGTTCTCTAAACCTTTAATCATTCTTGTCGCTCTTCTCTGTACCCTTTCCAATTTCTCCACATCTTTCTTGAAATGTGGCGCCCAGAACTGGACACAGTACTCCAGCTGAGGCCTAACTAGTGCAGAGTAGAGCGGCAGAATGACTTCACGAGTTTTGCTTACAACACACCTGTTGATACAACCTAGAATCATATTTGCTTTTTTTGCAACAGCATCACACTGTTGACTCATATTCAACTTGTGGTCCACTATGACCCCTAGATCCCTTTCCGCCATGCTCCTTCCTAGACAGTCGCTTCCCATCTTGTATGTATGGAACTGATTGTTCCTTCCTAAGTGGAGCACTTTGCATTTCTCTTTATTAAACCTCATCCTGTTTACCTCTGACCATTTCTCTAACTTGCTAAGGTCATTTTGAATTATGTCCCTATCCTCCAAAGAAGTTGCAACCCCACCCAGTTTGGTATCATCTGCAAACTTAATAAGCGTACTCTCTATCCCAATATCTACATCATTGATGAAGATATTGAACAGTACGGGTCCCAAAACAGACCCTTGAGGAACTCCACTTGTTATCCCTTTCCAGCAGGATTTAGAACCGTTAACAACAACTCTCTGACTACGGTTATCCAGCCAATTATGCACCCACCTTATCGTGGCCCTATCTAAGTTATATTTGCCTAGTTTATCAATAAGAATATCATGCGAGACAGTATCAAATGCCTTACTAAAGTCTAGGTATATGACATCCACCACTTCTCCCTTATCCACAAGGCTCGTTATCTTATCAAAGAAAGCTATCAGATTAGTTTGGCATGACTTGTTCTTCACAAACCCATGCTGGCTATTCCCTATCACTTTATTACCTTCCAAGTGTTTGCATATGATTTCCTTAATTACCTGCTCCATTATCTTCCCTGGGACAGACGTTAAACTGACCGGTCTGTAGTTTCCTGGGTTGTTCTTATTCCCCTTTTTATAGATTGGCACAATATTTGCCCTTTTCCAGTCTTCTGGAATCTCCCCTGTCTGCCATGATTTTTCAAAAATCATAGCTAAAGGCTCAGATACCTCCTCTATCAGCTCCTTGAGTATCCTGGGATGCATTTCATCAGGACCTGGTGACTTGCTGACATCTAACTTTCCTAAGTGATTTTTAACTTGTTCTTTGTGTATCCTATCTTCTAAACTTACCCTCTCTCTGCTTGTATTCACTACATTAGGCACACCTCCAGACTTCTCGGTGAAGACCGAAACAAAGAAGTCATTGAGCATCTCTGCCATTTCCAAGTTTCCTGTTACTGCTTCTCCCTCCTCACTAAGCAGTGGGCCTACCCTGTCCTTGGTCTTCCTCTTGCTTTTAATGTATTTATAAAAGGTCTTCTTGTTTCCCTTTATGCCTGTAGCTAGTTTGATCTCATTTTGTGCCTTTGCCTTTCTAATCTTGCCCCTGCATTCCCGTGTTGCTTGCCTATATTCATCCTTTGTTAGTTGTCCTAGTTTCCATTTTTTATATGACTCCTTTTTTATTTTGAGATCATGCAAGATCTCCTTGTTAAGCTAAGCTGGTCTTTTGCCATATTTTCTATCTTTCCTACACAGCGGAATTGTTTGCTTTTGGGCCCTTAACAACGTCCCTTTGAAATACTTCCAACTCTCCTCAGTTGTTTTTCCCTTCAGTCTTGCTTCCCATGGGACCTTACCTACAAGTTCTCTGAGCTTATCAAAATCTGCCTTCCTGAAATCCATTACCTCAATTGTGCTGGTCTCCCTTCTACCTTTCCTTAAGATCATGAACTCTATTATTTCATGATCACTGTCCCCTATACTGTCTTCCACTTTCAAGTTCTCAACTAGTTCCTCCCTATTTGTTAAAACCAAATCCAGACCAGCTTCTCCTCTGGTAGCTTTTTCAACCTTCTGAAACAGAAAGTTGTCTCCAATGCAGTCCAGAAACGTATTGGATAGCCTGTGCCCCGCTGTGTTAGTTTCCCAACATATGTCTGGATAGTTGAAGTCCCCAGTCACCACCATATCTTGGGCTTTGGATAGTTTTGTTAATTGTTTAAAACAAAACACAAGACAAGATGTAGATATACACTTTCTACACACCTGTAGGGACTGCTTCGTGGAACAGCTAGTCTTGGACCCTATAAGGCAGAGATAGGAAACCTTTTTTGGGTTGGGGGCCACTGACCCCAGAGCAAGTAGATTTTGTGTGCTCCAGCCCCACAGGGGAGCTCTGAGATGCTGGGGTCAGATCCAGGGAAGCCGGGGGCCACAGGTTCCCCACCCCTGCCAAAAGGGAAGAGGCAATTTTTTATTTAGTCCTAGATGAAGCACAGGATCTGGTTCAAGAGGTGAATATAGCTGAACCATTCAATAAACAAGTGGGTTGTGCCCACGAAAGTTCATGATACTAACTTTCATGGCTCATGGGTCCAATATTGGATTTGCACAGTCAATTACAATAGCTATGTGCCAGTCTATTATATATATTTTTGTTAGTCTCTAAGGTGCTACAGGACCATTGGTTTTTAAGTTTTTTCACTCAATAATAGTGACCTAAGTTTCCTCTAAGTTGTGCGGCTGCACAGCAGCCTATTAAGGGCTGTGGCAGGGAGAGGAGCCTCTCCCCCAACCTCAGCCCTAAAGCTGCCATCATGGAGAGAAGCACCTCTACCCTCCCAATCCAGGTGCTGCTTTCAGGAGAGAGGGCTAGTGGGAGTTCTCTCTCCTTGCTTTAACCCTGGGGCAGCTTGCAGTCCAAGGCCCTCATCCCCAGCCTCATATGCCAGCTGGTGCCCTTAGCCTGCCCCTCCTACCCACATGTCAACCTTTTGCCCTAGCCCTGAGCCACCTCCCATGCCCTGAACAACTCATTCCTAGCCCCTCCCCAGATCCTGCATCTCCAGACAGAACCCTCAAACACCCCTGTACTGCCAACCCTCTGCTACAGGCCTAAGTCCTCTCCCACACACTGAATCCCAAGAGTTCTGAAGAAATTCAAATATGAATCTGCAGAACTACTAACAATGTAAAATATTGTTTAAACCAGCTTCTGTAACAGATGACTGAAAGATAGCTAATGTACACTGATTTAAAAAAAAGGTCCAGAGGCAATTCTGGCAATTACAGGCATATGAGCCTACCCTACAGTACCAGGCAAATTGGCTGAAAAATATACTAAAGAACAGAATTATCAGACACACTAATGAACACAGTCTATTGAGGAAGAGTCAACACCGCTTTTGTAAAGAGTAATCATGCCTCCTCAATCTACTGGAATCTCTGAGGGTGTCAACAAGCATGCAATCAAGACTGATCTGGTTGCTATAGTGCAGCGTTTCCCAAAGTGTGGTCTGCGGCCCAGTACCGGTCCACAGAAAAATTATCGCACACGATCCTATTCATTTGTGTGACGGGCATGCTCCTAGGCAGCAGGGCTAGATCCGGCAGACGCTAGGACCCAGGGAGAAGGCCGTGCGCACTGACACAGAATGCCCAGCGCTGGATACAGCCAGGGGAGCCGGCACCGGCGGATAAAGCCGCCGGGATTGGGGCTGGGGGAGAGGGGAGGGCAGTAAGTGGCTAAAAGATAAGTAAAGTGTAGGAACAAATGTTCCATTCTCACAATGGAGACAAGTAATAAAAGAGTGCCCCAATAATCTGTTCTGGGACCTGTGCTGTTCAACATATTTGTAAATAACATGGAAAAAGGGTAAACAGTGAAGTGGACAAGTTTTCAGATTATACAAAATTTCTCAAGGAAACAAGTCCAAAGCTGACTGAGAAGAGAACACAAAAACTGTATGGCTGGGCAATTGGCAAATGAAATTCACTCATGAAAAGCAAAGTAATGCACATTGATGTTATTTTTTTTTCTTTTTCCCTTTCCTGATGGTTCATTTTCTATTAGCTGTTCTGACAGCTGCTGCACACTGAGCAAATTTTTTAGAGTACTATCCACACTTACGTTAAGATCACTTTCTTGAGTGATAACTAATTTAGACCCCATCATTTTATATGCTACCGCTGTTACTGGTGTCACCAATTGATTGATTTGGTTTTTTTCCCTCCTCAAAACTGTTTTGCCCAAGCCTCAGAAGAACACAGGAGAAAGAATTTACACTGAAACAATGCCAAGGGCCTTGAGATGGGGCCCGGGAGAAAAACTGGGCTGCACATGGCTCTCCAATCGTGAGCATTTTCAAAGTACTATTTTTTCCTGCCCACTTACTAGCCTAGGTTCTCTCTCACTGACCCCTTTAACAACTCTCCTCTGTTCACCCCCTCCACATTAAATTAACATGCAGCTTTATCTATATTTCTTTTAGATGACTGTCTCAAGATGGAAGTACTTCTGAGCAAAAGCAGAATTTCCAGACTCATCTCTATTCACCACCTTGACTCAGGCACCAACTATATGTTATAATTAAAGCAGTGGTGGGCAACCTGTGGCCTGAGGGCTGAATGTGGCCCATTGGAGTTCTATGTTTGCCCCACAAGACATTTAGTTTACCATTGTCCATGCCTAGGGTTGCAGATTCTGCTGGTTTTCGTTCACATTTTTTTCTCTTACCAGTACTGCAAGTGACATGCACTTAAAGGGTACATGAAATGAGGTGTGTGCTGGTTGCGCACACAACATTATGAGAGCCAGGTGCTTCCTCTGCATTCAAAGTGCTGGTATGGTTTAAATCGACCCCCCCCCCCCCACACACACAAATTCTAGGCACACAAGTATAGTTAACAAAACTACACTATCTTCGGAAACCTTTTTTTTAATGACAATCTTATGGCCCACTGAGATGGAGGGCTACTCATGCAGCCCATTCACTATCCTAGGTTCTCCCTCACTGAGTTAAAGCTTTATCCCCTTCTAACATGGCAGCAGTTCTACCAGAAAAAGATGCTCAGTGTGGTTATAGTTATTCCCATTTAAGGAAATAACTATACTAGATTAATAATGGTTTAATAATGGACAGTGAATCCAAGTAATTACTGCCATAACTGCCCACCCAAACCTCACCTTCCAAAACTATACTGGTAAAATAAGTGCAGAGTAGGCCTCAACTACTTGGATTCACTGTCCATTATTTTGGCAGCATTTCGGACCTTGAACAATGTCTCTCTCTCATATCTGCAAATCTACCCGTCTTGAAATCCTTATCCAGGCTTTTGTATTATTTTGTGTCTCAAACTCCAGAGTTCTGCCCGCACAGAATTCTGCCCTACAAGAACTGTCTTGTATTTAAGAGACTAGGCTGGAATTCATGAAATCTGGATTCTGTTGCTGGTTTCATCGCAGACTTTCTGCCTGACCATTAGTGATGTAAATGTTTAACCAGTTAACTGATAAGCTTCACCCTTAACAGGTGAGGCTTATTGGTTAAAGTTAACCAGTGGGGCCTGGAACAGATCTCCACCTGCCATGGGCAAGGGGCTGCTCCAGCCCCACTGAGGGCCTGCCATGAACAGGAGCTGCTCTGTCCGGGTATCCGCAGTCCCCCGCCCATCCCTCACCATAATCCATTAACAACTGGTTAAACATTTTTAACCTGTTAACTAATTAAATGGGATTTTACATTCCTATTGTATACCAGTGATAATTAGAGATGAAAGCTTCTAGTTGCGTAGCTGACTACCTGATAAGCACAGGCTTATCAGGTAGTTGAGTGACTACTTAACTAGTCTCCCTCTGCTGTCTCTGTATCAGAGGCAGCAAGGGGGGGAAGCAGGAGCCAGTGCTGGGGGGAGTCGGCTTAAAAGCCAGTTCCCCTCAGCACCATCTACACAGTGCGGGGGTGGAAGCAGGGAAGGCTGAGCTGTAGTGGTCCCGGTGGCACCATGAGATGGGACTGTTCAGTCCCGGCTAGCACTGCCCCCGGGAGCCAACCCCACTGCAGGATCGCTCCGACCCCCTTATTGACTGATATTTAACATCCCTAGTGAGAATCTGGTCACATCATCCCATAAATTCATCCTTGCAAACAATATTGAACAATCACCTCCAAATATGCGAGACATGTCAAAACTTGGTGACTGAAACCGAACGCTTTGACAACACTTGTCTCTGCCTTCCACATGAACACACAAGAAACCAAATGCCACTGAAAGTGGACTTTTGAGATCTGCCTATACTACATGACTACAACCCATGGCATTAAACTCAACTGGATGCTGAACTATTGCCAACATCTTGATAATATCACAAAGAAGATAAAGAAGAAGGTTAACATCATCCAGAAGCTCATTAGCACATTGTGGAGATGTGATGAATGCATGCTTCGAACATCACTATATGCTCTTGTCTTGGCATCAGCAAAAATGTGCCAGTCTGGTGCAAAGCTTCAGTGGGTAGGCACTGAACTCAACATCATGCTCAGCCTTGTTGGTGATTCTCTGAAATCAACCCCAACCAATATGTGGGTCTCTCAATTTTGGTAGGCATAGTTCCAGCCACGGTCAGGTTATGCTAGATACTGCTTGTGGCCAGGAGTACAATTTCTTGGCCACTCTGGACTAATCCCCTGTAGGCAGGGTTTGAATCAATGCTTCCATTACAGCCAGCTGGAATGGGAAAGAAATCCTGGGTGTGGTTAGGTAAAAATAGTTCGCTCAGTTTGCTTAGACCTACTAGATATTCAACAGTTAGAATGGTGTTTTGCCCATTGTTGTGGAGCCACAAACTCTGTTGACCCTAAATGCAGGAATTGTAAGATATGACCACCAATGCTTGCAGTTATTGGGGGAATGCAGAAAAGTCATACTGTGTTTCACTCAGTTTAAAGGAGAGAGACTATCAGTGTAAAGAATAAGGCTTTCTCTGCCAAAACTCTGGAAAGTCAACTGGGAGGAGGGCAGAACTCTGAATCAGCAGGCTGCATGCACTCCAGGCGTGAGCTGTAAGACTGGTTCAACCTGTTTTGTCCCCCTCCTCCCCAAATCCGGTCTAATGTAAGAAGTAGAACAGAGTCCATAAAGTCAAGTATCAGAGGGGTAGCCGTGTTAGTCTGAATCTGCAAAAGCGACGAGGAGTCCTGTGGCACCTTATAGACTAACTGAAGTGTAGGAGCATAAGCTTTCGTGGGCAAAGACCCACTTCGTCAGATGCATGCATCTGACGAAGTGGGTCTTTGCCCACGAAAGCTTATGCTCCTACACTTCAGTTAGTCTATAAGGTGCCACAGGACTCCTCGTCGCTTTTGCAGAGTCCATAAAGAGTCTCTTTTTGATTTTAAAATGTATTCCAGCGGATGCTGGAATTTTTTGGCTAGACTGTGCTTTTGGCCAAGCGTTAAAATCACTGAGCAGCTGAAATCACAAAGGTTTGGCCCAAAGCCAAATCTACCACAAGGCTGTTGGAGGGAGCGGCCAGCAGGTAACTGGTGGAGCGGCTGGCAGGAGCAGGAAGTGAGCGGCATTGCCACATCCTCAAGGAGGGGAGACAACATGATGATGTACCTATAAGCTCTGGGTCTGCATTGACTGGACAGAGCCATGAGCAGGGTGTTTGAAGTGGGGGGAAAGCACACTATATGAGTTGGAGGGTAGATTAAAGATCTCGGGACCGTATCTTGCTTCTGGGTTTTGTTTGTGTGTGTTTCTGTGGATTAATGTTACATTGCTGTCATTAAATAGACTGTTTCTGTCTCCGACCCAGTGCTTGAGAGAGAAGAATTACCTTTAAAGGCACCCAGTGGGTAGGTTTACTGGCTTGAGCCAGTGTGGGTACATTGTTGAAAGAACTCCCTAGATACTGAACTGGCCCTTCTGACTGCCAAGTGCTACCTACAGAAGGGTTACACCACCTCAGTTCACTCCCTCTCTCCGCACTGAGAGCCAAGGTTTCCACAGGACTATCACACAGGCCAATGGAAAAGCTGCCAGCACTCATTGGCACAAGTCATGGATGGCTTGCGATGTCCCAATCAAAGACTCAAAGGTAGAGATAATGAAAAATCCAACCCTCTGTCTTCCCCACAGGCAGCAGCCAGCACTGCCTGGACAAGTGTGTGCGCTGTAAAGATTCAAAGGCCGGCCAGCTGGTTAGCAGAGCCCCCCTCAGCCAGCGGGATGTGTGGCGAGCGGTGGTGCGCAGCCGCACTTGCCTCGGGGCACATACAACTGATGGGGCGGGTGGGAGAAGTGGCGGGACCCTTGGCGGGTAACTCGCGCCGACAGGGAAAAGGCAGAGAACGCCCGAGCTGCGGGGATACGAGCCCCGGGACGCAGCTGCCCCCATTGTGCCTGCAGGCTGGGGGGGGGGAGGGGGGGGGCACTATAACGTCGGTCCGAGCGCCTCAGCCCCGCTGCTTCTCACACGAGCGGCGCGAGCAGACACCAGCCCGCCCCCCACAGTGAAGCCGGCACGAGCCCTCCGCGCGCAGGGTAAAGCCCCGGCCGAGCCGGCGCGCGCACTTCCTGCCCCTCACCCTGGCCAGCTGCTGGCGGATGATCTGCTTCAGCTCCGAAGCTTTCTCCGGAGGCAGCGCCATGGCGAACCCCCAACACCCAGAGCCGGTGCCCCCTCCCCCCAGCCCCGCCCACTGCGCTCCGCAACCGCGCGCTCCGCCCCAACCGCTTTTCGAACAAGCGTCCCGCCAGAGCGCGAGGGCGCCCTGCTCAGACGCCTGATTGGAAGCCCGGACCCTCCTCCAGCCCGGGGCCGAGAAACGGGCCGGCCGCCCCCCCTGTCAGGGGCTCCAGTTACGCATCAGAGGACGTCCTGCCGAGGAGCCCTACGGGGACAGGCGGTTACAGAGGACGCCTAACTCCCCCCTCACACATCAGCCCCCGCTTAGGCGTCAGGCAAATGCGCCGCAGAGCGGAAGGACCCTGGCGGAGGCGAGTCGCGCGCACCCAGCGCTGAACGCTCCCGGCGCGATGTTTGTGCCCTGCGGTGGCTCCGCGCCCGCCAGCTTTGAAGGCTTCACGCTCCTGCTGGTAACGCCGCGCGCGGCCCTGGGGGGGGAACCGTCGCCCCCGTCGGGGCCTGAGGGCGCAGCGGGGCGGGATGCGCGTCCCTGCGGAAGCGCTGGGTGGGTGAGCGGCGGGGGGCAGAGAACCAGCCCCCCCTCCCCCTCCCCGAGCTGGGAAATAGAAACGTGTCTCCGCTGCTGTTACTTGCCGGGGCTTTGTCGTAGCCTGGACCTGGGGGGGGGGGTCGCTTGTCTAACCCGCCCCCGCAAGAGGGGATGCGAGTAACGGCAAGCGCTGTGTGGATGTTGGGAAGCTGGTGGTAGAGGCAGCACATTCAAACTAGGGATGTGAACGACTAGTCGACTATCCGGTAAGCAAATCCAACTAGTTGCTCCCCCCACCCCCTTGCTACCTCTATCAGATAGAGGCAACAACAGGGGGAGAAGAGAGGGGTAGTTTGAAGCAGTGGAGCCGCATGGACCCTGTGGCACTGTCACTTTGAAAGGCTGTGGTGGTATCACAAAGCGGCAGCACCATACTGAGCCCAGCATCACTTGGGAAGTTGACCCTGGGCTCCACCAACTTTGAAATGTACAAGAGTCCCCAGCGGGAAGTGCCTGCTTGGAGCCCAGAGTCAGTGAAACTTCCCGCTGGCCCTGGGCTCCATGCGGTGGTCCAACTTTTTCAAAGGCGGAATGCTGAAGTGCCAAGTTGAGTAGTCAATGGAGAATTCATCGACTACTTGACTAGTAAATTAATTGCTAGTTGACATCCCTAGTTCAAATGCCCATCCTTGAGCGCACCCAGGTCAAAGACAGTGGTAGCTGAGTTTGGTGCAGTCTCCTTGATTAAGTTTTCAACTAATCTAACAAAAACTATTGTTTTCCCATTACACAACTAAATGTTCATAGTTTGCTATCTTAAGCCTAATCTTTATGGGTAGTAGAGGCTGTATGTTGATTTTTTTTTTCAATAGTGCACATCTTATTATTCAGTGCTGGTCTGTTAGTACAGGAACAATCTGTTAAAAAGCCAGTACCTTCCATAAAGGGAAGTTTTAGGTTTTCTGACCCCACTTTTAAAATATTGGGTAAGAGGATTGTGATTTGAGCATATACCTACAGATATTTTGTGGAGTTTTCATTTATTAATTTGAATATTATACATAGTTCATTATTCAAATCACAGTTGAATGTATAAAAACTGTAATAACAATATGGTCACAAGTCTTCTGTTGTTCCAGCCAGCTGTATCCGTTGGGAATGTTGGCCAGCTTGCAGTAGATCTACTTATTTCTACCTTTGACATGCCTAAAGTTGGTTACTTCTACACTGATTGCCTGGTGCCAATGGTTGGGAATAATCCATATGCAACAACAGAAGTAAACTCAACAGAGTTGAGTATAAATGCTGAAGGTGTGTTCCAAAGTTATGTCTCAAATATTGAAGTGTGCCCCAATCCTACAATGAGCTTTATACAGAGACCTCCCAGTAAGAATGGAGTCTATAGGGGATGGTGGAAGTAAACCCATCTGCATGGTGCCACCAATTTAATGGCCATGAAATACATCATTGACAGTGAAATCTGGTTTTGTGTGTGCTCCCCCCCCTCCCCCCCGATATTATATAGATTTCACAGGGGAGAACACATCTCACGTTGGGGCCCTGACTCAAAAGGGAATCGTCTGTCAGGGCTACAAGGTCATTTTAAGGATGCAGCAATCTTGCTGTTCTTAACATAACATAAGAACGGCCGTACTGGGTCAGACCAAAGGTCCATCTAGCCCAGTATCCTGTCTACCGACAGTGGCCAGCACCAGGTGCCCCAGAGAGGGTGGACCGAAGACAATGATCAAGCGATTTGTCTCCTGCCATCCCTCTCCAGCCTCTGACAAACTGAGGCCAAAGACACCATTTTATCCCCTGGCTAATAGCCTTTTATGGACCTAACCTCCATGAAATTATCTAGCTTCTCTTTAAACTCTATTATAGTCCTAGCCTTCACAGCCTCCTCTGGCAAGGAGTTCCACAGGTTGACTACACGCTGTGTGAAGAAGAACTTTCTTTTATTAGTTTTAAACTTGCTACCCTTTAATTTCATTTGGTGTCCTCTAGTTCTTCTATTATGGGAACTAATAAATAACTTTTCTTTATCAGCCGTCTCCACACCACTCATGATTTTATAGACCTCTATCATATCCCCCCTCAGTCTCCTCTTTTCTAAACTGAAAAGTCCCAGTCTCTTTAGCCTCTCCTCATATGGGACCTGTTCCAAACCCCTAATCATTTTAGTTGCCCTTTTTTGAACCCTTTCTAAGGCCAAAATATCTTTTTTGAGGTGAGGAGACCACATCTGTACACAGTATTCAAGATGTGGGCGTACCATAGTTTTATACAGGGGCAGTAAGATATTCTGGGTCTTATTTTCTATCCCTTTCCTAATAATTCCTAGCATCCTATTTGCCTTTTTGACCACCGCTGCACTCTGTGTGGAAGTTTTCAGGGAACTGTCCACGATAACTCTAAGATCTCTTTCCTGATTTGCCGTAGCCAAATTAGCCCCCATCATACTGTACGTACAGTTGGGGTTATTTTTCCCGATGTGCATTACTTTACACTTATCCACATTAAATTTCATTTGCCATTTTGTTACCCAATCACTCAGTTTGGTGAGATCTTCTTGGAGTCCCTCACAGTCTGCTTCTGTCTTGACTATCCTAAACAGTTTGGTATCATCTGCAAACTTTACTACCTCACTGCTTACCCCTTTCTCCAGATCATTTATGAATAATTTGAAAAGGATTGGTCCCAGGACTGACCCTTGGGGTACACCACTAGTTACCCCTCTCCAATCTGAAAATTTACCATTTATTCCTACCCTTTGTTTCCTGTCTTTTAACCAGTTCTCAATCCAAGAAAGGACCTTCCCTCTTATCCCATGGCCATATAATTTACCCAAGAGCCTTTGGTGAGGGATCTTGTCAAAGGCTTTCTGAAAATCCAAGTATACTATATCTACTGGATCCCCCTTGTCCGCATGTTTTGTTAACTCCTTCAAAGAACTCTAATAGATTAGTAAAATTAATCTTAGTTAAGATTAAGATTAGTAAGAACTCTAATAGATTTCTTACTTTTGTGCTGTCTTCAGAGCTGGGCAGCAGCTAGAGACCAATAGCTGTTGGCCAGGCATCCAGCTCTAAAGATAGCACCCTACCAGCCGCAGTGCAAAAGTAAGGGTGGCAATACCATATTTTACCACCCTTACTTCAGTGCTGCTGCCTTCAGAGCAGGTGGCCAGAGTGTGGTAGCTGCTGACTGAGGGCTCAACTTTTTAGGCAACAGCACAGAAATATGGGTGGCCATGCCATCCCTGCTTCTGCAGTGCTGCTGGTGGTGGCTCTGCCTTCAGATCTTGGATCCCAGCAGTCACAGTTCAGCCACAGGTAAGGGTAGCAGTACTGTCACTTCCCCTACAATAACCTTGCTGGGGCACTCCCCTCTCCCACACAACTCCTTTTTTGGATCACAACTCTAACAATTACAATACCATGAAATTTCAGATTTAAATAGCTAAAATTATGAAACTTATGATTTTAAAATGCCCATAGCAATGAAATTGAGCAAAATGGACTGTGAATTTGTTAGGACCCTACCCATGTGATGTACATGTAGGATTGGGGCTATAGTTGCCTTCTAAAACCACCTTGTGCTGAAACAGGAAACTGCATTGTTGAAATATAGCATATGCCTTTTTATTTAGCTAAATTGCTGTTCTAGTCTGAAACTTTCCAGACCAAAATTGCCACACTTCCATTGTTAATTCAAGAAAGCCACTTAAATGCAGGGTTGTAACAAGAATTATGACTTATCACTAGGGCTGCAGGTTTATCATAGGGGGCACCAGTGCTTATCTAAAACAAGACATTAATCTGTGATAATTCTAAGGAAGTTAGCCTTGACATACAGGACCAAAAACATCTAAGTCATCATCAGTGCAGTCTCCCTCATGAGAATCACCGCTGGGCATCTTATCTAATACATACGGGCTATGTCTACACTGACATGATTTTCTGGAAATGCTTTTAACGGAAAAGTTTTCCATATAAAGCATTTTCGGAAACGTGCGTCTAGATTGGTAGGACGCTTTTCCGCAAAAGCGTCCATGGCCAATCTCGACGCGCTTTTCTGCAAAAAAGCCCCGATTGCCATTTTCGCGATCGGGGCTTTTTTGCGGAAAATAAATCTCTATCTACACTGGCCCTTTTGCACAAAAGTTTTTCGGAAAAAGACTTTTGCCCGAAAGGGAGCAGCATGGTATTTCTGCAAAAGCACTGACAATCTTACATGAGATCGTCAGTGCTTTTGCGGAAATTCAAGCGGCCAGTGTAGACAGCTGGCAAGTTTTTCTGCAAAAGCAGATGATTTTGCAGAAAAACTTGCCAGTCTAGACACAGCCATGCTGATACTTGACTGCACTACACTTCCACATCTCTGTACAAAACAGGCTGCTGGCCAAACATTTTTAGGGTGATGAGCATCTGGCCTTTTCAAGCAAGTATTTGAGGGACTGACCAACTGTGCATAGTATTTCACACACTGTTACAATCAGTCCATTCTCTAAAGCTTATTTAGTCCCAATAGGAAAATATAATTGCAGATATAATATATGGAGATAAACCTATCTTGTAGAACTGGAAGGGTCCTTGAGAGGTCATGGAGTTCAGTCCCCTGCCCTCACAGCAGGACCAAATTCCATCCCTGACAGATTTGTCCCAGATCCCTAAATGCGCCGCCCCCCCCCCAGATTGAATTCACAACCCTGGGTTTAGCAGGCCAGTGCTCAAACTACTGAGCTATCCCTTCCCCCAGAGGGCTCAACTTTTTAGGCAACAGCACATCCTAGAGCCATTCCACTGCTTGACAATTTTCCCTCTTGATAGCAGATATAAATGCATTCATTGTTGGTTGCAGTTTCTCTGTTTGTCTGCTTCTTGGAAAACATCCATCAGTGTACTTCTGCAAGCATCGTGATGTTGGTCTTCAAATGCTGAATTTAGGAAATGAACATCTCATGTGTTTGACTCATCAATGACGGTCTCAACTGACAGAGTGCTTCAGAGACTCAATTAAATGCCTTCCAGTAAGATAATGTAATGTGGTGTTTCCAGCCAACCTTCAAATACTGTCACATCCTGAAACTGTGTGGAAACCTGGCAGCGTTAATGGTCCAAGTAAGAGGAAAATCTCAGAAAGATTCTGTTCCTTAGCAGCAGGCAGAAAAACCAGAATCTTGTGGCAGACTTGGGCATAATCTCAGAGAGAACATATATGTTTGTGCAAAAATCCGGAGTTTAGCAGCAACTCTTTTTGTGGCACTGATGGCACACAAGATCATTTTAGTATCAGTTTCCTTGTGGGAACTATGAAGAAATGCATCAGAACAGTTCCTAGCAGCAGTTTTGTTACACTGTGTAACAATGAAATTCTTTACCTGCTGAAGTGTTTTTCCTGCAAGGCACGCACTTAACGTTTTCCTTTATGTGGATACATGTTGGTAGCTTCTCCAGCTTGATGTTGGATGATTTGGACGAACTGGATAGGTGCAAGACTATGGAGCCTTTTCTGTCTGGAAATATTTTCAGTTGATTTATCTGTATGTGTTAAACACAAGGTGGGCTTGGTCAAGTAATTTCATAATGAAATGTTCAGCCAAATCTCAGCAGGAAGTAATGGTTGCTGATTTGTCACCATTTATGATAGGTATATTGAAAAGTCTCTACTGGAAAAAGGTACTGGCAGAGCTGTCCCGTCCATAGGATAGTTTGGGGCAACTGTCCCAGGCCTTGCACTTTAAGGGACCCCGTGGGGCCCAGGATGGTCTGGGAGAATAGCAGGAGCCTGGTGCTGGCAGCAGCAGCAGTCAGATCTGTTCCCAGCCTGCTCAGCTCCCCCCAGCTCTCAGCTGTTTTTCTTAGGGGAGGGGGCTTGATGGAACGGGTGGAATTGCTCCCATGCTCCCTGGGGGAGGAAGCAGAATGATGTACCTGGGAGCTGGCAGAGTGAAGCAGGCTAGAGCTGGGTTGCTCCACTTCCCACCACTGCTGGTGTCTGTGGGGGCAGACCCAACCTCTGCTGCTGATGTGAAGCTCCACACTAATTTCTCTGGCTGCATTGCTCAGGAAATTGGAGTGGGATGGAAGCTTGGGGGAAGAAGTTGAATGGTGGGTGTGGGTAAGGGGCAGGTCAGGACAGCAGAGGTGGTGTCCCAGGTCCCCCACTTACCTAGAAATAGTCCTGGGTACTGGTCACATATTCAGATGCTTGGTGAGGAAGAACATGCCAAATGAACATTAGTTTGCTTATTACATCTAATGCATGATGGTGCTGAAGTTCCCAAACTATGGATTGGGCCCCCAAATGGGGTTGCACTATTAACAGATCGGTTTTGGGTTTGGTGATTTGACCTGGAGATAGGACTCTGCAGTGGGCAGACATATAATGTCAAAAAAGGCTAGCATGGGCTCCCACCAGTGCAAGCACAGAGGATGCTCTGTTGCCAAGGTTGTGTATCTCAGCTGGATGATGCAAATGGCCAAACTGGCATCCATACAGCCAACGTGACTGGACCTGCTCCACAAATGATAGGGGGTTGTTTTGATCTACCAACTTGCTGTTCCACATAAAACATGACTTCACAAACACCGTGGCTGTGTCTACACTGCACCCCTTTCCTGGAAAAGGGATGCAGATGTTGCATAAATTGCTGGTTTCGTCCCCTTGGAGGCTAGTCTGATTTACCCCAAGAAGAGAGTCACACTTTCAGGCTGGGTCCAACTCAAGTTTATTGGTTGCAACCAAGGTACGGCTAAGGAACTCAATGTTCAAAGCAGAGCCGACCCCCAACATCTCATATGCAGGGGTTCTTATAGGGTTAACATCCTTCCTGGTTTAGGTGCCTTAACATGATAGGTTACTTCATTTTTGACGTTTAGCATTCCTATAGGTCAGGTTAATTTTCCAAATGAGGTTAAATACAGTGCCTACTTGCTGACTTTGCAGTTACAGCTGTGTTACATTCATTCGCTTTTGCTGAACAATGGGCGAGCCATACTTCCCTTTTTCCTTTCCTGCTTGAGCCGGTCACAAGTTTAAAGGATGTGGAATCTATCCATATCTCTACTTAACAGAAGACTGGTTTCACTTCCCCTCGTCTCCTTATTATAAGTTATTACCTGTGACAGGCCTTGACCTTTGTCATGTCTTACTCCTATACAAATAGCAAATATATCTAAGCATTAGCAATGTATGTATATTGTACGTGCCCCTCATAGGGGAATCAATGGCTCCGGGGGATTTGACTTCCCTTTTATACATCACAGATGAGACAAGTCGGAATTGCAAATGCAGCGGGGGATTTAAATATCCCCCGCTTCATTTGTATAAACATGGCTGCCGCTTTTTTCCAGCTCGGGGCTTTGCTGGAGAAAAGCGCTAGTGTAGACAGGATCTTTCGGAAAATAAAGCCTTTTCCGAAAGGTCCCTTATTCCTGATTTTAAGAGGAATAAGGGACCTTTCGGAAAAGGCTTTATTTTCCGAAAGATCCCGTCTAGACTGGCGCTTTTCTCCGGCAAAGCCCCGAGCCAGAAAAAAGCGGCAGCCATGTTTATACAAATGAAGCGGGGGATATATAAATCCCCCGCTGCATTTGCAATTCCGACTTGTCTCATCTGCATCCCTTTTCTGGAAAAGAGGTGCAGTGTAGACATAGCCTAGATGTGGAAAGTCATGCTATCAGGATACTGACACTCTGTAAATAGAAATGGGAGCTTCTTGGTTCAGCACTTGTAGACTAGGTATGGAAACACCAAGATGGTGTAAAAAAGGACCCTGCGTCATCAGTTACAAACGAGTGTTTTCTATCCTTCAAATTTTAAATAAGAACTTTGTTTTGGTTCATCTGCTGACATGTTTGCAACATCTACTTTGTCTCAGAGGCTGAAGAACTGTAGTAACAGGGTTGGTTCAAGCACATGGGAAGTTCCCTGCAAAGCCATTTTGTTGGGTCTCGCGGACCATAAGTCCTGTGATTCAGATAGCATGTAGTCTTTTCTATCCTAATTGGTGCTAAACTGTTGTACCATGCTACCAGGAGTGGTTCAGTCACCTGAGATGGGTGGGAGTTATTAGATCACATATCTAGAAATAGAGTGGAATTTAGCATGTAGTAAAGGTGACCTATTAAATGGGCGAGGAAACCTGTGGTGTGCCCCTGCAAGGTCCTTGTTGGAGGGCAAGACACCTTGTTAACCCAAGCTTTGATCAGTGGTCAACATGCAGTGCAAAACTGCTTGTGCCTCATGCCACAGAGCAGTGAATGGGCCCACTAGCACTTCTAGCTGACTAACGAGTAGAGCCTTCATGAATTGGGACCTCGGGAAGTGACTTGTAAACTACCTAAGGCAGGCCCATATGTTCCTTTATGGCAACCTGAGTATTCTGCTGGTACTTGACAAAGAATCACTGTAAGTCACTGTTTCTATATTGCTCTAGTACAGAGCCATCGTAAGTCCTGGCCTTTGCTTAACCATGAATTCCTCTTTCATTTGTGATAAGAGCCACAATGGATTTATTTTTACATTGACTACCTGCCTCAGCCTCAAGTAGTGACTGTTTCTGTTCATAACAACACTAAAGTCCAAGAAATGTGCTTGCAAATATGCGGTGTGAAGCTATACTAAAGAAACACCAGAATTTTGGTCAAGAATGAAGTAAGGCCAAAATGCCTGCCTTGTCACATGCTGTTAGGTTTTATTTTTTCACTAGGTAATAAACTTAAATTACACTAGCATATAAGAAAATCAAGGTAACGTTTCCAGTGCTGGAAAAAGGAACTCTTGCATCAGGTGCAATTGAAGAGAGCCATGTCAGTCTCTGATCTAATCCAAAAAAACCACCATTTGAAGTAAATTACCATCTCATGCCATCCAAGAAGTGACTCACAATTGGGGAGACTTAGATTTTGCTAACTGCAATCAATCAATAATGTGTTGGGAAACTAAGACAGGCACACTCAAAGCCATACCATACTCCATCACAGGGAAGAATGGAAGCGATAGCAGCAGATGAGGAAAACACAGTGGTGGAGCATCTGAAAACATGCATGCTTCTGCTTTTCAAGTTAATGTGAGCACTGAGAGCTGTGATGCACTTGAAGTCACTGTGTTCTGTCTTCCTCTTCCCACCCAGGAGATGGTACAAGGAATGTTCAGTGTTCTGTGGGGCTACATGTAAGACAAGACTATATTGTGTGATTACATTTTGGATTTTTTCACAGATTGAGCTTTGTCCGAACATGAAGCGGGTCTGTGTGCCTTGGTAAAGAAAGTTACTCTGTCTTCTGTATAGAGTCACTGCAGGAGTGAGAGAACTTCTTATCTAAAGCTTTAAACCCAGAGCTAGTTGACATTTTGCAGCTGATCTCATCTATTATGAACTACATCAAGACTCAAAGTGGCTGACTGCTGAGGAAGCATGTGCATATCTGCATAGTGCATGCCTCGGGGGGGGGGAGAGTGTCTCCATGCATTGACCCCACCCCCAGCACAATCCTTGCAGCTTCTATTATCTGGAAACTGGCCAATGGATGCTGCTTGGGCTGTGCTTGTGGGACATGCAACACGCAAAGACATGGCTCCTCAGAGGCATGTCCTGCAGAGGCATACTGGCCTCAGTAGTCAGGGAGCCTGCCCAAGGGTCCTGTTGGGCTGCTGGCCAGGAGCCACCTACAGTAAATGCCTCCCAGCCAGAGCTTGCACCTGACATCTCACTCCCTCTTGCACTCCAACTCCCTGCCCTAAGTTAGAACCTAATTCTCTGCATCCCCTCCTGCACATTTGGCCCAGATGACAGCTCCCTCCCAGACCTTGTACCCCTTCTACATCCCTCATCCAGGTCAAAATCTTCTCCTTCACCCAAACTCCCTCCCAGACTGTACACCTCCATTAATATTGTAAAAAAAGTATGGTCCTTCACCACATGCCAAATTGGTCTGGCCCCCATCAAAAATTATTGTTCAAGATTATAGATCAGAACCCCGTTCAAGATCATAGAACTTGTAGATCTCAGGCTTCCCCCCCCCCCCATGAGTTTTATTCATAATATTCAAACTTTTTCAACTCAGTTGGTTTCTCAATTTAATGAAATTCTCATGGAGTTGAAAAAAATTGAAGTGAGAAAAATATTAGCTGTGCCCCTTTGGAAGAGGCTACTGATATCAAAAGCTGACTTACCATTTCACCAAAGTCTGATTCCAAAAGCTTAACTAGTAACTTCCAGAAGTTTAGTGGTTTGATTTTATTTAAAAGTTCAGCTCAAAAAGGCATTGAATGTTGATTTTTTTAAATAAATTGAATGTTTTATTTAGTTTAATAAATTATACTAAATTTAGGTATGAGTAGTGATTATAAATTTTAAATACTTTAAAAATAGAAAATATTTAGTTTAAATCAAGTTTGATTTAAAAACTTAGAATATCGTCTATTTTGTTATAAATTATTAATCTAAACATGTGTAACACTACATTGTTCACTTGTTTTCTCCTTACACAACTTCATTGTTTTTTGCAGTATATTCTTTACCTTCTAAAAAGCTTGTGGTCCTCCAAATCAGATCACCATTTGTAAAGGTATGTATATTATTGGCCATTCTTATCGTATATATTGAAAGGGGCGAATCAGAAAATGTTCATATCCAAGATCTTTAGCAGTCAGGATTCATGTTAATCGTTGTGGCAAAGTTCTGGCTGTGCCCTGAGGGTCCTGAGCTTCTGGCAGATAGTATTTGCCTCAGAAGCTTGTTGTGACTCTCCACACAGCCTCTCCCTTTCTAGAGGCAAGGAGTTCAACCTACTGAGCCTATCTCATCATAAACTGTGGACTAGCCTATGGTGAAAACCCCTCAGTAATTCTAGTCTCCCCTTTCAGGGGCAGACTCTGTAGTGGTACTAGGAGTGTTGGGGGAAAACCAGGCTCACCCACTACTTAGGGTCCCTGGGCCAGAACCTGAAGACAGTGGTAACAGACAGGGTTTCCTTGACTCCCAGTCAAGCAGCTTCTTCCCTAGGCCACTTCCCCAAAGAACTCCTTCCAGTACCTGAGCAAGTCCATCTTGCTCCTTCACAGCATTCTCCCAAGCTACCTTCTCACTCTCAGATTTTGGGCTTCTTCATGCCTTGCAGGAAGAGGAAGCTGAACCCAGCATACCTGCCCTCTATTAGAATGTGGCAGCCAGCTGGTCTGTCACATCATCTTATGAAATAAACCCCAAAAGTATTTATAGCTGGTGAAAAATTACCAGTACAGAAAAATCACTCCCCTTTAAAATGAACTAAAAAATTGTTTCTAGAAAGGCTTCTATCCAGAAAATATATACAATAATGGGATATAAGTTGAAATCAAAATCTTTCTGAATTGTGGTAAGTGTTTAGTAAGATGCTTATCAAACAAATACAGTTGAAAATTGCCATTAATTACATAATTGTATTTCTACTGATTGAATTAAACTCTGCTTGTGGATTGCTGAGAGAAGATAAATTAGACTTAGTCATACCACTAGCTGCATGATGTTATATATTATTTAGTTATTGCCTCTAAGACAGAGGCAAAGATCCATTGATTTTTGGGAAAATATCTGCTTACAATTAGTATACATTTGTGCTATTTATTTCTAAAATAAGTTTTTCAGTCATTAAAATGACTGTTTCTTTAAATCTACCTTAGAACTCAGGATATAATGTGAAATGAAGAGAAATTCATATTGTTGTATACATGCTATGTTGAAATACAATGTTTGTCATTAAAGCCAATATTTACCATATTGTAGTACCTGAGCACAATTTTTGACAGTTCAAGTGTGTGGGTTCTTAAAAGCTAAACATTTTTTTATCCAGCTTCTACTCGTAAATCTACTGCTTGATCAGATTTTAGACACTAAGGTATGAAAATAACTGGTAAATGTTGATTTGATTCATAATCATAATCATGGTAGCAAGCTTGGTTCCATCCTTAAGCTTTTATTTAAAAATGTTATTCTAAAATTGAGACTTAACTGGTATGAGGAAAATCTTAGTTTTAGTTAAATAAACATGAACTTGCCTCATCCCTAAACATTAAATGCAGTACAAATAATAATTGTAGCTTTTTGTCATTTCTTAAATATCTAATCTTTCTGCTTCTCTTCCTCCTCCATCTTGATATATAGAATAAATATAGATTATTTTGTCAAACACTGCTTTCTTGGGTGAAAAGCAGTAGATGTGCCAAAGTCATTCTTCTATCAAGTAGCCATGCATACCAGCGCGATGATCAGCAGCTTCATGGGTATGTTCATATGCATACTTCATAGAATTTAATATTACTGTTCTTTTCCATAAAGTTAACTGCCATGTTTCCATCTAGCAAAGTTAAAGTTACTTTAAATACATTTGATATGGTTTCTTTTGCTTAGCTGTGTTTTGTATATGTTGTACACAGGGCCGGATTAAGACCTTTAGAGGCCCTAAGCATTGAAAAAATTATGGTGCCCCCTCATATGTAATTCAAAATAAAAACAATACTATACCGTAAAATCTAATTTTTTTTGGTGCCCCTGCTTTGCTGGTACCCTAAGCACATCCTTAGTCTGCCTATTGGGTAATCCAGCCCTGGTTGTACAAACTTAATGTTAGGGCTGTTAAGATTGGTCATCAACCTTTTTGATCACAATCATTTGGTCAATCCTGGAGACATCCTGGAGACTCTCCGTATTGTGCTATTAAGAGAAGCTTCCTGCCTGCTCCAGCAGCCAGTACCCCAGGGTGTGTGTCTGTGAGTTGCTCCTCCTTGCAAGCACCAATTCTGGAGCCCCCATTGGCTGGGAATGGAGAAGTATAGCCAATGGAATGTGTGGGGCAGTGCCTGCAGAGAGGGGCAATGTGTGGAGCTACATGGTCCCCCAGGGGCCACATCTGCATGTTGTCCCCTTCTAGGAATGGCATGGAGCTAGTAGCAGTCCTGTTTCACTGCCAAATGGGAGCTGCCCTAGATAATTGCCTTCTGGTGGGAGGCCATTCCCTAATTCTCTCATGGAGCCAGCACCCCATAGTCCTTCCTGCACCCCAAGGCATTGCCACAATCCTGAGCTTCCTCCAAGTGCCAGTACCTCATATCCACCTGCATCCTCCTGTGCCACAGCTTGTAGCCTCCTCCTGCATCCAAACTCCCTCTCAAAGCCTGCACCCCTACTTCCTGCCACAGGCTTAGCTTGGAGCCCACTACCACACTGCAACCCCCCTTGGCTGCATCTCAGAGCCTGCACCTCCTTCCCACGCCCTAGTGAAAGTGAATGAGGGGTGGGCGAGAGCATGCGACAGATAAAAGGGAGGAGGAAGGGAAGCAAAGTGGGGCTTTGGGGAAGGGATGGGGTCTTGGAACAGAGGGAAAATAGATCTTGGGTTGCCCTTAAATTAAAAAAATTATTTTGGATCACTAGACTACAGCAACCTCAACTTACCCACTCTGCAAAATCTCCTTGCCTTGGCACTTTAAAGATGGTGAGAAGGCTTCTCCACAAATATCTCACATTCCCTCACACATTTCCTTTTTATATTTTCTCAACCCCTCTCTCTCACTTTTAAAAATTATACAGATATAGAATCTTTCCAGATCTTAAAGGGCTACACTGTGATGAACTCTAAAGCATCTCCTACCTTTAAGGGGAAGACTACCCTCATCAGACACTGATAATTATATGCAGGACATTTACAGACCTCAAGACTCCTTTGAGGCTTTGAAGACTTGTTTAATTGAAATACAGTAAACTTCTGATAATCTGGCACCTTTAGGACCCAGGAGGTGCCGGATTATCAGATATGCTGGACTATTGGAAGGGGGGGGCTATGGGAGGTCTGGGGTGGGGTGGGACGGATGCCACCCCAGACCCCTCATAGCCCCCCATTTTGATAGTCCGGCTCTGCCACAGGAGTCCCCAATTCAGCCACTGCTGGTCAGCAGCGGCTCAATCGGGGACACCTGGGGCAAAGCAGCTGGGGTGCTACCGGGTTGATCCGGTAGCGCCGCCTTTCGGCGCTGCGAGACCAACCCGGCAGCACCCCAGCTGCTCTTGGGGACACCTGGGGAAGAGTAGCTGGAGTGCTGCTGGGTTGGTCCCGCAGCACCTAGGAGTGGCGCTACGGGACCAAGCCGGCAGCACCCCAGCTACTCTGCCCCAGGCGTCCCCAAGTCAGCCACTGTTGAAACTGATCAGTGGCTCACTCCAGGAAGCCTGGGGCAGAGTTGCTCCTAATGTGGACGCACTATCTTGATTTAGAGCCCTAGGAAGCACTGGGGAGAAATTACTTAAAATGTCCCTAGTGAGGAGCTATTTCGAAATAGCAGTGGAGCATCCACACTGCAGCTATTTTTAAATAGGTATTTTAGAAGAGGAGTTATTCTTCATGGAATGAGGTTTACAGAAGTCAAAATAAGCTGCCCATTATTTTGATATTATTTCAAAATAATGGAATTGCAGTGTAGACAGTTGCATTGTTATTTCAGAATAACACTAGTTATTCCAAAATAACAGTGCAGTGTAGACACAACCAATGAAAGAAAATGTATCTACTTGCTTCAGGAATAAATATTTGCTTCCAAAATGTACCATTGTGGATGGCAGATTGATGATCATTTATGTTTTGCAATCTCAGATTATCCTGGGTGTTTGATTTACAGAAGAAAGCAATTCCTACGCTTTCATTACAAGGTTGAGGTTCTAAAAGTTTACCATTACCCTTTCACACAAGTAATCCATGTAACTATTTACGGTATTCTTGCATTTTATTTAGTACACCACTACGATACTTACTCACACCTGCTATTCAGAAAACCGCTGGAGATCTAATGCAGAGGCTAAATTGGAAGGAGATGGAAAAAATCGCTGCTTATCCAGGAGCAAATGATGCAGAGATGGTACTACATATTCCTGGAGGTGGCATCACAAAATTATTATTCAGTGAGAGGTGGGTGAGTCGGCTGATGTTAGAGGAAACCTTCGCAAAGTGTCAGAAGTCCAGTTTTTAGTATCTAGCTGCAATCTACTTTTGCTTTTTTAGTCCGATGCCAAGAAAAATGATTATTCGTTGTCTTTTCGTGGATGCTGTGTAAATTATTAGTAATGGTATTCTTTAGAATAATTTGCAGGAGTATAACAGGAGATTGAAAGAGGATTTACATGATATATAAAAACTTCTAGAGAAGTGTTTATTCCCCTTTATTCAGCACCGGTGAGGCCACATCTGAAGTATTATGTCCAATTCTGGGCTCCCCCCATTACAGAAAGGATATGGACGCATTGGAGAAGGTCCAGCGGAGGGCAATAAAAATGATTAGGGAACTGGAGCTCATGACCTATGACGGGTCGGCAACCTATAGCTTGCAAGCTAAATATCGCTCACTAGGGAGCCAGATATAGCTCTTCTGGAGCCCCAACTCAGCCCCCCTCTGTTCCCGCTGCAGCAGGGAGCCAGCCCTTGCACTACAGTCTTACAGCCCCCCACAAGACTGGAACGCCGTGCTGACTTCCTGCAGGGGAAGGGGGGAGAATGTGGTGTGCAGAGAACAAGCAGAGCTAAAAATGACTCGGCGCAACAGCATTTTCCTTCCGCCGGCATGGGGGAAATCAGGAACCAAACATGGCTCCCTGCGTACTACTATTTCTGTCTCTCAGGACACATTTCCTGCAGGCCTCCCCGCCAGCCTTTCACAGAGGATTCATTCCAGTGAATGGGAGCAGCGGGAGGCGTGTGACAGTGCCTGCCACACCATGTGAAAACAAGTGTCCCCCTGACTACCTCATGCCTAGACACCGCTCCACCCAGACGGCCTGATCCCTGGCCAAAATCCTTTCTGCCTCATGGCCAGACATCCCCCCCTGGCCAGGCACCCAGCCTGCTCTTGCCCCCGGGCTAAGCAGCCTGCCCTTTGGCCACACCTTGCACCCTCCCCCTTCCCCCCCTCCTACATCCTACCTGCCTTCCAGTTCCTGTACTCCTATCCCTATCCCATTCACTGGCAGCCCTGTCCCACACACTTAATGCCTCATTTTTGGTCCCAGTCCTCCCTGCCCCCTCCCCCCCCTCCCACCATGGGGCTGGAGCACCAGGGGAGTGAGGTGTTTCAGTAGGGGGTCAAATCAGTAAGGGTTGGGGGATTTTAGATGTTTTTTTGCTATTGGTCAGTTGCCATTGACCCAGAAAAGGTTCCCCATCCCTGCCATAGAAAAAGAAAATGTTGAAACCTTTTGTGTTGTACATAATGTTTTAATTTATTTAAAAATGAAGCCTAGCCAGCAAGCTCTAAATTGGGGGCCCAACCTCCATCTGGTCACAGCATCATAAAACTACTGTACCCTGAGTCCATCATACACCTGAACCCCCTATCCTGAGCCCCTCAAACCCGCACATCCCCAGTCCCTGCCATAACACTCCTGCACTGCCACACACCACAACATTGTACCCTGAGTCCATCATACACCCCAATCTCCTGCCCTGAGCCCCTCATACATCCCAACCCAGACTTCTGCATCTCCACATCACCAGCCACCCTCCATAAGATTGACAGAAGACAGCCTGAATGCAGGCATGAAGCTGGATTCATCCAGTTATGATGTAAACTTTAAAGAACTTGCAAAAAGATGCAACAGCAGAAGTTTAATTAAATAAAGTCTGTGAGTAAAATGGTTCATTTATGCTATCATGAATCATTGTTAATTATCAAAAATATTAAGTGTATATTTTCAGTCATGCAAATGGGTATTCTTATACTGGCTCTTTGTTGACCACTTTTCAAATTTTGATATAGTTTGGCTTTTTGATTTGAAAAAGTTGCCGACTCCTGACTTACTAGGAGAGGCTGAGGGATTTGGGCTTATTTAATCTATGGAAGAAAAGATTGAGGGGAGATTTGATAGCAGCCACTAACTATCAGAAAGAATGGAGAGAGGCTGTTCTCAGTGGTGACAGATGACAAAATGAGGAACAATGGTCTCAAGTTGCAGTGGATGAGGTGTAGATTGGATATTAGGAAAAAACTATATTATTAGGATGGTGGTGAAGCTCTGGAATGGATTACCTATGGAGGTAGTAGAATCTTCACCTCTAGAGGTTTTTAAGTCCTGGCTTAACAAAGCCCTGGCTGGGATGATTTAGTTGGGGTTGGTCCTGCTTTGGGCAGGGGATTCGACTTGATGTCCTCCCTAGGTCTCTTCCGACCCTATAATTCTTTGATAGGACCAGCAAAGAGTAAAGAAAAGAATGCATTTGGGTAAAAGGTTATGCTAAAAACAAATTTGAGATTGAAGAATTTGGACATAAAGCTTACCATGTTGAGTGGGTTACACATTTTTTGCAAGCATGTGTGTGAAATGTAAGTTTGCAGATGATGCCAAACTGGGTGGGGTTGCGACTTCTTTGGAGGATAGGGACATAATTCAAAATGACCTTAGCAAGTTAGAGAAATGGTCAGAGGTAAACAGGATGAGGTTTAATAAAGAGAAATGCAAAGTGCTCCACTTAGGAAGGAACAATCAGTTCCATACATACAAGATGGGAAGCGACTGTCTAGGAAGGAGCATGGCGGAAAGGGATCTAGGGGTCATAGTGGACCACAAGTTGAATATGAGTCAACAGTGTGATGCTGTTGCAAAAAAAGCAAATATGATTCTACATTGTATCAACAGGTGTGTTGTAAGCAAAACTCGTGAAGTCATTCTGCCGCTCTACTCTGCACTAGTTAGGCCTCAGCTGGAGTACTGTGTCCAGTTCTGGGCGCCACATTTCAAGAAAGATGTGGAGAAATTGGAAAGGGTACAGAGAAGAGCGACAAGAATGATTAAAGGTTTAGAGAACATGACCTATGAATCCAGGCTTCGTGAACTGGGCTTGTTTAGTTTGGAAAAAAGAAGATTAAGGGGGGACATGATAGCGGTTTTCAAATATCTAAAAGGGTGTCACAAGGAGGAAGGAGAAAATTTGTTCCTCTTGGTTTCTGAGGACAGGACAAGGAGTAATGGGCTTAAAGTGCAGCAGGGGAGGTTTAGATTGGACATTAGGAAAAAATTCCTAACTGTCAGGGTGGTCAAATATTGGAATAAATTGCCAAGGGAGGTGGTGGAATCTCCCTCTCTGGAGATATTTAAGAACAGGTTAGATAGACATCTGTCAGGGATGGTGTAGACGGAGCTTGATCCTGCCTTGAGGGCGGGGGGCTGGACACGATGACCTCTCGAGGTCCCTTCCAGTCCTATTATTCTATGATTCTATGAAATTATTTTTGTGCCAGGTAGAAGAATTTACTACTTTCTTAGTATATGTTCCCTTTCACCCCATCTGAACTTTAGGGTTAGTAATCCTCATCTGTTCATTGATGCATTTATTATTTGGATCAAGGAAGCACATAGAAATCCCTACTGTGATTTGGATCCTGTTGTATTAAGTACTGTATAAACATAAACTAAAAGATAGTCCCTGCCTTGAAAAATGTATACTATAACTTGATGTGGCCAAGGGTGAGATGAGAAGTGAAACAGGTATAGAAGAGGGTAAGTGATCTGAGTCTAAGGATGCTAAAATGTGATTAATTGGCTAATCGAGTAGTTGATAGAATTTTTATTGACTGCTCAATTAATTAATAAGGGAAGGCAACTCGGTTCAGTCCCAGCTCGTGCTGGGTCTGGGACGTACCCCCATTGGAGCTCTGCATTTTAAATGTAGTAAGAGCCAGGTTGTCTGACCACTTGTCTGCTGTTTAAATGTACTAGGAGTCCTGTAGCAAGGGTAGGTCCTGGACCCGGCCCAAGCTGGGACTGAGCAGAACTAGCCTGCCTAGCCGGAGCAGCCTTTGTCCGCGGCCAACCCAGGCCACTGCAGAGAGAGGCTGCTTTGTGGCAACAGCCCTGTCCACAGGGGGTCCCAGCAGATAGTAGCTGCTGCTGGAACAGCCCCTATCCGCGGCCAGCCAGGCCTGCCATGGGCAGGGCTGCCTTAAGGCATCAGACCCTATCCACGGGGGGTACCAGTGGGAAGCTGGGACCCCACTGTAGACGGGGGCTGCTGTAGGAGCAGCCTCTGCCTGTGGCAGGCCTGGGTTCACTGTGAACAGAGACTGCTTCGTGGCAGCTTCCCCTGCCCCCACCTCTTCTTCCCCCCCCCAATAGTGGCAGCAGCGGGGGCGGGGAGGTAGCACTGTGGAGATGGTGCTGCGGGGAACCAGCTGTTAAGGCTTGTATTCTCTGATACAGAGGCAGTAGGGAGGGGGCGAGAAGCAAGTAGTCAACTAGATTAATTGATAAGCCTAGGCTAGGGTTGCCAGATGGTTTCAACAAAAATACTGGACACACTTGACATTACATCACAATCTTCATTCCATCTTCTTTAGAAAATACCGGACATTTATATTTTCTTAATTTGTTTCCCAAACAGAAAGCTCAAATACTGGACTGTCTGGTTCAAAACTGGACACTGAGCAACCCTAGCCTAGGCTTACATCCCTAACTGGACCTATCATCTAAATTTCTTGTCTCCCAGACTGGAGGACTATTTACAGTGTGCTGTCTCTCAGAAAGACAGTCTGATGTTTTATACACTAAATACTCTTTACCACATGCTTTGCACAGCCTAGACTGATGATTCAGTGCCTCTACTTTTGTCGGGCTCTTAGTTTGTAATGACTTTCCCAATCTTGGAACTTGTATTGGGTGCCTGTCTTCCATCAGGCATGAGGCATAACTTCATTGTGACATTCCTAGGCTAAATATTGAGAGGCAGCTTTTGAACTGTGTTAGAATTGTTCTACTTGTCTGCCCAGGTCTATATCGGATGGAGTTCTACTCTGGTCTTTTATATCGCACTGTGTCCATCCCAAGAATGTGTTTTTGTTCTCAGCAAATTTGTAGTCCCATCTGGCCTTTCCTTGTTGATTAGCCAGATTCTAATCCTCTTCCTTGGCATACTCTGTTCCTCTTGAGATTTCCTTTTTATGTCCTTCCTGTTATCTTCAGTAAATTATCCTCCAACTATGTTCATATGCAGGGGTCGACAAATTATGGAAAACCCTACTCGCCAGACAAAAAAGGGACTTGCCACCCTCCCCCACAAAATGTATTTTTTAATGGCATAAATTCCTAATAAGAATAAGAAGAGTAATAACTAATAAGTTATTAATAAATATCTTATAAACCTTTACCTTTTCTCTCTGCTGCCTTGTCTCCTCCCCTTGCCTCATCAGCTCCCCTGGTGCCTGCTGCTCCCTAACCCCTCACTCTCTGCTGTCCTGACTCCTGCCCTTCTCATGGCCCTCAGCCTTCCTGAGACCTGCCCCCCTCCGCCAGCCCTTCTTTCCGCCCTGTGCCCACTCCTCCAGTAGCCCCAATCTGATCATGTGAGCTACCCCTCCTCATCCCCTCTCCTAAAATCTCCCTCTACACACCTGCCATGCCTCTCTCCTCTGGTGCTGGTCCCTCCCCTGCAGGTATCTGCCCTTCTGCTTCACCCCACAGAATCCCTTGGCACCTGCACCCTCCTGGTGCCTCCCCCTCTAGCCCCCAGTGCCCTTACCCTCACCCTCTCTTCTCCCAGCATCACCCTGTCCCCCCTCCCACTGACACCTCCCCGCCTGCCCTTTTCCTCATTGTCTGCACTTGGCCCCCTGGCATTTGTCTTTCCTGCACCCCTGTCCCTTGGTGCCTTCCCCTTTCTTCTTCTCCTGACCTCCTCCCTTCAGCACAAGCCCCTTCCCCATATTTTTTCCCCTCCTCTTCCCAAGGGCCAGCTCTAGGTTTTTTGCTGCCCCAAGCAAAACATTTCCCCCGCCCCGCTTTGTTGTTGTCTTTTACAGGTTTGCATTTTGAAATGGTTTTTTTTTCTTTTTTGTCCCAGCGTTTTAGCTCTATAAATAACAAATAGCATTTTCATTTGTTTTTTTCCATAAAGGCGAAGGCGCTTCAAGTGAACTCCCCCTTTCACTTGCTGCTCGGTCACAGCAGCCTTTTCCGTGCCCTGTCTAGCCCCTCCCTATGGGAAAGCACCCTTCACTCCCAACCCACGGGAAGCAGGGTCCAGGGACAGCACAGAGCCAGAGGGGTGCAGGGATTGGGGGTAGCAGGGTGTGGTGGAGGCGCGGGGAAGGGGCAGAGGGATCGGGGTCTAGGGGCAGTGCAGGGAATGGTCAGCACAGAGCTGGGGGGGCAGGGATCGGGGGGAGTAGGGTGCGGGGTGTAAGGGTGGCACAGAGCCAAAGGGTCGCAGGGAAGAGTGAGAGCAGGGGGTCCAGGGGCGGCGTGGAGACAAAGGGGGGCTGGGGCCGTGGCAGGACTGGAGCCGATGGGGCGGGCCCTGGCTGTGCCGCACACTGCAGCCAGCTCCCAGGGACACGCGGCCAGAGCGGAGCTGCCGCAGCCCTTTAAAGTCAGCAGGGCCAGATCACGCCAACGTCCTGGCATCCCGCCCTGCCTCCTCGCGCCGGAGCTGCACACAGGCAGCCTGGTGGAAAGAATCTCCACACTTCCCCCTTCCCAGCGGTGTTGTGCTCCTCCGCCGGCTGGTGGATCGGATGGTGCTGCGCCGCCCACAATGTGGGCTTCGACCACCCCGTCACAACAGCCCACCGGGCCAGTCTGCCCCTGCACTCGCCAACTGGAAAAATCTACTTGCCGCGAGCGAGCGCATTTGTCGAGCCCTGTTCATATGACTCTAGAAGCTATTTCCTGATTTAAGTGCCTATATCTAAGTCCTACCTTTTTTTTAGAGTCTGGGGGCCCTGGTTTTGCAGTGTGCATCTAACCACTCCATTTTTTAGTGTTTGTAGTACATGAGAGATTAAGGGTGCCTATCAAAGGAATTGGTATGAAAGCCCAAGTAGTAGTAACAAAAAAAAGGAAACTTGCTGTGTAGCAGTTCATAAGCAGTATTCCCACAGCATAGAATCTATCCCCATCCTGCCCCCATCCCTCAAAACAAGTCAAGAGCAGAGTGGTAAATATGAGGCAGCAAACCAAATATCTGGACTTTTTTTTTTTTAATTTAAAAACCCAGTGAGCTGCTTCATCTTACATAAGCGGATATTAAATAAGTTCCCCTCCAGTAATTATTGTGCACTTGACAATCTGACCAATTTCTGTTCCAGTTGTTCTAATGGAATCCCAATGGCAGTTCTATTGAAATTCTGCTCCGAGGGGGACAACATCCCAGATGCCTTCTCTCTTGTTAACTATCTTAACGAATGGCTCCAGCTAATTAGAAGTGAAGTAAGTATTCTTTCAGCCAAAGTTTTTGCTTTTAATTCTAATCCTGAGCTGCTGAAATGAAAAAAGTAGAGACTCCTTCACATTTTAAATGAGCTTTCATGAATTTGACAGCCTGTCAGTTGAGGTTGTGTGGTGGAGTCTCTTTGTTCCAAGGTTAGTGGAAATCTAGAGACATGCTCCACCTGCAATCAGTGGAAACAAAGTCAAATCCAATATATAGGGCAATTCATGGTCCATTTTGGTCAATGTCACATTAAAACATATGATTTTAACAATCTTATTAAACTATGTGGTTCAACTATTTAAATCTTAAATTTTGAAGTGCTGTAATGTTAAGGGTTTTGACCCAAAAGAGTTGTGGGGGAGAAGTCAGTGTTTTTGTTAGGGATGTGAAGGACTGGTCGACTAGTCAATAAGCAAGTGGTTATCGGATAGTTGACAAGCTTGTTGATTAGTCACTCTCCCCCCCCTTTGCTGCCTCTATCTGAAAGAGGCAGCAAGGGCAGGGAGGGAAGGAGGGAGTACTTCTAAGTGGCAGTGCATTACTGCTTATGAGGTCAGGCCCCGGGCTCCACGCGGCACTACTGCTTTGAATTGCCGCTGTGGGAACTCGGCGTCAGACTCCTCCTGGCATTTCAAAGTGGCAGCACTGTGAGGAACCTGGGATCAGCTGGGGACTCCCCCATTAACCCCAGGCTCCATGCAGGGCTGCTGCTTTGAAACGCCGCTGCAGGAGCCCGGAGTCAGGCTTCCCGCAGCATTTCAAAGTAGCGTTCAGTGAAGCCCAGAACAGCTGAGGACTCTCCAAAGCATTTCAAAGCAGCAGTGCTACATGGAGCCTGGAGGCAGCAGGGAGTCCTTAGCTGACTCCAGGCTCTACATGGTGCTTTTGCCTTTAGAGTGTAGCAACAGCCCTAGGACTGTTTCTACACTTGAAAGGCAGAGATGCCCTATCAATTAGTCGATGCAAAATGCATCAACTATTCGATTAGTCAATTACCTGCAATTTAACATTCCTAATGTTTGTAGCAGGGGGAGTGCTTTGTGGTACTGCTACCCTTACTTCTGTGCTAATGCTGGTGGCAGCACTGCCTTAAGAGCTGGAGAGCATTGGTTGCTGGTGGGGAGTCCAGCTTTTAAGCTCGATCCACTGCCACCAGCAGTGCAGAAATAAGAATGGCATGGCATAGTCACCCTTATTTCTGGCAGGGTGCTGCCTTCAGCATTGGGCACCTGGCCAAAAGGTGCCACTTTCTAGCCACCTAGCTCTGAAAGCAGTGCAAAAATAAGGGTGGCAATACTGTACTCCCCCATAAAAATTATTTTGTATCCCTCTGCAACTGCCTTTTGGGCCAGGGCCTCCACTTTGGGAAACATTACTCCCCTTGTGAAATCTCTGCAATCTGGGGTAAGAGCTCACAAAATACCAGATTTCACACTTGTATTGTGTTTTTCATGGCCATGGATGAAAAGAACAGTAATGTGTTGGGGTGGAGTTATGTTCCTGCTTGATACTTATAGTATATGGCCTTAGGAGAGCTACTATCATAGGTATAAAGCAGCAATCCAGTATAGCTATGTGACTAAATGTGCCCCCAGTAAAATGGGAAAAGCAGACTCGCCCTATGTGGTTAATGTAATTTCAGAGTTTGAAAATGTATTTTGTTCTTAAATCAGCAGAGCAGCGATGCCAAAGCTACTCTTTTGCAATGGAAAATACCACGTTCTTGGAGATTACTCTTTGGCAGTGGCCTTCCACCTGCACTCTTCTGATTACTCTGGTATTCTGAAAAAATCAGTCTTCAGAAGGAGGTTATAGATGTTATAGAACTAACATAGTGAATGCCAAGCAACAACAGTTGTCTAACATTTAACTTATTGTACCTTAATGTCCTTTATTTATGAAAACATTTCCTTTGCTATTATGTGGATAAAAAAAGTTTATGCAGGTCTCACTATATGATCAAAACATTGTATATTATGCACACATGTTTCTTTGGTATCTCCTGGTGAATTGTTTCTAATAAACTGTTTCAAGAAATTCCTTAACCACCCTAATTAATATCCTACATACCCAGGAGGGTCATGAAGGTAACAGGGCCACTTGCAAAGTTGGCCATTCCTAGAATCAGTATGTGAAGCTATCCTCAAATGCTTTACCTTTAATCCAGATCTTCATCCCTTCAGCTTCCTCCTCCTCCTATCTTCCTGGCACTCTGAGCAAACTATCAGTGATTCCTACCGCTCAAAGTGTGCGTGTGCTATCTTTTGAGGTGCTATGCCGAAGACAGCCTGAACCGTGTTACCTTTTAATTTGCTTCCACTGGATTATAAAGGAGACAACATAGACTCCACCCTTTCCCACAGGCTGCAAAGATATACCAAAGTTAAAACTGCGTAAGTGGTTAATCCTTACTAAAGCTAGCCTGACTGCAGCCCGAGAAATGCCTCTAAAATTTAAAGAAGAAACTAAATTGATTAGCTTTGCACATCTGAAGTATAGAAGTTTAAGATGATTTTCAGAGCTAAGGAATGAGTAATCGCAAAAACAACAAACATTGTACTATAGAGTGGGATACTTTTGTGGACACAAACTACTACAGAAGTAAACATTGAAATCAGTTTTTATTCTTAAAAAAAAAAAATTCTCCAGGAATATTAAAGCTATAAGATTACAGTTTAAACAAAAAACTCATCCACAATTTGATCTGAGGAAGTACGTCTGGTCCACGAAAGCTCATCACCTAATAAACCATCTTGTTAGTCTTTAAAGTGCTACATAGTCCTGTTTTTGTTTCAGCTAGTCTAGACTAACACAGCTTCATCTCTGTTACTAGTTTAAACAAGGCAGAGGTGTAAAATATGGCTTACATAGAGGAAACTGATTCTTAACCAGTTTTCATATTTATATCACAGTTGTGCTGAGGCATGTAAATGTACAAGGAACAGTAATTGAGCTGGTAATCCTTCAGTTAAAGACATGTTCAATAGTCATTTGACAAATTTTCAGCATTTCTGGGCGGTGGTAGACTGAGCTTGGTTCACTCAAGTGTATTCATAATCCTGAATAGTTAAACTCATGGGCTACGTCTAGACTGGTAAGATTTAGCGCAAATACTCTAAACGCAAGAGAAAAGATTTGCTTTTGCGCAAAGGCATCCGTGCCAGTGTGGATACTCTCTTGCGCAAGAAAGCTCCGATGGCCATTTTAGCCATTGGGCTTTCTTACGCAAGAAATTGATGTTACCTGACTATACTGGCCACTTGCGCAAGAGGCCTTATCCCTGAGCGGAAGCGCCAGAGTATTTGCGCAAGAAGCACTGATTTCATACAGTAGAACGTCAGTGTTCTTGTGTAAATACTCGCGGCCAGTGTAGACAGGTGCTAAATTTTGCCAATGTAGACACAGCCATGGTGTTCTCTGCCTTGACTGAAGCCTCAAAGGTGGTGCACACTTTTGATGATCGTTAATACCTCTGGTCACATGTGACAGAAAATCACTCATTCTCTAAATAAGACAACTACTACAGCCATTCTTATGTTCTTATTCTTGTTTTATAAATATTCCCATCATAACGAAAAGCAGAGCCCATCAATTAGGAACGATCACAATCAGTATGAGTAAGAAAAATAGAAAGCCTTGCAATAAATCCCAGTGTTCTTGAAATACTGTTTAATAGTTTTCCCCTCACATAATGCACACACAACAGTATGTCGTCAATTTAAAAAAATATTTAATGCTGCCAAAAATGTGTAAAAATACAATAAAAATGGCAGTACAATACAAAGTATTTTCTAGTTTATTTCTTGTACATCTTTCTACAATTAATACAAGCATTATAAAAACCACAGCAGACAGCAAGTTATTTTGTTTTGCAAAGGAGCATGCTGGTGTTCTTCATCCCCTGGATGTAGTTTACGTTGTAAACAGATAATTATGAGGCCTACTTGGTATTGATCAGACCTCACTTTTGTTCCCGGAGAGGGGTTCATATCTTGCCTTGCATGTCAACAGTTTGCAATTTATAGATGCAGAATATTCACAAGTCTTGGAGGTTTAGCTGTCAGTCAGTCTCGGCCTGCGACATACAATGCAAAACAAAGTCACCGATTCAGCAAAGACTTGAAAACCAGTACAGACTAAGGGTGTGGAAGTCACTAACAGCAAATTCACAAATGGATAATTTGTTCCAATTGTTCACAGTTGTTTCTCAGACTATTTACTCCATTACTATGTGTAAAAAACCTGTTTGAAGTGTCCAGTCTCTCTCAAAGATATGGAAAGCAAGTGCATGCTGGAGAGCTCCAGCCCAGCAGGTTACTAAAAACTGTGCCTAACTTTAAGCATGCAAGTAATGCACACAAGTAGTCCTATTGACTGCAGTGGGATTCCATTAATATTTCACTGGACAAGAGCCCAGTAACAACTACTTGAAATCTCAGTGTCAGCATTGTACTGTTTTAGAAATTATTTCAAAGCAAAGTAACATTCCAAGTCTAAATTCTCTTGTCCTGATGAGGAAATTCCAAAATTATAATTTGTTTTAATAAAACGAAGCCTGTTTGTCCAAAAAACAAATGAAAAGATCCAACATTCATAGACTCTCACGGATTTCTTCCAGAACAGAGTAAAAGTTAATTGACAGCATATGAAAAAGGCCTTTTAATGCAAACATATAAAAACAATCAGGCCTTTTAATGCAAATAAAGACTCAGACAGATGAAATATTTTGAATACATTTATTTTAGTACACAAGAGTGCAACCGAGCTGAAGACAATTAAAAAAAAACAGCTTGAAAGGGCAGGAAGACTATCACACAGTTATAAACATTGCCTGATTCCACCCTGTAGTTTAAACTACTAGACCACAATAACAATTTTGCCCTGAGTTTTCTTGTGCAGTCATCCAAAAATCTGACATTTAACCTTACCTAACAAATTTAGAGGTGCACTAAATAATTGTGTTAGCCTCTATTATAGATCAAGTGGTGTTGGCGCTCTCATCTCCACCCCCATTACACACACTTGCCTTTTTTTAAATGTCCATTTTCACTATAAAAATTACATCAGTTAATGAAATGGAACATGTTCCAAATATTTCATTAAGTAGGTTTAATTTGCAAATTAAGTTTTCCTAAACTGCATCTGTAATTTCTCCAAATCTTTACTTTAAACACAGTCTAATTATTGTTATTGGATAATTCCTTCTCAAAGTAATGGGCCAAAATATTTAAAAAGGTGGAGGGGCCCTCACAGTAAATGGCGCCATTGCAAACAATAAGATTTCCTGTCAGAAAACAAATGTAATTGAATAGAATCCATAAGGATTTATTCCAGTCCTTGTAAAACTAGAATGTTTGCTTATAATTCGAGGGTTAGGAATTACTTTACTTTATAAAAGATGAAGGAGATTTGTTATGAAGCACTCATTTGAATGTCAGCTTTAAAGTGATCCAATTAAAAAGTGTCCTACCATGCTCCAAAGGCACATAATTATTCTGGTAAACAATACGTGCAGGGAAAAAAGGATCATAGTGAAGATTTGAATCAGAAGCTCAACAGCATTTCAGAACTAGTGCACCAATTAGGATTTCATCTCTGAGAAGTGAAGACTCTTATCTCATGCTCTTGTAATTTAGCAGCCAAGTACTTCATGGCCTAGATCATGGGGTTTGGGGTTTTTTTGGCTCAGGTTTTGCTGCTATTTGGGGTTGGGGTGGAGGAGGGGGAAGGGCGTGAGGGTTTTTCAAAAATCAAAAAGGAGGGCGTGATGCCAAAAAGTTTGGGAACCACTGGCCTAGATTTTGTAACGTGAAAGACAGAAAAAAATCTCAAGTCCACTCAATGGATACTGTGCCACTGATATTAATGGAAATTAAGATTTCACCCAAAATTCCTTTGTAAAATATGATAAAAGGCTTAATTCTTTAAACTTCTTTCCCAGTCTCACACTGCAGCAAACCAAAGGGAATCTAGAATATTTTTGCCCATCACTGGTGTAATCCTTTAAAATTGTAACAGATGTCTTCACAGTCTGGTCATTGATAATATAGCCAAGACAACCAAACATAGCTGATCCAGGAACTACCAAATTCATTTACAAATGGTACTGTGTGGTGTAAAATGGAACAAACAGAGTGTGAGCATACATACACATTCTCAAGAGAGCAAAGTTTTTCTATGGCGTGAACAACATAGCCAGAGTTTAGATGGAATTAGGAAAAAGTTCAGATGAAGGTGTACAGATACACAGCTAGTGCTTGTCAGCAGAGGAAAGCAGAAAGGCCTGGAAACATCCTGCTTTTAAGTCAGGAGATAAATGGAGACTTTCGATTTCGGAGAATGGGGTATTACCTATCTTAAGAATATTTTTCTTAAATGTTTTCCTTTAAGCATTTCTGGATATGAAGATCTCATTTCACTTTTAAAATAATACTTCATGGCACTACATACATTTTTCCATAAACAAAACTCACCCTTTTGTAAGAAACATAACATTTAAAAAGCTTTACCAATATGGGCACATTGAGGAAGAAGATATATGATGGAAAGATTAATGCATTCTCTTCAAGCTGGAAGCTGATTAGAGTTACAAAAATAGATATTTGTCAGTACAAGGCTTTTCTAAATATAAAATCTGCACTCCCTTCCCTGTATTGCCTATGGTCTTGAATTTAGCATTACTGAAACTCTGTTGTGTTATCCTTAAAATACCTACTTAGAACAAATAACCAAGTATGTACAAAAGCAATTACTAAATTTTGGCTCTGCCCATGGCTCCAGTACAAGTTACCATCTTGTTTTAATAGCAGTCATACATTATTCAGACCTGTGTTTCTGTAAGATTCTACCTGAAGTCTCATTCTTCTAATAGTACGGGAATTACACATTTTACGCTTATTCACACTATTGCCCATCTTTGAGACACTCCTCAAATATTGTTCAGTATCTAGTAGCTGCGCAATGACATTCCAACTTCATCATTTAGGTCCCATGTTTAACCTCTTGTTACTGAGCTTGCAGGTGCTGGATACCTCTCAAAGTGCTTTACTAAGCTGGTCATGGTATAATTATCCCCATTTTACGCATTTGGAAACTGAGGCACAGAGATTTGTTGAAGGTCACTCAGCAGTCCAGTGGTAGAACCATGCATAGAACTCAAATCTCCTGAGTTCTTATCCAGTGCGCTATCCACCAAGCCATATGACCTTCCTCCTTGGATGAGAATGAGTTGAACAGCTACATACAGACTCCGTTATATAGATTCCTTTAGGGAAAGGTTAAAAACGGCACTAGAAAAACAGCTATTAGATAAACTTTTCACTGTTTATATAAAAGTGTATATTCCATCTTTAACTGATGCTAAGGTAAGTAAGTACTGCTGCCTTCATCTACTATTCCTGATGAAGTGGTTAACTATTGTGTTTACTATGGTGTTAGGCAACTTAAAAGTATGTTAAATAGATCTGGCATCCTTCATTAAGACTTAGGAACAGTTAATAAAATCCTATCAAGTAACTGATATTAATCTATATTTTGTAGCTAAAATTTTCAGGTATATTTAAAACATGTTTTCAGAAAGTTAAATCAGTTTTAAATTGCCTTCAGTGTGCTGTATACTTCCATTATTGGTAGGTGTAGATTTTTATCATTACATGGAATAAAACTAAAAAATCCAATAAGATGAGACACAAAGTATCACATTTCACATTTAATGGAATGTCAGAACTTTTTAACAAAACTAGATCTGCAGACAGTAACTGAAGTCTGAATACAACTTCCATTAATCAGGTTAACAATTTGCCTTTAAGTTTAGGACCAGCAAACAGCTTTAAAAAAAGCAATTTCAAGCTTTTTTTAAATAAGGAAAATGCAAGAACAAAGAAAAAAATAAATAAATAAAAGGAATGCAGTTTACAGAGTAGAAACTGAAAAGTGCTTCATCAGAACCCTAGCTACTCATATTGAACATCTCAAAATCTTCAAATATGGGGAATGAATTCACTGTTAACCACTAAACAAATTACGTTTTACCTTTAGTTCCAAAACCAATTTGATTTTGGTCAAATAAATTTGTACAAACTAAACTTTTTAAAGTACAGCTAGCTACAAAAAGATTAAATATGCAGTTATAAAATATATTTATCCTGGGTCACAAGAATATAAAATGTTGATGCCTATGCCAATATTATAATACATATTACACGCGCTTAAGGATAACTTCTTTGCATTAATAATGAAAATCATACCACATTGTTTATTGCTTATTTCAGGCAGGTAAATTAAAATCCAGAGAGCCTTGTTAGTTAAATCTTTGTGGCTCAGGGTTGATCTAATAGATTTGGTAGAATACTATTTTTAAAAGTATATAAATACAGTTGCAAGGTTTGTACCTGTTTATTTAACAGACATGAACAACTTTATTCTGGGTAGCAATTTGCTGTTTGGTTTCAGAAGTACCTGCTGTGAAAGTCCTGAGATATGACTGATCAGTTTACATCATTTATCTAGTTTGCGTATAAACTACTGCACCAGTTTTAGGCATAAGGAATTTGCAGCTGAAAGTCAAACTCCCTAGTGACTAACTTGCGTAGACAGGCTCACAGTGCACATAAGTGTTTACTTACAAGGAATGTTCTTGAAAATACAGTTTCCAGCAAGAATAAGCTCCAACTAAAATGATTGTACCAAACCCAATCTTAGTGAGAATAGGTTTCCAATATAACCACCTTTTTCTTTTTCTTTCAGTCTCACTTAGCTTCTGTTTCATCTGGTGCACCTTTTGGGCTGTGTGAGCTTTTCGGTCCTCTCGCAGCCGTTTCCGAGTAGTACTAAAAAGAGAGAGATAAAACTATGTTGTGGAGTAGAAGTCATCTTCAAGAGATGTTAGGAAAACCCCATCTGCCCCGCAACCCAACCCCCACCCAATTTACCAATCTATGCCATTTGTGACTAAAACAATGAGGGAATGTTAAGAAGAATGGTCTTTACACTGTTACTCTAATTACCTGAACAGTTTCATTAAATACCCATCCTGTTTTAACATCACTAAGGTTGCCAAATCAAACATCAGGAACTTAGGAAACACTCAAGTTGCAACCTTAATTCTAACCCCTGTTGTTTACACAGGATAATCTTAATTGTATCCATGGCTGAACAGAACTTTCCCTGCAATTGCAGTTCTGGTCTGTTGCAGGCCATGCCAGGTCTGGGGACTTGTACTAAAAGCAGAGAGCCTGTTGCTCCTATGTGCTCAGTGACCCATAGTTGAATCAAGGCAGCATGGTGCAAGAAGAACTTGATTCAAATGCAAAGGGAACAGGACAAGAGAGGGATCTGCAGAGAGTCAGGGATAGTGGATTGAGACCAAGAGACTGGGGGGCTCAGGGAGACAGACTGGACAAACAGTCAAAAGAGAAAGACTAACTGGAAGCCAGCAAGAATAGGGAATGATAACAAGGGTGGGGAGGTAGTTGAGATCCAGTGAGACATACTGAATCAAGAACTGGGGATAGAGAAGTGAGTCTGCCTGCACTAGGTGACTGAAAATAGGGGAGGTTGGGGAATCCATATATGTGAGGCTAGGACTTACTGGACAAGGAGACTAACTGCAAGAGTAATCTTCATGAATGGGGACTAGACCTGGGTAGTTCAAGACAGAGCCAAGGACAATGAATACCTGCATGAGGATGCAAATCTACTTGAGGGAACTGTTAAGATTTGTTTTATGACACTGATCATGCCGCCTCAGCTTCATGTGCTGTAAGACAGGTCAGAAGCCTCTAAGCCCAAGGGCCTGTCTGATCACAACCTGATGTAGTGACACTGTAGATGCAGCAGCTTGCATTGACGATATATGGATCAAATAGTCTGGCATGATTCTTGTATGAAATCTGGCCTTCAGCCTGGAGAGAGGGGCATTATCACTCTCAAATCCCCAAAAGTGGAATGGATTGGCTGGGGAAAAGCATGGTACTCTTGCATGTTAACCACTATGTCAGTGAGGTGGTTTTGGTGTCATGGTAGTAGTTTGTGAATGGGGAGAAATTCAATAAGCTGTTGTCTAGGTGTTCAGTGGAGAGCGTACCCTACACAAGTCCAGAAATGTTAGTCTGAAAGGCCAATTAACATTAGTTCCCTGGAAGGAGAGCCAGATTTAATTGAGGGGGAAGTGGAGTTCTGGGAGAGGGCTATAAACAGAGGAAAGTAGGCTAATGAAAATGTTGCAATTTTGCAGTATTATATTTTCATTTCATATTAAACATTTAAAGTCATGCACCTTATTAATTATCCCATGCTTTAGTATCCTCTTTCTTCCATAACATTTTAAAATACACACACACACAATTTGTTAATAACTGGGGTGCCACAGTGGCACGCATCCGAACAAGTGCATGACCTCAATATTGGTGCACGAGACAAAAACTCACTCCACTCATGGATGGAAAGTCTTAGAGGGAACACTTCCACACACTGCTTTTACCTTCAATACACAGCAAACCTCATACAGATAACAATGCAATGTTGGTACACAGTTTCAGGATAAAATATGGCCCTTGTATAATCCAGTTTGCAAAGGTAATGAGTAGAGATGTAAAATCCTGATGCATCAGTTAGTAAGATAAACATTAGATTAACCTAGTTGGCTAACTGGTTAATTGACTAAGGGGGATCCCAGCTCCATGGCTGCAGCCACTGGCAGGCTCCTGGCCCTGCCACCGACTCCCAGCCCCAATGCATGGATAAGCTGTGGGTGAATGGCTGCTTCCAGGTACCAGTTAACTAGTACCAAGTTACTCATTCACATCCCTAGTATTGAGCCCCAACTGCTCCCACTGACTACAACTGGGCCTATTAGAGCATATTACAGTAAAACTCCGATGATCCGGCATCTGATGGTCCGGCACTCCTGATGGTCTGGCACCATCAGGAACCTGGAAGTGCTCCGGGCAGCCAGACAATTGGAGCTGCTCTGTCCCCAGCTTCCCCGATTCAGCCGCTGCTAAAACTGACCAGCAGCTGAATCAGGAAAGCTGGGGGCAGATCAGCTGGAGTGCTGCCAGGTAGGTCCCATAGCGCTGCCCCTCGGGGCTGCGGGACCAAGCCGGCAACACCCCGGCAGCATCCCAGCTGTCCCCGATTCAGCCGCTGCTGATACTGACCAGCGGCTGACTCCAGGAAGCCGGAGGCAGAGCTGCTCTGCCCCAGCTTCCTGGAATCAGCCCCTGATCAGTTTCAGCAGCAGCTGACTTGGGTACATCTGGGACAGGGCAGCTGGGGTGCTGCCGGGTTGGTCCAGTAGCGCCGCTCCTCAGCACTGTGGGACCAACCCAGCAGCCCCTCCAGTTGCTGTGCTCCAGGCGTCCTGATTCAGCTGCTGCTGATACTGACCAGCGGCTGACTCCAGGAAGCCGGAGGCAGAGCTGCTCTGCCCCAGCTTCCTGGAATCAGCCCCTGATCAGTTTCAGCAGCGGCTGACTTGGGGACACCTAGGGCAGAGAAGCTGGGGTGCTGCCGGGTTGGTCCAGTAGCGCCTAAAAGCGGCGCTGCGGGACCAACCTGGCAGCATCCCAGCTGCTCTGCCCCAGGCGTCCCCAAGAGCAACCGGGGTACTGCCAGGTTGGTCTCGCCACGCCAAGGGTCAGCGCTACCGGACCAACCAGGCAGCACTCCAGCTGCTCTGCTGCAGGCATCCCCGATTCAGCAGCGATGCCTGGGGCAGAGCCGGACTATTGGAAGGGGGTGCTATGAGGGGTCTGGGGTGGCATCCTCCCCACCCCACATCCTCTCATAGCCCCCACTTCTAATTGTCCGGCATATTTGATAATCTGGCACCCCCTGGGTCCTAAAGGTGCCAGATTATCGGAAGTTTACTCCTGAAACTCACACCATAAACTTTTATATTGAGAAGTTAGCATTGCATTTACTACTATGATAAAAAACTGATGTCAAGTACTTGTAAGATCACTACTAATTCCCTCTTGCAAGCTAAGCAGCCATCTGATTTGTGCATATGGATTGTGATTACCGCTTAGTTGGTATATAAGTGTATATCTGCATCCATACTAGAAACACTTATAACCATCAAATGCCCTCCTGGTGTGGATGCAGCTTCACTTGGAAAACAGAGTTATCAATATTCCAGGATTATCTGGGAGTCTCCAAGAATTAAAAATTCGTCTTTAATTAAAATTATCATACGATGAAACCTCAAGGAAAACATGTAGCCCAAATTGGCAACGCTATAGCAAAATTGCCCTTTGTAAACTGTTTCACATAAATGAAACAAGAAATCCTGATTTAAAAAAAAGCAGTTTCTCCTGGTAGCTGCATCAACACTAGAAACTTCAGCCAGCACAGACTAATTAGTTAGGGAATTGCACATTTTCAGACTCCTGACCAACATTGCTATTCTGTAGCCTGTATGTTGTTACAAGCATTACAATGACATACCAGCAATACTACAGCTAACCACAGCTGCATTTGTACCATAAATTATTAAACTTAGGCTATACCTAAAACTTAGGTCAACCTAGCCACATCACTCAAGCCTGTGAAAAATTTTACAGCCTGTATGAAGTAGAATCATAGAACAGTAGAACTGAATGGGACCACGAGAGATCAAGTCCAGTCCCCTGCCCTCGTGGCAGGACTAAGCACCGTCTAGATCATTCCTGATATGTGTATCCAACCTGGTCTTGAAAATCTCTAGTAATGGAGATTCCACAACATCCCTAGGTAATTTATTCCAGAGTTTAACCACCCTGTTTCTCAAGACAAACATTCACACCCTGTTAGGAAATTTTTCCTAATGTCCAACCTAAATCTCTCGTTACAATTTAAGCTCATCGATTGTCCTATCAGAGATCAAGGAAAACACACCCTTTTAGATACGTGAACACTGATACTGTGTCCCCTCAGTCTTCTTTTCTAAACTAAACAAACCCAATTCTTTCAGTCTTCTTTCATAGGTCATGTTCTCTAGACCTTTAATCATTTTTGTTGATGTTCTCTGGGCCTTCTCCAATTTCTCCACATCTTTCTTGAAATGTGGTGTCCAGAATTGGACACAATACTCTAACTTAAAGTGTAATCAGCACAACTTCTCGTGTCTTGCTCACGACACTCTTGTTAATGTGTCCCAGAATCACGTTTGCTTTTTTTTGCAAATTAGCTGGGATTAGAATTTTTCTAGGATACAAGGACTTTAAAAAAATACCCCTACGACATTTTCCATGTTTCTTACCTTTCAGTGCTTCCATCCATAGTATCTTGCACTTTAGTGGACAGTTCAGTATTTATTTTCTCTCCCATTTGCTCCTGGTCTTCTAAGCCCACACTATTCCCATTATACTTTTCTGTAGTTGTTCTGGCAAGATGGGGAGGAGACTGCTCAAAACGTGGTGCTTGATCCTCTTTAGAAAGTTCCTTCCACCGTTTCTGAGAGAGAAAAAATATTTTTAACATTTCTACCATGTAAGTTACAGCTGTGAATATATCTTCCACAGAATGATCATGTAAATAAGATTTTAAAAATTATATAAAAACTAATTTCTAGATAAAGAAATAAGCCACCCAATGATATCTATTAAATATAAATAAAGGTTACCAAACACCCATCAACCTTAGCTTCAAGTAACACTATGACCAAGATTAAATTTGAGGGAAATTCAGTTGGAAAACAACTTGGAAGTCAAATGTAAAGTCAAAAACAACTTGGAAGTTAAGTTCCAAGTCTGCAAGTAAAAATGTCTGCAAGTAACAAAAGTCTGCAAGTAAAAATCAGGGCTATCAACTCCTGGCAATAAAAAGGGTTTTGTACCTAAGACCTCAAAAACTGGAGAAGGTAACACCTTCAGCAGGACTGTGTGACTTTTCAGGACAGCTGCACGGAGCAATGCTAGGGCAGTTTTGGGCCACTGTGCCCCTCCCCCTCCAGCAGCAGTTTGGGTGTGGGAGGGGGCTCAGGACTGAGGCATGAGGTTAGGACAGGAGTGGGCAATAATTTTTGGTCGGGGGGGGACACACACACAGATTTGTAAGTGGACAAGGGCCACACTTTTCTATGGAGGGGGTATGGAGTCTAGGATGGAGGTTGGGTACAGAAGGGCACACGGGGTAAGGGACTGGTGTGGAGTCTGAGAGGGTGTTTGGGTAGAGGAGGAGGTTGTGACCTGGGGCAGGAGCGGCTGCAGAGGTTTTGGTTGGTGTCAATCAGGAGAGCTGACCAGCACCTGGTGACTAAGGGGTTAACTAATGCCTCCTGTACTTAGCCAGGTATCATGGTTAGCCAATAACAATGCAGGTAGGAATTTCAAACTGGGAGAGGGGGTTTTTCCTCTCTCTCTTCTGTGTTTGGGAGGCAGAGCAGTTTCTTCCAAAACTGAGGGAGTTGGGAGACACTTCTCTTTCCAAGAACGGACTTCTTAATATATGTAAGTAGGGAAAAGTTTAGATAGTGTGTCAGGATGTTTTGTTTTCCTTGATTGGGGATTTGGAAATAATGTCTGAGCTTGTTAAATGTTTTTTTTCCCTTTGTAACTAAATTTTAGCCCAGGGGTTTCCCTGAGTATCTTTATCAATTGGTGGCTCTTTCCAACACTTTACTATGCTTTCAACTGTAGTTTTGTTTTGATAATAAAGAATTGTTTTCTTTTCTAATTAACTGGGTTTGGCTGATTGTTGTGTCCTTAAGACCCAGTGCCTAGTTACAAGGGCAGAGTCCATTGTCTGTGAATTCCCTGTTTTTCCCAACTCCAAGTAAAATGGAGGTTGGGGCAGGGGGAGAGTTTTACCTAAGGGAGGAGATTTCCCAAGTGATCACTTCCCTGTTTTTTTTCTTGGAATTAGTTGGGTGGTAGCAGTGGATTCACCAAAATCTGGGTATTAGGATGGGGGGGGGGGGGGGGGGGAGTTTTTGTACCAGAGCCTGGGAGAGGGAGTTGGGAGATGGGAGGGGCTGGGGGTGCCAAAGGCAGGCTCTGGCTGGGAGGCACTTATCTAAGCATCTCCTGGCATGCAGCATCCCCAAGGCAGGATGGGCTCCCTGCCTGCTGCAACCCCAGACTGCTTTAAAATACAGGCCTTTCCCTCCATGTGGCTCTCAGCTGGGGGGTAGGTGGGGGGGTCCAGGAGAAGAGGCTTGCCCTGCTCCCGTACCCTCCCCTACCTATCTCTCAGTTCTGATTAGCTGGCTGTTTCCAGAGCAGAGAAACATAGGGAATGCACTTTAAACAGCAGCAGCTGCGTGCCTGAGGGTCCCAGCAGGGTGGTCCGTGGTTTGGCAGGCCAGATCCAACCCCTGGACTGTATTTGCCCAGCCCTGGGTTAGGATGTGAGATAGGGTGAGAACTCCAGGGCTCCTTGGAGGTAGCAACATCTCTCTCTGTGCTCCACAAGCTGCCTCCACCGGCAGGCACTGCCCCACAGCTTGTATTGGCTGCAGTTCCTGGCCAACAGGAGCTGCAGAGCAGGCACTTGGGAGGAGGGGAAGCAGCAAGCAGAGCCCACCTGGCTGACCCTCTGCCTAGGGGACTACAGGAACATGCCAGCCCCTTCTGGGAGCTGCATGTAATCAGATAGGAAGCCTGCCAGCCCTACTAGCTTCTACCTTCGCAGCACCAACACGGGTTCCAGGCCACACGCCAACAACCACTCGCCTGCCCCAGAGCAAGCAGTAAACCCCAGACCACCCTCTGCCCCAGAATATCCAGTTTTTAGTCAGGGATATATAGTACAAATCATGGACAGATCACAAGGTAGGGATGTTAATTACTGAGTAGCTGAATAATTGTGTAACAGCATCAAATTTTAGCAGTTACATCATTTGGTAGTCCCGGAGGGGGAAGACTGGCAACCAGTGTGCTCCTAGCCACACTCTCAGGGAGCCACCTGCTCCCTATTCCTGCCTCCCACAGAGACAGTGGGGGAGGGGGGAGGCAGGAGCTGGTGCTCGGGGGGAGATGGCTTAAAAGCTGGCTCCCCACAAGCATCATTCCACTTCTCCCCCCTGCCCACCATGCTGCTGCCTCTATCACATGGTGATAGAAGCAGCAGTGTGGGGTGGCAAGCAGCTTGTTAAAAAACCAACTCCTCACATAGACAAGCTCCATGCTGCTGCCCCACCCCCTAACACTGCTGCCTTTATCAGAGGCAGCAGTGTGGGGTGGCAGCAACCTGGTCCCTGGGGGCCAAAGCTCCCAGCTGACAGAGGCTGCTCCACAGCAGCCTCTCTTGCCCCCCACCTGCTGCATACTGCTGCCTCTATTACTGTATGATAGAGGCAGCAGTGTGGGGGGTAGAGCAGGTGGACCGGTGCTTATGGGGAGCTGGCTTTTAAGCTGGATACCCCCTCCCCCCGAGAACCAGCTCCTGACTGCCCCTGCCTCCCACAAAGGCAGCGGGAGGAGAAGGGACAGCCAGCTCTACAGAGCGGGCACGTGTGGGGAGCTGGCTTCCCGTGTGTACTGGCTCCTGCCTGCCTCCCCCTCAGAGCCTCCACACTACCGCCTCTATCAGAGGATCCCCGGATCCCACCTCTTCCCCCGCAGGCTTATTGGTTAATTGTGTAGTTGACTACATGTAAACATCCCCATCACAAGCTATGAATTTCTGTTTACTGTCGATGACTTTTAATAAAAAAAACTTGTGACTAAAACATAGGCTGAAGTAACACCTCAACTGACTAGAAAAAAGTTATTTGATTCTTTCCATTTTACATTTTCAATTAGGGATGTGAATGTTTAACTGGTAAGTAAAAAAAACTTCCGATCTGAAGAAGTGGGCTGTACCCACGAAAGCTCATGATACCATCTACATGTTTTGTTAGTCAATAAAGTACTACCGTATTTTCCGGCATATAGGGCGACTGGGCGTATAACACGACCCCCTATTTTTTAAATTAAAAGATAGGGTTTCATCTTATATCCCAGCGCCCCTCCGCCTCCTTTGCTCCCGGTGTCCCTGGTCTGCTGGAGATGGTCCCCAGCAGACCAGAGGCACCGGGAGCAAAGCCGTAGCAGCTTTGAAAGCCTCGGGGGAAGCCGGCGGCGGGGCATCCCAGGCGCGCCTGGGCTGCCCCCCCGCCGGAGCTCCTCCGCGGCTTTGAAAGCCTCGGGGGAAGTCGGCGGCGGGGCATCCCAGGCGTGCCTGGGCTGCCCCCCCGCCGGCTTCCCCCGAGGCTTTCAAAGCCGCGGAGGGGCTCCGGCGGCGGGGCATCCCAGGCGCGCCTGGGATGTATACCCGGCGTACAAGACGACCCCCGATTTTTGGGGGATGTTTTTTAACATCAGAGGTCGTCTTGTACGCCGGAATATACGGTACCAGACCAGTTTGTTTAAGCTTATCCTGTACAGACTAACTTGGCTACCCCCTGAAGTAACTGGTAAGTGTCACTAGCCTGGAGTGTGGGGGCCCGCCATGGACAGGAGCAAATCTCTGTCCAGGCTGGGGAAGCCCCTGACTGCAGCAGGCCTGGGCACCTGCTCCAGCCCAGCAGCAGGTGGATTGGCCTGTCACCCTTGAGACAGCACACACTCAGTGTTATTACTCTTAAGTCTACCCAGAGAGCCTTCTCAAAATATAAAAGCCGAAAAATCCATCTCTTTTCAAAAGACACCAGAAATCAAAGCACACTTCATGCTTTGCTATTGAAAGGGTATTTTTATACAAAAATCTTATCTAAAATTGTCAATTAAAACAATTCAAGTTGACATTGGAACACAGAGGAGAGCCAATTTTTTAAAACTCACTTTTGAACAGAAGAAATTGAAATTCATCATTTGATAAGACTATTACCTTTCGTAACTGATGTTCAAGATGTATTGCTCATGTCCATTCTAATTTAGGTGTGCACGCATGCTGTGTGCACAGTTGCCTGGAAGATTTTCCCTAGTGGGATAGCATAGGTTGGCAAGGGAGACCCGTAGAGTGGCACCAGTATAGCTAGGTATATAGCACCCTGTCGACAGCTCTCCCTCAGTTCCTTGTTGTTGGAAGTGACTCAGACAGAGGGGAGATGGGAGGGTTTTGGAATGGACTTGAGCAATGCATCTCAAAGAACACCAGTTACGAAAGGAAACTTGTCTTTTCTACTTAGAAATTTAGGTGATCCCCAAGCAGCTATCCAGCTGAAGGGTCAGAGATCACCATTAACACTGCCCTTTCAAATGTAGCATTCTCCCTAGCGTGACATTGGATGGCATAGTGGGATGTTAATGTGTGTACAGAGAACCACTTGGACACTTGACAAGTGTCTTGGACAGGGACACATGTCAGAAAGGCCATTGACAAGGCTTGTGCCTGGCTCAAATGGGCCAAGAATTATGGGGCTGGTACCTTTGCTAATTTGTAACAAGTACCAATACACCCCGTGATCCAGGAGAACATCATCTGGGCAGTAACAGGAGCCCCTTCATCCTTTCTATTACTACAACAAACAATTGATTGGACTTCCTGTACAGCTGAGTACATTCAATGTAAAAAGCTAAAGCACACCTGACATCCAGGGAATGTAGGCACCTGTCCAAGGGACTAAAGGTGGGGCTTAGGATGAAACACTTGCAACACATGAAAATGGGAAACCACTTTCAGAAGGAACCAAGGATGGGGTCTCAACTAAACTTTGTTTTAAAAGAAAACAGTATAAGAGGGCTCGGACATTAACACCTTTTGTTCAGAAACTCATCTGGCCAAAGTAATGGCCACCAAAAATACAACTTCCATCGACAAATTCAATAAAGAACAAGTAGCTAACGACTCAAAATGCAGAGCCATTAACTTTGACAAAACCAAGTTTAGATCCCATCAGGGCACTGGGTCCCACACATGAGGAAACAATCTGTCTAACCCCTTAAGGAATCAGCTCACCAAGCAGTCCACAAATACCTAACGGCTCCCTGACCCCAGGTGGAATGCCGATAATGCAGCCAGGTGTAGTTTAATGGAGGCAGTGGATGGCCCCTATTGTTTAAAACCCACAAGGTAGTCTAAAATAAAGGGAACCAAAGCCTGCAATGGCTGGATGCCCCAGAGGCTGGGGTCCATCAAAGTGCTGTAGTTCTGGGACAAGTCTGGGAGCAAGGGAAGGGGGATTGGAGGTGCTACTGAGAGCTGATGGAGCCTTGTATACCAATGTTACCTGGGCCAGGCTGATGCTATCAGAATGAGGTCCACATGATTTGCGTAGATCTTGGTCAGCACCTTGTGAATCAAGGGGAGGGGGAAAATGCATACAGGAGGCCTTTCCTCTAGTGAATTTGGAAAGTGTTGTCCAGGGAGCCCTTGCTGCTGACCAGCTAGGGACAGAAGGCTTGGCACTTTGTTCCCCCTTGCGGCAAAGAGATCCAAATGGTGATGACACCACCACTGGAAAAAAGCCACTGCGCAACCTCCCACCTGAAGGATCACTAGTGAGTTTGAAAGTAACAGCTGAGGTTGTCCACAAGTGAGTCTGAGACCCCAGCAGGTACAAGGCCAGCAAGTATGTCTTCTTGTGCACACAGCTCCCACAGCAACATCGCCTCCTTGCACACTGGAGGCAAGTGAGCGCCATCCTATCTGCAGATATAAAACATAGCTGTGGTGGTGTCCCTGCAGAGACATATCTCCCCTGATTTTGTCCAAAAAGGCCACACAGGCCAAGCTCAAGGATCTGAGCTTCTTTATATTGATGTGCATTATACACTCTCCCCACAACCAAACACCTTGACTGCTGAGGTCACCCAAATGCACACCCCATCCCAAGTCCAACGTGTTGGTTACTAACATCAGGGTGGACCAAGGGGAGTCAAATGGAACTCCTGGCACTAGCTGAAAGGATCCAGACACTACAGAAGAACATCTGTCATTGATGGTGGGACAGTTAGCACCTTGTTCAGATACCGACAAGATGGCTTGTACAAGCTGGCTAACTACATCTGTAGGGGGCAGAGACAAAGCCTCGAAGGGGTGACGTGGGTGCAGGAAACTACATGCCCCAACACCCATAGGCAACTCCTGGTGTCATCACCAGGTGGGCCCACAGACCCCAAATTAGTCTGCACATGCTCTCAAAATAGGGCTGCGGGAAGGATGTCCTGGCTGCCAGGGAGTCCAAATGTGCCCCTACAAACTATCAATTTAGTGGACAACAGGATCAACTTCTGAGGGATTAGCAAAAGACCCAACCAGCTGAACGTGGTGATGGGGAGCTCTACATGAGCCCTCACTACTGCTTTGGAGGATCTCTTGATCAGTAGTCCAGGTAAGGGAAGACCTGAACCCCTCTGTGATGCAGGAATGCCAAAACCACTGCCATGCACTTTGTAAAAACTCCTGGTGTTGCTGACAGGCTGAAAAGCAACACCCTGAACTGATAATGGGAACAACCCACTGTAAAACAAAGGAATCTTCTATGAGCGAGAACTATTGCCACATGAAAGTACGCGACCTTCAGATCGAGGGCGGCGTACCAGTCTCCCAGATCCAGTCAAGGGATAATTGAGGCATCAGATACCAGATGGAATATTAACTTTTTCAGGTACCTGTTTAGATCACAAAAGCGGTAAGGAGTCCTGTGGCACCTTATAGACTAACCGAAGTTTTAGTGTCTATAAGTGTCTATAAGGTGCCACAGGACTCCTCGCCGCTTTTGCAGGTTCAGACTAACACGGCTACCCCTCTGATGTTTAGACCACATAGGTCCAATATGGGATGTAACTCATCCTTGGCCTTCAGGATAAGGAATTAACAGGAATACAACCCTGTGCCCCTGAAGTGTAGAGGGACCTCCTCTACTTGGAGTGCCTGCACCTCCTGTTGCAGGAGTTGCTCATGAGAGGGGTCCCTGGAAAGAGGTGGGGCATGGGAATGGGAATGGGAAGGCGAGATAGTTAGAAACTGAATGAAATAACCCATCTTTACTGTACCTAGAACCCACCCGTCAGATATGACTCGAGCCTAGGCATAGTCAAAATGGGACAAGCTGTCCCCCAGGATAGGGACAGGATCCAAGAGGGAAACAGGAACATTGCCCTGGGGTGCATCTTCAAAAGTTCTTTCTAGGGCCTGGTTATTAGCACCCCCACTACTAATCACACTCGGGGAGGGAGGGTTGATAGTGACTTCACCTGCTACCCAATCTATTCTGTCCTGTCTGACGGGGCAGATAATATATAGGTGGTGGAGTTGGCTTGAAATGCCTCCGCTGCGTTGTAGATGGTTGAAGGCCCAATGACTTAAATGTAGCCCTTGCGTCCTTCAAACTGTGCAGTCTGAAATCCATTTATTCTACAAACAAGCCAGAACCACCAAAAGGAAGGTCCTGTATCATATTCTGGGCCTGTGGAAGGATCCCAGACACCTGGAGTCAAGAGATCATCTCATATCTATATCTGTAGATGTGGACCTGACTGTAGAGTCCATGACATCAAGAGCTGCCTGAAGGGAGGATCAGGAAATCACCCTCCCTTCCTCTAAGAGGGCTGCAAACTCAGAACTAGAGTCCGATGGGAGGAGTTATTTAATTTTTTCCCATAGATCTTCATGTATTAAAATGGTAGTAGGCCAATGCTGCCTGTTGGTTAGCCACTTTCAACTGGAGGCTATCCAATGAGTATACTTTCCTCCCCAACAAGTCCAGCCTCTTAAAGTCCTTGGACTTGCGAGTGGGTTCCTGGTGACCGTAGCATTCCTTTGCATTAGCCACATCCACTACCAGAGTGCCTCGTTGAGGGTGTGTATAAAAGTACTTGTACCGCTCAAAAGGAGCAAAGTACCACTACTCAATCCCTTTGGCAGTCGGGGAATGGAAACTGGAGTCTGCAGAATTGGTTTTCCTCTTGCTTCTAATATATTTATATAATGTCTTCTTGTTATCTTTTATGTCTCTAGCTAGTTTGAACTCGTTTTGTGGTTCTGCCTTTCTGATTTTGCCTCTGCATACCTGTGTTTGCTTATATTCATCCTTTGTGATTGGACCTAGTTTCCACTTTTTATATGACTTCATGATTTTTAGATCATGCAAAATCTCCTGGTTAAGCCAAGGCAATCTTTTGCCATACTTTCTATCTTTCCTATGCAGCGGAATAGTTTGCTTTTGGACTCTTAATGTCCCTTTGAAATACTGCCAACTCTCTTCAGTTGTTTTTCTTCTTAGTCTTGCTTCCCATGCGACTTCACCTACCAACTCTTTGAGCTTACTAAAATCTGCCTTCCTGAAATCCACTGTCTCTATTCTGCTGTTCTCACTTCTACCATTCCTTACAATTATGAACTCGATTTATAGTCATTTTCTCCCAAGCTGCCTTCCACTTGGAATTTTCAACCATTTCTTCCCTATTTGTTAAAATCAAATCCAGAACAGCTTCCACCTGGTAGCACTCTCAAACTTCTGAAATAAAAAATTGTCTCCAATCCAATCCAAGAACCTATTGGATAATCTGTGCCCCGCTGCGTTACAAATAGATGGCATGTCAATCTCTCCCATTTGGCTCTCCCAGAACTGGGAGTCCATCTGCACTGGACTCAACGGAACCAGCAGATGTGCAGGATTGAACGGCACTGCCTGGCCAAGTTGTTTCAAGGGTGCTCCAACTCTGGACATGATCCTTTAAGCCTTCAAAACAGGGAATCTGCCTCTTTCCCGCCTCCGTTTGTTTTTCTGCACTGGAGAGTAGGATCAGTGCTAAGAGCTAGCCTTTGGTGAACAATGGTGATGGGATGGCTTGTTCGACTCTATACTGAGCCACACCAACGAAGGTGCACTGCACAACAAGGTCACTGGTGCTGGTCCTGTGGCACTGGATAGGGATCCAAGGAAGGCTCCATTAATAGATTTCAGAGGCAAAACTTTATCCCTTGTTCTTGATGTAAATGCCCTACAAATCTTGCACTAGTCTGCTAAGTGGGCCATTTCCAAACACTTAAGGCAGAAGTTGTCTGAATTGCCCGTAGGCATAAACTTCATACACTGTCTGCACTGCTTGAAGCTAGGGATATGAAGGACTAGTCATTTCCCACCTCCATCCTGCCTCTATCAGAAAGAGAAGGGGATACTTCCAAGAAACAGCACCGCTTGGAGCCTGGGGCCAGACCCTGGGCTCCACGCAGCACTGCCACTTTGAAATGCCACATGCAGCCCAGGGCCAGCTGGGCTGTCCCCAAGGCTGCACACGGCGTTTCAAACCAACAGGACTGCATGAAGCCCCGAGTCAGCTGGGGACTGCCCTGCTGACGCCAGGCGGCGCTGCTGCTTTGAAATGCCACGGGGAGTCCGGAGTCAGGCTGCACGCGGCATTTCAAACTGGCAGTGCCACATGGAGCCCAGGGTCAGAGGGTAGTCCCCAGCTGACCTTGGAGCTTTCACCTTTGAAGTGTAGCAACAGCCCTAGGGGGAGGTGGTGCCCTATCAACTAATGAAATAATCGATTAAAAATGCATCAACTATTCGATTAGTCAATTAGTCGATATTTAACTTCCATACTTGAAGCCAGGGAGCATAGGTATGCCCCGGCCACAAGCAAGGAAAAACCACACAAGTCCCTGAGACCAACTTAACTAACAGCTACATAACACTTGAAAGAATTATCTACAAAGACCACTAGGGAAAGCATGCTTTCCCGGGGCAAGACACACTAGCTAGAACCACCAGATAACCATCAGTGGTGTTAAGAAGGAATTGAGGGAGAAGGAGGTCAGCAGGGTGTTATATACCTAGCCATAATGGCACCACTCTAGCGGTCTCCCCTGCCGACTTAGGAGATCCTACTGGGAAAAAAAATCTTCCCTGCAACTGTGCACACACCTAACCTGGAATACACATAAGCACTCAATCAAAGAAGAAAAGTTACATACCGAAGTTAACCATATAAAACAAAATCAGTGTCCATATTTCTACTACAAGCAACTCAAATCACTCACATAGTTAATCAAGAAACAATTTCCTCCTATGCTGTAGTGAAGCTAAACACATTTAAAAAACCCTGAAGAGCAGCAAGGAAAATACAAATTTAAGCTGACATCTTCATTTACCCAAAAGCTCATTAAGTTCTTAAATACAATAGGATCAATTACATACCAGCACATTTTGCACTCACATTCGGACATGTCAAAGATATGACATCACGAGTAACAATTTTTACTTTTCCCCTCTTAAAACAGTCCATTCATTCCAAGGAGTCTGGTGGAGGGAGTTATGACCTAGAACAGAGGACTGAGGTGGAAGAGGGGGGCAGGATTTGGGGAGGGGCTGTGACCAAGGTCAGGGGTGCAGGAGCAGGTGCAGAGGGTTTGGGTTGTGACCTACGGCAGGAGGAAGTATGGCTGCAGGGGAGGATTGTGACAGAAGAGGGGGAGGAGTGTAAAAGGACACACAGAGTTAGGGAGGGAGCTGTGACCTGGGGCAGGGGTGCAGGATTTTGGGTTGTGGCCTGGAGCCACGAAAGTTATAAGGCTGGTCATAAAGGTTGTGTTGAAATAATGCAACCACTCAATTCTTACATAGTACTTTACAGTATAAAGTCATTTATTTTACATAAGCCCAGAATGGAAGTAGGCTGGAAATGTGAAAAGTCAGCTAGCAGAAGCACAGCTGTAATAAACCTATCTTATGTTACGTATTCCTCCGTACACTACTTTTCCACTGAATATGCAATCAATTAAACTACATTGACTTTGGCATCCTATTTCTGAAAGAGTAAGTTTGTCAAGCTAATTTACAATTTGTCTATAGTATGTAGTTTTTTCAGCAAGAGGAAAAAAAAAAAAGCATCTACCATACAAGAAGATGCATGTCTTTCTGACTAGGGATGTCAACATGTAGACTACATGATTAACTGATGACAGGATTAACAAATAAGCCTATGGTTAACTATACCCATTCCTCCCCCTCCCCCAGGCAGCAAGACAGATAGAGGCAGTGGAGGAGAGGGGAGGGGTGGGGAGAGAGATGGGACATTGTGCCCGATATGGGGGGGGGGGGAAGAGAGAAGAGGCAGGAGCCAGTACACACAGGAATCTGGCTGACTGAACATATTGGCTCCAACAGAGCTGCCTGCCCCCCGTGCTGCTGCCTCTATCAAAAGCAGCAGTGCAAGGGGTGATGGGGGGGGAGAGAAAGCAGACATGTGTGAGGAAGTGGCTTTTAGGCCAACTCCCCTCCCCCACTGCCTCCCACAGAGATCCTACTTCAAAGATCCTCCAGAAAAGGGCGCTTTTTCCGGAGGATCGGGGCCAGTGTAGACGCTCTTTTCCGGCTTTTCTAAAAGCCGGAAAAAAGCGGCGGACATTTTTATTTAAATGCCGCTGGGGATATTTAAATCCCCCGCGGATTTCCCTATTACGATCGCTGAAATTAACATGCCCCTTCCGGAAAAGGGGCCAATGTAGACGTAGCCTTACTGATATGAGAAACATTGCAAATTTAGATTTTTACAGTAGATTCAGTTAACGCTAAACATTTACCTGTATAGTTGAATCCCCCATTATAAATTTTGCTCCTTCTATTACAGCCATATATGAGAATCTCAGCTGATCAGGTGTCTGAATAAGTCCCATGCGGTATTTTCTCATATCCAATAATACTTGTTTAATGTCTACAGAAGAAGGCTCCTTTTTTTCCATCTGTTAATTAATAAGATTTCACAAATTAGGGAATAAGTAGTACAACTGTTTTTTAAAAGTACCAAAAAATAAGCAAAAAAATCAACACATTTCAGTAATACAATTTCTACATAATAATCTTTTTACCAACTTTGTTATAGCTATACAAGAAATTAACATCTGAAACTGATTTCTAATTTGATTTCTCAAGAGAATAACTAACTCTCTAATATATGAAAGTTAAAATCTAATTGGAGTTAAAATCCACAAAAGCCAATATGCTACAGGTTGAACCTCTCTGGAGTGGGACTCTAATCTGCACAGACAATGGACATTGCTGGATCAGAGAGCCCGGACCAGCTGGGGGTGTCGTGGCATGCAGAGCAAATCTGGTGATTGTGGGCAGGGGAAAGCAAGAGTGTGGGGACCAATTGCCAGAGCCCAGTCAGGCCTTGGAGCTGGGATGGGCTGGAGAGTCAGTGGCAAGAGCCAGGCCAGCAGCTGGGGAGCGGGGAGCAGGGAGTCTGGCTGGGGCCCAGGAACAGAGCTGGGCCAGCAGCCAACACCAGCAAGCCTGGCTAGGGCGGGCAGTCAGGAGATGAGCCCAGTCAGGAAGCTGGCAGCCCGCCTGGGAGACCCCCAGACCTCACCTGGTCTGGCAAGCTCCCTCCTTTGGGACTGGTTAGGTCCAGAGGGTGCCAGACTAGGGAGAACATAAGAACGGCCATACTGGGTCAGACCAAAACTCCATCCAGCACAGTACCCTGTCTGCCAACAGTGGCCAATGCCAGGTGTCCCAGAGGAAGTGAATCGAACAGGTAATGATCAAGCGATCTCTCTTCTGCCATCCATCTCCACCCTCTGACAAACAGAGGCTAGGGACACCATTCCTTACCGTTACTGGCTAATAACCAGGGCTCGGCAAACTATAGATTTCAGCCGTGCGCCCCATTTACCAGTGGCACACACGTGCAATGCGGCTCTTGCGCATGCGCAGTGCGGGGCTGGCGAGCAGCTTTCGCTGCCATTTGTCAAGCCCTGCTAATAACCATTAATGGACTTAACCTCCATGAATTTATCTAGTTTTCTTTTAAACCCTGTTATAGTTCTAGCCTTCACAACCTCCTAAGGCAAGGAGTTCCATAGACTGTCTATGTGCTGTATGAAGAAGAACTTCCTTTTATTTGTTTTAAACCTGCTGCCCATTAGTTTCATTTGGTGGCCCCTAGTTCTTATATTATGGGAACAAGTAAATAACTTTTCCTAATTCACTTTCTCCACACCACTCGTGATTTTATAGACCTCTATCATATCCCCCCTTAGTTTCCTCTTTTCCAAGCTGAATAGTCCAAGTCTCTTTAATCTCGTCTCATCCATGGGACCAGTTCCAAACCCCTAGTCATTTTAGTTGCCCTTCTCTGAACCTTTTCTAATGCCAGTATATCTTTTTTGAGATGCGACGACCACATCTGTAAGCAGTATTCAAGATGTGGGCGTACCATGGATTTATATAAGGGCAATAAGATCTTCTCCGTCTTATTCTCTATCCCTTTTTTAATGATTCCTAACATCCTGTTTGCTTTTTTGACTGCTGCTGCACACTGCGTGGACGTCTTCAGAGAACTATCCACGATGACTCCAAGATCTCTTTCCTGATTAGTTGGCGATATCTTTCTGAAGTTCTTCACAGTCTGCTTTGGTCTTAACTACCTTGAGCAGTTTAATATCGTCTGCAAACTTTGCCACCTCACAGTTTACCCCTTTCTTCAGATCATTTAGGAATAAGTTGAATAGGATTGGTCCTAGGACTGACCCTAAGGGAACACCACTAGTTACCCTTCTCCATTCTGAAAATTTACCATTTATTCCTACCCTTTGTTTCCTGTCTTTTAACTAGTTCTCAGTCCATGAAAGGATCTTCCCTCTTATCCTATGACAACTTAATTTACGTGAGAGTCTTTGGTGAGGGACCTTGTCAAAGGCTTTCTGGAAATCTAAGGACACTATATCTATTAAATCCCCCTTGTCCACATGTTTGTTGACCCCTTCAAAGAACTCTAATAGATTAGTAAGACATGATTTCCCTTTACAGAAACCATGTTGACTTTTGCCCAACAAATTATGTTCTTCTATGTGTCTGACAATTTTATTCTTTACTATTGTTTCAGCTAATTTTCCCGGTACTGACATTAGACTTACCAGTCTGTAATTGCCGGGATCGCCTCTAGAGGCCTTTTTAAATATTGGCGTTACATTAGCTATCTTCCAGTCACTGTATACAGAAGCTGATTTAAAGGATAGGTTACAAACCATAGTTAATAGTTCCACAATTTCACATTTGAGTTCTTTCAGAACTCTTGGATGAATGCCATCTGGTCCCGGTGACTTGTTACTATTAAGTTTATCAATTAATTCCCACGCCTCTAATGACACTTCAATCTTTGACAAGTCCTCAGATTTGTCACCCACAAAGGACAGGTCAGGTTTGGGAATCTCCCTAATATCCTCAGCCATGAAGACTGAAGCAAAGAATTCCTTTAGTTTCTCTGCAATGACTTTATTATCTTTAAGTGCTCCTTTTGCATCTCGATCGTTCAGGGCCCCACTGGTTGTTTAGCAGGCTTCCTGCTTCTGATGCACTTAAAAAACATTTTGTTATTACCTTTCAAGTTTTTGGCTTGCTGTTCTACCAACTCCTTTTTAGCTTTTCTTATTAAATTTTTACACTTAAGTTGGCAGTGTTTATGCTCCTTTCTATTTACCTCCCTAGGATTTGACTTCCATTTTTTAAAAGATGTCTTTTTATCTCTCTCTGCTTCTTTTACATGGCTGTTAAGCCACAGTGCTCTTTTTAAATTCTTCTGCTATGTTTTTTAATTGGGGGTATACATTTAAGTTGGGACTCTATTATGATGTCTTTGAAAAGCGGCCATGCAGCTTGCAGGGATTTTACTTTAGTCACTGTACTTTTTAATTTCTGTTTAACTAACCTCCTCATTTTTGCATAGTTCCCCTTTCTGAAATTAAATCCCACAGTGGTGGGCTGCTGAGGTGTTCTTCCCACCACAGGAATGTTAAATGTTATAATATTATAGTCACTGTTTCCAAGTGGTCCTGTTATAGTTACCTCTTGGACCAGATCATGCACACCACTCAGGACTAAATCGAGAATTGCCTCTCCCTTTGTGGGTTCCTGTACCAGCTGCTCCAAGAAGCAGTCATTTAAGGTATCAAGAAATTTTGTCTCTGCATCTCGACCTGAGGTGACACGTACCCAGGCAATATGGGGATAGTTGAAATCCCCCACTATTATTGAGTTCTTTATTTTGACAGCCTCTCTAATTTCCCTTAGCATTTCATAGTCACTAGTACTGTCCTGGTCAGGTGGTCGAGAATAGATCCCTACTGTTATATTCTTATTAGAGCATGGAATTACTATCCATAGCGATTCTATGGAACATGTTGATTCATTTAAGATTTTTACTTCATTTGATTCTACGTTTCTTTCACATATAGTGCCACTCCCCAACCCGCACGACCTATTCTGTCCTTCCAATACATTTTGTACCCTGGAATGATTGTGTCCCATTGATTGTCCTCACTCCACCAGGTTTCTGTGATGCCTATTATATCAGTATCCTCCTTTAACACGAGGCACTATAGTTCACCCATCTTATTTTTTAGACTTCTAGCATTTGTGTACAAGCACTTTAAAAACTTGTCACTGTTTATTTATCTACCCTTTTCTGATGTGTCAGATTCTTTTTTATGTGAATGTTTTTGGTCTGATCTGGCCCATACTTTATCCTCTTCCATCCTCTCCTCCTGACTAAAACCTAGAGAATCTCTATCAATAGACTCTCCTCTAACAGACATCTCTGTCCGATCCACGTGCTCCTCTGCACCAATCGGCTTTCCCCCATCTCTTAGTTTAAAAACTACTCTGCGACCTTTTTAATGTTAAGAGGCCCAACATGTAGTAACAATTAAAGCCTTGACTCTTAATACACTTCTATGCACCTAACTTTACTCATGAATACATCTGAGATGAAAGATCAGGGCACAATAGTTCAGAATACTGTACTAAGACTTGGTGCTTAGTTACAGAGACGCATTCAACAGGACTATGGGACAACATATGGACAGGAAAAAAAAAGAGAGAGAACCAAGCCATTATACATTTTGTAAAACAGTGCAATATATATCCAGTAATTCAACTCATGATCATGTCCTTTTAAAGGAATTTTCCCTCTCAAGAATTAGGAACACTAATCTGATACTAGACAATATTTTGAAATAGCTATAGTGGCTTTTCTCTCCAAGTTTTTATGTAAAACTAAACACTTCAGATTTAGGGTTTTTTTAAGTTACAGAAATACTAGAACCACCAAAAAATCCCAACAAGCTTCGTTTCATTTCACCATTTTCCTATCTATGCTGCTGTTTCCCTTCAAGTTTTCTAAAATCAGAAAGCAAAGTCCACTTCTAGTCAGATTTTGATCAAACAAATTTCAGGTAATAGTGAAGAGATATGTGCAAAATTACAAATCTCTGATACAAGGTTTATAAAGCCTAACAGGCATTAAGATCAGCAGTCTGAGAAAAGGACTATTGTGAAGAACTTCTACTCATCCCACATTTGTGGAAATAATGTAAATTTTCATACGTTGATGTACTCCATCAGAATAAATGTCAGAAATTAATTAGTTTCCACAGTATCTTCATTTACCTTCGGAAATGTGTGGCTTATTTATACACATGTGATTATTAAGGCCTTCTCATCAAAGAGCTCAAATATAAACCAAAAGCACCACACACACTTACCAGGACAAGAGAGGTGTCTACTAATGAAAATGTGCCAGAGCGTCCTATCCCAGCACTACAGTGAATTACAGCAGGTCCATGCTCAGGATTCAGCGAACCAGATTCTCTCACTTTAAACAAGAAGTTAAGGAATGAAGCTGGGGACTCAGGCACTCCAAAATCTGGCCATGTTGTATAATGATAATGAGATATGATCCTCGATTCACCACTCTAAAAATGAAGAAAAAAAACAAAAATAAAAAAATGAAGAGGGTACCTCTGCTTTTGGATAATTGTTTTTTGAGACTCAGTTTACGCCAAGAGTTTCCAGTTTTTAAATCTCTCAGGTCATGTAGAGATAAAAGGGTTGCTTAAAATTCGCACCCTTGGATTGTTCCCAACTAGAAGTTACCACCACAGCACTTCAGGTATGAGGTAGTTATCTGTGACTGATACCATTTTATTTTTTTTCCATTTTTAAAAAGGAAAACTAGATATCTACTGGGATCCCATGGCACCTACACCTTAACATTACTAAAATACTAACATGGGTATCTTCCTCTAAAATTTCCCTGTAAATACTATTAGTAAAGCTCAACTGATGCTAACAGTGAGTTAGCCCTTTCCATAATGGCAGAGTTCAGCAGCTGCCAGCATTTTAAGATGCATGTGATCTACCTCTGCTTACAGCAGGGATAAAAAAACACAGTAGCTGCTGGAACCTTGATCACACTAGCGTTGCCACCAGTAAGAAATTTCCCAACACTCTGAAATTTCCAAAAGTCTTACTGTAGACAGGACTTAAAGAGGCCTCTATATCAGAAAACTTTAGCTACCTCTTCTGGTTCCATTAGGACTGAAAGGCTTTTAGGCTTACAAAAGGTTTCCCTCCTTCCTCCATTCTTGGTTGAGCTGTGTGTGAACACACCTCCCAACTACATTAATTCCAAGGAGCTTCAGGAACCAACTGATTACATTTCCACTAGACTCACTAAGACCTAGCTGTTTAAGCTGCAAGTTGTTTTTGTTTATTTACTTTAAGGCAATTTAATCATAGATACTGAGATTGTTTTCTTGAAATGCCAAAATCCTAAGTATCAAGGATCTGGTCGTCGTCCCCCAGTATTGTCTCCTAAACTTCACCAATCTTATTTCTAGGGATTTTTTAGAAAAATAGCTAGACCTCTATACATAAAAGTTAATAGTTAAAAAGATTTAGTAATAATACATTATTCTATTAAAGCTCAAGTATTTTTCTTCAAGTCAATGACATAAAAATTTATTTCCATTTTGCAGAACATTAGAGAGCTTCTCCTGGTCAGTTCACTGAAAGTTTCTATGAAGTGCAGATTTACTCTGAAAAGTGATTTGAAATAGCATCAGTTAAGTTTGTTACAATAGCATAATAGGTGTTCAGGATGAAGTTCTTCCATAGTTACAGTATTGGCTTTTGCCCTCATTTAGGGTCTGAAGCACTCTCAGCTTCCACAGAAGAGAGTGGACATTGGGCATGCAGTACCACAGAAGTACAAATCTACCATCTTGTAATGCACCTTGAAAGGCACAACAATCTCATTCTTTATAGTGTTTCTACAGAAGATATGCATTCACCTATATTCTGTTGATGCACAAATTAGAACAGAATACCTATTATTCACAGTTAATTGAATTATATTGTCACTTTTCACAGCAGAACTCTAATCCAAGACCCCTGTGCTACAATTCTTTGTGCATGGGTAGCCTGTGTCCATAAAGAACTGCACTTAATTCATTTCTGAGTAACAAAACTGTAGGTTAGAGACCTTAAGATTCCTTTACAAGATGACCTTTTTGAGGCTAACAATCAAAGTTTGCACTGACTAAATATTTGTCATAAAGAACTACATTTTTAAATCCTGAAATAGATTTTCCTTTATGTAAGAATATAGTGAAATTTTCTTGATCAATGTTAGTCTACAGCAAAAGGCTTAACATTAGTTTTTATTATTTTTAAAACACGCACTTTTACCAGTGTATTATCCCCACTATTTACACAATGCCGAAGGAGAAGCAAATCAATTACTTTTTATATTAATATACAAACACATCAAATGAACTAGAAAACCATTAACTAGTTGAAAGACAAAATGGTCACTCAAAACAAGACATTTGCATTTCATAATTACCAATTGATTTGGTTACCCTTGAATATTTTCCTGAATAACTACGTGGTATTACTCAGGAAAATATCTTTAAAACAGTAAAAACATTGAGTTTAGCTTGCATTAGTATGTTGTGGTAGCATTTCACATCAGTTGTTGAACCTAGCTGATGCCTTTTAGTCATTCCTCTCAACCTCATTCTAGAATAAAAAAATCCCTTAGCTCTGGCAATAGCTTATCAATTAAGGCTATGCACTGGCTTCTCACTTCTGCGCATGACAGAATCTGCATGAGTTACTGTGCTTCCTCTTCACCCAGCTCCTAATCTTTATTTTGACAGTGCATCAGGGCAACTCTAATGCTCCAGTTTCTATAGATTATGCTGCGCTATCCTCCAATATCCCCAAAGGTGAAGTGGATTTGCTGTTCATCCAAAAATTCTCCTTAGATTGGTAGATGGTCCAGGATCCTTTTGATTCTGGCCCAGTGCTTAAACACTTTCTTTAGATAGCTTGACTGTACAACCTTTTGAAAGACAACTCTTCATCACTCTCTTCTGCGGGACCAACCAGCAGCGCCCCAGCTGCTCTAACACAGGCGTCCCCGAGAAAAGCCTGGTCTGCTGGGGGGGGGGGCGCGGAGGCGCACTAGCTGAGCGTCTGAGCTGTCCCGCACCCCGCGTCCTCCGGGGCAAGAACAGCCTAGTCGGATCCGCGTAACCCGGGGACTGTCTGTATATCTCTATTTTACAATTCATACAGTTCATCATGTAGTCAGCCAGCCAATTCATTTACACATAAGGTGTAAAGACATCTCTTCTGTACTATTGCATAGGTTATGAAGATGAACTGAAAGGTCCAGAGTTTACATATTTTTAAAAATCACCATTTAAGGGGGAAGAAAGTAATCATGTTTAATAGGTTTCAGAGAAAAGCCTTCCTAGCTTTAAAAAAGGAGAGAAATTGCAGAGATGAGCGCAAGAAACTACAGAGAAAAATTCCAAAGATAAGAGGACTTCGACTCACTAAGTATTTACAAGTAACTTGGGACTAGTTCTCCAAATCCTTTTTTCATGGAATACTACATGACATCAGTACACCAGTAAAAATATTTAATAAACTGATCATTAATATGTCAATTTTTCTCCTGGCAGTACTGTAAGATGACAAGTATGGGCTACTCTGAAGACATATACAATTTTCATTACAGTGCTTACAATATGCCAAAAAACAGCTGTTACGTCTCCACAAATGTAACTGAAGGAAGATAAGGCTAGATTCCTGGCAAGTCGATACCATGCTGAGGCTTTATATGCTAAATCCCCCAAATCTGACTTTCACCTTTTCAGCTCCAACAAGTCGCAATCCTTTTTTTTTAATCTTTCCATCTTTTAACAAGTTCCATTTCTCCTACTCAAAACTATCTAGTTGCACCTTCAGCTGTTCCTGTCAAATGCCAATTCTCTTGTTAAAGTAGAAAAACTGGGACGTATCCAAACAGAAAAGGGATAGAATCACAGTTTGGTCTTTCTAACAGTTTTTTAGAGATAAACCACATGGCAGCCTAACTTCTGAGCAAATAGACTAAGCTCAAAGGCCCCAGCCAGCACCACCTTCAGTGGCATACCTTTGCTATCTACTCCTACCTCAATGTAGGGGTTGGCAAAAAGGTGGGAGACACTAATCCAATTCCCACACTGCAGAGCAATGCAGTTTTTCTTGAATCAGTAACTTCAGCTGCACATGCTCACAGTAAAGAGATATCTCAAATACTGTTCCAATTGCTAGGACCCAAACTTATTGCTGGTCATTAGGAAAGGAAATAATTACATTAAAATATAAAAATAGCTATTTACATTTATGACATCTGATGGAATTTCCTTTAAAAAGGTTCACTTTGGGACCTATATATACTACTCTCTCTGCAAATCATAAGACATTTTAATTTTTACTCCAACATTTGTGGGTGTTACTAATTTGGTCCAACTGACTTTGAACATATCACCATTTCAAATCCACCCCACAGTGAAGTCTTTCTGTAGCCATATTGGAAGGCCTAAAACTTAGGACTTCATCTGCAGCCAGATTGAAAGAATAGCAGTCATTTGCTATAAAGCAGAGAGTCACACACTCACATTCCAACTAAGTTGCATTAAAATATTGCAATACCAGGCTGTTTAGAAAGAGATCCTGTCCAAATAGCACTCACAATCAGATAAAGAAACAAATCTCAAGATGGATCAAGAAAATTTAGTTTAATAGCATGCGGTTTGGCAAGAAACAATAGTTGGGATTGTAGAATACTCATTTTATGATTATGGCCCTCACTTTCCTATTGTAATATTGTATCTGATTTTTAATAGTTTGTCTGCTATATAATTAATTTTGCTAGGTGCAAATCAAGTAAGGGGGTAGGGTATGAGTGGTAAGGTAATTCTTTTAGAATAGGTTATGATTGGTTAGTAAAATAATTGGCTACTGTATAGCTAAGCAGGACTCAAGTTTCACTACATCAAATGGGATCTAAGAAGGAGACCAGCAGAAAGGAATAAATGAAAAGAAGAATGGAAGGGGGGGGGCGGAGGAGGAGAGATGTTCTTCTTCCAGGTCTTTCCAAGAGACATAGCCTAAGACCAGAGCTGCCAAGAATCCTCTGCATGACCATGACATGCAGCAACCAGAATTCAGATGAGGCTGACCTTGCTTGATCAACAGGAGAAGCTCACCTGCCTTGATCAGGATTGGTGAGCATGCCACTGTATGCTTAGCATGCTTGCTAGGTAATTGTTAATAGAGAGTAGGATATTATTGTGCAAGGCTTTCACTACTAAAAGATCCTGCAAACCCACAAGAAGTCACGCCTTGAGCCCTCAGAACTGGGTAGGGATGGTTATTTAAATTAACAGAGTTACACCTTGAGCCCTAGGAACTGGATAGATGTGTGTCCCTAGACTCGAGTGTGGGAAAGATAATATTTTGTGCAGGTTACAGCAAAAGTTTCAAATTCATGTCCGTGGTAGTCTCTTTACCTAGCCAGGATGTTTACTTCACCCAGGCACCTCATCCACTTTCAATCCCACTCTCTGGTCCAAGTCCCCATGTTGCCCAGCACTCCAGCTTCTTGCCCAGTCTTAATTCCTCCCCTCTCTCATATTCAATCCACCTGTGTCTGTCTACTACCTTCCCCATGACCATCCAAGGTGACTACCTGCCCCTAATTGGAAAATCCTGAAATGTACATTTCCAGTCCTGGTCCCAGGCTGAATGATTCTGGGACAGAATTTGTCCAAGATTCCCTATTACCCCACTCTATGCCTGCCTGAAGCTCAGGGGAAGCATCAGCCTCTTCATAGTGGTGGGGCTGAGGTGGGCCTTATACTCTCCCACAAATCATGAAGCCCTACCCCTCTGCATCCCTCTTCTCCCTGAAGCTCTGCTCTTGGCCAACCCAGAAACCAAAGCAGAATGATGACCTGGCCCACATTACTTCCTGAAGCTCCCAGAAGCTGGGAACAGTGGACCGCAGCCAGTGGAAGTTGCAAATGGCCATACCTGCAGATATTCAAATAAATAGAGCATCTGGAGGTCTGCCGGGGTGAGCCATGTCCAGCATGTGAGCTGCTTATTGCTCACCCCTGGGCTGAGGGCTGCTTTTGGGCACCTTGCCTTCTCCCTCCCACCCCCCACCCCCCACCATCCAGGGCAAGTGGAAGATCCAAGATTCCCCACGATCACCCAGGCTTCCCAGGTAAATTGAGGCAGTCCATGTTATCTTGCTGAGAACTAAAACTCAAATCTGAAAGTATCAGGCTAAGCCTGAGAAGCATACAGTACAGCAGTTACTGTGACCCTGGTTCCCCTGGCAACCACATTCCAAAGGGGCCTCACTTTGATAAGGCCAGTACCAAACAACTGCGCAGGATTGTTTTTCATTGTCTGCTTTGTTCCTAGAAAATAAGCTTGGATCCCAAAGATCGCGCCAAGGCAATACCACCCCCGCAGGAGACGCATTATATTTCCAGCCGACAAAATGACCATCAACATGCCTTTGTTTACGTTGGCTTATTTAGCTTGTTAGGAATAACTACCTGTATTAGTGATAACATGTTTAATTGGCAATGGGCGGAGATACTGTGTAACTGTCATAGACCATTGGCTTATGTGCATATCTCACTTCCGCTTCCGCTGCTAGACCTATCAAATCACTTCTCCTCCATCCATCTGCTACCTATATAATCTAATGTATGTTTTGGTTAAGTTAGTGCTCATCGGGTTAACCCCGATAAGTACTCCACCAGTTGTGTGAACCAATAATTCCTCTGCTTGTTTTCACCTGCACCCAGTGTGTCCAAGAATTATTCCCAACACCCACAATCACTCAGGCTTCCTGGAAGGCTTTTACTACTGTACAGCTCTGGTGTATGGCCTGGCTAGGCCTCAGGGGGAAAAGGAGTGTGGGCGGAGCCACAGAGGGAGACAGGGCTCCTGCATGTAACCCGTTTTTGAAAAGATGGTTACCACTACCCTCACACTTGTATTCTCTGCACTTGAGTTACGTTGCATCCTTCTCCACACTGCCTGAGTGTAAGGAAGGGGAGCACAGAGCACAGGAGAGAGAGTCTTCCTGCTCTCAGTTCTGCTGCCCCATGCCACAAGTGTTTACAGCAGCTAGGAATAGAAAATTTGCATGAGTATATTAAGTGCAGATGAAATCTTACCAATTTAGCTTTTAAACACACAAAGCTCTACTTAGCATATGCGAACAGATTTCTCAAAAGCTTATAACCTAGCCAAATCTGGGTGGCTTTTCACAGGACCAAAGGGCAAAAAATGCCATCCTTCCAAAATTTAAAATCTTTTCTTCAAAGTATGGAGGTGTTAGAGCTTTTCAATGAAACAGTTATGAACAACTTTTTCCCCTAATTTAATTCTTTGAAACAGCTGAACTGTTCTGAAAAGCTTCATCAAAAATAACTCAGCTAAAGGCAGACACTGTGGAAAGTTTCAGATCAGATTGGTCAAGTTATAAGCAACTGTAAACAGGATCTGATAACGGAATGCATCAGTCAAGGTCAGCAGATAGTGCTAGTAGTACCACTCTATCATGAAGATAAATGGGAAAAGTGGAGCAATGCAGGACACAGAAATGAAGTACTTCTAAAAAGGAATAATTAGATTTGTATATTTTAAAAATGTGTGTGTTAAGCACAAAAGAGGAAATTATTTAATATCTGCAACACATGCTACATTACTGTAACTGTTTAGAAATATCCCAACCCTTTTCCCCTTCTCCAATAATTATATACTGACACTGACCACAAAGGCAATTATCTACATTTGCATGAAACAAAACAAGGTATCAAATGCCATGCCTTATAGTTTGCAGATAAATGTATTTCTGTTCATCACTCTTGAATCCAAAAAAACAAGCATAGCCAGAAGTTTTCATTTTTCCAGTAATCCTGTAATTGTAAAATACCCCTCTTAGAATTCTTTACTCATTTTGGTGATGCACTGCAGAAATATGCTACTGTAGCATAAATATACCACAGAAGAGTTTGAACAGATTTTTACAAATTCAATAACTCTAGTTTTCCCAGATTTTATGGAAATAACAGGATGTGTTAGCTTTCCTGCTCTTCAGATAACGTTGTGTTCTTAAACTTCTTGCACTCCAAATCTAAAGCTTAAGCATTTCTCAATAAAGATATTTGATATGCTATCCGCAGGCTAACTGCATACAATTAAGCATAAGCAGTGAAAGATGTAGGTGAACTTGACACTTTTAGGAGTAAAGAGGAATACTAAATTCTTAGGAATTTTATAGCACACTTATCACAGGTGGAATCAAATACATTCAGTGATTAATAGTAGCCATTATGTAAAAGCTTGATGATTAGATGAAATTATTTTAACAGTTAATTCACAAAAGAGCTATTTCCAAGTACTGTTTAAGAAGTACACAGGATTTCCATTAAAATGTTATGTTTTGTAATTTTATACACTGGAGGCTTGCAACAGGACCAGGGCATTTGAATAGCAAAGTCACCTTATTAACTGATTTCACTCTTGTTAATTTATAACCTCAGTGTCCAACACACTAGTGGAGTGCGGCTAGTTGGTTTGAATGATGTAGCTATTTGGCTGGTTGAGTGTGTCTAGTTCGCTATAGCAGTAGCTACTATAGTGACTAATGCTTCAGGACTGAATGGACACAATGGATATATAACTATTTAGAGCACAGGTAGGCCTACTTCAGAGGAGTAATAAAAAGCCAAAGCCTTAAATGATGAGCAGCAGTGATGTTAGAAGCGAAGTGGGGGAAAAGGAGAGCTTATACAATTAGTAACTTCTGCACACCATCCTATCTGAATCTTAGGACAATATCAGCCAACCCAATTCCTAAGGTTTTGTAAGAGTTACGTCAAGACTTAGAGCTGGAGTAACTCTTGGGAGTAGGAAGTTTCCTCAATTCCAACCCTTCAGAAACCTGTCCTCCCTTCTACACCTCTTCCAGTAATGTATTAACAAAAACACAACTCTACCTCCCCCCCATACACACGCACAGGATCAGCTGAGCAGGGAGAACTCAAGTCATGAAGATATGGCTGTGTCAATTTCTACCTCGTCTCACTTTTACTCTTGGATTTGGACAGTAACATGATCAGTTTTACAATGTTGATGTGAAGAAGCTCATGGAGGAGTTTTCAAATTCACATTATTTCTAAATGCCTTATGTCAAAGCTTCTTTAACGGCCATGATAGATTCATTTAACAATAACTAAAAAAGGCAATGTCTTTAAGGGGGGAAAAAAAATCAGGAAATAGACCATGTTGCTAGCTTCTCAACAGCAATGCAACTGACTATTTCCACCAAGCTAGGGTCATAATTATAATCTTAACAAATTGACTTCATCATTGCCAATTAAAATTAAACATGATGTTAAGATATCTTCATTTCCAATGTAGAGAAATTAAAAATATTCAAGATTTCAGCACTTTGAATAGTGTCCTATTAATTTACACACATACTTGTACAGATTGGACCTCCCTGGTCCAGCACCCTCAGGACCTAACCTGTCCCGGATGAGGGGTTTTGCCAGACTAGGGGTAGCCATTTCTGGCCCCCCTGCCACCAGCCCCGGCCCAACCGCTACCTTCCCACGTGGGCCCCCTACCTGTGCACACACCAAGCTCCCCACGGCCACACCCAACAGCTCCCCCCACTCCTCCCGTTCACACCCCAGGCTCTCACTGCTACGCTGTGCGACCCTGTGGCCTCTGCACCAGGCTCCTGCTGCCATGCATCGGGCTCCTACAGCCTTGCTGGACAACCCTGCTGCTGTGCATGGGGCCCCCACTGCCTTCCCAGGAAGCCCTGCTGCCAGCTTGCAAGGCTCCCTGGAACTAGCCCTCCACTGGGACTAGATGACAGATGTTGCTGGGCCAGTGTGACGTAGTGGGGGTACCTTGCTGGTTGCTATGCTTGGCAGTGGGTTGTGAGTGACCTCCACTGGCTGCAGCACGGCCCAGCAGGGCAGAGGATGAGTCACTAGGCAAGGGTCTCTCAACCTGTCTGACCAGCTACCCCCCAGGGAAAGAAACAAAGGAAGGTGGAATGCCGCCCCTGGCTGGGGGGCAGGGCTGGAAGAGTTTTAGTTTCAGTCTGGGAAGCAGGGGAGAAGGAGCTAGGGAGGGGGCTGGGATTGTAGGGCCCAGCCACCCCCCATCTCAAGGGGGGGCACTGAGGCCTCCTAGCCCCAGTTCCTGTGATCAGATTACATCTGTGCTGTGCTGTATCCTGGAGAAGCAATAAACTCCCTCTATTCTACTGGCTGGTGGAGTCTGTTCATGCCACCATGGGGGTGCAGAAGTCGGGGAGACCTCAACGCGCCGTCACACTGGTGTCAGGAGTGGAATGCACTGCACCCCGTGGATGAAGCTTCCAGCGGCGAGCGACAAGGCACAATAGAAGCAAAAGCCCTGGAGCTAGGCATGCTGGAGACAGAGCGAAGCGGTTCCTGAGAATCGTGGGGCGCTGCAGCACTAGACTGGTGAGTCTGCACCAAGGGGACCAGGGGGAGATGGCCTATGCCCAACTCTTAAAGGCAGAGCTGGTGAAGCTGTGCAGAGAGAGGGGCTTGCCTCTGCAGGGCGCAACCAAGGCCCAGCTGATTGCCCATCTGGAAGAGAATGACCAGCCACGGGACCAGGATCTTGTCCCCATGGGGAGCCAGACCCCTCCTGAGAGTGTGTCAGGCTCTGAGAGGGGATGGGGCACTGGAGCCCGCCGGAGAGGCCGGCAAGCCGTAGCCCATCTAGGACAGGAGCCAGCCCAGCAGAGCTGAGGTGGCTGGAAGTAGAGGATCGAAAGAAGGAGCGCCAAGATTGAGAAAGGGACCACCAGGACTGAGAGAGGCAGCGACAGCATGAGTTGGCCATGGCAGAGCGGAGAACCGGAGGGGCCCCGGCTGCGCTGGGTGTAGATGGGCCCAAGGTCCCAGGGCTTCCAGACGCTTGGAGAGGCTCATGGTAGGACAAGGGAGACATAGAAGGACAAGGGAGGAATAGACGGGTTCCTCAGCTCCTTTGAGAGGGCCTGTGGACTGCAACGGATCCCCCCAGCTGACTGGCTGCAGGAGCTCATCCCCGCACTGAACCAGGAGGCGGCCGGAGTGTTCAGTCAGCTGGAGGACCTACAGCCAGGGGATTACAACCGAGTCAAGGAGGCCCTGCTGCACAAGTTCAGGCTGACCCCCGAGATGTACAGGAAGAAGTTCCGGGGGGTGCAGAAGGAGCCACAGGAGACCTATGTGGATCTGACCTCCCGCCTGGTGCAATACTACCGCAAGTGGGTGTATGGAGTCGGAGCCCAGACCGCAGAGGAGCTGCTCAAGCTGGTCATGATGGAGCAGTTCTATGAAGCATGCACACCCAGATTGAGGCTGTGGCTCAAAGACCGAAGACCAGAGAACCCTCAGGAGGCCGGGAGACTGGCAGATGAGTTCACGGAGAGCTGGTCAGGGTGTGAACGGGAGTCCCAGAGAGAAAGGGAATCGCACAGAGACCGGTTCTCGGCTGAGCGACGGAGAGAGACACCTCCGAGGCGAGCCCCAGGGACCAGGACCAGTCATCGATGCCCCAGAAAACCAGCCAGAGCCTGGGCACAGCCGACCCAAAAGGGCCCACAGAACTTAACTTGCCATTGATGTGGGCAATGAGGCCACAAGAGGGCTCAATGCACCAGGCACAAGAACAGGTCCCATGACCTGGGACTTTCCAGGGTTAACTGGCTGGGGCTGGAGGAAGGGCAGGCTGCCCCAGAGGCAGGGGCTGGCAGGCAAATCTCAGCTCAGAGTGGGGGGAAGGATGCTCAGTGCACCCAATAAACTTCCTCTATTCTACTGGCTGGTGGAGTCTGTTTGTGTCATTACGGGGGGTGCAGGAGAAGGGAAAACCCCAATGCGCCGTCACAGCCAGAGAGCCCCAGTTAAGAGAGTTTTAGCCTAGATGATTGTGCCTTTGGCACATTAAAGAAAAATAAATGTTACATCTTTTATGTAAAAATTAGTCAAAGCAGAAAATGGTAGTTTGCTATATATATTTCAAACAATATGTATTACATATTTAGTCCTATGAATAGGAGGTACACATGTATGGAGAAAAAAGCTTACATTGATGTTTTCTAATTGTAGTAGGTGTACTGTATAATAGGATTTTATGTCCTCAGATACTAGCCTCACACAAAATCCTGTTTCCTTGAACATCATGACTTCCTCTTCTTCTGTTGGCCAGTACTGTGCACATTTTACCTAAATTAAAATATAAGTAAGTAAGTATTTGCCCAATGAGACAAGCAACAAAAATAAACTACATGGGATCACATATTATACATGAGATTGGAGACTCCGATGTATTATGACAGCTTTTCTCTCCATTCTGAATAAGGAGATAAATTATCGCTGTCATTAAGCTAAAACGTTAATGAAGGGCATGTCTACACCAGGGATGTTAAGATGTAGTTAACTGGCTAATTGAGTAGTCAACAAAGGAAAGCAGCCCAGCTCAGTCCCAGCTTGTACTGGGTCTGGGACCTATCCTTGCTGCAGCTCTGCATTTTAAATGTAGCAAGAGCCAGGCAGACAGGCAGCCCGGCACTTAGTACATTTAAAATGCAGAGCCGCAGCAAGGGAAGGTCCTGCACCCAGCACAAACTGGGATTATGCCAGACTGCCTTCCCAGCTGGAGTAGTTTCTGTCCTCAGGGTTCCCAGTGGAGAGGGGCTGCTGCTGGCGCAGCCTCTGCCCATGGCGAACCTGGGCAGAGTACATTAGACCATTAAACTTTCCTAGCAAAGAATTTTTGAATGACCAAAGGCTTTTTTGACTATATAGTTAAAAACTATTGCTATATATCTAGATATACAAGGAGTGAGACATGCTGGCAAAAAAGCTCTCTCAAATTATTCTTGTACAGGTTGAACCTCTCAAATCTGCTACTCTCTGGTCTGGCAACATCCATGGTCCCGCAAGACCATTGATATTGCTGGACCAAAAACCCCTCAGCTGCAGCTGGGCCAGTGGCAACAGGGCGAGCAGCGGGCTGGGGAGCCCTAGAGCCCAGAGAGGCAGCCAGCAGGAGAGCATTGATTCATGAGGGTGCTCTACTTAAAATTTTCTCTGACTTGTAAGGAAGTGAAGACAGATTTAACTTCATTTCTGATGGTACCACAAGGTCAGACTTTCATTATCACCAATCATTTGTAAACAGAAACATTGTTGCTATTCAATTTTGAAAGAAAAAATCTCAACAGAATTGAACTTAAGCTAAATCTCCTACTTTCTACATCTCATCCTGGAATCTACCTAAGCCCTTGATCCTACTCCCATTTTAGTTCTTTTACATTTCACTTTTTTAGGGGTTTTATTTCATCTTTTTAGACTTGTTCTTATTGTAGACTATTCCAAATTAACTGAATTTCATCTCTTAGCTCCACTACCTCATTTAATCAAGGTATCGGAGTCCCTAAACAACTTGAAGAGTCTGTAATTACTGTCACTTGCCCCCTCAAATTATTTTACTTGAAAGTTATCATTTCTAGTCCTATTTGTAGAATTAGTATAGTATCTTAGTTGTCACAATAGTCAAATGAGATAAAAACAGCCAGCAAGATTAAGTTCTCTTACACTGCTTATTTAAGCCACCAGCAATAGAAAAAAGTTGTATTAGTTCTTCACATCAGGACACTGCAAACAATTAAGAAACAACTTTCATATCACAATTAAGTATGGGGTGATTGCATTAAATACATGTAATGCAACTTGTACATAAACTGTCACTACTTACCAATTCTTTCTCAACAATTCTATTTAGCATGACAACTGCTCTGGTCTTTTGTTGCCATACCATTAGCCAAAAATGACAACAAGTATTTGGAAGTGGACCCTGTGGAGATAAAGAAAGAAAAAAGGGAAAACATTCATGTAGTGCTCAAAACAAGAGTTAAATTAACTACATATTAAAAATATTCTTCAAAAGAAAAACAATGTAAGCCAGGGAACATCATGAGTCAATCACACAGTTCACGCACCAATGCAAAATATCAACATAAATTGGGTACTTCACAATGCAACTGTGAGGCCTTCCCATTAGCTTGTCTACAAACAAAAACATTCTGAGACTCATAATGAAAGTGATCAATTTATGAACGGCTTCAGAAAGTTCATGTAAATTAACAAATACACACTATATTCCTTAACAGTTATTAAAAAACTATTTTGTTGACAGGATATCAGTATCAGGTCACATCTCCACTGGCCACACTGGAGATTTATTTTCTGGTGTTATATTTATCAGGTCTAGTTAAGACTTATTAAATTGAACGCTGAGGATGGCTCTGGTACGCCCCTCAGTCATGAGGTGTAAGGAGGCCGACGAAGCTTTTGCTTCCATTGGCATCCCTCTGTGAAGGCTGCTCCAAGCTCGGTTTAAGGTACATGTTTTAAGTAGCTGGAGTTGCATACCTTAACCTGACCTTCCTGGTCTACTGTAGGCCTGGTTTCAAAGAGAACTATGCTTTTTTCAGGCATTACTGGTGCAGAATTTGATGAATTCCAACTGTTCTTTTGATCACCATTTTAAAAGCTAAGACCTATTTCTGAAATGTAATTTTTTTATCACAACATTCCATCACCTTACATAATCATGAAGGTGATTCCTTTAAAAGCTGTGAACATCCAAGTTTTTTAACATCATTAAGTTTAGACCAGCAAATTCATGACAGCATATACAGCAAAATCCTGAAGTCTCCAAGTAAATTTAGTCCAGTTCAAGGACATTTTGCAGGCATTTTTTCTGTTAAAGAAAACTTTTAAAAAATGACAACTTGGGGGCATTTCAGTTTCCTTGCCTTCTGTGAAATAGTGATTTTCACAGGGTCCTATTTTTATGAAGTAGATTTTTCTTGTCTTTTGCGTACACAGAGTGAATGATTCTATGTATGTATGTATGCATTAGAATAGTAGTTTAAAAGCCCACTCCATATACAAGATCCAAGATTCCATATATGGCAAGGTACCATCCAAAACGTTGGCTGGACACTAATAAACACATTACAAAAAAATATTCTTAAGCTAATTTTACTTACGAAAAGAGTAGCTATTTTCAGTCCTATTATTTACACACAGGTTGGACCTCCTCAGTCCAGCACCCTTGGGATCTCACCAGCCCCAAACAAGCAATTCTGCAGGACCATTTCTGGCTCCTCTGCTGCCACATCAGCCTGCTATCCCACAGCTGACCCCCTGCAGCCACTCTGAATGGGCTCCCAGCCTCTGTGACAGCCCGCTGCCCCACCACCAACCCCCTTGCAGTCAGCCCAGCTAGGCTCCTGGCCCACGCAGGACTCCTGCCTCTGGCCTTCTACTGGGATTCGTTGGTCCAGCAACATCCGTGATGTTGTCATACTAGAGAGAGTCACAGTTTAGAGACATTCAACCTGTATTAAGCAAATAAGTCAAAGTGGTTCCAAGTGGTTCAAATGTTAAGGCCTTGAAAAGTCAACAATGATGACTGGAAAGTTTCCCTACCGATTCTTCTCAATGCATGAGACACTAAGCAATTTTCGCAGAATTCAATCTCCCATTTAGAAAAAGATGAATTTTCTATACTTTATTGTTGAAAAAAGCCTTCCCAATGTTACCTGAATATACCCTGAGGCTCAATTGTTTTCCTTAGTCTGCCACAAGAGGTTCAAAACCTTTACAATTGCTACTGTTTGGCAACACCATGTGCAAGAAACTTACAAGACTTAAGGCTGTCTACACTTGCACGTTTTGTTGCCAAAAAGCAACTCTTATCTCTCCCCTTCCCTTTATTGTTGAAATCATGCAGTGTGTGTTACAATAAGTTTTTTGTCAACTTTATCTATCTCCAGCACATTTTCCACAATGCCCCATTAACCACGCTGGCCAACCCAGCGCTTTGAACTCTGCTGCTCTGCAGCCATGTAAACAGATGCGCCCCTCCCACCTGCAAACTCCAGGAACTTAACAAAACAAAAGCGAGCCAAACACATAATGGTGTTTGGCTCATTATGCAGTAGTCCTCATGGCATCTTCTCAGGGCAACACAGGTGGCTCTTCCTCAAAACACTCTCCTGCAGACTTTTTGGATCATGTCGGTGTTTTGGTTGAAGAATCAGTGCAGTTAGCTGCAAGTGACCCATAAGAACTGGGAACTATATAGTCACATTTCTTGAGCCCTGTGTGAGAAGGGGTATGAGCAAGACACCCTACAATCCAGAGCTAAGATAAGCCTGCCAGAGTTTAGTTTGCCAGAAGGCAAAGGAAGTACACAAACATCTAATGCTGCATCCAAACCATGCAGTTTTTAAATCAAGAACTGGACGCAATCCTGGGTGGGATTCACACCCAAGGAGAAATGTAGAATATGTCCCATAGCACAGAGTCAGAAACACTTGTCCAAGAGACAGATGTTATTGATAAATAACTTCTGCATATTAGCAACACACGCAAAATTCCTTATCCAGCAACCTTCCTGCTATACCCACACATTCAAGTTCACAATCAAGTAAGGTTGCTCCCCCCTCCCTCCATCACACTCCACTTCCTATGAAAACAGTTGTGACTTTGAGAGCTGGATGTTAACACCATGATGTGGTTTTCCAATAACCTTTACCACTGAATACCCTGACTGAAAGACATGAATAAAGACAAACGTTTAGACATGACTGTTTTATGTGACAACCCACACCAATCACTCTGGCCTCTGTGGAAACCTGAAACAGCCCTGAGGTTGTAAGGGAATACCTTGCTCAGGATGATAAGTGGGACGAGGCAGGGAAGCAACTGCAATGAACAAAAATCAGTGCCTCTCATTGTCACGTGGGGTTTCCCCTCTCGAATCCTCTGGTCACGTCGTTCTCTTCGCCACACTGCCCTCCGGCAGTGCCCAAGTCACTCGCTCTGAGCCCCCCTTCCGGGGGTTGGTGTCTCTCCGGCAGGCCTTACTTCCGGCCTAGCAGGCTGGCAGTTGTCTGTCTGAGCGCCCCTGGCCCAGCCTTGACGCTCTAGCCCTGCCCTAGCTCCAGGGAGCGTCCTGCTCCCTCAGCAGCCAGGCCCACACTCCCTTCTCTGAAGCAGCCCTCCCCTTTTATGGCTCCCAGCTGGGCCTTAATTGCTATGAAATATGCTTACCTGAAAGTATCTTATCAAAACTAGATCCTTGTACCATTCATGCATGTGTTTTGTTTAAAAGGAAAGCGGGAAGAGCCATGTTCAATAGATCAAGTAACCATTTGTACATTTTCAGAAGTGTTGAAAAAAATCTCAGTTTTAGAAGCATTTGAAAACTTTAACATATAGATTGCTATGAAATATGCTTACCTGAAAGTATCTTATCAAAACTAGATCCTTGTAGCTAGTTTTTTTTATCTGATTATGTATTTCATTTACTAACTGAGGAGAACAGTGAGGATGGCTTCATTCCATCTCCAGAAAGTAAGGCCATGCCATGACAGAATGTGTATAACAACTGTATAACAATTTGTTATCTGGTACTACTTACCTGTGTTAAAATATAGCTTCTTTTGGCTTCTTCTATGACTACTAAACTGGCATTGATATAGTCATTCTCTGTGTTCTGCAATTTTACACGACTATGGTCATCTAACAATAGAAAAAGTTACAATTAAGACATGACAAAACATACAAGGAAGCTAAACTCATGTGACAAATTCATTTCACGTATTTCCAGACTGTGTGTCATGATGTGATATCAAGGTTTAAGTGGCACTCACTTGGTCTAAGTGCAAAACTCATGACTTAGTTAGAGACGTGGTGTGGCAAGCCAGTTAAAGTACATCTTTAACTGGTTAACATTTTAAAACAGGATTTTACATTCCTAATAGTTATGAATAACTAATGTGATATTTATACCACATCATTTCATCAACTATTCCATAAGTTTTAAACACATGAAAACTCTGATTTTCCAAAGATGTTTGGAAACATCCATATTCTCTATATAATCAGAATTTTAGATAACCATTCAGTAGTTCTTTCAGAAACAAGGAGTCAAAGCCAGAAGCGAATGTTTGGTAATCCAGAATTAGATGTGGAAGCTCTATTTTGAATGTACATATATTAGGCCCCAACACTGATGCCAGATGTGTAGCCTCTATGGCCATGCAAAGCTCTGTCAATTTGAAGCCACTTAAAGTGAGCAGACTCTCAGAATTGTAATCACTCAGCGTTTTTTGATTCCTAACAGATTATCACAGATGTAATGCAAATATAAGAATGTAGCATATTAACAGATGGGGAAACTAACTAAATATATATAAAGCAAATAAAATGGAGACTTAATTAAAGATCACCAAGCAGACCAGTAACAGAGGTAGGAATTTATTATTTGTTGACCTAATCCTCTCAGTATACAACCAAAACTCCAAGGTGACTTTAATGATAATTATGAAATTGCAAATCTTGTCAGGATTAGCAAAACATGAAACAAACTATATGCAACAGAGGAAACATTAAAATTGCAACCTGGAGTATATATCCTTAATGCTGCATTAATAGATTTTTACACTAAAGTGTTTAGTGGTAGTGAATTGCAGTGCTACTCAGATTACATCCTTGCGCTAATTTGTTTCCTAAGTCTTCAGCACATGACAAACTCAAAAGAAAATCACTGGCCTATATACAACTATACTGTTGCATACAGTTCCCAACTTAAGTCAATCTTCAACATCTTGAAGGCAATTTAAAATACAATATGTAAACAAGGATTGTTAATGCAGTAACAATGCTTAAATTTTAATCAAGGATCAAGAAATTCACAGTCAAGGTCTGCACATCTTTGCCCCCTTGCATACACACTTTATTATAAAGTCTCATTACAATCATATATCATTGAAATAGGCTCTCTCAATGGATAATGTTAATGAATTGTACTTTGACCTAAGCACAGATGGAACACTGTATTAATGCATCTATGCTACATTCTCATGAAGTGAGGTTCCCCTAATTTGTATTCCTGAAAGTACAAGAACCCTTTCCAAAAACAGTTACACTGGCATTTGGTAACTTTAATTATCGCAAACCGAAGCATTTAAAAGGAAATGAACAAATAAGGATAAGTATTATACTATCCACATCTTTAAAAGATATTTTTAAAGAAATATACAGAAATGGATCACCACACATTTAAGCTCATGATCTGTTAACAAATACAATGCAAAATAAATAAATTTTTTGGTAAATGACTAGGTGCAAAGCAGTGAAAAATTAAACCCCTAACATTCAACTAGGCAACCCACTCACTAGAAAAACTTTCATTCAAAGCAACAAGAGAAAGTTTGGGTCCAAAACCACAAAACAAAATCCTTAATAGTTTGGTTAAATATAATCTATTTATCAAAGATAAAGACAGCTAATACACAAGTTTCAAAGAGATTTAACCACACAGAAAATATTAAAGCACAGTAAGCCACTTTTGAGCTAGAGGGAAGCAAAAAATAAAACTGAAGTAAAATATTTCAAATCAGTGATTTTCTAAGTAAACTTTAACAAGAAAAATAATTTCCCCCCTTCTCCTCCAATTTAGAAATATTCTTTTTTGCCTTCAAAGTTAACATACAATTTTCAAGCAAAACCCAGTTTTTCAAGACAAAGTATAATACTTGGAAAAGGGAAGCTTAACTGAAATCATAACTTGGAAAAATTGTTGTATTTCCAAAATATACAAGTCAATATTGATTCATAAAGAAAAATCTATCTACAGAATATGAAAGTTACAAAAATTATGCCACAGGGAAACCTGACCCAATAGTACAGTTTTTATAAATGGCCCCTCAAGCATTGGGCTTCTCTCTACTCATCCTCAATGCAACAGCACACATTCATTGACCTTTGAGAGCACATTGCAGGCCATTGGGGACAGAAGTACACAGAGTTGGGATAATTTTGGTTTCTCTTTTCTTGGCTCTGGGAGTTACTAATGCAAACATAGTTAAACCAGTATTCCTAGTATGTGGCAAAGGACCTGGAGCCATAGGTAGGATTTTTTTTTAATTGTATACATCCAGTGCTTCTTTTTTTTTTTTTTTAATGGGGAGGGGAAGGGGGTGGAGAAGAGGTGCTGGTACTCCAGGGGAAAAGTTGTTGAGCTCTGACTGGAGGTGCCAGTACCGTGTACCGGGCAGTACTGTCACAAAAAAAGCACTGTATACATCCATATGCTAAGAAGAATATGTATAACTAGAAGACTTATCCAGAGTTGATCAGGTCCTTCACTGCATGGAGCTGGTGCAGGGGGGAGGAGTGCAGGAGTCAAGGCAGGCCCTCAGCAATGTGGGGGAGGAGTAGGGATGTTAAGTAGCAATTAATTTGCTAGTCAAGCACTTCCGCCTTTGAAATGGCTGGGAACTCTTGTACAGTTCAAAGTTGTCACACCTTATGGAGCCCAGGGTCAGCTGCGGAGTCCCCAGCTGATCCCGGGCTCCCCACAGAGCTGTCACTTTGAAATGCTGGGAAGAGCCTGCTGTCAGGCTCTTCGTGGTATTCAAACGGCAGCACCGCATGGAGCAGCTGATCCCGGGCTCCGTGTGGCGCTGCCACTTAAGTATCCCCCCTCCCCTTTTCTCTCCCCTTGCCTCCACTATCTGATATTTGCTTATCAGATAGTCAACTAATCCTTTATATCCCTAGGGAGGAGAGCAGAGCAAGAGGTGTAAGGGGTGCAAGAGTGAGGGGTGAGTAGGGGCTCAGGGCAGTGGGTCCCATTGGGGCTTCCCTCCCACCCCTAGCACCGTGGCCAAAGACCAGAGAGAGAGGTGAAGAGTTTGGGGCAGATGGAGACTACTTACCTGATGTAGTGGCAAGCAAGATGGCAGAGCCCCAGCTTAGCTGACCACTCTTGGTGGTGTGGCTGCCCTCAGTATTGAGTCCCTGCTCTGTGCGCTCCTTCCTTTTATGTCCTTCCTCTGCCACCTCCCTTTCCATGTTACAGAAAACATTCCCATTTCTGGCACTTCCCATTTTCTTGGCACAACCAAATCCTGACCTTACTTTTAGTTAGGATAAGAGGAAGCTGCATACCAAACGTGCTGATTCTAGCACTTACCATTACGGAGCAGTTCTTGAACAAACTGACTCTCAGACATTTCTAGAATATATAAATAGATCGGAGGCTAACAAATGTGTAAATTATATTTTTAAATAAATGCATGGTATTAGGGATGTTAGGTACTATGTAACTGAATAATTGTGTAACTGCATCAAATTTTAGCAGTTCATGACTAATTGATAGTCCCTGGAGGCAAGGCTGGCAGCCAGTGGACTCCCAGCCTCCCTCTCTGGGAGCACCTGCCGCCCCATGCTCTGCTGATACAGAGGAAGCAGAGTAGGAAGACAGCAACCCCTACCCATGGGGAGCCAGAGCTCTCCTCGGACTGAGGCTGCACAAGCATCCACAGAGCAGCCTCCCCTGCCCTGCTGCCTCTATTAGAGGCAGCAGGGTGGGGGAGGGGGACAGGCAGAGCCAATGCTTGTGGGGAGCCAGCTTCCCCAGCACCAGCTCCTGCCTGCTCCTTCTCCCCTGCTACCTCTGTAGGAGACAGAAAAGGTGGGCACACAGCTCCCCACATGTATCGGCTCCCTCTTGCCCCCCTGCATTGCTGCCTCTGATAGAGAGGCAGCAGTGGGAGATAGGAAGAGGGGGAAATAGGTGGCTCCACGGGATCTTGTGCTCAAGGCACAGGCACTGACTCCCCTCCCCTTGCTACCTCTGATAGAGGCAGCAAGGGGTGTGCGCGCACATCCAGTCAACAGGATTAACCAATAAGCCCAAGCTTATGGTTAATCACGTAGTTGACTGCACATTGACATCCCTATAAAGTATCTCCTTACATTATTCTGTCTGGAAAAGAAAATGTTAAAAAAAAAACTGTACCAAAAGAAAAACCTATTATCTGAAATATTTCTGCTGGACTGAAACCAAGATCTTTGTAAATATTACATGTCATTTTCCCAACAGGAAAAACTTAAGATCTTGTTATAGTAAATCATACATACAGACACTAGTGTTCTCGGAAAGATGATGTCAGCAAGCACTGTTAACAGTTTAATCACTCTGCAACTGCTGTATCATTTCCACATAGGAGATAAAAGACCCCAAAGAGGTTTCACACAGTAACATCTGCACACAAGATATTCAACCCATACTTTTTAACACCCTACAAGTGAAACAAGGAACAATTTAAAATTCTCTTCATGTTCTACAGAGAGGGTAGGGGCAGTGAGAAATTATACCAAACTTTAACTGCTATTCTTTGAATATCCTGTAATCCATAAAACAGGAACAAACTACAAGGACACCTTTCCACCAAAAAGAAGGCTCTGGGAAAACACTGGGACACAGAAATCTCATTTGCGTTTTGGCTTGCTGTACAGAAATCAAACAAGCCATTTTCTCAATTAATGGTAAACAATATTTCTGTTTGTAAATTTTTTTTATTGCTCATATAAACAGTTCCAAGTATTGTATAAGTAACAGACTTTAAGATTCAATTTAGTTTAAATAATTCCACTAACCTATCCTTAGCCATGCCAGCAGCAAGAGCTATGATGAAGGATTTCTAAAATTTCTAACACACCAATTTTCTACTTCAGAGTGTGCATCTGACTCTGAAGTGAAAAATTTGATAAATGATTCTGATGCGGGCTCCCCTACTAAGATGGCTTTTATACCCAGAGGGAGGACATCTGAAATGAGCAAACTCTTCAGTTACTCACTTTGGGTGAAATCCTAGCATAATGGAGTTCAAGGCACACCACTGCTTTTGTCAGGTTCAGAATTTTGTGTTTCACCTCTTTGTCCACGCCCATATACATCAAATTTTTCACATGTATTGAACAGCCAGGTGGAGGACTTTTGGTACCTGTCTGATGCTGCTGGCTAATAAAAGATAGGTTTATTTGAAAACAAGTTAAGTTTACAGAAGTGAAAGTACAGTGAAACTTTAAGTGACCTTTGATAAAGCTGAGCGAGGAAGACTGCCATTTCCTAAACGTGGCACTATTAACAGCAAGGAGGATGAAATACAACTTACAGGATTAAAGAAACTAAGTTCAAAAGAATATATGCATGCAAGAGCACTGAACCATCCCAGTGGCCTAACCTGAGGCACCAACAGCAAGTCCTCCTCTTTCACACAGCAAAGTCTAAACCTGATCACTCCTAGCAAAACCATCCAACTAGGGATGTGAATGGTTAACCAGTAATCCTCACCCATAATGCTGAGGCTTATAGTAGGACCTGGATCAGCTCCCCATTTGTTGCAGGCAGGAGGTGCTCTAGCCCCACAAGGGCCACCACAGGCAGAGTCTGCTTTGTCTGGCCAGCTGGAGCAGCCCCTGTCTGTGTCGGCCCGGCCCCACCTACACAGTTCAACTGGACTTTACATCCCTACATCCAACTTCAATATATTGTTAAATACAGTGCTAACAAACAAGTTGCATTAACTGCATGAAATACAGGGAAGGACAACTGATTTTCCCCCTTTGCACTACAGTACTACTCACTGTAACTATTAGTGCCAATATGTTGTATAAATCAAGATCTAGCCCATAGTTCAAGTATAACCATGCATAGGATTCTGATTATATAACGTGATGCTTTTACTTCATGATTTTCGAAGTATGTCAAGCACTTGCAGCTCAGTTGATTAGACTGTATTTGCGGATGTTGATATTTCTGAAAAATCAGGCCACTACTTTGGAATAAAAATTTATACAAGCCACTATGTTTTATTTTTATGACTGATTGTTTTTTCGTTTATTCCTATAGTGTTTATTATGATAAACTATAAGTATGAAATCCAAAAAACAGAACTTGTACTTACTGTTAAAATCTACAGCCACAGTATCCGTCGCTGGCTCAATTTCTAATATTAATGCACAAGTGAAGTGCAATATGCCTATTTTAGTGTGAAATCTTCCTGCCCTAATAATCAAGAACTGTGAAGGTGCTAACAGTAAGTCTGACATACAAAAATAAAAATCACGGTATAGAGGAACAATCCATTTACTTCAACAGGACAGATAACAATCTAAAGGACATTCTTGTAAGAATTATTGCCCCAGTATTTGTTTTCCCTTTAAGAACGTGTTTTCTGAGAAATGGTTTCATCTGTCAGGAAATGACTAGCTCTTGAACTGAACCCAGTGACATTTCAGATAAGCTTCCTCTTTCACTACTACTAGAGAGTCCAACCGCCCCTTTCTTGTGCTACTAATCAAATACCAGAATACATTTTTTCCTAATAGCCATGTCAAAAAATCAGTTATTTATTTGTATTGTCTTTTCAAGGACTATTTATTTATTTTATCTGTCACAACTTGAAGAATGCCAAGTAAAAATGAATACGCTAAAATATTTATGAAGTTGTATGCAGTATAGAAATTAATACTTAAATATCTGTTACAGGTTATATTTAAAAAAAACTTAAAACCATGTGAATCTTCAATGATTAATGTGGCCTATGCCAGTGTTTCTCAGCCAGTGGTACGAGTACCCTTAGGGGTACGTCAACATGACTGAAATTTGGAGAAAACTGAATTTTAAGTTTTACAGTGTTTTATTATTTTTGTACTTTTTACACCCAAAAATTTCATCATCCACCTGGCTACAATTAAGTTGTTTAAACAAATGTGTTGCAACGGTAGAAAAATGTGTCTGAAGACTGTAGGCACTGGTGGTATTTTTGGGGGGGGGGGGGGGGGTTAAGGAGTACTTTATAAAAAAAGGTTGAGAAACACTGGATTATGCTACCTATGTTTCAGTCTAGCAGCTTAATTATGCTATCTTTGCAAAAGAAGCAAGAAATAATAAACTCAAGTGGCACAAATCATGTTACAAACACACTGAAATAAAATGAAAGACTGCCATTAGCTTCAGAGAGCTTGAATCAGGCCTATAAGGCATAAGAATGTCAAGAACTTCTCCCAAAAAAAACTGTTGCTACTTTTCTAGCACGTATATTTGAGCCATGTCAGCTGCAAGTTTACAGACAGCCATTAATTGGTGTAATTATTTGTGTTTGCCACATCTAATCTGTAATATCCATAAATCTCAACTGACATTGTGAGAAGCTTCAGATTATTATAGGGGATATTTAAGAAATAGTCTTTTCAGAAATCAGTAGTCTCTGGGTTTGTTCTTAACTGCTCCCCATATAATGGAGCTTAGAAGCTATCTTAACCAGTATGTGCATCATATTTTTAAAGAATCATCTTAGATTAATAAAATCGTAACCTGTTCAATTCAATGATCTGTGCCCCCCTACTGAATTAGCTAGGTAGCTTCTAGAAGAGTGGCTCTCAAACTGCAGTCTGCAGAGTCACCTTTCAGGTGGTACACAGCTCAAGCTCAGACCCCTTTCTTCCCTCCTGCAGTGGGGAGGAAGGAGCGCCATCATCAGTTTCCCGGGGGTGGAGAGAGAAAGCCCTGAGACTTGCATGGCACAATCCAGCTCAAAGGGAAGAAGCTCTCCTCCATCCCCAGCTGGGGGAACAGCAGCATGTAGGCACACTGCCTGGAGGCTTTCCCAACTGCTCCCACTGGCCAGAATCCAGCCAATGGGAGCAACAAGAGGTTGTGCCTGGGAGCAGCACAGGGTGCAAAGGCAAGCAAGTTCCTCCCACCCCCTCACACACAAATTCACACTCCCCCAGTTCCCTCATGCACCCTTTCTGCCAAGACCCTGCACCCCCAGCGTGCTTCTGCACCCTCCCTCCTAGGCACATACTGCACTTTCCCCTCTCTCTGGGGAAGACACCCTACTCCCAGCCTGATCCTGCACCATACCTCCCACCCAGACCTCATCCCCTCCTGAACTAAGGATGTTAAATATCGGTTAATTTACTAGTCAGGTAGTTAATGGCATTTCCTTCGACTACTCAACTAGTCTATAGGCACTTGTACATTTCAAAGTTGGAATGCAGAACTCTGTGTGCAGCCCGGCCAGAGGGCATGCCAGCTTTCTAATATACACAAGAGTCCCCAGTGGGGGCTCTTGTACATTTCAAAGCAGAAGCGCCCTCATGGAGCCAGGGGTTAGCAGGGGGACTCAGAGTCACCCCATTGACCCTGGTCTCCACACGGCACTGCCACTTTGAAATGCTGTGGCGGCATTTCAAAGGGGGCAACGCTGCACAGCTGATCCCAGGCTCAGCTGTGAGGTGCTGCCCCTTAAAGGGGTAGCACTGCATGGAGCCTGGGGTCAGCTCCTTGCGGTGCTGCCGCTTTGAAGTACCCCGTGCCCTCCCCTCCATTACTGTCTCTAGTATTAAGGGGGGAAGAAATCAACTAGTCGACTCCATTATCCGATAAGCGGAACCCCAACTCCCACCCAGATCCAGCACCCCTATTCCTCTTGCTGGCAGCCCTGTTCCGCACAGTGAACCCCCCCATTTTGACCCAACCTGAGCCTGGGGGTCCATAAGATCCACTAAGCTTGGAATCCTAGAAGAGTAAATCTGGCCTATGGGAAATCCTGAACTTCAACCCTCCCCTGGTGAAGATGGAGCACCAGAGGAATGAAGTGTTTCAATTGGGGGCCACATCAGTGAGAGTTGGGGATTTTTTTGGCGTTTGGGGTTCCTCCCCCTTCATCTCACTTGTGTGGTTCCCAATTGATTTTTTTGTGCGTCAGTGGCCCTGACCCAAAAAAGTTTCCCACCCCACCATAAATAAAGAGAACATGGGAACCTTTTGTGTTGGACATAAATTAATATTTTACTTTATTTAAAATGAAGTTGGATAAAATCACATGAGAGAGTTAAAATGCTTAATCTGTTTAATCATTGAAATCAATATTTCCTTTCTTACTGGTTACATTAAAATGTTCTCCCTATCTGCAGCACTAGCAAAAGGGCTCAGGCATAATTATGTAATTAACAATAAGTTTCTATTAGCAACTGGTGGTCCATGGAAAGATTTGCTTTGAGTCAAGTGGGCCACAGGCCATAAAGTTAGAGAACCACTGTTTTAGAGAGCTATCAAACAAGCACAGACAACTATTACCACCATCAATATTACACTTAAAGTTAAAAATATATTAAAGGACTCAAAAAGTTAGCATGTGCCAGGATAAAGGATGACATACAACCTTAACTCATCATTGGTATATGTATATCTTCTGATCAGGTTGTGCATACCCTATGGGACAACATTCCACAGCAGCAAACCCTGAATCAGTGCTGGGCAACCTGAGGCCCACTTCCGCTCCCATCTATCCCCCTTGCCCATGTCCCTTTCCTGCACCAGGACACCGGAGTCCTGCACTTCCTACTCCTCCCCTTGAACAGCTGGGAACAGCTGATTCACAGCATTCCAGCTCTGGGAAGTGGGGACTGAGCATGAATCAGGCAATTTGCACACTCCAGAAGTGCTGGGAGGGAGTGGGAGGAGTAAGAAATGCAGGGTTTCAGTGCACAAGAAGCACATGGGGAAGGGGGGAAAACAGGGATGGTCATGGGACTGTAAGTGGAACACCAGTGGGCTTCAGGTTGCTGCACCCCGTTAAGGTGGAGAACCACTCATGCAGCCCACTGCCTTTTTCCTGGATGCCCATCGCTGTCCTAAACTTTACTGTACTGTAAATGTTCATTTATCCAAATCATATAAGATGCTCTTCATTGCCTGCCCCCCTTATTTTAAGATGTCCTGAAATTTATTAAAACTTGTAAACTAGGCCCGGGACAACCCCTCCAGTGGCCCAGGACAACCCCTCCACCACAGGCCCTGCCACATGCCTGCTCCATCTGTTTCTCCATGTCCTGCCTCTGCTCTGCCCCCTTGCCCAAAGACCTTCCCCCTGAACAATGCAAGCAAGGGTATTACCAGAGAGCCTGACATGAGGCAGCAGCAGGGGTCAGTCCCCTTACTGCACTAGCAGGAATCCAAGTGACCCAGCAGTCTGCTCTGCAGCACCAACCTCCCCAAGTCTACTGCACTCGGGCAGGGGGGAGCGGGGAGGGGGGAGGGGAATATCCACCCCTTGTGCCACCCAGTGGACATAAGGCAGCTGCCATTCAGCCCCTCCCCCCCAAAAGCACAGGGCCTAGCGCAGCCACCCCAAACCATCCTTTCAACAGGACAGCTCTGCTTATAAATACTATTTTAAATATTAATTCAAACTTATGATAATTGCATGATATATAATAAGCCAGCAGAAGCGTACAAACGAGAGAAAGAGGCTAGACTAAGGAAAGTGATATTTCCCTAATATATCACTTAAAATAAAACACTGTCTCTTATTTGTCATATGCTTTTCCCTTATTTTCCAAACAACAAAGTGGTCATCTTAATGCACATGTAAACACACACACAGCCTTTCCTTATGAGTATTTTCAAAAATGAGCAATGATATAAAATTCAGTAATTTTCAAGATCATTTATTTCATTTTGCTCTTCTGCTAACCCTTTTCCAATTGCTGCAGCTCCTGCACTATTGTACAGGTGGCCCAACTCAGAACCTCCTTTGGTACATGGGGACAGCAGAAGGGAGCAGTTTGTGGCTGGCTGTAACAGCTCATTTCCCTGGGCCACAGTTGTGCTATTCTCCAGACAGCTTACTTACTTCCCTATCTACTCCCCATCTAAGAGCTCAATTCTTGCTCAATCCCAATCCCCTGCTGTTGCCTAGTTCCATGGAACACTGGCACATAATCCAGCTAATACCCTCTTGGGAAAACTGGATCGTAAGAGGCAGCTGGAAACAGGTCCTGCCAGGAAAGCAAGAGAAGTCATATGAGAACTTGCTGCAGCAAAATAAATTGCAGCAGAAGTGCTGAATTCTATAGTACCTCAGAAGAAATTCCGGTCATGAAACCAGAGTCTAAGGAACCACAACAGATAACTACAGCAGCTCATACCATTCACATACTTTTGCAGGCGTCAACACTCAGTATTTTTGCTGTTCACTTTACACCAATTGGCGCTACAAATACTTTTACGACTTGAATTCTGGAGCATAGTTTTGCAATGCAGAATGAATTGCCTAGAAACTGTGGAACACACGGGGCATTTGACAGCACCATACAAGGGGTCTATAGCAAAATCATGAATAAAGTCAGGTCTCACAAATTCCCACCCAGTGCCTTAACTACAAGAGAGTATCTTCTTCTGTCTTATTTGCTATCAATCTGGCATGCAAAATGAGACAGGGCTCTATAGAAAAATTGTTTTGTTGTGAAGATACATACTCTTCTACCCCGCCATGTGTTATCAACAAGGTTTAAATCCAGGATTTCCAGACCCACCCCACAGATCTCTACAACTTGAACTAAAAGATCAACCGATACAAGTGGCACATTTATTGTCTGTAGAGCAGCTGTGACAGAAGAACTCACATGGCCAGCATCTTACGCACTAGTTGCTATACAGCAGTGGCATGTTGGGACTCAGAACTCAATTCCATTCCTGGCTCTGGAGAGTCTAATTGCTACAAACAGTTGAATGTAACACAGAGTAAGCACATTGATTCTGAAACATAGTACAGGTTGCATCTCTGAAAAGCAGCACTCTCTGGTGCCAGACCAGGGATGCTCCTGGACCAGAGAGCCTAGGAGCCTAACAGGAAAACTGGCCAGAGCCCCATGGCAGCAGCCTACAACCCCCGGCAGCCTAGCTGGACTGGGGAGCAGATGGCAGCTGGGCGAGCAGCCAGACTGGGTTAGTTGTAGGGGGTCAGTCAGAATTCAGGAAGGTCTGTGGGACCCAGTAGCATCTTCAGTGCAGATGAAATGTTCAGAGATTTTAGCAGAAAGCCTCCAACATGCTCTATGGGAGCATATCCAAATAATTTTCTGTGGCTTGTAACTTGGCCAAATAGTGGTGGATTTTCATGGCAAGAGGAAAAGTCATTTCTCTGACTTCAGAGCCAAGTCTCTCATGAACTTTGAATTTTGCCTCCAATCCATAGAAGCACTGAAGCTTTTCAAAGGGGATTGAGCAAAAAATAATTAACTCTGTTCTTATTCAAGAGGGATGAAGTGAAGAAGTTGGTTTACTAATGCCAATCGAAAAATTCAACGTGAGACAGACCAAGCTTAAAATTTGGTGGAGATAAAAACAGAAGCTTATTAAAAAGACACTTCTACTAGTTCCATAAAGACTCATGTTTTGTTATTAGAATTTTATACCTGTATAGTACACTTTATCCAGTGATTTCAAAGCATAAAAAATCCTCATTTTTACAGATGGAGAAACTGAAGTGGAGATTTACCAAATTCACATATTTACCACTACAGCCACTGATTTTGGATGACTAAATCTAAGACATTTGTGGCTTAACTTTAATATGTACTGACCACTTGCAATTACCACTCAGTTCAACTGGAAATGCAGATTATCAGTGCTTCTCAAAAGTAAAACATCAGGTGTCTGACTGGGCTCGCAAGATCAGTTTTGCAAGTTTTGGCCCCAGAGACTTATTCTGTATGTGGCTTTGGCTATATGCCAGAACTAGAAACAAAACACTGGTTTCCAGATCTGCAGGCTCACACGCTATAGTCACTGGATCATGGTGCCTTTTCCGTTGTCTTTGCCATTCTCAGAAATCTAACATTAAAAGAGAAGTTATAAACCATTAATCTGTTTTGCCTATAATATTTGGAGAGCCTCTAGACCTGGATTCCCAAAGAAGTCACATCAAGACTTGTCTTGTTGATTCTCAAGATTATTATCTGAGCATTAGGATATCTGACTTATTAGGTAACAAGTTTTGATTAAACCATAAATATTTTTATATAGAAAACTGGGGGGGGGGTGCCCCCGGCTCGCTACGTTCACCATCCGCCCCGCTCTTTGGGGGTAGGTGTCTGGCCAAGAGAGAGGGGGAAGGAGTAGGCTGGGGAGCATCAGGCTTGGATGGGGGAGAGGATGCGGGGGAAGACTCCGGGGTTGGGGGGGGGCAAGTCAGGCTTGGATGGCAGAGGGGACCCAGCCCCAGCAGCTCCTCCCCAGCAGTGTAGCCCAGCTGGAGCAGCCCATGCCTGGAGGGGACTGTGCTGAGGCTAGCCTCAGCAAGTGGCTGAGGACGGAGGCAGAGGTGGGCAGCAGCATGAGGACCTAAATTACATCACTGTCATCCTGCAGGAAACTTTAATATAGTAGGGATACTACTCAAGTAGTCAACTACCAATAAGCCTAGGCTCATCGGTTAAGTCAATACTCAACTAGCTGTTTCCCCATCCAGCCACTGCCTCCATAAGAGGCAGCACAAAGGGGAGCTGGCTTAAAAGTCAGGTCCTCCCAGCACCGTCTCCACAGAGTGAGGCAGGGGAGGCAAAGGCCAAGAGTCTAGGACTGGGTGAGCCAGGAATCAGCTGATTCCTGGCTTGTGACCAATCCCCCACTGCAGCTCTGCCTTTTAAATGTAGCAAGAGCAACCTGGCTCCTACTACATTCAAACTGCAAAGCCACAGCAGGGGTAGCGAGCACCCCTTCTATCAACTACTAGTTGATGGAAATTCCATTGACTACTTGTTTAGCTGATTATCCACATTTTAACATCCTTAATATACAGAGAGATCATCATAAGACATGAGCACTCTGCGAAATATGGCATGAAGAAAATTAGAGAACTATTTCAGCTATAATTCTTTGGAAAATATGTAATGGCAAACCCTTAAATATAGGCCATTTAAAAAAAATTAAGGACGCTAAAGCTGCCAAATGAAAACATGTCTTATTAACATTTAAAGATTGGCCAACACTGATTCAAATAGAACACTGCAAAACAAAGCTATCAGAGGAAACACTCTAAAAATATCTTAAGCTATACACTACTGTTTATTTTGGTATTTGTCACACAGAATGATAAAAATGAAGTGGTGTCAGATTTAAGTCAAATGAGAATAAACCTATTTAATTAAATATGAAAATCTGACAACCTAGATGGACTAAATTTAGCATGCTTCATTAAAATCATTTACATTAAATAAAAAGTTAATAATCAAGTAAAGCATGTTGGTTACCAAAAGTTTAAAGAAAGTCAAAATACTGAACTGGTGGAAGTCACTGGCCAACTACCTGGAACTACAGCATGTTGAAGTGCAAGACCAGCTTTTTGAAAGCAGAAAATTCTTCTTCAGGGGTAAAGATAACGAACTGAAATATAGAAAACATTAAAATAGTTCAGTTCGATAACTGGTTCATTCAACACAACTGACTGGGAGTTGGAAAAACAGGAACACTTGTTATCCTCTTCGAATATATGATTATAAAGTAGGCAAGAGAAGATGCCATCTCCAAGTCTGAAATAAGGATGTAAGCACCTAGTCGATTATCTGATAAGCATGGTCAAATAGTGACTCGACTAGTCGCTTCCCCCACTCCCTTGCTGCCTCTATCAGAGGCAGCAGGGGGATAAGGGGAGCAGCTGGTGCTGGGGGGAGCCAGCTTAAAAGCCAGTTCCCCCCAGCATCATCTCCACGGGGGGTGTGACAGGGCAGACAGGTCCCTCACTGAAGGACAGGGGGTAGCCCAGGCCCAGCTGGAGGAGAAAGCCCTGCCCCTCCAGCCCTGCTGGGCATGCTCCCAGGAGAGCCTGGGTATTAAAAGCAGAGGGAGCCCTGCAGCGACGGAGTCTACAGGAAGAGGGAGTAGATCAGCCCGGGCCAGTGTTTCTGCAGCAGCTGAGACCGGAGGCGCCGCTCGTGCCTGACCTGGAGACAGAGCCTGCAGCCGCCAACCCCAGGGAGGCAGGAGAGCACCTGCAACCCCGGCAAGTACTGACTCGGAAGCGAATGGGCCCCAGGGGACCAGCGCTTGGTAGGAAGCAGCCCTGGTCAAAGGACTAAAAGCTTGGCTCGGTGTGTATTGGCCGGATTCCCCGCCGAGCAGGCAGGAGCAATAGTCCCTGCCTAAAGGGCCCTGGGCTGGGACCCAGTGGAGAGGGAGGGCCCGGGTCCCCCTACCACCCATTTTCCCTTCCCTGGGTAATCAACCCCGGTCCAGGAGAGGCTTCTCTGAGCGGCTAGGCCTCCAAAGCCGTATTTACCCTGATAGAGGGGCATGAACTTTATGTTGGCTGGTAATGCCGTGTTTACCCTAATAGAGGGGCAGGAACTTGTATGTTAGGACTGCTAGGGTTGTATTCCCCCTGATAGAGCAGGCAACGGGACCTTAAGAGGGGGGCGCACCCCATGCCAGGGGCGTACCCCGTGACAGGGGAAGCAGAGACACAATGGGGAAACGGCACAAGCGGGGACTGCAGGTTCCCACTGCAGGTGCATCAGCCTTTGATTTTAAATGTAGCAAGAGCCCATTAGCTACATTTCAAAGGCTGAAACGCTGCAGTGGGAACACAGGGTGAGCGGGGACTACCTGAGTTCCTGCATGCCCCGTATCCCCCCTTGCTGCCTCTGAGACACAGCAAGTTGGGAGGGACTTGAGCCAGTGCTGGGGGGAGCCATCTTAAAAGCCAGTTCCCCCCAGCATTGTCTCCAGGGTGCTGCTATCAGAGGCAGTGGGGGGGGACGAGGGAGGAAAATAGGGAAGGCTGCTGCTAGTCGACTATCAATAGCTGAGTTGTGACTCAACTAGTCGCTTTGAGAGGGTGGCTGGCAAGTGTAGTGAGCATGGGGCCCTGTAGTAATTAACAAAAACTATTTTTAAGATGCTGGTTCTCTGCATTAATGTAATTCCAGTTTCAATCCAAATGCAGCTTGATGCAATTCAGAAGTAACAGAATACATCTAAAAACAACGAGTAGTCCTGGGGTACTTTAGAGACTAACAAACAAAAATATATAGTATCTAGGGATGTTAGCATGCAAATGTTTACAGCAATGGCTCAAACTTTTGGCCCATGGCTCACTCCACTCAATACAAACCTTTCCAAGGACCACCAGCTGCCAACAGAAACTCACCGTTAATTATATAATTACATCCAAGCCAGGGCTAGTGCTGCAGTTAGGGAGAATGGTTTAATTTAAGCAGTAAGAAAAGAAATATTAATCAAAATTATTAAACCAATTAAGTCCTTTAACTCTCTCATGTTAGTTTACCAAACTTCAAGTAAAATATTCATTTATATCCAACAAAAGCTTTCAACATGGTCTTGATTTATGGTAGGGGTGGGGAAACTTTTTGCGTCTGGGCCACTGACCCACAGAAAAATCCTTCAGGAGCCATACAACTGAAGCAAAAAAAAAAAATCACTTCCACCCCCTTCCTGCAACCCTCACAGACGTGGCCCCCAATGAGATCCCTCACTCCCCTGGCGCTCCAGCCCCATGGGGGAAGAGAGGGGAAAAGGACAAGGGACAGGCAGGACTGAGGTTCAGAGCTTCCCGTAGGCCAGATTAACTTTTCTGAGGTTCTGGGGTTAGTGGATTTTGTAGATCCCCTAGGCTCTGGGGTAAGGTCAAAAATGATGGGCTCAGTGTGCATGACAGGGCTGTGAGTGAGTGGGATAGGGATGATGATGCAGGATCTGGACAGGAGGTGGAGCATGTGAGCTCTGGTTGGGAAGCAGAGTACAGGAGCAGGCTGGGCATAGGGTGTCTAGCCAGGGGGAGGGGGCACGAGCAAGGAAGGGTGCAGATTCTGGCCAGAAAGGAAGATTCAAGTGTGAGCTGGGGACAGGGTGTCTGGCCAGAAGGCGGGTTCAGTAGCAGGCTGGGGGTGAAGTGTCTGACCAGGGGCATCTGGCCGGGGGGAGGGGTGCAGGGTTTCAGCAGGGGGGAGTACATGAGGGGCTGGGGGAGCACTTAGCTGCTTTCACACTCTGCATCACTCCTAAGCATCATGTTCCAAGCACAGGCTCCCGCTGATCCTGTTGGCCAGATTCTGGGAGCAGCAGGGAAAGCCTACAGGCAACAGTCCATGAACTGCTGTTCCCCCAGTCGGGGGAGGGAAACAGTAGCACTCAGTCATTTCTGGCTCCACTTCTTCCCCATGAGGCAGATCCAGCAGGGAGGCTCAGGGCTTTCTCTCCCCCCCCCCCCCCCCCCCCCCGCAGCAGGAAGCCATCCTGGCATGCCAATCTTAGGGGAGGAGGCATGAGGCTGGAGCGCCAGCACGGGCTCCCCATTGCAGAGATGAGTAAGCTGCAAGCTCAAGCTGCAAGCATCTATGGACCACTAGACCCCAGTTTGAAAATCATTGATTTACATGATTAACCAATAAGCCTGGGCAAACAGGGGGAGGAAAGAAGGGAAGGAGTGGAGGGGAGGGACTACACGAGCTGGTACTTGTGGGGCGCCAGTTTTTAAGCCAGCTCCCCACATATGCATGCTCCCATGGGGCTGCCTGCCCCACAAGCTGCTGCCTCTGATACAGAGGCAGGAGTGCGGGGGCAGGCGGGAGCCAGCACACATGGGAAGCCAGCTTTCAAGCCAGTTCCCTGCATGTTCTAGGTCCCACAGAGCTGCCTTCCCCCTCCCACATTGCTGCCTCTATTAGAGGTAGGGCAGGCACAAGCCAGTGCTCACTGGGAGCCGGCTTAAAAGCCAGCTCCCCACAAGGACCAGCTCCCGCCTGCTGCCTTGTGTAAAAATGCTAAATATTTCAGCAGTTACACATTTACACCAATACACGATTATTAACATCCTTAATAGTAGCATGAGCTTTTGTAGGTAAAGCTCACTTCATCAGATAAATCAATTTAGGAAATAAACATTTTCACGATTTTCTAACAAAGTGTTACATTTTTACAATCTGTAAGATACATTTATCAACTCCATTATTTAAATACTTAAGGAGGCATAGCTATAGGGCATCAAAATATACAACGAAGTTCCAGCCAGAGAATCTAGCCAGTGACTCCTTTTCTCCCAGTATTTCACTGGACCTAGAACTATGAGTGGCATCTGGACCCAAGTATGCTTTGCCTTCACCACACACTCCCATTTTCCCCCTCACCATGTGACCTAATCTTGAGGGGAAAACTAAAGGAACACCAGCAGCTAAGAGCCAAATCAGCTGTCTCTGGACATTGAGACATTTCTATATTTGATTAGACATTCTTTATCCTGTACTGATCCACTGTCCAATCGATCCCCTCCCTCTCACCTTTTCATCTCAGTATACAGCCTATACTGGAACAGGATACCATACTCCAAGAGGCTCTGGGAGACAGACCCATAGTCTCCTATAGACAACCACCTAACCTCAAGATGATTCTTACCAACAACCACAGGACATACCACACTAATACCAACCCTGGTACCTTCCCTTACAACAAACCCCGTTGCCAGCTTTGTCCACTGTGGCCAGACAGCCTGCCTCCATATCATCCATCTTATTTGCCTCTCTGAAGCACAGGGCAGAGAAGGAGCAATAATATCAGCATAGTCTATGCTGGCTCATCTGATCCTGAGAAGCTGAAACACAGATATGTGGATAGAGAGCAGCTAAGTCAATAAGCTGGCCTCGAGGCTGCGGCTGGCACCTATGTTGATTCGAACACACACAGTCCCAGGAAGAGGAATTTCCCACTGAGAAAACAATGTCCAGTACTTCAAAATTTAATCACCTCAAATCTCTCTTACAAGTGTAAATTAAGTTCACAACTCCCTTGTAAGAACTGGTCTCACAGCAGACAGACCAGCATCAATTGGCAATTAAGATAAGAAAGAGAAATACGTGACCCCATGATTATAAAAGATGGGCCCAGCACACACTCACTTGGAGTGTCATTCTACCCTCTACCTGCTGGTCGGGTTAGGTGTTTGACCTCCCGAGGTTCTATGGGGACGCCCACCTCGTATTTTCGTCTTTCCTAGGAATTGAGGGACCGGCCCTGGCCTGACATGCTGGAGTCGAGAGGCACAGAAGGGGGTAAAAATGGTACCTGGATGTGGTCCTCTGTCTTAAGTGTACACATAGAAAGAGTAAGCTGTTACTTGGTACCATTATTTCTATTTTTCTATCTTTATCTTCTTTGTAACCATTTTTAAGATCTATATTTTGCTAATAGTTAAGAAATAGAGCAATAGCCATTGTAACCATATGATTTATAAGCTTCCTCAATAAACCTGTAACTGTTTAAGCTTTAACCTGACTCCTTCAGTTGCTGTAACAGAACCAAGCACAATTTAAAAGAACTTCAGCCGGTCTAAAGGGACAGTTATAGGAAGAGCTTGGGCGTTTGGATCTGTGTCACTCCCAGGTGACAGGACCCACTGGGGCATCTTTCAGTCTTTCCTCAAGGCTGCCCGCTGCGAAGGAATTATGAAATTCTAGCAGCTGAAATCTAAGATGTAATAAGCTCTTCCTATATAACGGGGCGTCTGTTGGCCTGCTGGCCACCCTCTGCGATGGGACCCCGGTCCTAGCAGTAAAGGCACGGACGTTAAACCTTTTCTCGGAAACATACACACACACACTGCCCTGACCGTCGGCTGACATCCACATATTCATTCTGCTGATACCATTATTGGACCTAACCAAGTGAGTTATAAGATCAAGAACACATATTCCTGCGCATCCAGAAATATAATCTATGCTATCATGTGCCAAAAGTGTCCATCTGCTATGTACATTGGACAAACATCTCAGACACTTTGCCAAAGGATTAATGCCCACAAAACAGATATCGGACAAGATCAGAAAGAAAAAACAGTTTCTTGCCATTTTAACCAGAAAGGACACTCTCTCAATGACTTAACCACCTGCATTCTGCTACAAAGACCTTTTACATCTGCACTTGAAAAGGAATCCTCTGAACTGTCATTCATGTTAAAATTCGACAAATTCATGTCAAGCCAAAAAGGAATGAACAAACACTTGAACTATCTTACCCATTATCAAGATAGCTTCCCCATTTATCACCTCTAATACCATTAACTCACAAACATCCCACTCTCCCCACCTCTAATATCATCAATTCACAGACACTTACCTTCCTTCCTCCCCCCCCCTGCATCCCCCTCCTGTTCTGAAATGTGATTTGTCCTTTTCATATGTGTTCATTTTTTTTTAATTGTATCCTTTGGTATATATGGTTGTGACAATTTTCTTCCACTATTTGATCTGAGGAAGTGGGTCTGGCCCACGAAAGCTCATCATCTAATAAACCATCTTGTTGGTCTTTAAAGTGCTACATTGTCCTGCATTTTGCTTTTCATCTCAGTTTTCCTCTGCTGCTAGGATCCCCTCGGTCGCTTTCCCTTTAACTAATCCCCTTCTAAGAACTCTTTTCACATGCCCTCCTCCTCGCCTCTCCCTCCCCCCGGAAAGAATCCGGGAACTTAAAATGGCATTTGCCAACATAACATTGTTTACTCTGCTTGCCTATTCTACCCCTTCCTCCACTCCCTGCCTGTCTTGTCTATTTAGCATGTAAACTCTTCGAGGGCAGGGACCACTCTGTTTGTAGCACATTTCCCAATAGGAATATTAAGCCAGATAGCTGTTCCAGCCCCCACCAGTTCTCTCACTGACACAAGCAGGGGACTGCTCCAGCACCACAGGTGGCCCACCCCAGACAGGACCCTGACTGCAGTGGGCATGGACACCCCATAAGTAGGTACTGCTGCAACTGGCTGTTGCAGCCCCTGCCTGCAGCAGGAGGAATGCTCCAGCCCAGTGGTGGGAGGAGGGAAAGGGAGAGGGGCTGGAGGCACTTCAGCTGGGCTGGGTCCATCCCCCTCCAACAGCCACCCCTTTAATCTGTTAACTGGTTAACCAATTAAACATAATTTTACATCCCAGCTGCGTCTAGATTGGCATGATTTTCCGGAAATGCTTTTAACGGAAAAGTTTTCTGTTAAAAGCATTTGCGGAACAGAGCATCTAGATTGGCACGGACACTTTTCCGCAAAAGCACTTTTTGCAGAAGAGTCCGTGCCAATCTAGATGCGCTTTTCTGCAAAAAAGCCCCGATCGCCATTTTCACGATCGAGGCTTTTTTGCGGAAAACAAATCTCAGCTGTCTACACTGGCCCTTTTGCGCAAAAGCTTTGCGCAAAAGGGACTTTTGCCTGAACGGGAGCAGCATAGTATTTCCGCAAGAAGCACTGATTTCTTACAGTAGGAAGCCAGTGCTTTTGCGGAAATTCAAACAGCCAGTGTAGAGAACTGGCTAGTTTTTCCGGAAAAGCAGCTGATTTTCTGGAAAAACTGGCCAGTCTAGACACAGCCCCCTAGTTGCTAGCACAATGGGCCCCCGTTTTTGAACACTACTGATTAATAACAAATTATAGCAACCAATTAAAACCAACATCTTTAGGAAAACAAACACAAATACAAAATAAAATAGAAGTTTGAGTAAATCAAAGTGGCCTGCTTGCTCATTTAAATCATGGTTAAAGTTAGTCCATCTTGCTTGCTCAAAAACATTTATGTATTTTTAAAGTTAGTCCATCTTGCTTGCTCAAAAACATTTATGTATTTTACACTGTGTTTATAACTACCATTTTACCTATCACTGTAACAATGGTCGTAATAGTCACTGGCTTACTTTTCCCCAGGTACAAATTTTATCATGCAAGCCAGTTTACAGAATGACCAAATTTTCTAAGATTAAAATAAACTTAAATAGATACTTCTCAAAGAAATCATGAGTAACAAATCTAGAGACCAAACTACATTTTCATTATATATTTAATCACACTGATTAAAAGATATTTACTTACACGGGCTGACATCTCTGTATCTATTTCGATTTCTGTTTTCTGGATATTTTGCAACTCTATGAGGATAGTCATTGGATTTATTCCGAATTTCCTGAAAATTAAAAAAAAAAGTTGAACTAGGGGGCTGTGCTCCAGCTCTCTACGCTTGCCAACTCCCTCTCTCTGCTGCAGCCAGATCATGCTGCAGCAGGAAGGAGGCTGCCACCAGCCCTTTCTGCAGCCAAATGGGGACTGTACTGCGGGGAATCTGCCCCAAGAGCAGGGCCGGGGACTGGATGCTGTTGCCAAATGGAGGCTGGTTCCCAATGAGGGTCTTGTTGGCCAGGCTTCATTTTAAATAAAGTAAAATATTATATCCAACACAAGAAGGTTTTAACATTGTCTTCATTTATGGCAGAGATGGCCCCCAACCCAAAAAACGTTCCCCACTAACCTACAGAAAAATCAGTTGGAGACCACACAAGAAGCAAAAAAAGCCCCTCTTAAAAACCCCAATCCTCAAACGTGACCCCCCAACTGCAACACCTCACTCCCCTGGTGCACCAGCCCCATGGGGAGGGACTGAGGTTCAAGGCCTCAGGTCATATTAACTCTTCTGGGATTCAAGGGTTAGTGGATTTGGTGGGTCTCTAGGCTTTGGGGTGGGGCCAAAAGTGAGGGGTGTGACGGGGGCACAGAATCTGGGCAGGAGGTAGGGTGTAGGAGGGGCTGAGGGTGAGTGGTCTGGGTGGGAGGTAGGGTGTCTGGCCAGGAGAGAGGGTGCAGGAGCAAAGAAGGGTGCAGGGTGTCAGAAGCAGGGGAGGAGGCAGGAGCAGGCTGAGGCGTAGTGTCTCAGCCACACGGGGTAGGAGGAGGTGAGTGGGCTGGGGGTGTGGGGCAGGAGCAGGGTGTCTGGGCAGGTGGGAGGGGGCAGGAGTGGGCTGGGAGTGCAGGGTCTTGGTGGACGTAGTGGGTGAGGGAACTATGGGGGGGTGCTTGACAGAGGGGGCAAGTGAAGGGGCTGGGGATGTGAGGCAGGAGCAGGGTGGGGGCAGGGTGTCTGGTCAGGACCGAGGAGCAGGAGTGGGCTGGGGGTACAGGGTCTGGGCATGAGGGGGTTGTGGATACTTGTCTTGGGCCCTATGCTAGCCCCAGACTTGGTTCCCCACTGCTCCCATTAGCCAGAATCTGGTCAATGGAGCGCTGGGAAAGTCTCCAGGCAGTGTGCCAGCACACTTCTGTTCCCTCAACCCAGGAGCACTTCTTCCCCATGCAGCAAGGCTCAGGGCTTTCTCTCCAACCCCCACTGGGAAGCCAGCGCTGGTGCTCCAACTGCACAGGGAAGGAAGTAGGGCGGGACTGCAGCACCAGGCAAAGGGGGCCCAGGTCACTCAGGTCAATGCTGCTGGACACCTCCTTGCCCACCTTGTAGAAGCACCGCTCACTGCTGCAAGCCCCACTCATGGCTGGATGGGAGGGAGCCAGGCTGGGCTTGGGTCTCACCAGGATGGCTCAGTGCTGGGCTCGGGACATAGTCACACAGGGCGCAGCAGTGGATGGGGTGGCCAGTGGCTGGGGACGTGGGGTGCCTCGCACTTCTCCTGAGCCTACTGGCCCAGCAGCCCATGAGCACCAAGAACAGTGGTGCAAGCAAGCGGCCTTAGAGCAAGTCATAGCATCCCAGGGCATGGGAGCCTGCCTCCGTTCCTGGTACAAGTGGGCTGCGCCCTGGGCCTCACACCAGCCAAAGCAGTCCCTGAGCCAGGGGACAGGTTGCCCAAAAGGCTGTAGCCAGAACTGAGCAAGTAGGACCCTTGGAAAGCAGAATCTGCCCACGAACAGTATGGCAGGGAATCCATTTAAGCGGAACGTGTAAATGCAGATGACATTCTGCCATCCCTTGGGAAAAAATGAGCACATATCTAGAGAGAATAAACTCCAGTCATTCTGAATAAAATTCTGCAAAGCAAAAAAAAAAAAAAATGTATTTAAAAATAATTTTAATATAGTTCTTCAAGGTTGACTTTTGCTCCAGGACTTCGTTTCTGCCTAGCATTTAACTTAACTATTTAATATGGGTTGAACCCCTCTGGTTCAGCACTCTTGGGGCCACCTGACTAGTCCCGAACCTGGCAATGTATCTGGCCAGTGATGGTCAACTGAGGGGCTAGTATTGACAGAGCTAGGATGAGGGCCCTTGGATGCAGTTATGGGGCTGTGCTCTTCAGCCACCCTGCCTCTTTCCTCCAAGCACCCCAATCAGTCCCCACTCTCCCCTCCAGAGCCTGAACACTGCAAATGAGCTGTTTGCATTGCTCCAGAAACTCTGGTAGGGCAGGGGAGGAGTTACTGAGCATGGACCCCCCAGCTTTTTTCTGAGTGCGCTCCAACCCTGGACTACTCTCTGAGAACAGTTACCCAGCCAGTTATGCACCCACCTTATAGTAGCCCCATCTAAGTTGTATTTGCCTAGTTTATCGATAAGAAATGCAGAATTTTAAAATTGTGTGTAGATTTTTTTTTCATCTTTTTGGCATACAATTCTCCAAGGAGTAACTTTTTGTAGGATTCCCTTTGATTTTTAGAGAACTTAAGAGCTCTTAATGGAGCCACATTAGCCTCTTAATATTTTTCCAATCTTTCCTTCTCTCCTGGGTAGTCTACTATTACACCTTTAATACAGGGATTGGAAAACTATGGACCAGATCCATCCCCTGGCTTGCTTTGATCTGGCCTGTGGTGAGGGTCAGGGCTTTTCCTTGCAGCAGGGCAAGTTGGTGCTAATGCTCCAGCCCCACACTGAGTCTCCAAGTGCTGGCTCCCTACTGCGGGGGAAAACAGCAGAGAGTAAGTGCTGAAGCTCCTGTGTGGCTGGCTCTGGCTGGTGGGGGGGGGGGGGGGGGGAGAGGAAGTGGTTCTGCCTGCTCCTGTTGCCCCTTTTCCCCCGAGCTGAGGGGAACAGCAGCATAGGGAATTTCTCTTCCTGCACTTGCTTGCAGGCTACATTCCCATCACTTCCACTAGCCAGGAATGGTGGCCAATGGGAGCAGCAGGGGACAGTGTCTACAACCAAAGAGGGGCTGCACCAGGTAAGCACCCCAATCTCCTGTCCCCAATCTCCTTCTCAGACACCCAACCTCTGTTCACTCCTGCCCCCTACCTCTGGCCCAGACCCAGTACTCCCTCTCCACTCCACTTCCTGTCAGCCCCCTCCTGTACACTGACCCCATCGTTTTTGGCCCCATTCCTGGAGCCAAATGGGGGAGGGTTGACAAATTTACCAACCCAGTCCTAGAGGGAAACCCAGCCCCCAGAAGAATTAACCCTGCCCCTAGTGTGGCTCCCCAACTGATTTTTCTGTGGGTCAGTGACTCCTGACCCAAAAACAGTTCCCCCACTTTAATCTCTAAATGCCAGCTCTCCTGACACGTTTTCCTTTAGGTGTTCTTACCGAAAATTGTATCTACCAGTTCTGTTTTGTTGAAGTCTGCTTTTATGAAATCTGTTGTCCTTGTTCTACTACTCCTTCCTCCCTCTGCTTAGGAATTACCAGTTTTATCACCCAAATTGCCTTCTAGCTTCAGATTCACAAGCAATCCCTCTGTTGATCAGAATCAGGTCTAAAATGTCTGCCTCCTCTGCTTATATGTCCCTCCACCCTCTGAAACAAGCATTCTCTCCCTGTGGCCAAGATGTATTAGAGGCTGTATTTGTTCTCTTCCCCAGGTGAAAAGATGGCTAGAGTACCATTCGCAGAAATTGTCTGAGATAAATACAGGCAGTCCCCGGGTTACGTACAAGATAGGGACTGTAGGTTTGTTCTTAAGTTGAATTTGTATGTAAGTCGGAACTGGTGTCCAGATTCAGCCGCTGCTGAAACTGACCAGCGGCTGACTACAGGAAGCCTGAGGCAGAGTTGCTCTGCCCTGGGCTTCTTGGAATCAGCCGCTGATCAGTTTCAACAGCAGCTGAATTTGGACACTTGGGAAAGAGCAGCTGGGGCGCTGCCGGGTAGGTCCCCGCAGCGCCGCTCCTCAGCTGCTCTACCCCAGGCGTCGTCGGCGAGAAAAGCCTGGTCTGCTGGGGTGTCCCGCCGCTCCCATCCTCCGGGGCAAGAAAAGCCCCATTCGTAACTGCGGAATAAGTCGGATCCGTGTAACTCGGGGACTGCCTGTAATTGTTTTTAAATTTTGAAGTAGCATCTTGTCCATCTTTTCTCCATACCAGTGCTGCTGCTACTTCTGACAAGGTCCTACATAACTCAAAATACATTCTTCCTGTATTTTCCCTCCAGCAAAGCAATTGCCATGGTCCTGACTATTCTTTGCCTTGACTATTGTAATCGCCTCATGGGCTTCCTTCACTCTATCTACCTTCTGCACATCCTCATTTCAAATGAGCCCTTCTCCCCTGCTCCTTCTGAAAACAGGCATAATCAGAAATGATTTCTGTGGAACTGCAACCTAAAATGAATCTGGATCCTATTACATGTGAATAGGATCTTCACTTTTATTGAAGTATCAATACATATAAACAAATTTAGCATTTATGCATTAGTGATATTATGGGAAACTATACATCACTTTTTTTTAAAAAAGTATCTTAAAGATGTGTGCATTTAAAATTGCACACACAACTTAATGATAATTTTGGAACAGCTCAATCTACTAGAAATACCAAAGTTAAAACAAAAATATCCAGAGGAAACCTTTTATTTATCAAGTAATAAAATACAAATGTATTACTTTAATCCCTTCTCTCAGTATGTATGTTTATATACTAACCTCTCTGACATACCACAGAGGTTAAACTAACAGAACACAATTACAAGGACCCAAAAACTGTTGGAGGTGAGTTGAGCTCAACGAAATCACACCAATATCACAGATGCTCCCTCCTTAGAACTTGGCTCCACAACTGTGAAGGGCACAATCAGTGCAGGTGTAATAAGAGGCATCATCTTCCAGCAACTCCACAAATGTTAATCAGGTAGTCATCACTGCATGGACCAAGTAGCAGCACAAAACAATCTTCTAGGAAAATTAGGAATGCAAGAGTAACAGTTTAAAAAACTTTAAATGGTTACCTGATAATCATGATCTTATCCATTCCCATAACGGGTTACACACTGATTCGCAGCCCTGCTCCCAGGGAACTGGCTGCCAGCCAGCACTGAAGGCTCTGTATCAGACCCTGCAGCGCAGGGTGGCAGCCAGCTCCCTGGGAGCGGGGCCAGAAGCTGGGTGCTGGTAAGCTGGCTCCCAGTGTGCCGGTCTTGCTCCCGGGAAGCTGGCTGTTGCCTCTCGCTGTGGGCTCTGCAGTATAAAGCTTATACTGCAGAGTCCTCAGCACAGCTGGCTCCTCGGAGTGGGGCCGGCAGCTAGGTGCAAGCTCCTGGCACGCACTGGCTTCTGGCCCCAATGCAAGCTCTGCCGTATAATAAGCTTTACATTGCAGAGCCCACAGTGTGTAACTGCCACTTTTTTTTTGTAATGGTTACATTACCGTTTTTTAATATATCTAATAGAAATTCCTGAACTATTCCTAGAGATCCATGGTATTTCTCAACACCAACAAGCCCATGCAATTGCAGGGCTCACTCTACAAGGGAGGAAATCCCACCTTCTTTCATCCATGAATTTCTCCTTGGGAATTCCCTGAGCATTATAGTCTCCCTTGCCCTCAATATCCACTACCCAACAATATGGGGTGGGAGGGCAGAAAGAAAATACTTTACTTTAATCATTGAGGACTTAAATATGTGCTAATTTCATGTGAACTCACACCAATACAAATACTTGCATAAATAGTTTCTGCGACACAGAAGCAATAATCTCCTTGGTTTATATTTTATTTAATAAGACTTCAGAAATATTACATCTAAAACATATTAAGCACAGATAAATGAAAAATTGCTCATAAGAGATAAGTGAAAACACTCCACAGCATAAACCTAGAATGGCAGAATTTGGAGGTATCTATTCTCATTAAAGTTACATAATATAGCTAAATTTAAAACAGAAAATCTGTAACTGAAAAGCCTTACAGAATTTGTTTACATTTTCATGTGAGTTTACTATAACAGATGTATTTTCATAAAATTAAAATGGTTTAAGCCAGGTAATTTACACATTATGGACATACACTATGCAATATTCTGCATACATTTTGCTAGTAACAGTAAACAATATTGATTACAGAACTGGTACACTTGCCATCTGTAAAGTTTTGCTTAGTTTATCATCTGCTCTGTTTAACTCAAGCCTTGGAATTATTTCACTGTTAGATATTGTGCCTAACCTGCATATATATTTAAAATATAGTGTTTCAGGGTAAAGTATGTTGAAATTTTAGTTCAACAGAATGAAAGCACAGCACAATGTAACAGAAAGGCAACAGGTCTGCTATCTATTCCCAACTTTCCAGAGAATTGTATGTAGCCTTAGGCAAGTCACATTCACTTAATGCTGAATATTTCTGATTTGTAAGAGGGGCCTAACATCCAATAGATCTGTGAGTTGTTGGGCACACTAGGTTAGCAATGTTTGCATAGCTGAATTAAGGTTTTATAAAACAAAGGATATGAGCACAAATTATTAGCAAAGATGGGTCACCTGGATCAGAGCAACTATGCCCTAGGGCACAGGTTCCCAAACTGGGGGGCCTGAAGAAATTCCAGGGGTGTGTGCGAGGCGACCCAGCCCCCCACCCCCATCAAGTTTTTGGGTTTTTTTGCGCTCAAGTTTTGCAGCTATTTGGGGGGGTTGAGGGTTTTTCAAAAAACAAAAAGGGGGGCATGGTGCCAAAAAAGTTTGGGAACCACTGCCCTAGGGCATTAAAGGCAGTTATGCAAATTCTAGTAACAGGATAACCTGTGAAGTACTTCCACTGAGGATGCCATTAAACCTTTATAAGCAATCAATGCTGCAAACCAGGGCATGGGGAACTTTTTCTGGGTTGGGGGCCACTCATCCACAGAAGTTAAATAATAAGCTAGATAATTTCATGGAGGTTAGGTCCATAAAAGGCTATTAGCCAGGGGATAAAATGGTGTCCTTGGCCTCTGTTTGTCAGAGGCTGGAGAGGGATGGCAGGAGACAAATCGCTTGATCATTGTCTTCAGTCCATCCTCTCTGGGGCACCTGTTGCTGGCCACTGTTAGCAGACAGGATACTGGGCTGGATGGACTTTTGGTCTGACCCAGTACAGCCATTTTTAGGTTCTAAGTCAGTTGGGGGGCTACACACAAGTGAAAAGCAATAACAAAAACCCACCCCTCACTTAAGTGGTCCCAGAGGCTATATCCACACTATCACCTTCTTCACAAGCTAGAGTTATTAGAAAATAATGGGCGTGTTATTTTTAAACAGGCTTGGTAGTGTGGATGCTCGCCTTTCGAAACAACTCCCCAGTGCAGACGTGCCCTAAGTAAGACAGACAAAGCCACTTCCCACATTCCCCGCACACACCAGAGCTCGGGGAAGAGGGCAGTAGACTATGGTAGGGCGGTGCTGGGTTCCCCAAAGCTGGGGGAGCTCTGAGCCTCGGGTGCCGGATGTAGGCACACGGGGGCCAGAGGTTTCCCCACCTCTGCTGTCAATCAAGGAACATGAATGCCGCAGCACCAGTCTCCACCAAGACCACCGCGACGCCGAGAGCATTTCATAGCTACTGCTCACTAGACCCGCAGAGCGAAACCCAGGACGTAGGGGGCGAGCCGCGCGCGAAGGGCACGAGGCGCCCGGCAGAGCAGCGTGACAACCACTCGTAGGCGCGGCGCTAGGCAGAGTCCAGGAGGCCAGTCGAGGAAGTGAAAAGGGAGAAAGACGAAAAATTAACTAAAACGCGCGTGCGCACGTTAAAGCGCCTCGGGCTGCTGGCGCATGCGCACTACAACCAGCACGCTCCTCATACTCCGCGCCTACCCCCCCCGCATTTGACGCATGCGTGCTCCTGCCAGTCCCAAGTGCCTCTTCTTTACTGAACATGCGTATTAGAGGGGCAAGTCTCCCCTTCTTCTGCCGGCCCTTCTCGGTGCATGCGCAGACAGCGCTCCAGGAGGCAGCGGGTGCTAGCGCTGCTGCGCGCACCTGAAATCAAACTGTGGCCCAACGACTTCCGCTTCCCAGTACGGGACAAGAGCCGCGCGTGCCGGCCGGAGCCGACTGCCCCGTCCTCCCCTCCTGCTCCTCCTCCCCTCCCGATCCAGGGAGCCCCGCGTTCACTCACAAGGTAGCGAGCCTGCCAGTCGTTAACGGTGTCGATATCCTGGAACTCCTGCTCTATAGGGGGTGCCATGGCGGCGGCCGGAGCGAGGATGACCGCTGAAGTCCGGCAGGCTCATAACCTCCCGCTCCCTCCGCCCGGAGCACGAACGGCGGCGAGCGCAAGCCCCAGCCCGCCGCGCGCTCCGGCTTTCCTGCCTTACAGTCGGCGGCTCGCTCGTCCGCCGCCGTCAGGCGCATGCGCACTCCCAACCAACCACTAGCCTCCGCCTATCTGGGGCGCTCGAAACTCCGCCCCAGGGAAAGCACCTGGACTGACGTAACGGTCCGTTCTGGGGGGACGGCGGGGGAGCGCACAGGTGGGGAGAGGGCGGGGTGAGTGGGCAATAACGGCCCGGATGCTGTGGCGCGAGGTCAGCCTCGCCCCTCTGCGTTCCGCCTGTGCCTCGCGTGCGGGCTCGGAGTCTTGTGACGTATGACTGGCTGACAAACCCCCGGCGGCGAAGTGTGCAACGTGCCAAGCGACCGGCGCGCGCGTCTCCTTCACTCTGCCCTGCGGGCACCCTGCTCCGGCCCCCACGTGTGCCTGCTGCGGCTGCTACCTTTGCAAACGGGGCGCGTGCCCCGGGGAGCACAGCGAGGGAGTGCTCGAAGTTGAGACACTCTTTGCTGCGGCTGGGTTGGGCTTGAGCTCCTCTGACCAGGAGCAGCATGCACCTGCCCTGCATGCAAACCCTGAGCCTAGTCTGCAGAAATGCACCACTCCTGGTTACTTTACGGCTTCTTTCTGCCATCTGGTGCTGTCTTCACTTACCCATCTGCACCTGCAGGTCGTTGTCATAGCTCACCTCTGCACTGTGATAAGATAATGCTTGTACTGAGGTACTGGTACCACCTTCAGAAATCAGCACTGAAATGGGACAATATCTCAAAATGCCCTTGCACATCTTTCCTTAGATCACACTTGATGAGGGGAGAGGGAATGGGTGTCAGACGTTTAAAGAAAGGTGGGACTCCCAGATCTCCTCATGTAATCACAGCTCTACCATTTTGCTCCAACTAATCCCTTCATTCAGTATCCAGTTCCACATAATATAGCTGGAGCATATGCAGATAATTTCCAGTGGCAATGATCAGCTCCAGGAGACTAGAGTTAAGGTTATGTTAGTGTATCCCTTCACTCTGACTGTGTCTGCATTGGCATGATCTTGCGCCAAAGCGGCCGCTTTTGCACAAAAACATGCTGCCTGTCTACACTGGTGGGGAGTTCTTGCGTAAGAACACTGATGTTCTAATGTGTGAAATCAGTGCTTCTTGCGCAAAGAACTCTGATGCTCCTGCTCAGGAATAAGCCCTCTTGCGCAACTGTTCTTGCGCAAGAGGCCAGTGTAGACAGGCAACATGAATTTCTTGCGCAAGAAAGCTCGATGGCTAAAATGGCCATTGGAGCTTTCTTGCTCAAGAGAGCATCTACACTGGCACGGATGCTTTTGTGCAAAAGCACATCTCTTGCGCAAAGGTACATGCCAGTGTAGACGTTGTCTTGTGCAAATACTTTAACGCAAGAACTCTTGCGTTAAAGAGTATTTTCACAAGATCATGCCAATGTAGACATAGCCTCTGTGTTTCCTGCTTTTCAGAATTTGAAGTTCCATTACCTTCGTAAGCTATTATGGAAGGGCACAAAATAGAAGAGGCCACTCTTTACTCAGCCTTATCTAATTTGCATGTTAGTAGATTCCCAGTTTTTTGTTGAGCAGAAAGAAAAAAAAATTGTTTGTGGGAGATATGGTTAATTTAGGCAGATATATCTTAACTGGCCCTCACACTTTGTTTCTGCCTCTCTCACCCCCCCTCCCCTCCCCCACACACACTATATTAATGTTGTTGTTTTCCAATGGTGATCAAGATCATGCTTCAAATTTTTGTGAAGAGTAAGGCTGATGAAAGGGCAGGGATACAAAACACTGACATGGTCTATTTTACCATATATAAACATTTATTTCCACCATATTGGTCTGTAGAAGGTGTAAACTCGTATGGAGACTGTATCGGTGAATATAACGGTGGGATGTATATGGTATAACATAGTATCATAGCTGGGTTGGTGGGTCCACAAGTCAAGGATGGCCACAAGGCAGTCAGTAGTCAGCAGAGATCTGAGTACTCTATAGACTAGAGCCAGGCAATAGGCAAAGTCAGGGTCAGAGTCAGGTTGGAATCAGAGACAAGAGATAGTTACCAGGATGGAATCATGAGGCATAAGAAAGGGTCATGGACTGGAGATCAGAACAAGGTTTCACAACCAACTTCTAGCAACACCATCCAGGTGTTTCACGAGGCATAAGGGATCAGTCAGCAAAGGCTTTCCTTGTCAACCGATCCCCATCTTGACTGCCAATTTGTGCCTACAAACAGCTGAGCTGGCACAACGTGGTGGCCACTTTTATTCTAATGAAGCAGGGGATATTTAAATCCCCGCTTCATTGACTATGTCGGTATGTCTAATTTACATGCTTCTGTCAGCAGAGGCATATAGTCTAGACATACCCCTTGTCTGTGTCTAGACTGGCCAGTTTTTCTGGAAAATCAGCCGCTTTTCCAGAAAAACTTGCCAGCTGTCTACACTGGCCGCTTGAATTTCCGCAAAAGCACTGACTTCCTACAGTCTGAAATCAGTGCTTCTTGCGGAAATACTATGCTGCTCCTGTTCGGGCAAATGTCCCTTTTGCGCAAAACTGTTGCGCAAAAGGGCCAGTGTAGACAGCTGAGATTTGTTTTCCGCAAAAAAGCCCCGATTGCGAAAATAGCGATTGGGGCTTTTTTGCGGAAAAGCGCATCTAGATTAGCATGGACACTTTTCCACAAAAAGTGCTTTTGCGGAAAAGCGTCCGTGGCCAATCTAGACGCACTTTTCTGCAAAAAAGCCCCGATCGCCATTTTCGCAATCGGGGCTTTTTTGCGGAAAACAAATCTCAGCTGTCTACACTGGCCCTTTTGCGCAAAAGTTTTGTGCAAAAGGGACTTTTGCCCGAACAGGAGCAGCATAGTATTTCCGCAAGAAGCACTGATTTCAGACAGTAGGAAGTCAGTGCTTTTGCGGAAATTCAAGTGGCCAGTGTAGACAGCTGGCAAGTTTTTCTGGAAAAGCGGCTGATTTTCCGGAAAAACTGGCCAGTCTAGACACAGCCCTAGAGTCTAGGCCAGGACAGGCAAATATTTTGGCTTGAGGGCTGCATCTGGGTATGAAAATTGTGTTTCAGGGTGACGTGGGCCAGAGTACTCATGGGGGTGTGGCACAGGAAGGAGCACCAGCAGTGAAAGTAACTTAATATTTCTTACAGGTACTGTCCTCTTGGGTCCCTGCCAACTCTTTAAATAGCTCCCTGCTGGCTGTTGCCTCAGCTTAGCCAGTTCTTGCTGGAGCTTTGCACCAGGGCACACCCACTTGCTTTCACCTCTGAGGGACACTGTAAGGAATGTTATCGAAATGGATGGTGGGGGACTCATGGAGAGTGGCACAGAAGAGAGCTCTACAGGGGCCTTGTCAGAAATGGCACCGCCACAGGCAGAGGTATCTTAGCTGACACCCGTGTGGCCCCTGGGCAGTTTTGATGCTCTTGCGGGTATGGCTGTAGGAGACCAGGAGGGGATCAGACACGTTGCCACTTAGGGGGGCTATTGTGTAGGAGCGAGGTTCATTCTTATCCAGGAAACAGTGTGGTGCAGTTGCATCCGCGCCGTCTGGCTCTGCATGCCTGAAGATGGTGCTTATTAAAAAACAGTCAGGGCTGGGAAATGCCACGAGGCTAAAGCAGGGCAAGTTCCTGACTCCAATTCCAGGGAGGAGGTCAAGGAACAGATAAAGTCTGATGGGTCAAATATGACCTGCAAGCCATAGTTTGCCCACCCCTGGTCTAGACTTACGGATCTTTACAGTCTACTCAGCAATCTCCAGCACTCCTCCCCGTCGGATTCCCTGCACATGAAAACATTATCATTCTAGTTTTTTCCTGCTCTCTTGCATCCTCTGCTGTTGTAAACACATATTACAGGCAATAGCTATGGCCTGGTCTACACTGAGAGTTCAGATAAAATTTAGCTGCATTTAGGTCGATTTTCTAACAATGAGTCCACACGACCAAGTATGTTCCATCGATTTTAAAGGCTGTTAAAGTAAATTTCTGTACTTCAGCTTTCATGAGGAGTAACTGCTACATTCAACCTTGCCTGGTCAACTTTGTGGTAGTACAAATGTAGCACTTTGAAAGTCAATATTCTTGGCCTCCGGGAAGACAGTGCCTCGCAGTGACTGCTCTGGTTATGACTTTCAACTCTACTGCTTCAGTCGTTCTTGCTGCTCTTCTCTGAACCTTCTCTAATTTATTCACATCTTTCCTGAAATGTGCTGCCCAGAACTGGACACAATACTCCAATTGAGGCCATATATACCACTGTAGGAAGAAAACTGTACTTGAGGTTTGAGCCTATAGGCCTTATATACATACTACTGTAGGTATATATTCTATATATGGCACAGAATACAGCAGAAGAATTACTTCTTGTGTCTTACTCACAACACTTCTGTTAATGCATCCCAGAATCAGGTTTGCTTTTATTTGCAACAGTGTCACACTGTTGACTCATATTTAGTTTGTGGTCCACTATATCCCTTAGATCCTTTTCTGCAGAACTCCTTCCTAGACGGTCACATCCCATTTTCTGTGTGTAATATTGATTGTTCCTTCCTAAGTGGAATACTTTGCATTTGTCCTTATTAAATTTCATCCTGTTTACTTCAGACCATTTCTCCAGTTTGTCCAGATAATTTTGAATTATAATTCTGTCCTACAAAGCCTTTGCAACCCCTTCCAGCTTGGTATCCTCAGCAAACTATGTAAGCGTACTCTCTATACCATCGTCTAAATTATTGATGAGGATATTGAACAGAACCAGCCCCAAAACTGATCCCTGCACAACCCCAATTGTTATGCCCTTCCAGCATGACTGTACCATTGAGAACTACACTGTGAGAAGGGAAATCCAACCAGTTATGTGTCCACTTTACAGCAGCCCCATCTAGGTTGTAATTTATTGATAAGAAGGTCATGTAAGACTACAGTAATTCCTCATTTAACACTATAGATACGTTTCAGAGAATGATCGTGTTAAGTGAAAACGTTATGTGGAGTCAATTTTCCCATTGAAAATAATGGAAAAGATGGGGGTTGTGTTTCAAGTGGTGGTGTCTGTTGGGATTGGGACATAAGGTTGCGGGAGAAAAGGGACTGGATTACAGCAGGAAGGGGAGGTGTTTGGCTCTGGGGAAAGGAAGGAGAGGGGGATTGGGCTGGGAGTATGCCCCTGTGACGGATCTGCCGGGACCCGCACTGCGTCCGGCGAGGAGGGAGGGTCACCGGGGAATGGCGCAGTGAGCGGCAAACCCTCCGCTGTTTTGCAGGGAGGCGGGGGAAGCCCTGCGCAGCTACCAGTGACGGGCCAGCTGAGGAAACCCAGCTGCTGGCCTACAAGCGGGAGTGGAGGAGAGGGAGCAATGTGACCGGCAAAGGGGAATCAGCGGGGAACAGTGCAACGAGCGGCAAACCCTCCACCGCTTTGCAGGGAGGCAGAGGAAGCCCCGCGCAGCCACTGGCAACAGGCCTGCTGGGGAAATCATGTTATTCCGGGGACGGTCGTGTAATTCAAAAAATGTTCCCTAAAAAAAAAATCATGCTATTGCAAAAATGTATTAAGCGGGCACATGTTAAATGAAGAATTATTGTATATCAAATGCTTTACTAAGTCTAGGTATTTCACATCTACCGTTTCCCCCTTATCTTATTAAAGAAAGCTATCAGATTTGGTTTGCCATGATTTGTTCTTTATAAATCCATGCTAGCTGTTATGTACCACCTTATTTTCCAGATCTTTACAGATGGATTCCTTAATTATTTGCTCCATTAGCTTTTTTGACACAGAAATTAGGCTGCCTGGTCTGTAGTTTCCTGGGTTGCCCTTATTTCCATTTTTATAGAGGGGCACAATATTTTCCCTTAGACAGTCCTGTGGAATCTCTCCCATCTTTGATGACTTTTCAAAGAGAATAGCTAATGGCTAAGATATCTCCTCAATCCACTCCTTGAGCACTAAGATGCATTTCATTTGACCCTGGTGTCTTGAAGACATCTAACTTTTCTAAGTAATTTTTAACTTGTTATTTTAACCTCTGAACCTACCCCATTTTCACTAGCATTCACTGTGTTAGGCATCAACCTTCTTGGTGAAAACCAAAATAAAGAAGTTATTAAGCACCTCGGACATTCCATGTTTTCTGTTATTGTTTCTCCATCTTCACGGAGCAATGGGCCTACCCTGTCTTTGAGCTTCCTCTTGCTTCTAATATATTTGTAGAATGTTTTCTTGTTACCTATTATGTCTCTAGCTGGATTGGGCTCATTTTGTGTCTTCCCCTTACTAATTTTGCCCCTTCATACTTGTGTTTTTGTTTATAGTCATCCTTTGTCAGAGTTTCCACTTTTTATATGACTTTTTATTTTTTAAAGCCTTTGAGGTCTCCTGGTTAATCCAGGTTGGTCTCTTGCCATACTTCCTATCTTTTCTACAAATTGGAATAGTGTACTCTTGCGCCCTTAATAACATCCATGTCGAGGGGTCACCCACCCCTCAATGGTCTAGAAATCCCCAACATCTGGGTTAGGGCTCCCTTTTCACAAGACCAACCTCAGTTTATCACTAATGTCCCTCTTTTAGGGTATATGCAGTCTTACGGCTCTTTCCCAAACAGTAGCCCTTTCTATTAGGTAATATACGGTTCTCCAGGCACAACCTCAAAGGGCATTTCCCTCTACAGTGGTATATAAGGCCCTATAGGCCCAATCCCCAAAGTATAGTTTTCTTCCTACAGGGATATATATGGCCTTTCCACCCTAGTCACCAACACACTCCCTTCTCTCAGGGTGTAGGCAGCCTTCCGGCCTAGTTCAGAGGTGAGCTTCCCCAAAAATCTAAGGAGCTGGATTATGGTGGGGTGGGGAGGTAGGGGGACCCAGCCTCTCCCACTCCATTGGGTCCCAGCCCAGGATTCTATTGGCAGCAGCTAGCTCTGCTACCTGCTCGGTGGGGATGCCTGCCAGAACACACCGAGCTCCCAAAGGACACTCCTCCACCCTGGGCTACTTCCTGCCACCATCAATGCACTGCATCATCCTGGGCGAACTGCCCAGTAGGTCAGTCTCAGTCCGACAGCCTCGCTGACTAGTGTCGCTGTGGCAGCTGGTGCTGCTCCTGGGGCGGCTGCACTAGCTAGTGCTGCTCCTGGGACAGCTGTTCAGGAGCTCCAGACCGAGCTCCTTCCCCTCTGGTGGTCAGCCCCAACTGAATGGCTCCCTGGGCTTTTATCCCCAGCTTCCCTCCTGCGCAAGCCCAGCAGGGTCGTGGGGATAGGGCCTGCACAGCCAGCTGGGACAGGGGAACTCCCTGTGCTTCAGTGTGGCCTGTCACAGTCCATTGCCAGCTGTCTTAAATTGTTTTTCCTCTTAGTCTTGCTTCCCATGGGACCTTACCTATCAGCTTCCTGAGTTTACTAAAGTCTGCCTTCTTGAAATCCATTGACTTTATTTTGAACTCTATGACTATGTCTAGACTGCAAGACTCTTTCGAAAAAGCGCGTCTAGACTACAATATGCGGATCGGAAAATCGATCCGCTTTTTCGAAAAAGAGCATCCTGACTGCTGGATGCTCTTTCGAAATTAAAAGCCACCCGGAACTGCTTCTGCCAGGGCATGGGGGCAGCATTTCCTTCCGGGTGCTGCTGCCTGCCCTTTGTAGAGACGCGTGGTTAAAGGGACGTCCCTGAACACCCGTTGCTCTGCTTCTGCAGCTGCTTTTGCTGTCCCTCTAGGAGGTAAGCAAGGCATTGCAGTGCTGGTTTGGAGTGCTCAGCTTCCTGGGACACCCCAGCAGGTTTTTTGTTTGGAGGTTTTTCTGTTTTAGACCCGTTTTTTTGGCATGGAGCCAGAGCTGCCCCTGGGAAGGCGATGGCCCCAAGCCATCATACTGCAAGTGTTGCTGTATCTGCATGACACAGTCATGAGGCTACTTCCCCATCTGGACCCAGACCAGAGGTACGAAGGGATCGTCCGTCATTCAGCCCCACTGCCCTTGCCTCCAAACTTCTTTGTGGACAGGTGTTTTTGGAGGCTTGACACCAGCTCTGACTGGTGGGACCAGCTCGTTATGGAGCTCTGGGATGACCAAGAGTGGCTACGCAACTTCCGGATGTGAAAGACCACTTTCCAGGAGCTGTGTTCCTGGCTCGCCCCGGCTCTGCAACGGCAAGACACCCACCTGCGGCCCGCTATCCCCGTGGAAAAGAGGGTCGCTATTGCCCTCCGGAAGCTGGCCACCCCCGACAGCTACCGCTCCGTGGGACACCAATTTGGAGTGGGCAGGTCTACTGTTGGATACATCCTGATGGAGGTAAGTCATTGTCTGGGGACAGTCACAGTTTGGGGTGGGGGGAAGGGAGACTGTCAGGAAGGGCAAAGTGGAGTGGGAGTGGGAGGGAGCTCCTCCACTCACCCTGAATTGTTGGGGGGGGGGGGTTCTGAGGAGGGGATTCCCGGGGTGTTTGAGAGGGAAGATGGGTGGTGGGTTCTCCTCCTAAGAGATAAGGCACCCCTTCTAACATTTTGTTGTCTGTCTCTTTCTGCAGGTGGTGAGGGCCATCAATTCAGAGCTGCTGAACAGGCTCGTCTGTCTACCAGATCTGGACAGCGTCATGGCTGGCTTTGCTGCCCTTGGCTTCCCGAATTGTGGAGGAGCGCTCTATGGGACACACATTCCAATCCGTGCACCGCCCCATCGAGCAGCCCAATTCATTAACAGAAATGACTATTTTTCTATGGTCCTCCAGGCCCCGGTCGACCATCGTGGCCAGTTTTCTGACTTTTGTGTTGGGTGGTCAGGGCGGGCACATGATGCCCGCATCTTCAGGAACTCGTACCTCTACCGGAGGCTTCAGGCAGGAACATTTTTCCCGCATCACGACTTTGCGGTTGGGGATGTGCACATGCCAGTGTGCATAGTGGCTGATGCCGCCTACCCCCTGATGCCGTGGCTGATGAAGCCCTACACCGGCCACCTGGATGCGAGCAAGGAGCAGTTTAATGCTCACCTTAACCGTGCTCGCAACCAGGTGGAATGTGCGTTCGGACGTTTAAAAGGGAGATTCCAGTGCTTGCTCACACGCCTAGACATGGGGGAGCGCAACATCCCTGAGGTGGTGGCCGCGTGTTGCGTTCTCCATAACAATGGTGGAGAGGAAAGGGGAGGCCTTCCTACCAGGGTGGGTTACAGGTGCTGATGGTCAGGAGAGGCACTTTGCCCAGCCACGGACAGCTGCTATCCGCCAGGCTTACTGGTCTGCTGTTTGCATACAGGAGGCCCTACGGGAGCAATTCTCAATTGGAGGCCACTGACTCTACTGAGGGGCTTCTGCCTGGGTACTGGGCCCTGGCCCAATAGAAGCTTCCCTCCACAACCCATCTCCTGACCCTGTTTGGAGAAATAATAAACACCAGGGTTTGTCTCAAAAGAATAAGTTCTGTTTTATTTTTTTAAATATCACTCACTGGAAAATAGTATAGCTGTTGCAAACATAAAAAAGCTTTTGTTCATTTTTTATGTAGAAAATATACTTTCATGCCAAACTATGTACAATAAACATTTTGTTTAACACTTTCCTTGTCATTTAACTGGGGTGATGGGGGTGCTTGAAACCTGGAGGGGGGAAGGGGACTTGAAACCTGGAAGGGGGAAGGGGACTTGAAACCTGGAGGGGGGAAGGGGATCAGGTTGCACGGTGCTTTCCTGATCTCAGTCTCCTGCTTGGGCCTCGTGTTCGGGGTCCACCATGGCCATGGGATCGGGTGGTGCACCTGTCGGTTGGCTGGATAACAGCGGGTAGGTGCTCTTGGGACTGGGAGGCCTGGGGGAGAGGAGGGCCAGGGGGAGAGAGGGGCTGGGGAACTGGGGGGACTGGGGGAGAGGGAGGTCCAAGGGGGGAAAGGGCTGCTGTTGTGGAAGGGGGGTTTGGTGGGGCGGGGTCATGGGGCGCTGGAGGAGCAGGACCAGGCACAGGAGCAGGCAAGCCGCAGACCTCCCTGAGAGTGGCACACAGGGACGTGTGCTGCTGGACCAGCTCCTCCATCAGCCGGTCATGCCACCGATCCTCTGCCTCCGCCCTCTCTCGCAGGATGGTGTTGAGCTCCTGCACGGCCTTCACATGCTGCCTCAGGATGGCCGCATACACATGCCTGTGTCTGCGGCTCCCATGTCCCCGAGATGGAGGTGGGGCTGGGGTGCTGCGGCCCTCTTGCACGGCTGGTCCGGCTGTGGAGGAAAAGAGGAAGACACAATCAGTCATAAAAAAACTGGACTATATAGCACTTAAAATACTAACAGGATGGTTTATTAGGGGATGAGCTTTCATGGCCCAGACCCACTTCCTCAGATCAGAGTAACACGGCTACATTTCTATCACAATCAGTCATGTGTGCAACAGCTGTCCAAAAGGGCATGCCCTCTCCTTGAGACAGGGGAATCAGACATTCTGAAGGTAACACCGTGTGTGACCTGGGCATCAGCCTGACCATGACAGGTTTCCCTTGTGCATCACCCACTGTGCACCCACCTACCCCCCCCCTCCCGGGTGTTACACAACCTCACTGCACTCACCTGCTGCTTCATCTCCGGTGTCAGATGACACCTGGGAGGCCTCTGGGGTCTGTGTGACTGGCTACAGGGTGAGGGTCACTGTCTCCTCACTGTCCTCCTCTGGCACCATGTCCCCGTCTCCAGACTGCTTCAGGTCCTGCTCTGGCGTGTCCACCACAGGGTCCCCCAAGCCTGACTGCATGAGACACTGTGGTGTGTGTGTTTCACCACCACCCAGGATCTGGTCCAGCTCAGAATAATAGGGGCAGGAGTGGGGGGGGGGCTGCCCCAGAACGGGAGCTATCCTCCCTGGCCTTCACATATCCTTGGCGCAGCTCCTTAACTTTGGAGCACACCTGGTCCTGGGTGCAGGGGTAGTGTCCTTTTTGGGCAAGGGCCTCTGCCATGCGGCCATAAATGTCCTCATTTCGCCGCCTGCTTTTTAGGGCTTGTAAGGCCTCCTCCTCTCCCCAGAGCTCGAGAAGGGTCTTGAGCTCTGGCCCAGACCATGCCAGTGCCCGGCATTTGGAGCCCCTGGTTGGGTCCCCAGAAGGCTCTCTAGGAGGGCCAGGAGGATCTTGGGACTGGGACATGCTGCACTTAACCAGCCGTGTGCTCTGGCTGCTTTGCTGCCACAAGTGGCTGTGAGGGTGCCTGTCCCTTTAACAAATGGCTGCAGACAGGAACCAGAGACATTCAAGGCATGCCCCAGATTGTCCACCAGGGCTTCTTCCTGGAGGCCATTATTTTCGAAAAAATGGCCTCCCCGCGTCCACACTCACTTATTTTCGATGGATCTCCGTCGAAAAAGGCGTTCTTCCTCGTGCAATGAGGTTTACCGCCGTTGAAAGAAAAGCCGCGTCCTTTCAATTTAATTTCGAAAGAACGCGGCTGTAGTCTAGACGCAGGTGAAGTTTTTTCAAAAAAAGGCTACTTTTTTCGAAAAAACTCTTGAGTCTGGACACAGCCTATGATTTCATGGTCATTTTCATCTAAGCTACCTCCCATTTTCAAATTCTCAACCAGTTCCTCCCTATTTGTTAAAATCTAATCTAGAACATCCTCTCTCTTAGTACCTTTCTCCATCTTCTGAAATAAAAAAAATTATCTCCAATGCATTCCAATAACTTGTTTAATAATCTGTGTCCTGCTGTGTTATTTTCTCAAAATATGTCTGGATAGTTGAAGTCCCCCATTACCACCAAGTCCTGTGCTTTGGTTGATTTTATTAGTTGTTTTAAAAAAGCCTCATCTACCTCTTCTTTCTGGTTAGGTGGTTTGTAGTAGACCCTAGCATGAGATCATCCTTGGGGGTTTTTTTTTACCCCTTTTAACCTATCCTTTCAACAAGTCTGCCTCCTTTCTCCATCTCAACCTCGGTTCAAGTACATACATTTTTAATGTATAAGGCAAAAATCCTCTCTTTTTTCCCTGCTTATTCTTCCTGAGCAAGCTGTATTATTCTATACCAATATTCCAATCATGTGTATTATCTCACCAAGTCTCTGTGATATGTAGTATGTCATAGTTATGTTTGTTTACTGACATTTCAAGTTCTTTCTGCTTATTCACCATACTTCTTGCATTTGTGTACATACAACTAATATAGTGATTTGATTTGTCCCCCAGTTGTGCCTTGTCTTTCTTTTATCTCTACTATTATAGCCCATCCTCCCCCTCAATTTCTGACTGCTCCCAGGTCTCCATGTTTTTCACTTATCTGTGGGTTTTGGTCACCTGCCCCCATCAAACCTAGTTTAAAGCCCTCCTCACTATGTTAGCAAGTCTATCCAAATACTCTCTTCCCCTTCTTGGATAGGTGGACCTCTTTTCTACTAGCAGTTCTAAGTAGTCCTTCCTGGAATCGTCCTTGTACATCTCCATAAAGCTTCTCAAAAGATGTCTGAGAAGGCTTGTCTTATTCTGTCCTCCATGCTAGGACACCTTTCCATGCCAATCCAACAGTAAATTGTCTGGTGTCATTACAACACATCCCCAATGGAGCGTGATTTGAGCCTCTTCCCTGCTGCCATGCCTGGACCCCCCATTCCTTCCTGCCTGCACTGGCACTCGATATTCGATGGCGGATTTCATCAACGATGTCAGCATTATTCCAACCCTGGAACTTTCCCTTGCAACAAACCCCATTGCCAGCTTTGTATCCCTTTGGTCTACATGGTCATGCCAATTTTCTTCTACAATTTGATCTGAGGAAGTGGGGCTGACCCACAAAAGCTCATCATCTAATAAACCATCTTGTTAGTCTTTTAAAGTGCTGCATAGTCCTGTCTTTTGTTTCAGTATACAAATTAGTTTTTTATTTCATGTCATTCTTCCCACTCTAGCTTTAGTTACAACTCTCATTTCTCCTCCTTTCCTTTCCCTTTCCTTCCCTTACCTGGACTGTTGCAGTTCAGAGCAACTGCACCTTTATTCCTCCTCTGTAATCTACTGAGATCATCTGCTCTAAGCTTCCAGCTTCTCAGCCATCTCCTTTGGGCAGAGACCTACACCTCGGGTCACATCTGGGATTTTGTGTGCTGTACAATTCCCTGCCTATGCTCCAGTATCCCTAGAAAGCCAGACATACTAAACAGCTAGCATTTGCACTTTGCTTTCTCTTCAGAGACTTTGAATAGCATAATGCCAGCATTATGAGTTATCACACAGCTCTTTATGAGCATGTCTACACTAGCCCCCTAGTTCGAACTAGGGAGGCTAATGAGGATGACCGAATTTGCAAATGAAGTGCGGGATTTAAATATCCCGCGCTTCATTAGCATGTTCCCGGGCGGTCGCCATTTTGGAAATTGACTAGCCTGGAATAACTGCCTGCGTCTACACGCAGCAGAGAAGGGTAATTCTGAAATATACCCCTTACTTTGAATTACCAGTTATTACCTCATTCCAGGGATAACTATTACAGAGAAAATATATGAAACAACAACAACAAAAAACTACACACAAGCTAAAAATTTACCAGAGATCATCCTGACTCCAGCTTAAGGCTGTGATAGGCATAATTGCTTCAAAACATACAAGTGAGTTTCCACTATGTTTACAAGATCATAACTGTCTCAGATTCAGAACCAGAATCATTGCAAATAGTTTAGTCTTTCCCCTGAACCTTTGATCTTGGCCTCCTGTAATGCACCATCAGTAGACCCATTATTGAGGCAAGGGTTTTGCATAAACAGAGATAGGAATTTGCATTTTCCAGCCCCAAGATATTCCCCAGGAAAACTACTTAACATTTTTTATTCCAAAAGTCTATTCTGGTCTGGCACATTGTTCAGTGTAATCTGTTGAATACCGAGATCTCACGTCTGTCTCGCCTTTGCTCTGTAGAGGTTACATAAAATTCCAACCCATATATATATATATAACCTATTAATTTAAGATAATGAACCCCTTAATTCAATGGGTGTCCCAAGGATTTGGTAGGAAATTGCCATTTCTATCACAGCTGATGTTTTTATTGTCGTGCTGTAATATTTAGTTTGCAGTGAAGACCATGTGAGAGAGTTGAATTCTTTGGGTTTTTTTAAACTGTTGTGTATGCCCCTGTGCTTGAGTCTGAAATTCTGGTTGTTTTGCCATTTCAGTTTATTTTGTGCCTGTTTCAGCTTTGAGTAGCCTAAAATATATCTGTTTTTGGAGAACTGAGATGTCATTTGGAGATTCTACCAATGAATGCCAGGGTTCATAGTGATCAGTTTGTGGGAGAGCTTTAAAAAATATCCAGACCAGCTCTAAGTTTAATGGTGCTTTGGATCCCCTGGGAATTGTTCTGCATACTGTGCAGTATTGTCTCAGGGCAGGTGTAATATCTGGTAAGTATTGCTGTAAGAGTCAAGAGAAGAATAGTGTACAGTTAAAGAACATTTGTGCAATGTTGTTATAGTAATTAACCATAGTACTATTATGGAATTGATTATGTTCCTCTAGATGTACATTCTTGGGTCATTTGTTGGAATTAGCATCAGTAAAGTTGGTTGCCCAGTGAAGATGATTGTTGTCATTTGATCATTTCACAGTGGCATGATGCCCATGGTGATGGAGTGTGGAGACTCATCAGAAGCATTCCCGTCATCAGTGGCATCAAACAAGCATCCATAATGTATCCTGACCTCTTTTCCATTGTCTTTTCAGTCATGCTCTTGTTGACATTCCAGGTCTTTGACAGAGGCATACATATCCAATTCAGATTGGACGGGAGGGACTAATAAATCTACTGTGACTCAGGGCCTCAAGGAACAGCAATTTAAAAAGCTCCTGTTTGCTGATGACTCTGCCCTCATTACACACACACACTCAAAGGACATTCAGCTTATCATGGACTGCTTTGCTTATTACTCAAAATGCTATACACGTTGAACCTCCATGGTCCATTATAGTCATATCATGGCTGGTCCCGAATCAGGGAATTTGCTGAACCCAAGGAGGTCAATGTGGGCACCTCTGCTCCTGGCTGCTGGAGCCTGTGCCCCCAGCCTGCCAGGGCTCTGCTTCCCCACCCTTCTGGATCACCGCTTCCCTGTCCTGCTGGGGCTCCGTGGCTCTACTTTTCTGGCCTGCCGGGACTCCACTGCTGACTCCAGGGCTTCAACCTCCAGCTGTTATCAAGTGATCCATCCCCTCTCTTTTAGTCCCAGTTTTTGACAGTCAGAGGTTTAGGGGTACCAGGAGCATGGGGTTGCTCTTTTGACCATCTTGGCTAATAGCCATTGGTGTACGTATCCTCCATAAACATACCTATGTTTTTTCTTAACCCAATTCTACTTTTGTCTTTCAAAACATCCCCTGCAATGAGTTCCACAGATTGACTGTGCATTCTGTGAAGAAGTACATCCTTATTTTTGTTTTAAGCCCATTGCTTGTTAATTTCATTGGTTGACCAATGATTCTTGTGATATGTGAAGGGGTAAATAATGTGGCCGGGCACAGTCCTCCCCACCATTTGCCCTTTCAGCTGCAGTTTGAAGTTTTCTGTTATGCTGAGTAGTGGAAAATCCCCATAATGTTAGATGCTTGCTTTAATAGAATCAATTGTATCAATGTATGAATCCATGTATGAAGTGAATGAGGAAGTGTGAATGAGAAACCACCAATCATAAGGCAGTACAGCATATGTTAACTGTTATGGCTGTGAGGAAGGATCTTGCAAAGTGCATAAATTGATGTGACAGGTAGCCGGGTGGGGCTTTATCCTCAGAAAAGATGTAACAGCACGCCAAGCTTGGGACCAGAGCAAAAGCAATAGAAACCTCCCACAGATCCAAAGGGACTCTGGAACTCTCATTGCCTGATGGCGGATCTCCGGGAAGCTTGTCACTGGCCAGCCTCAGCCACCTGTGAAATCAAAATGAACTCTCACTGCGCTGGCCGCCTGCTTCCAAACTGCCAGCATGAATGTGATGTGTATGTGAGTATTGCAATACCATTAAGAATCTCTACCAATAAACAAACCTCAGTGTTGCTCTAGCTCACCCTTTGTTTGGACTTATTCCTTGGCTGATTCCAAGGGCAGGTAACAAATAACACTTCCCTATTCATGATCATACCTCTTATTGCACCTTTCATGATTTTATAAACGTCTATTATATTATCTCTTTCTACACTGAACAGCCTCAGTCACTTTAATCTCATATGGAAGCTTTTCCATACCCTAATTAGGGATGTAAAATTGTGATTAATCAGCTGATCGAATAGTCGATGGAATTTCATTGACTACTTGATTAGTTGATGGGGGGGGGTACTCGCTACCCTTGCTGCGGCTCTACAATTTAAATATAGTAGGAGATGGGTGCACAGCAGCCCGACTCCTATTACATTTGAACTGCAGGGCTGCAGAGGGGTTACCTTCTGGGGTTGGCATGAGCTGGGACTAAGCAGTCCTGGCTCATGTCAGCCCTGGCCGTGGAAGCTAACCCCGCTATGGCTCTGCCTTTTAAGTGTAATAAGAGCCCAACATTAAAAGGCAGAACTATAGCAGGTTTAGCTCCTGGGGACAGCACGAGCCAAGACTAAGCAGTCCTGGTTTGCCCTGGCTCCGGGACTACTGTGCCTCTTCCTCCCTTGCCCCCACCACCCCTCAGCTATGGTGTGGGGGGAGACCAACTTTTAAGCCAGCTCCCCCCAGCACTGGCTCCTGATTCCCCCCACCATGCTGCCTCTTAACACAAAGGCAGAAGGGGGTGCGGGAGTGAGTAGTTGACTTGACTACCCAATAAGCATATGCCACACTTAACCACCCTTACATCCTGAACCCTTCTTTTTTTTTTGTTTCCCTTCTTTGTACTTTTTCCAATTCCAATATATCTTTTTTGAGATGGGGTGATCAGAACTGAACAGAGAATTCAGGGTGTGGGGGTATAATTAATTTATATAGGAGCACAATGACATTTTCTGTCTTATTATCTGTCCCTTTTCTAATGGTTCTGTAGCTGGGTTGTCCTTCAGGGGTCACGGGGCGCCCCCAGTTCGTGGGCCCTGGCCCCGGTAGGCCTCGCGCCGCCCCTGCTCCCGGCCTCTACCTCGCCGTTCCCACGGTCCGCTGCCTCGCTGGCCGCTCTGGTCGTAGCCCGGCTCTCGGGGCCCGCCGTCCCCAGTTGTCCATCCGGCGACCGCCACCGACCCGGGATCGCTCCGCTCCGTCCCGCTCCTCATCGGACCGGCCGGCCGCGGGGTGCCTGGATTCGAGGTCTTGGCACCGCACCGCCTCCGGCGGGGCCCCTCTCGTGTCCTGCGGAGGAGGCTGAGAGCAGAATCTCCCCGGGCCTCCCCCCTCTCGTGCCCCTCCCTCCGCCCTTTTACATTCCCCGCTCGGCATCCTGCCAGCCCCCGCCCCTCCTGGGGCCGCCCCCGGGCTCCTGGGTCCTAGTGCCCGCCAGTTATCACCTGGGCCGTCCTGCGCTTGCACGCCCTCTGCAGCCTGAGCCACCGCGCCGGACTCCCGGCGCCAGCTGATCGACTGCGCGGGGGCCTCGGCTCCCGAGGCCGGGAGTGCGGGGGTGAATCCCCCCATCACAGGTTCCTAAAATTCTGTTAACTTTTTAGGGTGCTGCTATACTTTTAGCAGATGCTTTTAGAGAACTTTTCACAATGACTCTTAAGATCTCTTTCATAAGTGATAACAGCTAATTTACACTCCATCATTTTCTAAGATGTACAGAAGACCCCCTCTTTATGACGGCACGATTTACGACCTCCCCCCCGTACTTAAAATATTTTCCATAAGTGCGGAAGGGGCAGAAATCCCCCAACTTATGTCTTTGGTCCCGCATTTATGATGGCATACGACACCTGTTGTAAATGCAGGCTTGAGTTATGATGCCCCCGATTTGCGACGCTATCCCTGGGGCCAATTGCGTCGCAAGTTGGGGACAGCCTGTATAGTTAGGATTATGTTTTCCAGTGTGCGTTACTTTGCACTTATCAACACTATCATTTGCCATTTTGTTGCTTGTGAGATCCCTTTGTAACTCTTCCCAGACAGAGTTATCCCATTTTCCAGATAATTTAGGAATATGTTGAATAGCACCAGTCCCAGTACAGATTGTTGGGACACCCCATTATTTATTTTTTTTACACTGTGCAAACCGACCATTTATTCCTATTCTTGTTCCCTATCTTTAACTGGTTTCTGATCCATGGGAGGATCTTCTCTCTCCTTTTATATTCATGTCCTATAATGAAATACTGGGATTGGAAGAGAAGTATAAGATTTCACAACAATCTGAAATTATCATTAATTTTTAACTTACCAGTTAATTACTGCTTAGGTAGCATGATCATTTTCTATCAGTGCTGAGGTGGGTTCCCAGCATCAAAACAAATGTAATCTGAATTAACTAGTGTTCCGGTAAAGTGACATTTTAACTGCTGTAGGAGGTACAAATAGATTAGTTATGAGTCCATTTCTGTTTAACAGTTAATTAAAATATGTTATGTTGATATTCTGGATTTAAGAAGCTCATTATCTTTTAATTCTGACAGAAATTATGTATCCACTAGTTCTTTGATGAAATCACTGAATCAGGCAAGCTATAAAAAAAATGGATTGTTTGCCAGCTGACTCACTCTGTATGATTGGAAAAAATTCTCCTGGAAAAAAATGAAGCATTCTCAGTAATCAACAGTAAAAGAAAGTAATGTTTCATCAAAAAGCAATAAAAAATAACCATTCAGGAACACTACTGTTAATTAGAGAAATTCAAAACAGGATTAATGTTATTTACAAAAATGACTAATCAGCAGATGTTCAAAAAAGTAATATTTAATTGAAATGTCATGGTATAAATGTGCATACACATATTTTTAGGAAGGATACGATATTTTATTTCTTCTTAGCAATGAGTGGATGGCTCTAGATGGCCCTTTTTCTGTATCATTATAAAGTAAAATCACACTGTTTCAAATGTCTATGGCTTTATTACGTTATCTGAACAAATAATATTAATACATTTTTATTTGCAGCACTGGAAACACCAAGTATGATTAAGTTTACTTGCTATCATGTATTTTATTCATTTTACTTAGCCTATTATAAATGAACCTCCAGAGTTCTTACATATCTGTGGTGTCCAATGAGTTCTGAAGCAGTAGCCAGTATTGTGGCTCGTGCTATAGTGAACTAGCCACACTCAACCGCCCAAACAGCCACATTGTAAAGCCAACTACTGTAGCCACACTCAACTGGCCAAATAGTCACATGTAGCTATTGGACATGTGTTGGACACCATGGTTACATATGCTTGGAAGAAAATGAAGTCCCTTCAATGGCATGTGATGATTATACCTTTGCTGGTATCTTCCTTCAAGGGTGATTCTTGTAGTGTTACTCTCATTAGCTTCTCAATCATTTGGGGGATCCAATTCAAAATGATGTTCCACGAGGAGTAACAGTAGTTCGTGTCGTACCTCGGTGTTTTCGTACCTCGGTACCTTCGGTGGTCTGGACTGTCAGTATCAGTGTCGTCCTGGCGTGCTCCTGACAGGACCTTTACTCCGTTGTTAAACTTTCGGCTGCATGCGTAACAATCGGTACTCCCTTTATCTAGAGTGTTAGACCCCGTGCACTTGGGTCAACACAAGAGATCTCTGAGAGGCCCCGGAAACGACAGATGCAGGCAAGGTTTGAAATCAATCGAGCAGGTTTATTGTCAAATGCGAAACTCTACCAGTTGGTAACAGAGATCAGTACAATGTTACACCACTTGGCACTATGGCCTGCGTTGACAAGGTACCAACACCGGGCAGGCCTATTGCCATATAACAAATATTAACAGCAGTTAGTCAAAGTTAAGCTACTGTGCACTCTGTAAATTTAGGCAATGACACCTGCCGTTCAGGCGCCTAGTGCGCCCCCCCCAGGTCGGCCGGAGAGCACCCTCTGCGGTGTCCTTTTATAGACAGATACAAACAACTTACATCATTTCTTTACGTACCAGGTTACCACCCTCTGTTGCCTAGTTACCACCCCTCACCTTGTGGAAGGGGGGCTTACTTACTATCCTTCATGCTGTCAATTTCGACCAGTCCTGAACCTAGGTCGGTATGTGCATTAGTTTTTAGGGAGTTTTTGTACCAAAACATTTCTTATTAAGATGTTCCATTACTCCCCTTTGGCTCACAGTCTGTACCCAGTGCCTCCCTGTGTCCTTCCATGCTCGACCTAACTTACACAATCACACAATTATCAATAGGGCCTCTTTCTTGGCTCCTGTTACTGAACCAAAGTCTTGCTCACTAGATTGCAGGCCTGTTGCTGTTTTCATGTTACAGGTCTCTATTTAGGCCTGCTGACTCCATGTTACTGACCCTCAACTTACTACAGTTCGAATTAGAAAGACTAATTCCAACTACCTACTCAGTGCCGCATGTAGCCACGGGCACGGAGTCTGCACTAACGGGGATTTAAAAATGGTGGTGCCCGGGCTTCATTTGCAACTTTGAATGACTACATTAACCACCCTAGTTTGAACTAGGGTGGTAGTGTAGACATACCCTATGGCAGGGGTGGGGAACTCCAGCCCCGGCTTGTGGGGATCCGGCCCCTGAAGCTCGGGGGTCCTCCCTGCATTGGGGGTCCACTCTAGGGAGGGTAGGGGTGCTGTTCCTCCCTTGTGTGCATCCCCCCCCATGGATTTCTCTGTGGGTCAGTAGCCCTGACCCAGCAAAGGTTCCCCACCCCTGCTCTGTGGGGGGTAAAGGTCCCTGGGAACCTGACTAGGGCCCCACCCATTTCGCAGCCAGGGCAATGGGGAGGGGGGAGGAGTCTGAGCTCCCCATGTGACGAGGGGCCTGAGGCACCAGCTGCTCTCTGACCCGGCTGGGATGGGACAAGAGTTGTCCTGCCCCAACACGGGCATTCTTGGAGGGGGCAGATCAGAGCCACCCTGAGGGGCAGGGAGTAATGAGGGTGAAACTGCTCTAGCCCTGCCCCGCAGGCTTCTGGGATGTGAAATTGTCATCTTGGGACGTTCCCCACCCCCACCGCACACAATCCTAGTTTGGGCCAGAACCGCCCGGTCAGAGAGCCAGGAAATTTCCCATGAAAACACCCGGGAGTGTGCCAGGGAGCAGCGTGGGAACGCTCTGGCTGTGGAATGGGCGAGGTTGCAGAGGGACACGATGGGGCCCTAGTTCCGGCGTATTCCCTGGAAGTTGTGGGAAAGAGTCTGCCAGAAACTTCTGGCCCTGTTGGTCCTCAGGGTCATTGGGGAATCTCCTAGTGCAGCCTTTCTCCAGCTGGGGCTCCCCACCCAAAGGGGGTTGCAGGGCCAGGGTAGGGGGCTCGCGAGCAGGGTCACTGGCCATCTGGTTTTTCCAAGCCATGACCTCGTCTTTGGGCCTCAAATCTTCCTCTGGGCAGATGTTTGGAAATACTAAAAACTGTCGGATTTCTCCTGGCTTTCCCAGCTGAGGGGCTGGAGAGCAGCGGCCACTGTCTGGGCACCCAGTTTGGAGGCAGCCCCATTGACAGCAGCAGCACAGGGAGAAGGGAGGGCTGGTACAGTGTTGCCACCCTTCCTTCTGCACCACTGTTGGCAGTGGGGCTGCCTTTTGATCTGGGTGGCTGCAGAGCAGCGGCTGCTGGCAGGTCCCCCAGCTCAGAAATCAGCGCCACCACCAGCCGCAGCACAGAGGGAAGGGGGCATGATAGGGTCTTTCCTCCTCCCCTTTTGCACTGCTGCAGGGTGTGGGGCTGCCTTCTGAGCTGGGTGGCCGGGGAGCAGTGACTGCTGGGCAGGGGCCCGGCTCAGATGACAGCATCCCTGCCAGCAGCAGCAGCACAGAAGGAGGGTGGCTCCGTGTGTTGTTGTCACTCCTACTTCTGCGCCACTGTGGCCCTGTCTTCCAAGCTGGGTGCCCCAGGAGCATCCATGACTCCCTGGACACCCTGATTGGCAGTAAGTGCTGCTCCCAACAGTGGTGCAGCAGGAAGTGCAGGAGGGGGTGGGATTGCAGCACTTTCTTCTGCACCGCGGCGGGTGTCTGCCCTGCCCCCAAAACCGGGTGACCAGAGAGCAGGTGCCACTGGCCAGGGGCTACTTCAAAGGGCAGCACCGATACCAGCAGCAGCACAAACTAGGGTTGTCAATGTGTGTAGTCGGCTACACGATTAACGGATACGCTTGGGCTTATTGCTTAATCCTGTTGACTCCACACATCCCTCCCCCGGCTGCCTCAGTAAGGGTATGTCTACACTACCCTCCTAATTCGAAATAGGAGGATAATGTAGTCATACCGCAATTGCAAATGAAGCCCGGGATTTGAATTTCCCAGGCTTCATTTGCATAAAGCCAGCCGGCGCCATTTTTAAATGCCAGCAGTTCGAACCCCGTGCCGCGCGGCTACACGCGGCACGGAGTAGCTAGTTCGGATTAGGCTTCTTCGCACAGAGGCTGCTGTGTGGGATGCCAGTGCAGCCTCTGTCTGCAGGGAGCTCAGACCCCTGTGGACAGGGGCTGCCACCGCCCCGCATTGTTGACTCATTATCAGAGGCAGCAGTATGGGGTGGCCAGGGGTTCCCCAGGAATGGGGTAGGAGCGCACTGGCTTCCTGCCAGGCCCTGGGGACTATCAAATAATTGTGGAATTGCTACAGTTTGATGCAGTGACACGATTGTTCAATGACTCCCTCTCTGACATCCCTGGCACAGAAGGGAGGGCGGCCCTGGACGGTGCTGCCCTCGTCGTTCTCTGCCGTTGCTGGTGACAGCGCTGCCTCTCACACCGGGCAGCTGGACAATCTGTGCTGTCTCCAGTAACAGTGCAGAAGGTAGGTAGGCTGGTGCAGCTTTACCTCCCTGCCTTCTGCACCGCTGCTGCTGGGTAAGGATGTTAAATAACGATTCATTGACAACTCAGCGCCACTACCAGCAGCAGCACTGAAGTAAGGGGATGGGGTGTGGCATTGCTACCCTTCCCTCTGCACTGCTGCTGGTGGCATCACTACCTTCCAAGCTGGGTGGCCAGAGTGAGCAGGATCCCAGCTGTGAAGTCAGTGCCAGCAGCAGCAGCAGCAGCAGTGCAGGAGGAAGTGCAGCCACAATGCCATTGTGCCGCTGCTGGCCAGGTTGGGTGGCAGAGAGCAGCTGCCCCTCCAGCCGCCCAGCTCAGAAGGCCAGGAGAGATCAGGGACATTTCTTCGTATTTCCAAACTCCGCTGGGATGGGGACCTGGGGACTGAACACGAGGCTATGGCCAGGAAAGCCCAAACGTCCGGTGCTTTGTGAGTGACCCTCCTATCCTCGCCTTGCCGCCCCCTTCTGGGCAGGGACCCCCAGGGTTAGAAACGCTGCACTAGAGGACTCCTCTATGACCCTGAAGGCCAACACGGCCAGGAGTTCCTGGCAGCCCCTTTCCCACCACTTCCATGGAGGAGGTGGTAGGTTCTCAGGGGAGGTTTCCCCAACTCAGAGGTCTGCCTGGATGGAGAGTGGCGGAGCAAAGGGAGGGCCTGGCCAGGAATGCTCAGGGCCAATGCAGGGCTCTCCCAGAAGCACCCCTGGCAGGGAGTGGCCAGAGATTCGTGGGTACGGACTGGTGTGTAAAGAAACCTGCTGCTCACCCAGGCACAAAACACTGTGTCTGCCGGCCACTGGGACCAGCCCAGTTTTATCCAGCCTCCCGCTGACTCTGGAATCCCTGCTGTCTCTTTCTGCATAGCTTGGAAGAGCAAAAGTGAATCGAGGCCTCCAGGAGATGCTCCCTCGATGCCAAAATCTCCACCCACCTCAGGTGTAGCAACAGCAGGAGCCAAATAAAAAAATTGTGAGACTGGTTTAAAATAAAGAAATTAAATAAATAAACGAATTATGTTTTTATGAGCTTTGCTTTCTGGGCCTCGAGCACACGCTCAGGTCGGGTTTCATCCATTCACTGCAAACCAGAGGACTTGAAACACTTTTCCCATGACAGCCGAGGGGGCAGCTATACCCCCAGGACCTGTGGGGACAGAGGGTATGTCTACACTACCACCCTAGTTCAAACTAGGGTGGTAATGTAGGCAACCGGAGTTGCAAATGAAGCCAGGGATTTGAATTTCCCGGGCTTCATTTGCATAAAGCCGGGCACCGCCATTTTTAAATGTCCGCTAGTGCGGACTCCGTGCCGTGCGGCTACACGTGGTACGGACTAGGTAGTTTGGACTAGGCTTCCTATTCCGAACTACCGTTACTCCTCGTTTGAGTAATGGTAGTTCGGAATAGGAAGCCTAGTCCGAACTACCTAGTCCGTGCCACGTGTAGCCGCGCGGCACGGAGTCCGCACTGGCGGACATTTAAAAATGGCGGTGCCCGGCTTTATGCAAATGAAGCCCGGGAAATTCAAATCCCGGGCTTCATTTGCAACTCCGGTTGCCTACATTACCACCCTAGTTCGAACTAGGGTGGTACTGTAGACATACCCAGAGTGATGCCAGCCCAGCCCCCTTGCTGGGATGCAGCCCACAGACACAGAAGGAGTGTTTCTGTTGCCATGACAACAGCCCCACTCCAGGCAAAGCCCTCCGAGACTCCTGGCTGGAGCAGTCATGCCTAGCTGTCGGAGCAGGGGCTGTGGGTCAGAGCTGGGGCCAGGAGTCCCACAGCAGCCCAAAGGCTGGTCTCCTGTTCTCAGACTTGAAGGGCCAAAGAGACCATCATGAGCATCTGGTCTGACCCCCTGCACCTTGCAGGCCCCAGAACCTCACCCACCCCTCCGGTCCAGCTCCACTCTCCCTGGCTGAGTTAGTGACGCCCTCACGTCACGGCTCAGCGATGGCAAGGGATGGAGAATCCCTTCCCACCCCGAGACACAGGGTCAGTCAGAGCAGGAGTGTTCTGGCCAGAGCCCCCAGCCACATGGTGGGGAAAGAATTGTCTGGAGCAGCTCAGCACAGGGGAGCCCACGTTTCCCTCTGCTGAGTGCAGGGCAGCTGGTCAAGTTCCTTTCACTCACCTGAGTTCAAGGGCCATTGATGGGAGCTGGGCAGCACAAATGCTCCAACTGACCCCCAGTTGCCTAAGCCCCTGTGTTGGGGGCACAACCAGGTGGTGGCTACCCCTCAAGATGACCCCTTCCAAGAGCGTTGCTTGGCCTTTACTCCAAGGCCGTGCTAATTCCCCACACTCAGTGCTAACCTGGCTGGTCAGCCACATCCGTAGGGGTGTCTGCTAACACCTATGCGACTCTATGGCCTTGAACCCAGATGGGTCCCCTCAGTTCGAGGCCACCAGGCCTAGAGGTCTAGTTGAGAAGTGAGACCCCTCTCCCTCCTGAGAAATACGGCCCAGAGGCCCAGTCCATAGGTGAGTCCCTTCTTTTGGGAGCAATAGGGCCTAGCTCAGAGGTGAGTGTACACTTACAGGGCACTGTCTTGTTACGGGCGGTGGGGTTAGCTGGACCCAGGTTCTGCCGCTCCACTGGGTCCAAGCCCCCGGCCCTGTTGGTCATGGAGCAGGGACTCCGACCGCCACACACTGAGCTTGCGAGGAACAATCCCCGCCCTGGGCACCTTCCTACCAGCTCTGATGCGTCTCTTCCATTGCGTGGCCTCTGGGCAGCATCCCATCCAAGGGCCTCTGTGACCATGGCTGCTGCTGGAGGCTCCTGCCACACCTTGTTACCAGGGCCGCCTCTAGTTTTTTTGCCGGCCCAAACAAAAAAAATTTTGGCCACCTCCTCCCCTTTTTTGTTGGCTTTTACACATATTTGCACTTTGCAATTTTGTTGGTTTGTTTGTTTTTGACTGTTTAAAAATTAAAAAAAATTAAAACAGAAAATTTTTACTTAGTGAAATAAAACAATTTCCTACTAGTGTACTCATTTAATTTTAACAAAATCACAATTACAAATAATTTGGGTTCAACGATACACTGTAATGAAAAACGTTAGTGTCTTCCGGTGCACCCAGTTTCTCCTAAATTAAAAGAATTTATATGAACTGAATTTTTCTGGTTTTTATACTTGTGTAGCCTTTTAATAAGTCAGTAATATCTAAATTTTTTGCAATGGTACTTTCAACTGAAATTAATGCGAGTCCTGGCAAACGATTTTGAGACATGGTTGATCTCAAATAATTTTTTAGTAATTTCAATTTTGAGAAGCTGTACTCACCAGAAGCCACTGATACTGGTAATGTTAAAAGAATGCGTACTGCTATAGCAGTGTTTGGAGTGAAAAAATCATTTCTTGCTATAAATTCTAATACTTTTAGAGGAGAAGTTTTAGGACTTATTAGCTCAGATAAAGCTACTAATTCATCATACAATTCTACTCCATCACTGTCAGCATAGTTATCAGTACTGAGTGCTAAATGTAGGTCCTGGCAGTGCTTCATGAGATCTTCTTTAGAAAACTGATTTTTAATATTTCCAATATCGTATAAAAATTCAAAAGTTTCACAAAGACTATGCAACTGATCGAATCTTTCTTCATGAAGGGGGCTCAGACCCATTTCAGTGGCATTTAGGAATTAACAAACATTATCAGGAGTAAGGAATGGCTGCAATACGAGGAAAGATTAATAAGACTGGGGCTACGTCTACACTGGCCCCTTTTCCGGAAGGGGCATGTAAATTTCACCAGTCGTCGTAGGGAAATCCGCGGGGGATTTAAATATCCCCCGCGGCATTTAAATAAAAATGTCCGCCGCTTTTTTCCGGCTTTTAAAAAAGCCGGAAAAGAGCGTCTACACTGGCCCCGATCCTCCGGAAAAAGTGCCCTTTTCCGGAGGGTCTTATTCCTACTTATTCCTACATTTTATTTAAATGCCGCGGGGGATATTTAAATCCCCCGCGGATTTCCCTACGACGACTGGTGAAATTTACATGCCCCTTCCGGAAAAGGTGCCAGTGTAGACGTAGCCTGGGACTTTTCATCATGGAAAAGAGACAACTAAGAGTGTAGGGATAACATATTAATGTATTGAAAATGATTCCCCCAAATGGAAGTGACTCCCCATAATTTATTCCCCACAACTTAAAGTGTTTAGATTTATTATTAATTCTTCTTCTTCTTCTTCTTATTTGTTAAGATTGTTAAATGTTTAGATTTATTATTATTATTGCCCCTTTAGAATATAATGTATTAGGTCATGTAACTTAGAACTGTTAAGAATATAATCCTATATAGCCAGAAACAGCCCCCCCCCCCGTCCCCCCCCCCCCCCCCCCCCCCCGTCCCAGGGCATGCTCAAGCTTGTGCAAGGGAGCTGCTTGAAATTGACATTGCAGAGATACATTGGAACAATGCATTGTCAAGCCACTAACTCTGCTATGGAAGCCAAGCCCTGTAATTGACTAAGGGCATTGTTACATAATTGACGCCTGTTCTCTTTAAAACATTGTAACTTTACTCAGCACTCAGAGACTGTTTTAATCAATACCACCCAGAAACTTTTGTAACTACAACTTTTATTATTATACAAAATACTGTATAGGAAACATTAATTAGGGAATGTATGTAAGAGAGAGAGTGCTTGTATGATGAATGAATGGTTCTGAGAGGTGCCAGCCTGAGAATACAGCAACAAAGGGCTGAAGAAGGCATCAGGTGCCAGTGCAACCAAAAGGTGTCAAGTGGAGAAAACCAAGTACTGGAGGTCCACCCGATGAGATCACTGACGAGCACCTGGCAGCCACCCTGAAGACATCAGCATGATGCAGCAATTTCCATAGACTGGCATAGGAAGAAATTCCTATAAGAACTGGACTAAAAAACTATGGAATCAGAGTCCAAGGTTCTGCTGCCAGCCTACCAGGAGCTTCAGATACGCATCTGATCAGGACTTTGCTCCCCACTACCATCACTTGTGTACAGAATACCTGGCCAGTATTCTGTCACAAGCAACTCCCAGGCTGGTAACTATAACAAATACACAGAACCTGAATGAATGGATGAATGAATGTTTATATGTATAAGGGTTAAGTAGTTAAACAATGTTGTTTGCTTCTATCTTTTCTTTATTTTTTTATTATTATCTTTACAATAAATGTGGATTTTTGCCTTATCCCCCTCATAAGATCCTGCTTGCTTTTATTTGGTATTACAAGAGGGGGAAATGAAAGAGGTCTATAAAATCAAGACTGCTGTGGAGAAAGTTAATAAAGAACTTATTTACTTGTTCCCATGACACAAGAGCTAGAGGTCACCAAATGAAATGAATAGGTAGCAGGTTTAAAACCAACAAAGTATTTCTTTCCTTAATGCACCGTCAGCTTGTGGAACTACTAGCCAGAGGATGTTGTGAAGACTAGGACTTTAACAGAGTTCAAAATTGAGGTAGATAAGTTCATAAAGGAAAAGTCCATTAATGGCTATTAGCCAGGATGGGTAGGAATGGTGGCTCTAGCCTCTGTTTGTCAGAAGCTGGGAATGGGTGACAGGGGGTGGTTCACTTCATGATTACCTGTTCTGTTCATTCCCTGTGGAGCACCTGGGATTGGCCCCTGTCAAAAGACAGGATACTGGGCTAGATGGACATTTGAGTTGACCCAGTATAGTAATTATTATGGTCTTATATTAACTTTGAGGATTTGGATCTGGGGAGGAGGGGACAAAGATTTATCTCTTCATGTATACTTGCACCATGCTTAGTACAGCAGGGTCCTGATCTCAGTTGCAGCCTGAAATGAGGGCAATGTTCAAAGACTGGATATTCCCCTAGGGTAGAATGAAGAGCAAACAGGTCATAAGTTCACCTCCAGTCTGGCACCAGCTTGTCAGTGTGAACTGACACTTGGTCAAGCAGATCCGGCTTGAGCCATTCCTGTGCCCCGGGCAGCAGGCGCGTGACACATGCATGGCTCTGCCCCAGGTGCATGGCGCATGCGCGGCCCTGCCCCCTGGCGCGCTGCACACCTTACAGCTGCAATCGGGCACATGGCCCGGCTAGCCCCCCCCTTAATCCGGCCCTGACAGGCACCTCCAGATGCAGTACCAGCACCTCCAGTCAGAACTCAACAACTTTTCCCCTGGAGTACCGGCAACTTTTTTTTTTTTTTTAGAAAAAAAGCATTGCGTGAGAAAGGTTTCAGGAGTTTGCCACCTCCTCCTCTGTGGTGGGGAGTAGGGGAGTGTCTTCCTTCCTGGTAAAACTTAAAATAACAACAAATAGTCTGGTAGCATTTTAAAGACTAATAAAACATGTAGATGGTATCATGAGCTTTCGTGGGCACAGCCCGCTTCTTCAGATGACCAGCTTCCTGGTGTGAACCATAAAGCCTTAAAGAAGGTAAATTAAAAAAATCCAACTCTGCAGTATTGCTTTTTAACAGAGTCTTGGTCAACTTAATGTTAATTTGAATGTTTGTACAATTAACTGCTGTTAAGCTTGCTAGAATAAGTAATTTTTCCAGGTGTCCTGGATTCAGTACAGGGAAATCTGGACAACCTAGTAAGGGGCCACCAGTCCCTTTACATACAGACAATTACTGCAGAGTATAAAGCCTTTGGGAGCCAGGCCACTGAGATGAATGAGGTGAGTGAGGGAAGACTGAAAGAACTGGGCTTTTTTAGTTTAGAAAAGAGAAGACTGAGGCTACATCTAGACTACACAGTTTTTCTGTATCCTGGAAAAACTGTTCCGCATCCAGGGAACGTGTTTGATCTTCCGCTTTTTCTGCAGAAGAGCAAATGCACTCTTTCAGAAGCCCCGGTATTGCTCGTTCCACAAGGAATAAGGGGGCTTCCGAAAGAGGGTTTTCCCCCCAACATTTGGCCCAGTCTAGACGTGCCAAATGTCAGAAAAGCCTCTTCCAACAAAAGAATCAGAAAAAAGCTACACAAAATGCAGAGCTCATTTTGCGTAGCTTTTTCAAAAAAAAAAAAAAAAAAGCGGCAGTGTAGACCTAGACAAAAAAAACCCACAACAAATGGTCTGGTAGCACTTTATAGACAAACAAAACATGTCGATGGTATCATGAGCTTTTGTGGGCACAGCCCCCTTCTTCAGATAACCGGAGTTATGAGTGGGCTATGTCCACGAAAGCTCATGATACCATCGACATGTTTTGTTAGTCTATAAAATGCTACCAGACACTGGCGTGCATATGGGGTATGCCGGGTGTGTGCAGGCACACCCTAATGTCTTTAGTTGCCAGGTGTCCGGTTTTCTACCAGACAGTCTGGTTTTTTGGGGCTCTGTCCAGTAAAAAAAAATCCAGAAAATACCAGACATGGCTGGTATTTTCTGGTTTTCCGACTGGGCATCCGGAAGCCTGGTGGAGGGAGTGGCTGGGAGGCGGGGCGCGATCGGTGCTGGGAGCCTGGTTGCATGTGAGGAGGAGGGGCAGCCCGGTCTGCGTTCCTGCGCGCTGGTCAAGCGCGTGGTGGAGCCACAGCCGGACTGACTCGTGCTTCACCTGGACTGTGCAGGGGGCAGGAGCGCCCTGGGATCTGCACTTCCTGGGTCAGTCCTGCTCCCCACCCGCTGATATGTTCCTCCCCCCGCCCTGCTCCCTCCTGGCTGGCCAATTGGTTCTCCCTCACTTCTCCTCCCAATCTTCCCCTGCCAGCCCCGTTGCACCCGCCGCCAGCCCTGCTTCCAATGGCCAGTTCTCCCCTCTTCTTCTGATCTCTCCGGACCAGGCCCTCTGTACCCAACCCCCGCCCCCAGCTCTACCTCCTGCTGGCTGGTTCCTCCTCCCGATCTTCCCCGGCCAGCCCCGCTGCACCCATTTTAAAAAAATTAAGTTTAGTTGTTTAGTTTCTTTAGTTTGTTTGATGAATAAAAATAATGTCCTTTATGATTGAGTCTTCAATAAATGTTCGCCTTTAAAAGAAACAGAATTCCCTGGGCGCACACCCTAATGCAATGTGCTGCGCACACATGCCTATGCTACCAGATCATTTCTTGTTGTTTTTTCTGTAACAGACTAACTGGGCTCTCCCCTGCAGCTCCGAGACCTAGACAGTGCTTTGTCCTGCCATGCGGGCGGGGCTGGACTAGATGGTCTCTAAAGGTCCCTTCCAGTTCCATGGCCCTACGAGACCCTTTGGAAGGTCGCTTGGGCTGGAGGCGGCGCATCAGCCCCGAGAAGAGCCGCGCAGCAGGAGGCGGGGCCACTTGGCGCTCCCTTCAGAGTCTCCAGCGCTCGCGGCCGCAGCCACCCCCGCGCGGCGCGTGACGCCTGGGCTCGCCCCCTGGCGGAGCGCGAGGGAAGCGCCGCTGGCACGCACGCGCCGCCCGCTCTCCTGGAACGCCGGGCGGGCAGGCGGGCGGGCTCTGTCCCGGGCGGCGGCGGCGGCGGGGGAGCGAGGCGCGGCCCGGCCGGGGGATGTTCGTGGCGCGCAGCATCGCGGCCGATCACCGCGACCTCATCCACGATGTCTCCTTCGACTTCCACGGGCGGCGCATGGCGACCTGCTCCAGCGACCAGAGCGTCAAGGTGCGCGGGGCTGGGCGGCCCCTTCCCCGCCGGGACGCGCCTGCCCAGCCGCTCGCTGCCGGGGAGGGCCCGGGGAGGGCGGGCGGGGCTGCGATGTCCCGCGCCAGCCTGGGCTCGCCGGGGCGGGGTGACCCGCGCGTCCAGCCGAGCCGCGCGCCAGGCCCAGGCGGCGGGAATGTCTCCCGGGCCCCCGGCTGGGGCGCCGAGGAGCCACCGCGACTGGGCCGCCGCGCGTCCCCCGGTGCGGCGAGGAGATCGCCGCCGCCTTGGGCCGGGCCTGCTCGCCGAGCCTCGCTCTGGCCTCCCTGGGCAGCAAGTGCCCCCAGCGTGCGCGTGTTGCGCGTTTCCTGGCAGCCCCCTCAGCGCCGCGGGGCAGGGGCGGCAGCCAGCCAGCCTTTCCCCCCTGCCACGTGTGTCGGCGGCCTGCTGGCTAGCGAGCCCGCCGTCCTGTTCAAAGCCCTGCAGGGAGCAAGGGTGAGAGACTGCGGGCAAAAGAAACGTCGTGCTGGAGCACCTTACCGGAGACGCTGGAGTGTTACCTGGCAGGAGGATCAGAGTTGGATTATGTAATTTGCACATATTTAAAAATACTCTTTTCATATAGGGATGTCACAGTGTAGACAAGTGAATGGTAATCAATTATCCTGGGTTTAGTGGTTAAAATTGTCGACTACACCTATTTCCTCCCGATGCCTCTTAAGTCAGCTCCCCGTGACCACCAGATCTGCCTGCCCAGCACCCACATTGCCTTCTCTGATAGAGGCAGTAGTATGGGGGGAAGGGGCAGGTGGGAGCTAGTACACATGGGGAGCTTTCAAGCAGGCTCCCCATGCATATTGGCTCCTGCAGACTTGTCCCCCCCCCCCACCTCCCCCCGTGTGCCTCCTACAGTGGCAGTGGAGGGGAGGCAGGCAGGAGCTGGTGCTGCGGAGAGCTGGCTTAAAGCTGGTTCCATCCAGCACTAGCTCCCTGGTGCCCTCTCCTCCCCCACCCCCAGCCACTAGAGGCAGCAGGGGTGGGGGAGGCAGAGGAAGCTGACACGAAGCAGCCTCTGTCTTCAGTGGCCGAACTCTCTGCAGATAGAGGCGGCTCCATATCACACAGAGCAGCTGCAGTCTGCGGTAAGCCTGGATCTGCTGTGGACAGAGGGTGTTCTGAGAGAGCCATTTCTGTCTGCTGGGGGTCTTGAGTTCCCCACAGACAGACTGCTCTGCATCCCATGGAACAGCCTCTGTCCATGGGGAGCTCTGCTCCTTTGGGGACAGGGGCTGCAGCTGCTCCTTGCTGCTGCCTCTGACATAGAGGCAGCAGCATGAGGAGGCAGGAGCTTCCCCGAGAATGTGGCTGGGAGTGTATTGGCTTCGCCCGCCCACCCTCCCATGGTTTTCCAAATAGACCCCTGGGGACTCTCGAATAGTCCTGTAACCACTAAGATTTCATGTGGTTACATGGCTATTCAATTACACGATACCTAACATTTGTACTTTAATATTTAATTCGCTGTTTCCTCCCTCAGTGAGTATTAAAATCATGGCAAATTGGGAATATATAGTATTGGCTGCTTTTAAGTTATATGAAGCTAATTAAAGGCTGGTCAAAGTCTTGAAGTCATGTTTTTGTAGCTTTCCTTTTACTCAAAAATAACTGGATTAATTTATCTCAAACTTAAACAACTATGGTCTGAGAACAAGTTTGTAAAAATTATCCGTGAAGGTAATGTGCTTGGGAAGGTTATGGGTGACTGTTAAAGGGGGGGGGGGGAAGTATGCTTCAAAATAGAGCTTTAGTTCCAGTGTTCGTTGCCTGAACTCTATAATGTAACTTTGCATTAGAGATGCAAATGGTTACCTGGTAAGCATTCCTTAATGTGGGGGTGGGGAACCTTTTTTGGGTCTGGGGTCACTGAACCACAGAAAAATCAGTCAGGGAGAGGGGGGCTGCACACAATTGGGGAGGACACAAAAAAAACCCCACACTGATGTGGCCCCTGACTGAGAAGGAGAAAGATACTCCTTATGTTCCCCTCACACACCAGAGCCTAGAGGGGCCTAGCCTAATAGATTTTGTGTGCTCCAGCCCTGCAGTGAGGTAGCAGGGGTGGAGGAGGGGGGCTGGAGCACCAGCATCAGCTCCCAATGATGGGGGGTGGCGCTGAGCGGGGGGGGGGGGGGGGGGGCCTAGATCCAGTCAAGCCGAGGGCCGCATGTGGTCCTCAGGCCTGAAGTTCTCCACTCTTGCCTTAATGGGTGTCAGGGAGCTGCCTGAAGGGCTGGTGTGTGTGGCCAGGGTGGCGGGTGGGGGCAAGCGGGAGAGAATGGCAGCAGGATGGCTACTGGCTCCCAGCCCACCCAGGGTTGTGGGCTGTGAGTTGGCAGGTTCGTGGGGGAAGCGCTGCCAGCTCCTAGCCCTGTGTGCTGTCAGTGGGCAGGCTTGTGGGGGAAGAGGGTGCTGCCAGCCAGCAGTTCGACTCGAGCTGGGAGCCAGCAGTCTCATCTTTTCTCCCCCACCCCATCTTCTGTCCCATCTCCTTGCACGAGGCTGCCAGATCCCAGCCCATGGGAGCCTAGCGGCCTGGAACAGCCCCCACCCACACCCGTTTAATCAGTTAATCTGTCAAACTTAATGTCTAACCAGTTAACTAATTAAATGGGATTGTATATCCCTACTTTGCATTTTAAAAAGTACCTTTTTATCAGAGAACCTTGAAAAGATTTATATGTATAATGCCTCCCAGTGCTTCTATAAGTCTGTCTGCTCTATAAATAGAGTGTAAATCTAGGAAATGGTTTGTAACAGTGGTCCCCAATGCGGTGCTCGCTGGTGCCATGGCGCCTGCTGGGCCATTTCTGTGCGCCCACCCAGTGATTGGGGCCGATCCCACCCCCAGGTGCATGGGCAGTGCCAGCCCCTGGGTGCGCAGCGTATTGGCATCTCTGCCCCTGGGCGCACGGCACAGGAGTGGCGCCGGCCCCGGATGTGTGGTATATGGTCAGCCCCACCCCTGGGCGTGCGGCACAGGAGCGGCGCCAGCCCCAAGAGTGCGGCTCACGGGTGGCGCCAGCACTGGGCACGTGGCATATGGGTGGCCCCGTCCCCGGTTTTAGAGTGGCCCTGCCCCGGGCACTCGGCAGCCCCAAAAGGTTGGGGACCACTGGTTTGTAACATGGTTGTGCTCTAAACTGGTTATAATCAGGGTGAGTGGCAACATGATTTACGTAAGATAAAATGGTGAATGAGAGAGGGGGCCAGGAATAAATTCCAGATTCAGTGTACTTATTCCTCTGAACTAACCAGTAATGACCTCCAGATCTTATTTGACAACATGGTAAAGGTGGATAAGGATTATCTCACATTTTTGTCTGGGGGGCAACTGAGGCAAAGAGGTTGTGATATGTCTGAGATCATACTTAAGTCAGAGGAGCTGGAAGTAAGGAATTCAACCTTCAGCTTCATGTTCTTTTTATTATTTCACAGTAGCCTACAAAGGAGGGGGCATCAGTTACAATTTCGTATTAAAATTATTTATTAAAACTTGCTGGACTAGGTAGGTTTATAATCTCTCTCTATATATAAAAAATGTTTCCTGTGGGACTACAGAGGGATGTCAGCACGTCACTCTGTGTCCCGTCAGCCCTCCCCCACTCAGCTGCCGGGGGTCCTTCCTCCCTCCCCAGTGCTCCAGGGGGCAGGAGCCACGTGGCCTGCCTGGTGCTCTGGAGAGGCGGGAGGGGGTTGGTGAGCATAGCGAGCGGGGGGGGGGGGGGAGGCCACAGCCCCCTAGTGTATATAAATATTGTTTACAAACATCACTGCTTAAGAATTGAAAAATTATTCACATCAACAGTGTTAAGCTACAATTTTCAGCCACTGTAGTGGGAATGTTGTGATTTTACGATACAAAAGTTTTGTTTCCAATTGCACAGTTATCTTATTGCTTGGACACAATGGAACATTATGGATTTTTTCCCCTCCACAAAGTAGCTTTGCAGGAGTAACCTTTATAGTTGGTACACATGTAGGCAGTCATAATTTCACTTTTTAGTTATTGACTTTTACCTTGAGTATCAATGGGGTGAGAACACAACAGACTGTGAAACTAAGGATGCTAAAAGTTGAGTAATTGACTAATCATATAGTTCATACAATTTGGATTGACGACATGATTAGTTGATAAGGGGAGGTGCTCTGTCCCCACTCGGTGCCAGTCCGGGAGTTAACCCTTTGCAGCTCTGCAGTTTAAATTTAGTTGGAGCCAGGTATGCGTGAACAGCCCGGCTCCTAATACGCTTGAGCTGCAGTGGAGGTAGCTCCTGGACCAGTCAGAGCTGGACCACTGTGGCTCTGCATTTTAAGTGTAGTAAGAGCTGTGAGGCTGTTAGGGGAGGTTCCTGGCTTGCGCTGAGTTTGTGAGCTACCCTGGCTGCAGCTCTGCAGTTTAAATGTAGTAAGAGCTGTGAGGCTCTTACTACATTTAAACTGCAGAGCTGCAGCCAGGGTAGCTCACAAACTCAACGCAAGCCAGGAACCTCCCCTAACATCCCCCTTTCACCCTCCCCCGGTTTCTGCCTCTGATAGAGACAGCAGCAGAGGGGGGAAGGCTGCACCGCGGAGACAGGGCTGGGGGGGAGGTCTGACTTTTAAGCCGGCTCCCCCCAGCAATAGCTGCTGTATTTTCCCCCTTTGTTGCTTCTGTATCGGGGCAGAAGCAAGTAGTTGAGTACTCGACTACTTGCTTACATTCCTATGTGAAATAAGGATGTTAAAGACTAGGTGACTATCCGATAAGCAAATGCTTATCAGATAGTCGAGTCTACTAGTCGGTTCCGTCCCCCCCCCGCCCCGCACTGCTTGTATCAGATAGAGGCAGCAAATGGAGGGGGGAGAGAGGGTACTTAAAAGTGGTAGTGTTGCACGGAGCCTGTTTCTGGGCTCTGTGCGGTACTACCACTTGGAAACACTGGGGCGGCATTTCAAAGGGGTAGCGCCACACAGCTGATCCTGGGCTCTGTGCAGCGCTGCCCCTTTGAAACGCAGCCTCGGTGTTTTGAAGCGGCAGCGCTGCATGGAGGTGACCCCGGGCTCCGTGTGGCATACTGTACATTTCAAAGGAGGAATGAGGAAGTGCCTATCCACTAGCTGAGTAGTCAATGGAAATTCCATCAACTACTCGACTAGTAAATCACTCGTTAGTTAACATCCTTAATGTGAAACTAAGAGGTTTTGGAGTTCTCATGCTGTTCTGAGATTACGATATAAGGGACACATCCTACTCCCTTTAAGTTACTTTATAAAAGAAAATAGGCTCATATTTTGCAACTGGGTAGTCCCCAGCTGACCCTGTGGTCGATTTCACACCTCAGTCCTGCAACTGCTTCATTGTAGATGCAAAGGTATGCAGGAATGGGTAGGGTCTTCAGAGGGGAAAGATTCTACATGTTATATGTGGATTGTGTCTCTGTATGCAAGGATTGTTTCATAAGCTTTATTTTCCTTCCTTTCTTGAAGGTAGTAAAGTATATGATTGCATTTTTATTTCTTTATAGGTTTGGGACAAAACTGAAAATGGGGATTGGCATTGTACTGCCAGCTGGAAGGTAAGCATTACTTAAGTATAATTAAGTATGGTTATGCTAGGGACTTCCCAGTATTTATTTAGTAAATCATTTTACTCAAGTATTTGCTGGCTTATACAGTTTTGTACAGTAGAAACTTCCCGATTTTCTTTTTACTAGTCTGCAAATCCAGTTATTCTAACTTCTAAAAGTCCATCAGTCTCAGACCACTTAAAATGTAAGCAGAGGCTTAATGAGGTTGTGTACTCTAGACTTCATTACATTTACTGATCTGTTTAGTAAATGTACAGCAATTTCAGCAGCCAGAACAGACAAGATACAATGGACAATTTTTGTTATTGTTGCACAGACTTTGTAATGTATCGCTGGGACTATTTTCTAGTCTCATTTAGGGATGTTAAAATACATGTATTTGTGTACAGTATGTAACCACTGAATATTTTAGAGATTACCCATTTACATGCTTGAAAGCAGGCTTCCCATGTGTACGGGCTTCTGCCTCCCCTTCCTCCATTACTGCTGTAACATGGAGGGGAAAGGTGGCTCCTCAGAAGCCGGTGCTTGTGCTGCTTTAAAGCCAGCTTGCTAGGAGCACCAGCTTCTGCCTGCCCCTGTGTTGCTTCTCTGTGGGAGGCAGCGGGGGGAAGGTGGCTCTGTGGGAGCTGGCATGTGCCAGGGGAAGGGGTGCAATTGGCGCACTGGTAGCTGGTTGGATGGCTCCACGGCATACAGAGCTAGCAGAGGGAGTGCGTGTAACCATGCTTATAAACCCAGGCTTATCAGTTAACCGTGTACAGTATATGTTGACATCCCTAGTCTCATGATGGGACATGAAAATGGAAGTGGTGAAAAGTTATTTTTTCAGCTGTTAAAAATAGAGTCCCTGCAAAGATACATTTGTATTCACATCTGATTTGCAAAAAAAGATCAGAGTGGCACTAGGGATGTTAATAGTCAGGGCTTGACAAATGATTCAATCTACTCACTCGTGGCGACTCGATTTTAAGCTGGTGGGGCTGTGCAGCGCGGCTGGCAAGCAAGGCTCGCCATTGCTTGGCGAGCCCTGTTAATAGTGCTTAGGAAGCTAATCAAGTTGATGATGGCATTTTCATCGACCACTCAAGTAGTGGTTCACTGAGGCTCTGACTTTTAAATGTAGTAAGAGCCTGGCGGAGATGCAGTGTCTGGGACCTGGCTCAAGCTGGGACTGTTCTATCCCGGCTTGTGCCATTACCTCCGCTGTGCCTCTGCCTCCCCTGCCTCCTGCAGAGATGGTGCTGGGAGGAATGGGATTTTAAGCCAGCTTCCCCCAGCACTGGCTCCTGCTCCCCTCTCTCCCCCCTTGCTCCCTCTGATACAGAGGTGGCAAGGGGCAAGCGACTAGTTGAGTAGTGACTTGCATCCCTAAATTACACGAGAGAACTGAGGTGGTCAACTTTTAAGTTTACTGTAGTTTGTATAATTGGAATTAGAATTACAAGATTTCTGCATGCTAAAGTTGGAAGCTCAGGTGAAGCTTGTGTAGTCCTTTCCTTCTAAGAAGGAAAGTAGGCAGTCCAAGAGACTTTACAAATGAGTAGCAGGCAGGAAGGAAGACAAGCTGTGGTCAGTATGGACTTCGGAGGAATATGTCCAGGAAGTCAGAGGTGGTGGCAGCAGTTTAAATTATAGTTCTAATTTGTGTGTCAAAACATATTGTTTAGCTTTTTAACCACTTCTCCAAATTTAGGGGTATATTGTAGTGATTTTTAAACTTGCAAGAAAAATCCAAGTACTTTATCGGTTAACTTACAGTAGTTGTTCTTAGCAGTGATTATGGAATTTTGAGCATGGCTTTCAGTAAGTAATATACTTCAAGAAGTATTCTAAAAGCCTTTTAGATTTGTTACTTTTAACTTTTACATCTGTAATCCTTTATTTCCCTTGAAAACTTGACGTTACTTAAAAGCAAGATATTAACTTTACATTTCCCATGATTACAAATTAAGTACATATTTAGCAGACTGTTTGTTTTTTTTATCTTCCAGACACACAGTGGGTCTGTGTGGCGTGTGACATGGGCTCATCCTGAGTTTGGACAGGTTCTGGCTTCCTGCTCTTTTGACAGAACTGCTGTAGTGTGGGAAGAAATAGTAGGAGAGTCGAATGATAAACTTCGAGGGCAGAGTCACTGGGTGAGACTTGAAATATTGTTAGTTTTGACACACACATACTTAGATTCTCCTGTTCTTTATGCTATCTCCTATTAATGGTTCAGCATTAAGATTTCAGCTGCAAAAACTCCAGAGTTAAACAGAGGATTGAACTTGGCTAAATCTGAAATTGTTCCAAACTGCAAGTTATTGTAATCTGGCGGAAGTTCTCTTTTCTTCAATCTATTTTCTACTCCCAAATAGAACTGGAGAGAGTGTCCTTTTCCATGGAGCTTTTCTGTTAAAATAGTCATTTATTTGATAATAGCGCTTGTTAACTTATGATTGTACTTTATCTATGCTAATTTTAAATGAATGGCTTGGTTTTCATCAAATAGACAAATAGATGTCAAGTGTCTCCTAACATCAAGCTGTGTCCTTTTTCTTAACTTCATTATAGAGTGAGACCTGCAGTTTTAAATATGTAACCGATTTTATATTACATATTTTTTTTTGCTGTCCCCTCTGTTAAAATATCCACAAAGGAAAAAATGCTTACCTTAAAATTGATGAATTCTGTGTAGCACATTAGACCCTTCCTATGCAGCTGGAATTCCTTACTTATGTAGGACAGCTACCACCTACCTCACAAACAATATACAGCCTATAACAATAAGTCTGGTACCCTTTGTTTTGATATTCAGCTCCTTTTTTGCTGCTACCAGATTTTAACATGCCAAGATTTTTGCACTGAAAATATTTAATTACTCTAAATATGATGGATGGGTGGAAATTTGAAGAGTTGACTAGGGATGTGAACAAATAGTGGACTAGTCTATTAACAAACAAGCTTATGCTTATCAGTTAATCTAGTCGATTACTTGCATTCCCTCCCTCCCCATGCTGCCTCTACCAGAGGCAGCAGTGGGGAGGGGGAGGAGGCTGCCATGGAGCAGCCTCTATCTGCAGTGAGCCTGGACCTGCTCTGGGCAGAGGCTGCTCCAGCAGCAACCCTTACCTGCAAGGGGCTGGGGCCTCTCACGGGTAGGGAGTGCCACTGCAAAACAGCCTCTGTCCACGGTGGTGTTGGTGCTGGCCATGGACAGAGGCTACTTTGGGACTGCTGCTGCTCTGTGCTGCTGACTGTATCAGAGGCAGCAGTGCAGGGACTCAGGCAGCCTGTCTGTGAGGGGCGTTAGTTTTTAAACTGTCTCCCTTGCAGACCAGCCCCTGTCTGGAACCCTGCACTTCAGCCTCTGATAGAGAGGCAGCAGTGCGGGGTGGTAGGAAGCTCCCTGGGCATAGGGCTGGATTGCACTGGCTGCTGGCCCTGCCCCTGGGGACTAAAGAATAGTGGACTAATGGCTAAGAATTCAGGTGGTTATTTGACTATTCAATTAACCTAGATAGCTAACATCCCTAGAGTTAACTTCTACCCAGGTGATACTTACAGCTTTTGGCACCTGAAAGCAGGTTTGGAACCTGACTTTGATGTGTTTGGTGCCGGACCATCAGGAGTGCCAGACCGTCAGATGCCGGACCAATGGAGTTTTACTGTACTATAGTGGCTACTGCTATAGCTAACTAGCCACACTCAACCGGCCAAATAGCCACATAGTTCAAGCCAACTAGCCACACTTTACCAGCCAAATAGCAACATGTGGTTAGTGTGGTGGACACCACAGCTCTAGAACCTGGGGCACTAGTATGTAGCAATTTATATGGTCACATATCTGCATCATAAACTGGTGACTAAAGAACAAATGCCTGTAACCATCCATCAGTTATTTAATGATTACTGCATTTATTTTCAGGTGAAAAGGACCACTCTTGTAGATAGTAGGACATCTGTTACAGATGTGAAGTTTGCTCCCAAACATATGGGTCTTATGTTGGCAACCTGTTCAGCAGATGGAGTAGTGAGGATATATGAAGCTCCAGATGTTATGAATCTCAGTCAGTGGTCATTGCAGCATGAAATCTCATGTAAACTAAGCTGCAGTTGCATTTCTTGGAATCCATCAAGGTAAGTTTTATATAGCATCATTTAGATAGGTGTAAAGAATGAAGGAAGGAAAAGTCCAAAGATTAGTTTATCTAAAACTTATTCATTCAGTAAAATCCAAAAGATTTTTGTCAGGTCTAGAGGAAAACATAAATACGAAAGACTTTGATATAGTTTGGCTCAATTAAATTGTGAGAGTTTGAGAAGAAATGATGGGGGGGAGGCATCTCTACATTAAGCTTGTCTAAAGCTTTATTATTAAGGACTATTGAGCCCTTTCTTTGAGAAGGTCTCTTGTGTTCTTTTCAGCAGGCCTTTGATATTTAACTGGAGGAAGCTCTTTGGGCTATAGAAATATCTTGAGTTTCATGAAACGCCATTCAGATTTGTCTGAGATATATAGTGTTAAATACTGCCATTTCCTTTTGCTCACTTCTGTTCCTCAGGAAAACATGCTAAGTCTGCCCAAATCACTGAACATTATGAGGCCAGGCTGATGTCACTACTAAAGCAGTAACACGTGCCGAACAGGAAATTCCAGTGACCTTGCAAAGCAGCCTTTGGGGAAGGAAGAGGGCCTTAAGAGAGGCGGTGTAGGCTTATTCAATAAATCCTACATGGCTCTAGGAGCGCATTAGCTGCATGTGACTTGTGATGGGACAAGAACTCCTTGATCCCACCTTAGGAGAGATGGAGTGAGAGACAAGAAGGTCCTTACTAAGCTACCAAGAAGGGAGCTTGGGGTAGGAGACTGGAGTGCAGGAGGTGGAGTTGGGTCTGAGAGGGAGTTTGGGTGAAGGGGTTGTGATCTAGGACAGGGTCTTGGTGTGCAGGATTTGGGAGGGGATATGGTTTCAGGAGAGGATTCTGACCTGGGGGAGGGATGTGAGACTTACTGGAAGTGGGATGAGAGGGTGCAGAGAGTTTGGGTGGTGTCCTGGGGAGGTAGTTGGCAAAGAGAAATGAGGGTGGAGTGCCAGAAGCAGGCTCTGGATGGAAGACACTTACCTAGGTGGCTCATAGGAACCTGAGGCAGGCTCTCTGCCTGTTGGCTGCAGTCCAGAGCTGGTCATAAGGGCTGGTTGCTGCTCCATGTGGCTCTGCTCTGGGTGTGGGGAGGGAGAAGGCGTTGCTCCCTGCCTCTGCCCCCAGCAAAATTTCTCAGCTCCTATTGTCTGGAAGCTGGCCAATGGGAGCTGAAAGATTTTGCTGGGAGGGGCAGAGTCAGTGTGTGAAGCCTCCGTCTCCTTCTCCAGTGTCCAGATCAGAGCGCTGCCAGCTGTTTAAAGCAGAATGAACTGCTCTGTGCCTAAGGGTTCTGGTGAGGCAGCCTTGGGCTGCATCTTACCCACCCCTGCTCTAGACCCAGCTCATGACACCAGTCTCTTTGGGGTGTGGGGATACATGGGGCAAGAGTTGCTCCAATGCCAATCATAAGGATTGCGGGAGCCAAACAGGACTACACTGCTTTTGATTTTTTTTTTTCACCCCTAGCTCTGGCAATCCACTCCTCCTTTTGGGAAAATAGCTGGCTCCAGGAGACTAATGTACTTAGCTGTATAGCTTACATAGTGGTAATCTGTGTTTCTGTTCTGAAGATTCAGGTTTAAACACTCCTGATTGATTGTGATGTGCAAGTTGTTAAAGTTACAAACAGTTTATTTTACCTTTTAATTTATTTAAAAACAAATTCAAAAACCCCTATGAAATTATGTACCAAATTAAGTAATTAAAATTATTTAATTTGCAAAAGACAAACACAAGTTAGGACATGGTCAGTTTATAATTACAATTCTAATTCTAGCTCCATGTGTATATGCTTTAGGGATGTTAAATTTAGATTAATTGTCTAATCGAATAGTTGATGTAATTTGCATTGACTAGTCGAGTAGCTGATAAGGGCACCTCTGCCTTTGAGCAGCCCAGGCCAGCTGGGGATTCTCCTGCTGGCCCTTTGCTTCCCGCAGCATTTCAAAGTGGCAGCGCCACATGGAGCTCAGGGTCAGTGAAGGAATCCCCAGCTGGCCCTGGGCTGTATGTGGCATTTCAAAGCAGCAGCACTGCACAGAGCACAGGGTCTAGTCCTGGGCTTCACGTGGAACTACTGCTTTGAAGCATCCTCCTTCCCCTGCTGCTGCTTTCTGATAGAGGCAGCAATGAGTGGAGGGGAAGGGACTATAAAACTAGTGTGTCGACTATCTGATATGCATTTGCTTATTGTATTGTTGGCTAGTCGTTCACATCCCTAGTATGCATTAAATGATAGTCGTCAGTTCTATGCTTCTTTTTCCACAGGGACCTTGCCTCATTCAGTGAGGAAGATGGACGTTCTAGGGGACAGAATTCTAATTGCACAGGGAATTGAAAATCTGTTAGTTGTAAACTTTTGAATGCTTGACTTCGCAGTCTAACAAACTTAAAAAAAATGTTTTTGTCTGTAGTACTTAAATAAATTGTGCTGTGCACAATAGTACTTTGTAAATGTAATGGTATTTATTTTTCACTTGTAGCTCTCGAGCTCATTCTCCGATGATAGCTGTAGGAAGCGATGACAACAGTCCAAATATACTGGCTAAGGTTCAGATTTATGAATACAATGAAAACACCAGGTAACTTAAGGAATAAACTACTACAGTTTCATATGTATGAACTGATCAGTTAACCACACGCCTCATTTGGACCCCAGTTAACCACACACCTCATTTGGACCCAGAAATATACAAGCAAGTAGCAGCAGAGGACGCTTTCTCTCCCCCCCTCCCCCCCCAAGCAAATAAAGTACAGTATTGTGACATGGAAATTACTAAGAAAAATGCGTTTTCTGCATTTTGTTTTACATAGTTGAGTTTCAAAGCTGTATTAAGTTAATGTTCAATTATAAACTTGAACCGTCATAACGTTTTCGTTTTGTTTAGAGTTGCAAATATTTGAGTTACAATCTCTACTCCTGGGGCATTTGTAACTCTGAGGTTACAAATCTGATGTGATGGGTTTAGAATGGCTGTTTGCTGGTTTATAACAGTGTGGTAGTTAAATAGTTTTTATTCTTGTGAATGCATAGAAGTAGAAAATACACTTTTGAGTAACAAAATACTGCATCTTTGTAGCTAATGCATATGTTCCTGTATCCTGGAATGGGTAGAAGAATCATTTCAGAATGTTGGCTGATGTTACACATCATGATCATGGACCATGACTAGTGCTGTCATTCCAAACACACAAACCCCAGGAGTGTCACAAAGAATTTTCATAGAGAGATCTGAGGCTCCAGTCGTGCACAGATTTACTTAATGCACTTAAAGTTAAGCAGATATATAACTCTTGGCAAGATTAGGGCCAAGATTTAAATAGTCCAGTGCTTGAATTCTTGTTTTTAAATGCTAATATGAACAATGAGTGTTACATCACTACCTTTTAAAAATGTTTTTAAAATGTAAAATATTTTCAGCTGATGGTAGAAAGTCCTTTGAATAATCAACATTCTTTAAAGACTATTAGGAAAGCATTAGATTTGTTAAATTAGGCACACCAGTAAGAAAATGTGTGGATGCTAATGTGAAGCCTTAATTTTATGATAAAACTATTTAATTTTGAGATCACATATATTAGAATTTCTGCCTCATTCAAGAGGGTCCTGAATAGTGCATGAGGCAGGATTCATACCTTGTTCTGGACCAGATTTTGTCTGAAATGACAGTAGAGCAAATGTAGTTTTTTCTAATAAAGCAGACTTGGGTCCTAGTATAATGGTACTCGCACAACAAATGAGGCAGTCAGAAGTTAATTGTTGAACACAGATGATGATGATTTCTAATTTATAACTATTAATACTTGTTTTTAATTTGATTACTGGTCCCTTCTCTGTACAATACTTCCCTCTGTTATCTCCATGTTGTTTGCATCACTGGCTATGATGTCAGCATTCATGAAATGAATAACCTGTCTGTTGCTCTTCAGGAAGTATGCAAAAGCAGAAACTCTTATGACAGTCACTGATCCTGTACATGATATTGCATTTGCTCCGAACTTGGGAAGATCTTTTCATATTTTAGCTGTAGCTACCAAAGATGTACGAATTTTCACACTGAAACCTGTGAGGTGAGCTTTTGAGATTCTTAACATAAAAGCATACTGGGGGACTGTGCCCTCTGCTTGCTACACTCACCTACCTCCCCCCGACCGCTTTCGCTTCACTGAGAGAACCTATTGAGGTTGACAAGATGATGACATCATTCTGTCACCCAGCAGGAACATTGTCATCCATCAGGAAAAGCATTTTATATAGATATGGGGGGGTGGGGGGGGGGCAGGGACATAGTCTTGTGCTGATATGCTTTGGTGATGGAAGAAAACATCAGTAATTTAAGCCTATCCAGAAAGAACTGCTCTTAGCGGATGACACTAAGCTAGGGGGAGAGGTAGATACACTTGAGGGCAGAGATAGGGTACAGAGTGACTTAGACGCATTGGAGGATTGGGCCACAAGAAATCTGATGAGGTTCAACAAGGACAAGTGCAGAGTCCTGCACTTGGGACGGAAGAATCCCAAGCATAGTTACAAGCTGGGGACCAACCAGTTAAGTAGTAGTTCTGCAGAAAACGACCTGGGGGTTACAGTGGATGAGAAGCTGGATATGAGTCAACAGTGTGCCTTTGTAGCCAAGAAGGCAAATGGCATATTAGGTTGCATTGAGAGGAGCATTGCCAGCAGATCCAGAGATTTCATTATTCCCCTTTATTCGGCTCTGGTGAAGCCACATCTGGAGTATTGTGTCCAGTTCTGGGCCCCCACTACAAAAAGGATGTGGATGCATTGGAGAGGGTCCAGTGGAGGGCAACCAAAATTATTAGGGGGCTGGAGCATATGACTTATGAGGAGAGGCTGAGGGAGTTGGGTCTGTTTAGTCTGCAGAAGCGAAGAGTGAGGGGGGATTTGATAGCAGCCTTCAACTTCCTGAAGGGAGGTTCCAAAGACGACGGAGAGAGGCTGTTCTCAGTAGTGACAGATGGCAGAACAAGGAGTAGTGGTCTCAAGTTGTGGTGGGAGAGGTCCAGGTTGGTTCTTAGGAAAAACTATTTCACTAGGAGGGTAGTGAAGTACTGGAATGGGTTACCTAGGGAAGTAATGGAGTCTCCATCCCTAGAGGTGTTTAAGTCTCGGTTTGACAAAACCCTGGCCGGGTTGATTTAGTTGGGATTGGTCCTGCCTAGAGCACGGGGCTGGACTTGATGACCTTCTGAGGTCTCTTCCAGCTCTGTGATTCTATGTTATATACAACCAATAAACTACCACAACAAAATTTTCTTTTACATGTCTCAGTACTTGTCTGAGGAAAATATTGTTTCATACCTTCTTGGCAAACATAGCTGATACTTTTTATTTTCTTGTTCAGTATTAGGAACATTTATCTTACAATACAAGTATATGCAGAATTTTTACTCATTTTTTTTTCTAAACAGGAAAGAATTGACATCTTCTGGAGGCCTAACAAAATTTGAAATTCAGATAGTGGCTCAGTTTGATAATCACAATTCCCAAGTCTGGCGAGTGAGCTGGAACATTACAGGCACAGTGCTTGCATCATCTGGTGATGATGGCTGTGTTAGGTTGTGGAAAGGTAAGAGTTCTGTGGGGCACGCATTTTAGATTGCTTTGTCAAATGCTGAAAGATTAAAGATTGACCTGTAGTTATGGGGAAATTGATTTATTTCCTGGAATGCATATTCCTTTGAATTAGTTTGTGGACTGTAAGTGTTTTTGAAATACATGTAAAAAGAAAAAGAATCTTACAGGCTTTGATTCAGAGCACAGTAAGAGCCAACAGAACTTGTCTTGTAAATTTTTCAGATAAAGTAGTAGAAGTCATTGTGCCCTTTTATCTTATGAACTTGTCTGCTGCAGTGAGGAGTAAATATTAGATGTATGCAAAACTCTAAAATACGAAAGTTACCATTTCTGTTGCTGTCTTCCGTCGGTGGCAGAACAGTGAAAAATCTACTTTCTCTAGATCTTGAACAGTACAGATACTTAATCTTCAATGTGCCCAGCTAGTACTTTGTAATGTTATGAGTATTAACATTTTTGTATGTAATAATTTATTGGAAAGGTAAACTTTGTCACTTGTATATTTCAGATTTATTGTACATTGACATTTTTAAGCTTAATAAAGTGGAAATTGCAAAAAATAGATGTATTCAAAGTGACAGGAAAAATTAATCATTTCCATCATTCACGGACTTCCATTCGGTCTGTCAGTTGGCGGACCCAATAATGTAGATTTGAGAGAGAGATTTAAGGACTCTGGTCTGTATAGATACCTTTCACAAGAACTTAAATATCAGACAAAGTGGTGGATGGGAAGAGAATGTCAGACATTTCAAGAGCTAGATCTGAAGTGGTCCTAAAATTGACATAGCTCCTTTGAGTTCATGGGTGCTTCACAGTATTACACAAGCTGACAATCTGCCCAAAATGTTGTAACCCTATCAAATGCTCTTAGGGATCTTAGGGTCGGAAATAAAAAGTTACTTCTTATATCTTTGCAGCTAACTACATGGATAACTGGAAGTGCACTGGTATATTGAAAGGTAATGGGAGTCCAGTCAATGGTGGTTCTCAGCAGGGAATGTTTAATACTTCCATAGGTTCAGCCAATACAAGCCTACAGAATTCATTAAATGGATCAGCTGCTGGCAGGTAGGCTAACTTTTACGTAGACCTTAGTATTTCTGAATACACTTAATTTCTGTGAACCTACTCCACTCTGTTCCCTCTCATTTTGGTTGTTTCTCTTATGTTTGTGTGGTACAATTTTTGTATGGCACAAGTGATTTTTTTCCCGTTACACTAAGATTTAGAAAAGTGATTAATTTTGCATCTGTAACGCAATCATAGATTCCAATGTATAGCAGATATTCTTTTTCAGGGCTCTGTGTATTCTGCAGCGCAATGGGACCAAATTCCACAGCAGAAATTTCCAAATTCTGTGGCAACATGATTTTGTACTATTACTGTGAAATATCTTTCATTTCCATTCTTATGCAAATGCACCTTTGGTTCATAGTTCAAAATATTCATTCACATAAAATTCAGTGATTATTTTTGAGGATGGGTATCTTTCCTATGCTCTCCAGGTGGCCTGGCTCCACAATCCAAGCCTTGGCTCCCGCGATGTTGTCCAGGAGGCCCAGCTCAGAAGCTCCTTTCCTTCTGTGTACTAGGGAAGGGGGAAGCTTGTAGCCTGCTTCAGCGGGTTATCTCCCAGATTTCTCAAGTGTCAGCTGTTGCTCTGCTATCCTGGCAGTCCAGCTGGCCAGCCTATGCTCCTGGCTCCTCCTTCTCTTGGCTGTAAGCTGAACTCCAGCTTTGGCCCTCAGTGGAAGAGTGCAGGGATCATGCACTATAATATAATTAACTTTCCCTTGTGGGGAAGGCTAGAGAGCCAAGAGGCAGCTGCAGACCAAATCCCAGGAGGACAGGAAGACAAAAATCAGCTGGTTGCAGCAAAAGTGTTGAACTTGATATCATCTTGCAAAAATGCTATTAACTGCAGCTGTGGAATTGTAGACTCCACAGGGCCCTGACTCGGATGGGACAGTTTACAACTTTAGCGCTTGTTGTTTCAGGCTCTCGGCAGACTCAGGCAGCCACTACTGCATTGGTGTATGTTTCCTTGATATGTTTCCAAGGTTATCTCCACAATTCTAAGGACTAGAAACATACTTAAAAAAAGAGAAATGTTCAATTCTTGTTCATAATTCTGCAGGAGGGTGAATTCCACTTTGAAGTCTACAGCCATGGAATCTCTGACTATACTGGGCCCTGTCCTTTATGATAGAGCCGTATTATGTGCAAAAGTATTTATCATCTTTGCTTTGTGACTATATTGGGTTGAAAGTGTAAAAATCATACTTAGAACATGATTTCGTGATTTTTAAGTTGAATAAAAGCAAAGCAATATATTGACTATTGACCAAATTAGATTGGACCACCATTAGTTTGCTTTTAGACTACGCCCTGACAATACATTGTACATTTACACAGCAAAGGATAGTTAAACTATAATATTGCAATCTTTTGAAAATGAACTTTTATCAGAGTAAGTACATCACTTAGGCTTTCCATACTCTGGGTTAGTTATAAAAATAGTTTTGGAATGATTGAAACATGAAAATAAATGACTAGAAAACTCACTCAGTAGTGCTGTGTTCTTATTGTGTTTATAACCACCTGTGTCTAGATTTGTGATGCATTTTCCCTTCTCCGTTTGTATTATGTCCTTTTTAACAGAAAACAGAGCTGATATCAACCTAACTGGAGTAACTTTGCTGTTTTGCTGCTTGTTGCATGCACACAGGAATGGAAAGACAACTCCTTTTTCCCCTCCCCAACGCCGTTTGAGCTCTCCCAAGACACCAGCAGGCTGATAACTACTAAACGCAATTCAAAATGCCTCTTTAAAATTACACTGTATACTGTTTTTGTACTACTCGCTGTTGAAACTTCTGAAAGAGGGATAATTGGAAAGGGTTCTTGTTGAGACAAATTGCCATCAAAAATGATTTTCCACCCAGGAAAGCTCATGAATCTAAGGGATTAGTGTATATGGTTTAAAAGGATTGTTGTCCTTAGCTGGGTTGGGAGGAGGAAGAAGACTGCATAATGATTATTAAAGTGAGTTAATTAAGATTGTTTTGAGTAATTTTTGTTTGTAGTGTTAAAATATATAATTGATTCTTAAACATTACAGCTTTGTGATTACTTCTTAATATACTGCAATGTTAGTCTTAAAGAAATCAGATTACAGTGTGATTTGACAACTGTACAGATAATAGTTTAACTTAGTGTGGTGTTGCTTCATTTATAAATTCAAACTACTTCAAAGAAATATTTTGTAAGTACTGTCATGCTTCATGCTCACTAAAATACTTTTTAAAATATATGCTAGTATGTTCCTATAGTGTGATTCCATAGAATAATTGATTGCATCAGCACAACATTCTGAAGTGTACAGTAATCACCTAAATTCAGATCAACATACATCTTTAACTGTGTATTGTCCCAGGATTGTATTATTTGTCCACTCCATTCTGTAAATATTCTCAGAACAAAAAAACAAGATAGGTAATGTCTACAGATACTCTAATAGTTATATTAAAATACATAAATATTACGGGTAAATCATAATAAGTTAAATAAGAATGACATGGCATTTTCTGAGCATTGTGGTTATCAGAAAACTTTAGCTTGTTCTGAGGTTTCTGCAGAAGTATGTAAATACATAACAAGATTGTATTTAATTGAAAAGACTCATTCTTTGTAAATGTATATTGTTATATCTAAGTATTGTAAAAACAATCTGATGTTTTTACATATGGTCTAGTAAATTGCAGTAAAATTCATCTGGATTGGATGCAATGCAGCATATGTACTTGCATAATATTTAATGTCTGCCTGGTGTTGCAAATGAAGCATTATTAAAAGCTGTTAATAAGTTGCATGAATTCTAGGAGGCAGTGTGCATCAATGATTCTGATGACTGCTACAAGATCATTTTGATTTACAAAGTAACATTTCTTTGTAAAATGCATATTAAGAATGTATTTACAGTATTCTTTGTGAGGCTTTCAGTGGACAAGAGTATACGTTTTCCTTTCAAAAACAGTTTCAAGACTTGTTCAATCTTGTTTTTAATTAGAACCCTAATTTCTGCTGTTATGTTTCATTGGTTTTGGCATGGATATACTAAAGCTTTGTTTTTCCAGCATGTCTTTCTCCCCTTTGGTTTTCCTAGTATTTACTACTTTTCTCTTTTTTTTTTGTTTTTGTTTTTGTTTTTTTTGTTCTGGTGTTTTTGTTCCTGTCTTCATTGTTTGTTTCAGGTATTTCTTTCCCCCTCTGGATTCCCCACGGGCTGGATCAAGATGGTCCAGTTATGCCCAGCTCCTACCTCCTCCTCCTCCTCTGATAGAGCGCTCTTGCGATGCTGACACTGCCAACCTCCAGTATCCTCGTCCAAGCAGACGATATATCTCTCAGCCTCTTAACCTTTTACCTGAGAATGAAGGGATTTAAACATACATATTTAAAATAAATACTAAAGGGCCTTATTCAGATGGTTGTAAATGCTTCAGTTTTTGGCTGCTTTCATTTTTCACTTTTCCTCCTAAGATTTTCAAAAATCAGCTTTCTTGCATGATTTGGATCCTAATGCTTATGCATCAAAGGAATATTAGCTCTATTCTTCAGTAGCCTTTGATGAACTGTGACTACATATAAGCAAGCAGTGTTAACAGTGAGCTATATATAGAATAGCTGATTTCAAAGTGCCTATCTGGTAATTGGGTTTTTTGTATTTGGTTTCTTGTTGTCTTGAGTTTGTTATAGAGCATATCACGTCAATAAATGTCATCACAATTAAACATGCTTTCAAGGAATTGTTCGAGAGTTCTAAAGAGTAATTGGAATTGACATCTAAAATAAATGAAAATATTCCTGTTTACTACAGCAGAAGTTGAATTTTTTGTATGATTCATCATTTGTTAGACTTTTCCACGTTGTTGCATAAAATAAACTATTTAAATTTTATAATTAGGTTAATTAAACTTATTTTAAAAAGTTGATTAGTTGGCTCCTTTTTTCATCAAAGGAATACTATTATGACAAGAGGCTTCTGGATGCAAATATCCAATCTATCACACCCACTTGCAATGGGGTAGATGTGGGCAAATTAAACAATGTTTTCTGTAGACATTTTAAAACTCTGCATTTAGTATAATGTATCTTTTTAAATACTAAAACAAAATGTGGCTGTTAGTATGTAAGACCTAGAAGAGCTTGCTGATTGTGATTACTATTAGGACCACCACAAGTATTTTCTGAATCTTTTACTGGCTTACGATGCATAAAGATCTGAACGTAAGAGAGGCTTTTTTCCCTGTTTTTTTTTTAAATTAGAAATTGAGGTTTTATATGAAATCTTATCAATGGGATTTTTGCATGAAAAGTAGAGAAGGGAGAACATTTTTAAATAGAGATCACTGATTTGACAAAGTCAGTAATAAGCACTTTACATAACATATCTTAAAAGATTACATGCCTGGATTCCTTGTCAGATGAAGTGCAAGGCACATTAGAGATACCCTTGTGTTGACAAGCAAATATGGGGAAGTCTGGCTTTGACATGCCTGATAGCTAAGATTTAAACACCAAAAAAGCAGGGAAAAAAAGTTAGATCTTTGTATGTTGCGGTACCAAAAATGGCCCAAACCCAATTGCCAAGAAATCATTAACATATAATCTTTAAGCCTACAATCTAGCCCATTTTAACTTCTTGTAACATAATATAGCTTTATTAAAGATTTGGATTGCAATTTCTTTCTGCCGCACTCAAAACACTTTAACATTGTGTGAATATTCCTATTCATCAGAGGTTCTGCTCCCATTTGTAAGATTAACCATCTGCAGCAGTGTTTGTACAATTGAAAACTACTGCTTGAATATGCCTTTTCGTTACAGCTCCTATTCACTTTATTGATAGTGGGGAAAATAAAGAAATAACAAAAACCAAAAAACACTGTGCTCTTTGCTATCCACTACTTAATGTATAGCCTCATGATAACTGACATGCTAGTATAGAAGAGTTTAAAATTTTAGTATGTAAATTAACCTGAGTACACCCCTACTTGAGTATTTTTTAAATAAAGTGTGCCCATTTGACAATGCAAGACTAAAAATGTGTGCTAGCTTAATGTTTTCTAATACTGGTGTAGCAAAAGTATGATACGCATGCACAGGTGCTTGTGCAGCATTTGGTGAAAGGTTTATGTACAAGTTCTGCATGATGATTTAAGTTAGGCATATTTTATTTGCCAAATTAACAATACAATCATGCTAGCTTTTCTTAGTTTGAGAATTTATTTTAAAAAGCCTGTTAGTGAGCATGTAACAGGACAGACCAGTCAAAGTTTTTCTGATACAAGTTCCTTACTGGGCATACTAATACCAAACTATGAATAACTCATGTACACTACAGAAACTTATTTCCCACACTCCTCAGAAGCAATGCGGAGGTCGGTGGGAGTCAAATCTAAGGAAGGAAGAATTGATAGAAGTAACTGGGGAGTGAAGCTGGAGAATTGTTGGCTGTGGACAGATGAAGTTTTTTGCAGGGGAGAAGGCGTGTTAGGGAATTGGGGCACTTTCCTTATGCTGCAGTTGACTCATTTCTGCCCCCCGGTCTGTCCCATTCAGTCAGGCACATCTGCCCTGTCCCTATGTATTCTTGTACCTTCACTCAGCCACCCTTTCTCCCTGTTCCAGTATGTCCCTGAACCATCTCTTCCCATATGTCCCTTGCACTCTTTAACTACCCTTTGTCCATGTGAGCCTGTACAACCCCATTCATACTGCATCTCATAGTGTCCTTGCATTCCTACTCTACCCCTAGCACAGTGTCCCCATCCTATTTTGTTATAACCCAGTGGTGTGTACCCTGCTCTGTCTTCCCTGTATCTGTGCCTTCTTACCTGGCTCCACAGGAAGGGTGCAGTGAGGAAAACAGTCTCCACAGCAGTCCCTCATGGGTGAAAGGTGTAATTGCAGTATCTCCCAGGCAGAATGTTTTTTTTTTGGGGGGGGGGGTGTTGGAGGGGAGGAGGAGGTAGAGACAAAAGTTTGGTGCACTACAGTAGTGCAGAATTTCACCAGAAGTAACTAGTGTTGTCAGAACAGATGGAACCTCCCATCAGGGGCTGTCTAGATGGTACTGGGTCCTGCTGTGAGGGCAGGGGACTGGACTCAGTGACCTCTCAAGGTCTCTTCCAGTTCCAGTGTTCTGTAATCATCTACAGGGTGGAAATGTGGCTAGAACTTTTGGGTACATCTACACTGCAAGCTTTTTGGCAAGAGTTCTTGTGCAAAAGATCTTCCACAAGAGCGTATCCACACTGCCATGTGCTTTTGCGCAAGAGCGTCCATGGCAGCGTGGATGCTCTCTTGCGCAGGAAAGCTCTGATGGCCATTTTAGCCATAGGGGTTTCTTGAGTAAGAAATTCATGTTGCCTGTCTACACTGCCTTCTTGTGGAAGAACTCTTGCGCAAGAGGGCTTATTCCTCATGGGAAGAGGAATAACTCTTCCAGAAGAAGCCCTGTTTTCTGACGCTGTACTGTAAATTTACTTGCGCAAGAACATGCGTGCAGTGTAGATGCTCTGCAAGTTTTTGCGCAAGAACACTTGTTCTTGCACAAAAAGCCTGCAGTGTAGATGCAGCCATAGTGTGTAAAAGCAGAAAGGGTGAGTGTGAGGTAGTTTAGTGGAAACTGTACTCTTCTAAAACTATAACTGCTGAAGATGAACTTTTGTTCATTTGTCCTAAAATACTATTTTGCTTGTTCTTCATACATAACGGCTGCAGAGACTGCAGCTCCTCGTGTGCATTACATTATACTTTTCATTTCCTATAGTGCTACTGAATTTGAGTGGTTTTGTAATATTTAGTCCTAAAAATATAACTAGTAATCTAGTCCAAGAAGTATTTTCTGATGGTACACAGAAAGCTGGCTGCTCATAGGGTGTTGGTTCTTGAGAAATTAAAGTGGAAGGAGGGGGAAATGAAATGTTGACCACAAGTAAACAGGTTTATTTTCTTAAAATAAACAGACAAAACATGTGGAACTAAGACATACAAAATATGGTAAATATTTAGGAAAGTAATATTTCAAATGTAATTGATTTAGCAACCATACAAATGTTTTGTGCTCATAAAGAGGTGGCAATGACAGAGCAAGGAAAATTAGAAAAAAGGGCCTAGTAACATGAGACCTGCATTATGAAAAAGGTGAGGAATCTCTCTAATATCATTTGCCTACCTAAGAACTTCTAGATTTGTTTTTCTGGCATAGATTCTCAAATTGCTCTAGACCAGTGGTCCCCAACGGGGTACCCACGGGGGCCGTAGCGCCCTCCGGGGCATTTATGTGTGCCCGCTGAATGATCTGGGGTGGTCCCGCCCCCGGCACGCAGCGCATGCGCAGTGCTGGCCCTGCGCGTGCGGCGCATGGGCGACCCTGCCCCGGGCGTATGGCACGTGCGATGCAGGCCCTGGGCGTCTGGCATATGGGCGACCCCGCCCCTGGCCTCCCGGCACATGTGCAGCCCCACCCCCGGGCGCCCAGCAGCGCTGAAAGGTTGGGGACCACTGCTCCAGACTAACCCCAAGAAAACTTCAGCTTTCCCTTCTAACCTTCAAGACAAGAAAAGGAAGGTGGATGAGATACTCCATTTCCCCCAATCCAGTTTTGAATACACTCATTCTTGTATATTTATACTATTATTGCCCACTACTGTAAGTAATGCCAGGTTTATGGCTATACAGTCATGTTGCTTCTTAAAGCGTGCTGTCGATAGAAGATAAGCCCTACCTATAATATCCCCCCCCCCAAATCTAAATTTTTCATGGCAAAACAGATGCTCTGAGGAACCTACATGAGTTTGAAAACTTGACATGAAAATTTCCTTTAAAATACAACTTTGGGAAGAAAAACCCTTAATGTAAAACTGGGTCTAAAAATGACACCTCACATTTTTTGATAAAGAACATGACTATTGTGCTTCTGGGACTCTCTGCCTAAGTATGTTATCAATTGAATAAGTAGCAGCTTTTCATTGTTAGATATTTTCTTAAGCCTTCTGTTTTACTTAGTCACTAGTCCAAAAGTTCTTTGTGTAGACTCCTATGTCAGGAAGGATACTATCAATTGACTTTGATTCTTACCTGCTTCATTTTAACTACCCAATCTTCAGATACTTACAGGTTCTCGCTAGCTCCCTGTCACCCCCGTCCCACTCCCCGCCCCTTCTCTCCTATTTATTTTGGATCTGCACATCCTAAAATCAAAACTCCGGTCATCTGAAGAAGGGGGCTGTGCCCACGAAAGCTCATGATACATCTACATGTTTTGTTAGTCTATAAAGTGCTACCAGACCATTTGTTGTTAAAATCCAGAAATTAAAAAAACCTTGATGTGCCTGCAGTAAGAACTGAAACATTTATTTCAAGTTTTTTTTTACTGTCAATTTTAATGTTAACAAAACATTAATCTGACAGGTTGAGAGTCTCATAAGTTTGTGTGTGTGCTATACATACTGTTGAAAGGTGCGTGGCAATTATTTTTTTAGCTTTTATATCAGGTATGCAGTTGTGTGTTAATTCTGGCCCATCTCGTGATAGGTTTGGTATCCTAAAAATGTGCTTTTATGCAATCTGGTCACTGATGCAGCTGGCACAGCTAGCCAGTTCTAGAAATGTCTTTAATTAGGAGGAGAATATTTAACTCCTACCAGCAGCAACTCAGAGGATGCTTTACATCAATGTAGGGAGCCTTTTTTTGGGTCAGTGGCTGCTAACCAACAGCGATAACATTTTGGGGGGCTCACAGTGAGAGAAAAAACACAGGCACACACAAATTCCACAAAACACTTCATGTGGTATGCTGTTCTTGTTTTCTTAGAAGGTTAGTGTGATGTCTGAGTTTGCTTTTTGCAGGGAAAGGGCTGAGGATGTGTGCTTCCCTACCCTACCACTCCTGCAAGGGATTTCCACCCCATTGCTAGCACTGTGTGGCTGGGGCTACCAGATACCGTTCCCTGCTGAAGCCACATATACAGGGAAGGAGTGCTGGGGCTTGCCCAGCTGTGGGCCACCCCTTCCTCCCTAAAGACACCCCCATGCAGGGCAAGGATTCTGGTGCTTCCCTCCCACTCTGAGAACAGATTCTCCCCTCTCCCCGGTCCTTCCTCTGTTCCCGCCCTTCTCCTTCCCAGCAAAAGGAGTTTTACCAGCTTTTGCAGCTGCAGGAGGCTGGAAAGCAGCTCCAGCCTTTTTCACTGCCACCTTAGGGAAACGCCGCAGCGCTCCAGCCCATGGAGCTTCTCCCTCCCCCCCCCCCAGATGTGCGCGGGCCTCTCCCAGGTGCAGGAGAGGGACTGGAAGTATCCGGCGGCGCTGCAGGGGAGGCTCATGGTGCTTAAAGCAGCGCGCAGGCTAGAGGTTCCCCCCCTCCCTTTACATGAAAGACAAAGTCAACCGCAGCCTCGCGCCGCTAGTCGGCGCCCTTGCGCAGGGTCGGACTGTGTCTGTTTTCACTGCAGGCAGCCCCGGCCGCTCTCCGCTGGCTGCCACGGGGCCCTCCGCGGGCATCCGCTCCGCTCTGACGTAAGCCCCGAAGTTTTCCCGCCCTCTCCCCCGGCAGGTGTCACTCACAACAGCCTGGGGCGGGGTTTATGACGTCACGCCTCTCGTTTTCCTCACCCTTCCCCAATCACAAACTTAGCCCCGGCTTTCATTTTTAAACCTGAGCGGCCAAGGGCCAGGTCCCGCTTTTTTTTTTTTTTTCCTTCAATTTTTCCGGATTCTTTGGCCCCGCCCCTTGAGCCTCCGGACCCGCGCGGGCCGCCTGACGCTGCTCCGCCCCGAAGGTACAAAAAGAGTCGCGGAGGAGGGAGGGAGGGAGGGGCGTCTGTGACCGCGCGCCCCGGGGGCGGGGCTGGGTGCATGCAAGTGGGAGGGGTCTCGCGCGGCTGCCGCGGGCTGCGCTGGGTGTCTCGCGCACAAATCCGGCGGGGCGGTTGCAGCGCCCGCCTCCTTCTCCCGCTGCGCAGGGCTGGGTGAGCGAGCGCGGCGGAGGGGGGGAGGGTTTGAACTTGTGGCGGTTGCGGGGCCGGGCTGCTCCCGGCAGGAAAGTGTCGGGTCCCGGCTGCTGCTTTCTCTCGCCGGGAGTGTCTCAGCCCCGGGCGCACGCGGCAAAGGCCGAGCTCTCGGGGAGGCGCGTGGTGAGTACGGTCCATGCCCCACCTCCCCCCGCGCAGCTGTCCGAGGGAAGCCGGGCCCCGCACCCTGCTAGCGGGGGGCTCCTGCCTTCGCTTCCAGAGACCTTCCTGGGCCGCCTAGAGGACTCGAGACTGTTGTGGGGCTGGCAGGCTGTTGACTGGGCGAAATGATGCGCGCTGAACCAGAAACGGGTACCCTTACTTCGGAATTAGCATGGCTACATTAGGAGCCGTGCCCAGTATTGGAGGCAGCGGGGGAGGGAGGGAGCAAGAGTTGGCGGGCTAAAAAGCCGGCTCTCCTTCCCAGTTGCCCCAGGGAGGCAGAGGTGCGCTGGAGCCAGGGTCTCAAGCAGTCTCCACTTGCACCTGGTCCTAGCTGTGGTGTTTCTGCCTTTGAAATGGAGCAGGAGAGCCCTGGGTCTCTTGCTACATTTCAAAGGCAGAGGTATAGCTGGGATAGTGAGCAGCCCACCATGCCCTTCTCAACTAATGGAGTAGTAGATGGAAATTCCATTGACTACTTGATTAGCTGATTAATCAAAATGTAGCATCCCTACTCCGTATCCCACTTTGTCTCCTGAGTGGGGAACCAGCAGAGATCAATGGTATCCTTGTGAAATGTCCCTGTGGTGCCTACTATTGTACAGTCACTAATGTAGTAGGTTAGGATTTAGTGTTGAGTCCTGACAGGTCTCCTGCTCTGTCAGTGATGATAACCAGAAGGCTCTGTGTGCGTGTGCGCTCAATCATGTGTGTCATGTTGACTTAAGTCAACACAGCAGACATTGATAGAGCCCCCAAAGACCACTAATCAGATTACGATCGAAGGCGCTTGTCCAGATGTATTGTTAAGCGAAGTACGGCAATAGTTGTCAGTGCACTCTACTGAACCACGATACCTCGCCAATGGACTCAGTGTGAGGTCCCACTGCCCCCTTGGTTGAACAACAACTGTCACTCCAAGGCACCACTTTATGTACAAATGCAAACAAGTTACACATCAGGAATGATGTATCACGTTACCACCCTCTGGTGCAATTTAGATACCACCCATCATCTCGTGGCTTGATTAGATCATTTCTTTCCATCATGCTGTCATTTTAGACCCTTTCCTAATCCTGGGTTGGTATCTGTGGGAAGTGTGGGTATCAAGGTCTTCCTCAGTGAGCTAACATTACCATCCTTTTGCAGTGAGCTTTCAACTTATGATCAGTACCAATTACTGTACTACACCTGGGGCTATCAGTGTCTTACACTTTCAGCCCTGTTTGTGCCAAGTTCTGTGAGCAGGGGCTTGCCTCTTGCTCGCAGCTTACTTTGCTTTACTTTATATTAGCCAAGTTTTGCCCCATTGTTAGCTAGGTTTCACCTCAAACCAGGCTTTTGTTTGATGCCCTCATCTTCGTACACCCACTGGGCTCCCTGGCTGTAGACAAGACAGAAGGGATGTGTATGTTGTAGAGGAGCTGCATTTCTAGGAGCCCGTTGCTGTGGGTCTTTGCCTCTGATTCAGCAGGTTTAATGAAGTTGATGTGTTGTATAGGATTTTTTTATGATCCTTTGGGTACAGTTTAGCCTGTAGAAGCAGAGGAAGATGAAAGTGCTCTAAGCATCATTATGTAAACGAGCAAATGGTCCCACTGTTGAGGGGTACTTTCCTGGCTTCTATGCTACCCTGGTAAAATGGGCTAGTGAAAGGATCTGAGTCTCTGGTTCCACCTCCTTTACCCAGAGTCCCTGCTGACTTGGCAAGTGCACCTTGCACTCGCCTGTCAGCAGAGTCCTTGTAACTCAAATAAGGCTGGGCCCAGGATTCCTGGGTCTTAACTCCTAATGTTGTGGTCGCCAAGGGCAGGGACTACAGTATCCCACTCATGGGTGTTCTTTTGACAATGAATGTTTCCCTGAGCCACTGATGATTACATACAGTTCAAAGCAAATTCAATGTATTAAACATCAATCAATTTAAAAATGGAAAAAAGTTAATAGAAAACAGATTACAGGCAGTCCCCGGGTTACGTACAAGATAGGGACTGTAGGTTTGTTCTTAAGTTGAATCTGTATGTAAGTCGGAACTGGCGTCCAGATTCAGCCGCTGCTGAAACTGATCAGTTTCAACAGCGGCTGAATCTGGACGCCAGTTCTGACTTACATACAGATTCAACTTAAGAACCCCAGGCATCCCCAAGTCAGCTGCTGCTGAAACTGATCAGTGGCTGATTCCAGGAAGCCCAGGGCAGGGGCTTTCTGTAGTCAGCCACTGGTCAGTTTCAGCAGCGGCTGACTTGGGGACGCCTGGGGCAGAGCAGCTGGGGTGCTGCTGGGTTGGTCCAGTAGCGCCCAGAGCAGCTCTACGGGACCAACCGGCAGCGCCCCAGCTGCTGTACCACAGGCGTCCGGAGCAAAGCCGCGGAGCACGGGGGCAGCGGGACTGCCCAGACGCGCTGTGGCTATCCTTCTGCCCTCGGGCTCCGTGGCTTTGCTCTGCTTTGCTCCCCATCCCCCTGGTCTGCAGACCAGGGGGACGGGGAGCAAAGCGGCGGAACACGCGGGCGGCGGACAGCTCAGACGCGTCTGTGCTGTCAGCTGCCCGCATGCTCCGCGGCTTTGCTCTGCTTTGCTCCCCGTCCCCGTGGGCTGTCAGCTGCCCGCGTGCTCCGTGGCTTTGCTCTGCTTTGCTCCCCGTCCCCCTGGTCTGCAGACCAGGGGGACGGGGAGCAAAGCGGCGGAACACGCGGGCAGCCGACAGCCCAGACATGTCTGGGCTGTCCGCTACCCGCGTGTTCCGCCGCTTTGCTTCCTCTCCCTGGTCTGCTGGAGACCAGGGAGAGGGAGGGCCCTGTTCGTAACTGCGGATCCGTCGTAAGTCGGATCCGCGTAACTCGGGGACTGCCTGTACTTTGCTCTGTGACATGGAGACCTTATAAACAGTGTCTGTGGAATGCAAGGGCAGTTCACATTCTGTTTCTCATAGGTCCCAGGCTTTCTCCTCAGGCCTGGGCTATGTTGCAGGTCAGACACTTGCTGGGGAGAAGGGTCTTGCCACCCAGAGCATCAGCTGCCCCTCCATTCTGGCCTGCAAGGCCTCTTGGCTGTTGGAGTTTCCCTGTGTTGAGCCTCTACCCATGTTCCCCTCTTGCTCAGCCTTGCTGCTCATCACACCAGCTCCAGCTTGCTCCACCCTCAGCTGCACACTCTGCTGCTCTGCCTGTGGCTCCTTGGTACCTTCTCTGGCTCTGTGAATGTAGCTCTCATCGCAGCATGAATTTGCTCTCTCTGATCTCTCTCTGGCTAGCATAGCTCTCCTCCCCAGCTCATCTCCTGCCCCTGCTCTTTCCTTAGCTCTGCCCCACCCTTTCTGATCCAGGAAAACGCAGCTCATATGGAAGATTGGACCTCCTCTTCCAACATGCTGGCTCCTTGATTCGCCTGCTTGCCCTGTCAATGCTCTGTTTGACTGACCTGGGCATGATCCCTGCCCCCTCCTTTTAGGTACTGAGGCTAGCCAGCCAAAAACCCACATTGAGTTTTAGTAAGTGGCTATTGGTCCCCTTACAGGTCTCAGAGGGGTTGCCATATTGGGGTCTGTAATGTAAAAAAAATCCTTTTTTTAAAAAAAAGGGTCCTGTAGCACTTTAGAGATTAACAAAAATATAAATAGTACCATGAGCTTTTGTGGACACAACCCACTTCTTCAGATGACATATGGAACAAGGGCTGGATTTTGAAATTATAAAGCAGAAAGAGGGTTATTTTGCACAGCTTGAACAAAGACCTGAACTGGATATTCAACACCAAAAGGACATCAAAGGTTAAGTATCAGGCACTTACAGCCTGATATTATTACCCTCATTTAACATGGACACTTTAATTTGACAGGTTTTTTCTTTCTTGCTCCTCTCCCTTTTCCCTCTTTTTGCTTTATATTTCAAAATCTAAGCCTCTTGCTCCATATTTGTCATCTGAGAAAGTGGGTTATACCCATGAAAGCTCATGATATTATGTATATATTTTTGTTTGGTCCTATAGTTCCTTAGTGATTATCTTGTTTTCTTAAAGTTTTTTTTAGTCCCTTACATTTACAGCTTGCTAATTGAAGGTCAGGCATCTCAGACATCTTGAGGGCTCTAAGACAAGTCTATATGATCTAGGGATGTTACGGGCCAGTTGATTTCCCTCCCCACCCCTCTTGCTACCTTTATCATATAGAGGCAACAAACGGAGAAGAAGGGGGGGGGGGTATTTCAAAGGGGCAGCGCTGCACAGTTGAGCCCGGAATCAGCTGTGTGGTGCTGCTGTGTGACGCTGGGCAGCACGGCACAGATTGGTGTGGATCTTGCTGAAAAAGGGGTTTTTGTGCAAAAAGAAAACATCCATACTGCTTGTTTTTGCGCAAAAACCCCTAGTGCACAAACAGATGGGCAGAAAACATGCAAATGAGTCCCTCATTAGCATATTTGCCAAGGAAACTTGTAGTGTAGATATAGCGCTAGTGGGAGCTCTTGTACATTTCAAAGGAGGAATGTGCAAGTGCCTATCAACTAGTGGAAATTCCACTCGACTAATAAATTAACTGTTACTTAACATCCTTAATATGATCAGAGGCTGTCAATATAAGTTAGGTAACTTCAGCTATGTAACTAACATAATTGAAGTCAATGTACATAGTTCTACATACTTCACTGCAGTAAGTGGACAGCTGACGTCCTCCCATCCCATTGACTTGACTCTACTCTTCTTGTTCTGGTGGAGTACCAGAGTAGATAGGAGAGTGCTCAGCGGTCTATTTATCACCTCTATACTAGACATAATATATGGACGCCTGCTAGATTAATCGCTGCCCCCTCTGTCCACTGGATAGTGAAGAGATGCCCTAACTTGTTACGGCTGCTGGTGCTGCTGTCGCCTTGGGGCTCTGCTCCAGCAATCTGTAGTCCTGTTGGACCAGAGACATTCAACCTGTACTGTTAGTAGTACAATGACGGTAGAGGCTATTGTAGCTATTTAGGCCATGGATAATTAAGAATTTAGTATACAATTCAGAATCAGGACTGCTTCTCCGATAGTCACATAACTGGGCTTAGAGTCCTTTCATGCTGGTTTGTGAAAATAAAATCTTTGTGTGTCTCCACTGTGAAGCATCTGGCCATATTGCTTCCAGTGGGAGTTTATAGGACCTTCATTACCAGTAAGTGTTTTGAGTTCAGCAAAACAAGCAAGATGGTACTGACTTCTTTCAATTGATTTTTAAACAGTGTGATGTGATATATGGCATGATGGAAGATTTCCGAAATATTGCAGATGAGACGTTTCCAAGCTTTTTGGCTAACTCATTGAACAGTAATACCAGTAGGATTTTGGAAAATGTTACCATTTCATCAAATCTTGGGTTGCCTGTTGCAGCTTCAACTGTTGCCAGGAATAAAACATGCTGTGACAACAGGTAAGACTGTCCTCATGATACCTTTGATAACCTAAAATACACTTTTGTTACAGGAGTGGTATGAGATGTCTGCTCAGAAAGGCTGAAAGAGGTTATTTGAAGACTTCTGTAACATGGCATGAATTCAATAAGTGTTGAAAAATGTCTGTTACAGAACGAACTTTTGATCACTACAAAATGAGGAAAGGTAAATAAGGAATAGCTGTTATGGGAACGACTTCTGATAGTGAATATGCAGGAAATAACACAGCTATAACACTGGATGCTACAAAATATAGCATTTTGACAAATAAAACTTGAAGTTGTGATGCTTCATTACAAATTTTAGCTTGTTTTTTAGACGGGAGATTAAAATGTATACTGTGAAACAGTATCTTTAAGTTGAATAGTAATCTAACTCTGGAGCATACTACTTGCACATCAGTAGTTATTAATCCTAGTAGTTAGAGAATAACGGGTACATAGTACTTTTCTTGAAATCAGAAACCTTTAGATGCATTTGACTTTACAATAGTTTTGAATAGAGACTATCATCGAATAAAAATTAGGAGATAACTTAGTGGAGCACTACTTAAGCTGAAGTGGATTGTGCCCACGAAAGCTCATGATACTATCTACATGTTTTGTGAGCCTTTAAGGTGCTACTAGACTATTCGTTGTTTAAGTTTTTCTAGTTATAGACTAACTCAGCTACGCCTCTGAAACTGTTGACTTTTTGGTCGGGGGTGTGGGTGTGTGTGTGTGTGTGTGTGTGTGTGTGTGTGTGTGTTTTTTTAAGTTAAGGTTACTATCACAAAATGCTGACTGAGTAGTTGGAACAGATTTTGGTACCAAAGATACAACCAGCATGCTAGTGAGTAAAGCATGTGATTCCTCCTTAAAGTTTGAGCCAAGTGACACACAATACCTATTGCCTCCTGTATGGATGTAAAATGTTAAATTGAGTTTGGGACCATTACCATTTCCAAGCGAGCATGAAAGAGTCTTCAGAATTTAGATTGTGTAGTCTCCTATAATTCTATTATCCTGTATTCTTTGTGTTGTCCTAGAATAGAAGCAAGGCAAAATAGGACCCATGGGCAACATCTGGCCTGCCAACATCTTGCAGCCCAGCAGGAGTCTCGGACAGCTTCCGTGCCCTCATAAGCTGCTTAAAGTGGCTGGCTGCTGGGGGCTATGTGCTCTCTGTGCACCACCAGTGGTGGTGGTGGAGGTGGTCTTGTGGACTGCCCTTGCCCCAGAAAAATTGTGCAGCTCCTGTTGGTCAGAAATCAGCTAATGGCAGCTGCATGGGTCATGCTTGTGGCACAGGCAGCATGTGAAGTACTGCCCTGTCCCCTTCCCCTCCAGGAGTGCGCAGTGCAGAGAGCATGTAGCTCCTGCAGCAGTCTGCTTTGAGCAACATTCAGGGGCATGAAAGGCAAGGAGTCTGCTCGAGGCTTCTACTGGGCTGCTGCTTGGGAGTCCCCTAGATAAGCACCTCCCATTCAGAGTCTGCACTTGGTATCTCAGTCTCTTCTTCATAATTCTCTGCATCTTTGCTCCTGCACGCATAATCCTCTTGTACCTGCACCTCCTCTTGTACCCTGGCCCAGACTACTATCCCTTCCCGGTGCCTTCATACCTTCTCCAGGTCTGAATTTTCTCCTGGACCATGCACCCCAATCTTCAGCTCCTGGTCATAACCCCCTCGCCTCAAACTCACTCCTAGATTCCAAACTCTTTCCTGCACTCTAATCCCCTACTCTGAGCTCCCTTCTTCCCCCAACCTCCATCCAAGACTCTGCACTTCCTCCATGGAAGAGTGTGGCCTTTGCTTAGCAAATCCTTGGAGTATCTCCTCCATCAAAAAATATTGTCCACCTTAGGCTAGAATATTGTTCTTTAGCCCAGTCCTGTTTGGCTCTTGGCACCATTTGTCTTTTTTGTTTTTTCTGTGGATTTATATGACTTTTTTGTTTTTTCTGTGGATTTATATGAGAGAGCGCTCAAAATGTCATATTACATTTCTTGCAATTACAGGCAGTCCCCAGGTTACGTACAAGATAGGGACTGTAGGTTTGTTCTTAAGTTGAATCTGTATGTAAGTCGGAACTGGCGTCCAGATTCAGCCGCTGCTGAAACTGATCAGTTTCAACAGCGGCTGAATCTGGATGCCAGTTCTGACTTACATACAGATTCAACTTAAGAACCGCAGGCATCCCCAAGTCAGCTGCTGCTGAAACTCATCAGCGGCTGATTGCAGGAAGCCCGGGGCAGGGGCTTCCTGTAGTCAGCCACTGGTCAGTTTCAGCAGCGGCTGACTTGGGGACGCCTGGGGCAGAGCAGCTTGGGTGCTGCTGGGTTGGTCCAGTAGCGCCGCCGCTCCTCGGCGCTACTGGACCAACCCAGCAGCACCCAAGCTGCTCTGCCCCAGGTGTCCTGATTCAGCCGCTGCTGAAACTGACCAGCAGTGGCTGAATCAGGACGCCTGGGGCAGAGCAGCTGGGGTGCTGCCCGGTTGGTCCAGTAGCGCCCAGAGCAGCGCTACGGGACCAACTGGCAGCGCCCCAGCTGCTGTACCACAGGTGTCTGGAGCAAAGCCGCGGGGCAGTGGGACAGCCCAGACGTGCTGTGGCTTTCCTGTTGCCCTCGGGCTCCGTGGCTTTGCTCTGCTTTGCTCCCCGTTCCCCTGGTCTGCAGACCAGGGGGACGGGGAGCAAAGCGGCGGAACACGCGGGCAGCTGACAGCCCAGACATGTCTGGGCTGTCAGCTGACCGCGCGCTCCGTGGCTTGGCTCTGCTTTGCTCTGCTTTGCCCCCGTCCCCCCGGTCTGCAGACCAGGGGGAGGGGGAGGGGGCAAAGCAGAGCCAAGCCGCTGACCGTGCGCTCCGCGGCTTGGCTCTGCTTTGCTCTGCTTTGCGCGCCCCCCCCCCCCCGTCCCGTCCCCCTGGTCTGCAGCTGCAGACCAGGGGGACGGGGGGGCAAAGCAGAGCCAAGCCGCGGAGCACGTGGGCAGCGGACAGCCCTGTCCGCTGCCCGCGTGTTCCGCCGCTTTGCTTCCTCTCCCTGGTCTGCTGGAGACCAGGGAAAGGAAGGGCCCCGTTCGTAACTGCGGATCCGACATAAGTCGGATCCGCGTAACTCGGGGACTGCCTGTATATGTGATAACTTACAGGCATTGACTCTTTTTGTCAGCTGTTCTTGGCTATGCACTTGGTCATAATGATAGAAAAGGATGAGTAGGGTAGCTATGTTAACCTCTATCCACAAAAACTATGAGGGGTCCTGTGCATGGATCTGATGCAGTGGGTTTTTGCTGAGGAAAGCTTATGTCCAAATGAATCTTGACCTTTAAGGTGCAACAGTACTCCTTGTTGTGTCTTTTTCATAAAGATAGAATATAAGAATTTTCAGTCACTAGACAAACAGTTATCTGTAACTAAATGAGTCCCTATTATCAGTGAGATTTCTAGGTTTACTTTAGAAAGTTGTTTGAAAATGTATATCCTACTCTTCTTTTCTTCTGTCAACTGCCAGAATTGTGCAGAGTTGTTAACCAAAGAACTGTTCACTATGAACATGACCATCACTAACATTGTAGTAATTTCTTTGAGGTTTTTATTTTTGTATTTATAATTAAAAGTAAAGGCTACATAGCAGAAATTATAGATGGACTTGTATTAATTACAATAACTTGTTTTTTGGCAAGAAAAAAAACAACTCAGGAAATTAAAGTAGCCATGTAGCCTTATGAACACCAGGCTAAACTGGGGATTAAAATGTCATGTATATGAATTGTGTACAGAATCAGGAAATGAGGATGGGCATCTCCCTGCTGCCCCCAACATGTAAATATGTAACTGCTGAAATTTTCCGCCTTTACAAAAATAAACACATTTTAACATCCCTACTGGAGATGGGCTGGGAATCCTCTCTGCACATCTCTACAAAAGTCTGATTGAGGTACTGTAATCCTTCTCACAAGGACGGTAGGATACTTTACCACTCCAAGCCAGCGGTAAGTGATAATTGTGCTGGCATAATTGCAGCACAAAGCAGAGCAGTGTAAGACCCAGGTCTCTGGCCTCATTCATGCAGCATCTGCTCTTTCTCATGCTTTCTGATTTGGAGAATATTGATACTGCACATGATGATGGGGGTGAAATGGGAGAAGTTCTGTAATTTAATAGTATTTAATACACTTGTTTGCTTATTCCCCGCCCCCCCAAATTTTGATCCAAAGAGTGCTGCCCTGTTGGAGAGGCTTGAAGGGATCATCCTGGCGAAGAGCCATACTGTGGTGGGGTATGTGTGTGACCCCATGTAGACTGTGTACATCTATGCCCCTCCACCTCAACCTGTTGTCATCCTTTGCAAATGTAAAACATGAATGAGGGCTGAGGGCTTTGATATATGTTTTCAAAGCAGATGCAAAAGACTGCTCCTAATGTGCTGCTTAGCATGCATGCTTGCAAACAGAGTTCAGCTGCCCAGTGTTCTGCCATATATTCTACCTTTTTGATAGGTGCTAAATTTAAAATGCAAAATTTGGTCTTTACTTAACAAATGTACTATAAACTGCTTCATTCAGTGTACAAGAGTTGCATTGTAAAAAAAGTTATTTTCTGTAAAGTCTACCTTTGGGTTTCCCCCCCAATGCAACTGGAGGCCTGCCTGTAGTATCTTCCCCTGTTTTTCCAGAAGTTAGGTTTTCACCGATTAGAAGGGGGGGAAAAAATACATGTGACAATATGTTGAAGAAGCTTATGCAATCTGCCCACACTGATAGGACACAACTCAGTGTATGGATGTGTATGCTATTAGAGGTTATCCAAAGTGCACAGGAGACAGGAAAGCATGCAGGGAGCATGAAAGTAGCATACAGGATGAGGATGTTGAGGCTCATGGGGGAGCAAACAGACCTCATGAAACATGTAGGGGAGGCACAGGAAAAGCGGTTAGAGCATAGAGTCACACCACAGCCATTGATAAACCACCTGCTTTCCTCACTAAATTCCTCTACCAGATGTTCTAGAATGCAGGAAGGGAGAAGAAAAGGCCCAAGAAGCCCTTCATTTGGCTCTGAGGAATGCTTATGGAGCATAACGCTGTCATTCCCAAATCTTTGGTTCCCATACAGGGAAGATGTAATAAGCTGCATGTTCTTGTGCTCACTCCCTCCCTTCCCCCCCCCAAATGTTATCAGATCCTGGTTATGCCTGTGTCGTCTTTCCTCTTCAGTGGTGACTTCATTTTGTAGCCCAATAAAAATGCATGATTTCAGAACAGTAGAATCTTCAATCACTGTTCCAAGTCTGGTGTGGTGGTACACATACAACTTGGGGTAGCTCGGTACTGAGCGATACACACGTCACATCATTGTCGAGTCATTCGTGAAACTGGCTTTCAAAGCCTTTCTGTGCAGTACATTTTACTGTACTCTCCTTAATGCCATGGTGTCTGGCTGCTCATAAATGGTGGCCAGGTGATGTACTTTAACCTCCATCTGTGCCAGAAACATCCCCTTTACTTTCATAGATACTTTGCAGCGCACAGCAACAGGAATATTGCTTTTGCTGAGGTCTAACATAGTGAGTAAACTGTGCCGGTGATCCTTTAAATGGCCAAAGACACATTCTACTACCATTCTGCGCTTGTTCAGCCTGTAATTTAACTGCTCTTTACTGCTGACTGTGGTGCTTGTTTACAACTTCATGTGTAGGGGTAGGCTGGGTCTCTAAGGATAATTGGTATTTCAAGATAGCTAGTGGTGGTTTTCTGGTCTGGGAAGAAAGTTCTGTCTTGTTTTTTTTTTTTTTTTTTTTTTTTAAAGAGACCAGAGTTCCAGAAGATTCACACACCATGCACCTTTTCTGACCATCCAACATTGATGTTGGTGAAATGGCTCTTGTGATTCACCAGGATTTGCAACGACAGTGAGAAATGTCCCTTGTGGTTTATGTCCCCTTTAGCAAGGTGGTCTGATGCCAAGATAGGAATTTGCGTTTCATCTATTGCCCCACTTCTTTTAGGGCAAGGATTTTCACCTCTCTGTTGTGGCTTACCCTTACAAACCACTAGCTGGCTGCAAGACGCATTGTTTACCTGTGCATCCACAGGTATGGGAAATTGCAGCTCCCGTTGGCCATAGATTGCTGTTTCTAGGCAGTGGGAGCTGTGGCAGTGGTGCATACCAGGACAGCACTTCACATTTGTACCTGGCTAGGCTCTGGACAAACCTGAGACAACTTTTTTGGCCTATTGGGAGCCTAATCCAGAATTCAAGTGGGCAACGGGAACTGTGCATTGACTACCAATAGTGCATTACTGTGTGAGTCCATGATAGTGGGGGTGCACTACATAGACCAGGGGTGGGCAATAATTTTTCATACCCTTAATGAATTTTGGTACGTGGTTGTGGGCTGGCTCTGTCCTCTCCACCTCTGGAATGGATAATGTCTGGAGCAGAAGGGCTGGGGAGGGAGGGCCAAGGCTGGGGACTAGCCTCCCTTGCTCTCCCCGAGTTGTTTGGGCTTAGAGGCTTTGAACTAAAAACATAGTGAAGAGCTTGTGACTCCCAGCCCCGCTGCTACTGCATTGCTTGGCAGCCACGTGGGGTTGCTGCAGCTATTTTAAGGGTTTGTGGCTCCAGCTCTTGCCAAGGTAGCACTGCAGCTGTGAGCTATTAAATAGGATCCTGCTGCCTGAGGCACTGCCTGGAAACTTGGTTGTATGGGCATCAGGACATAAATAGAAAGTGGCCAGGTAGAAGTCTTAGGTTGGCTAGGTCTGAGCCCCAGGCCATGTCTTACTCAGCCGTGCTGCAGACTGACCGTGCTTAGTGAGGGTGTGCACCTTTTGACTTGATAAAAATGGATGCTAAATGTCAACCTCAATAAATTTGACCTAATTGTATAGTGTAGACATACCCTAACACTTCGAAATGGATCTCTGACCGTGAGAATCAGTCTTTCCTGATGACATCATCTTGTGTGTCCCTGTCTTGTGTAACTCCTTGCCAGTTTGTTGGCTTTGACTGATGCTGTAGCCCAGGGGTGGAGAAACCTTTTTTGAGTTGGGGAGGCCTCTGACTCTGAGAAAAATCAGTTGTGGGGACTGCACATAAATGAGAAGCAAAGCTTGATATGTATTGTGTGCGTACAGATGCAATTTATAATAACACGTGACCTCTTAAAATTACCACAATGAATATGCAAATGTTTGTGTTGGTCTGCCAATAATTTTTGAATGAGTTTGCTGGTCCTCGGTTTTAAAAAAAAAAGGTTAGGAACCACTGCTCTGAGTGTTTTGATCCTTGGCTCGGTTTTGGGAAAATAAACCATTCTAGTTGGAAAGATCCAGAAAGGGGAATACCCCCAATTTAGAATTGCCTTCCTTTACCCACACTGTTTCCTCAAGGTGCCTCACCTTTGCCATTATTTTGTTTCTTGTGTGTTTCTCCCCCTCCTCACAACCTTTTTAGATTTAATTCTGACATTCAGGAAGGTTAGTATCAAACAGCCTGAAGCTCATACAGTATTTATAAAGGGGACGGGGGGAAGAAGTACTACACAGCTCCCTCACTGACTACCTAATATATACTTTCAAAACATCTATATTAATTGAAACAGTTTTGAGTTATCCAGGATCATTCAATTACAATAGATGGTATATGCATGCTTGTGAGCTTTATTTTTGTCAGCTCTTAAGAATTGAAAAGATTTGAACATATAGAATTTTTTTTCCAACAGGTTTTCTGATGTTCAGGCTTCTTACCTAGAAGAAAGGAGATTTTCACTTCCATCAGCATCTTCTCATAGTGATCAGTCTACTTTGGAGCCAAGGGGGAAGTTAGCTCTCGGCTTCCAGGGAGACTTGTAAGTGATACTGGTGTTCTAACCCTTCATAAAAAGATGGGGGAAATTACTTACCACAAAATCTGAGGTATAATTGTATATATAAATTACTTTACTCTGAATTGTTTTTTCTTTATGATATAATTATTTGGGCTGCAGTTAAATGCTTTATTTTGTCCCTAGCTACTTGTTAATAAAATTTTAGTTTTTTGATACACTAAAGTCTGTTGCTTAAATCCAAGATCTGAATATACTTGATTTAAAAGCAATGTCTGAAGGAATAGTGAAGTTACTAGAGGTTAGTTCTAGGTCATTGGTTCTCTAAACTTTTTTCATTTGCTGTATTAACTTTATAAGAATAACAAGAAAATCTCCCAGTTTGATTTCGTGTCCATTTTAAAACAATATTTGCTCTGGAGACGTTTCCTTGCTTATAGCTTGTACACATATTTCAATTAATTCTGCAGTTTTGCTACAAGATTCTATAAGCCCTTTTAGGTACAGCTCCAGTGTCATGTATATGAGGTAAAAGTAGTTTGTGAATTCGTAATCACAATTAAAAGCCCAAATAGCTTTTATAGGCTTTCAGACTATGAAGTGACATCTGAAAAAAATAGTTTGTTAGTATCTTGTTTAACAGTTAATATTCTGCAGAATATGGGGAAGTGGGAAATCATGATGTGAATGTTGAACTGGTTAACTGGTAAACCTCACCCTTAATTGGTGAGGCATACTGGTTACAGATAACTGGTGGGGGCTGGAGCAGCTCCCCAGCTGCCATGGTGCAGGGGGTTGCCCCATCCCCACAGGGCCTGCTGTGGACAGGGGTGTGCCCTGATTTAGGTAGGGGGTGGGGAAGGACCACTCCAACCTGGATGGGCTGGAGTGGCTCACCCACTCACCCTGTTTAATTGGTTAACAGGGCCAGAGAGAGTGCTGGCTGTTGCCTTCCATCTGGGTGTAAGTGACAAATACAATGTCCCAGTAGAATCTGGGGAAGGACAGCTTCAGTCCTACCTGCCTTCCCTAAAGGGCAATTGGGGGTGGGAGTCTCGGGGTTGGGGCAGTCCTGAGCTGTGGGGCGAGCCCCTAGCCAGCTCCTTTTACCTGACTGGTCATTCTATCTTTTTTTCTGTATTGTTTTCTGAGAAGCATTCCCACTCCAGATAGGAATCCATATTAGTTTGTTTCAGCAAAAACAATAAGGAGTCTGACACTTGAAAGACTTAGAGATTTTTTTAGGCTAGTTGGCATATAGAGTGGATGAGACTATCTGAATGGGAAATTACCTATTGTAACGTGAGAACCATTCCATGTGCCCTATTTAAACCTTGTTTCAGGGTGTCAAATTTGCATATGAATTCTAGCTCAGCAGTTTCTCCGTGCAGCGTGTTGTTGAAGTTTTTTTTAGCCTGACAGTGGCACCTTGCATGTCCAGAAACAGTGTGTCCAGGGAAGTTTAAGTGCTCTCCCACTGGTTTTTGTATTCTTAATGTCTGATTTGTGTCCATTTATTCTCTTGTGTAGAGACAGTCTGGTTTGTCCGCTGTACATGGCAGAGGGGCATTGTTGGCATATGATGGCATATATTACATTTATAGGTGTGCAAATGAATGAGGCTTTAATGGTGTTGCTGATGTGGTTATGTCTTGTGGTGGTGTCACTGAGATAGGTATGTGGACAGAATTGGCAACAGGGTTTGTTGAAGGAATAGGTTCTTACATTAGTGTTTCTGTTGCAGGATGTGGAGTTGGTGAGAGTATGTTTCCAACTGGGGAGCTCTCTGTAAGCAAGGACTGGCCTGCCTCTAAGGTCTATGAGAGTGAGAGATCATCATCCATGATAGCTTATAGATCCTTGATAATGTTTAGAAGAGGTTTTAGTTGGGGGTGGGTGGGTGGGCAGGCTGTAGGTACTGGTTAATGGCATTCTGTTGCTGTGACTTCTGGGTATCTGCCTGACTTGATCAATCTGTTTCTTGACTTTTCCGGGTAGCTATTGTAGTTTTTAAGAATGCTTGATAAAGATCCTGTAGGTATTTGTCTCTTTCTGAGACCAACACCTACAGTTTGGCTGTAGTCTAGGGGCGGGGAAACTTTTTTGGGTTGGGGGCCACAAAGTGATGGGAGAACCAAAAAAACCCCTCATTGATATGGTCCCCAACTGAGAAGAAGAAAGACAGGGCAAGGTGCGTGTATGCATTGAGAGAATTAGGGAAGGAGGGGAGGCATCAGTCAGCTTTCACATGCTTAGAATTAATTATCTGGTGGTTATAGTAACTATTTATTGGGATATAGACTATGTCTGAAACTTCTCTACCAGCTTTTTTTAACAGTTACAGATTTCCAAGTGTCTTCAAGCATGACCATTATATGCATTTCACTACAACAGAGCAAACAGGGTATGGGGACACTTACAAATCAGAAAAGAGCAGGGGTGGCAGGAACTTCCGGCCTGGGGGCTGGATACAGCTCTTAGGTTGCCTGGATCTGGCCCCCGAGGCTTTGGGCAAACCCAGCATTGGAGAGCCCACGCTGGCGCTTCAGCTGCCCTTCTGCTTCCCTGGGGTTAGAGCACACAACATGTACTAGGTTGGGACCCCCAGGCTCTGGTGTACAAGGGTATTGGGGAGAGTGTCTTGTTCTTTCTCAGTCAAGGGTCACAATGAGGGTTGGGGTTTTCCGCTTCTCACTTGTGTGCAGCCTCCTGACTGATTTTTCTGTGGGTCAGTGGCCCTGGACCCAACAAATGTTCCCCACTCCTGCATAAGGGGGTGGCTTACTGAAGAGAACAATAAAAAACCCTGGACTTTATTCCTGTCTCTGCCACTGTGCCTGTTGGTAACTTTGGCCAAGTGACTTTACCTCTCTGAGCCTCAATTTTCTCTTCTTCATAAGGACAACTTAAGAAGTTGTTACCCCTCCCCTTTTTTTGTAAGATCTACTGATAAAAGACTATGTTGTAAGGACTAGATATTATTATTATTACTTGTCCACTGGAGCATCTGAACTGTGTGCCTAGATTTTCACCAACTCCTGCCAATAACATTTTTTTTTTTAAATAAACACCAAACCTTGTAATACACCATTATGGTTGCCTGGTGATAGCTCATTTCCCAAGACTCGGATTGTGAAAATCGTGGAATATAAAATAAATGTATATATCTACAGAACTTAAACTGCGCTTTTTTTTAAGCATTGTTTTGGTGTATAACGCATAATTGTTTTCTTTCTTTGCTCTCCTGAACAGGGAGTTCCTACACTTGTGCACTTGACCTCCTCTCTGCAGTCCTATACTTCTGTTAAACTTCAGAATTCCATTAGTTCCCCCTGCAATCCTTTCACCCTTATGGACATAGTGGCATTCAACACTGTACTTGAGTTGAACCTTCACGTAAATAAGTCTGCTCTTACTTCCTATGTAATTGTTGACAATCCCCTTGAAAAAGTTCCTTTGTCCCTTGCTTGTGACACAGCTTACATGCTGCAGCAATGAGACACATTCTTCATTTTGCATGATACTCATGTTCTTTTCTTTGATTACACACAGGTTAAGGGAGATGCACATTCACACCTCCAGAGTGCTACAGCCTCCTCTTCACTTCAGGTTATCATTCAATACACTCACTAGGGATGTTAAAATTCATTCATTTTTGTAAACCTGTAACTGCTGAAATTTTAAATGATTACATGTTAACATGCAGCAGGGCAGGTGGGAGCTGGTGTTTGCGGGGAACTGGTTCCTACCGCCCCACTGCTGCCTCTTTGGTGGGGGCAGGTGGCTCAGTTGGCTCCCTGTGCCCAAAGTCTCCAGCAGCTGATGGAGGGGGGTGGCCAGTGTAACCGTAAGGGTTAACAGACGAGCCCAGGTTGTTGGCTAACTACGTACATGGATACACATTCACAGCTCAATAGCTACTAGGGATGTCACATCTAGATTAGTTGGTTAATTGAATTGTTGATGCAGTTTGCATTGACTATTCGATTAGTTGATAAGGGTGCCTCTGCCTTTGAAGTGTAGCAACAGCCCCAAGGCTCTTGCTACACTTGGAAGGCGAAAGCACCACATGGAGCCCAGGGGCAGTGTGGGAGTCCTCAGCTGACCCTGGGCTGCATATGGTGTTTCAAAGTGGCAGACCCCAGGTTCCCCACAGCACTTCTACTTTGAAATAGTATGTGCAGACTGGGCCAGCTTCCTGGGCTGCACACAGCATTTCAAAGTGACAGTGTTGCGTGGAGACCAGGGTCTAGCCCAGGGCTACATGCAGCGCTGCTGCTTTGAAGCATCCCCTTGTCCCGACCACTTTTGCTTCCTCTTTCTGATAGAGGCAGCAAGAGGGGGAAGCAACTACTTGACACTCTAGTCAACTATCTGATAAGCATTTGCTTATCGGATAGTGGACTAGTCTGTCACATCTCTAATAGGTCGGATAGTGGACTAGTCTGTCACATCTCTAATAGCCACGCCTTCCTAATACAGTGAAATCAGATGATTCCCGGAGAATATTGCTAGCTTCAGACATGGTGGGCGACACAGCTAAGGATGCCTGGACATGTTGTATAAATCTGTATTTCCTGGTTTTCCCTCGTGTCCTTTAGTTTGGATATCTTGTTCCTAGTATTTGTCTGTAGTGTGCATGCGTGCGTGTGCTCCTTCTCATTTGCATTCCCTCTGGGACTTAGGACATGTCCAAGTCTCAGGGGTTCAAGCCTTGCAATTCATGTGTGAAGCCTGTGCCTGTAGATGACCCCCCACCCCCATGACTTCTCTTCAGTGTCTTGGGGAATCTCACCAGTGCTAGAAGTGCAGGATCTGCAAAGCTTTTAATCCTTACATGAGGAAGGAGCAGCACTTTTGTCTTAAGCATTTGTAATGGAGTTGTCCCTTTGGCCCCAGCAGGGATAGGACCAGTTACAGAAAGCATTGATCCACACCACTCCTCTAGTGTTCTCTGAAATGGCACTGATTCTCACCAGCACTTAAGTCCTCAGTGTACCAGTACCATTCCTGCTCCCTCACTAAACAGAAAGATGGTGAAGAGATTTCCATTGGCACAGACTACCACTGTACTGTCATCAGTCCAGGATGTTGCAAGTGAAAGGTCCCCCTATATCCACGCTATAGGGCACTGCACTGCCACAGACCTTCTGAGCTATTCATGCTGGATTCTCCAAAAGTAGAGGTGGAGGAAATTGTTACATCTTCCACCCCGGATACCTTTTAGCCCACAGTGGGTCTAATTGAAATGACAGTGCAGAAATATCCCACCATCAGGGACAGCCCATCACTTCCCCTCTGCTAGATGTCATCCAGAGGCAAGCAGGCAATGTTGGCACTGCCTGCACCTGCATTGGGCTTGCAACACTGGTTGGAGTCCCAGCACTAATTACGCGAGCTCTACTGGTCAGATTTCAAGCACTGGTCTGACTCGCAATACAGATCCCATAGTTGAGCTGCTACCACATGATGGTGCCTTTAGGCAGCAGACCCTGCATCTGAATCACAAGGGCCAACCACACAGCACTGTCTGTGATGAGGGCATCACTCTGTTGCAGTATTAACTCATGGTGCAGTCTGAGTGACTGCTGTTCCCTGACCTAATACTGCTCCATTGACAGCACCAGTTGGAACAACTGCACAATGACATGCTTAACATCGCAGCACCACTCAATGTCCCAGAGCAGAACTCAGCTTCAGTATCCACTCCAGTGCAGGACAGCTCACTGGGAAATGGTTATCCAATGCTACTCAGACCCACCTTGGCCATCCTGCTCATCAGCTTTGTCACATTCTGTGGCAGCCTCCAGAACTCTGGATACATCTGAACCTGTGTTGCCCAGATCCATGTGAGAAGCTATTGCACAACAGTGGCCTCCACCATGGTAACTTTGGACTCCTTGGGCCTTCCACCAAGCCCAGAAACCTTGCCTAAAAGACCCCTCTTGTAACTATCAGAAATCTGGGCCCCGGGAGGTGGTGATCAGCCACCCCCTTTTGCGTCCAGCTCCATCTGCCCTATTACCAGTAGTTATTCCAGAGGCTCCGCTGAGTCCTGCTTCAAGTCAACAAGAATGGGGGACACAAGACACAGCCCCACCACTGTGCTTGTCTTCCTCTCCCTCTTCTGGTGGGGTGGTGATTGGTCACATCAGTGTTGCTCTCTCTCTGTCCCCATGGACTATAGAGCACTGCAGAAACTGTTCTGTAGGATGGTCCTGAGTCTCTACCTCTAAGTGCAGGAGGTAGTGGAGCAGGACGACATATTGGCGCCAGAGGATCTATCAAGCATGTCTTTACTTTGTGTAGTTTTAATTATAGTGAGCACTAATACCATTTGGAAGACGCCCCCCCCCATTTCCCCCTTGGCCAAGAGGGTGGAGCACAAATATTTTTTCCATCAATATCTCTGAATACTTGTTCATCCACCCTCCACAGTGTTCCTCAGTGGTGGAGATGGTAAACGTGAGAGGCACAGACCCCAGTGCCAACATAAAGGGCTGTTAAACTCCTTGATCTATTCAGACACAAAGGGTATTTCAGTGGGGGCTTACTGCTCAGGATAGAAAATGAATAAGCCATCTTGAGAAGGTGTGACTGACACTCCTGAGCCTCCCTTCTCAAGTTCAAAGAGCTCCTCCCATTGAAATCTTGCTAGGCGTTTACTGCCTTGGTACAAGATAGCAAGGTGGTTGTCGGGGCCTCCCTACAGGCATGCCTAGATGCAGCAGACTCTGCGGCTTGAGCCTTTTCTTTCAGGATAGCTGTCTGTTGCAACACCTGGCTCCAACCCTCTTGCTTACCTCTGGAGGTCTAGCAAACTATCCAGAGCTTTCTGTTAGATAGCATTGGCCTCTTGGCAAAGCACAACAACTCTAATCTGCACATTTTAAAGGACTCCAGAAACACCATGAAATCCCTGAGTATGCATACCCTGGCTATCCAGTAGAACATTGTTCTCAAGTTGCAGGCCATGGAGCAGAAGTTCTATTCCTTCAGGCCCAAACCTGACTACTCCCTTAGGTGCCCAAGATATGCCCAGTGAAACCCCCTTCAGGGCCTAAACAACCCTCTTGAAAATGTGCCTGAAGACAGATTATTGGTCAGCGCTATGGATTTCCCCTTCCCCTCCTGAACTGTTAATCCCACTTTCAACATGTATGGTCCCATATCACCTTGGACTGTTGGGTCCTCTGAATGGCAGAGGTGGGATGTTCTATCCAGTTCCACTTCTACCCTCCCTCATCTCTTGCCCATCCCTCTTCAGGGACCCTTCTGCCAAGCAACTTCTTATGCAGGGGGTGTTATTCTCCTAGATCTGGGAGCTGGTGTCTCAATTTCACACCAGTCAGGATATCTTCCTGCCAGTGTACTATCCAAAGCCTCACAAAAGCCTGTGAGAACAAAAGTTGTTCTCAACATTAGGAGAATTCTTGCATTGTGACCATACTAAGACCTTTAGGAAGCCGCTACAAGTGCATGTGGCAATAGTGGAATGTGTGAAAGGGCTGCCAATTTCCTCACTGCATATCAACTCTTGGATAATGGCTTCCATAAATACATGGTAGAGTCTGGCAACGCTCCCCCTGCCTACCAGTGCTCCACATTGCATGTAGGCATAGGCCTCTTCATTTGTATTCCTAGCTCACATCCCTATTCTCAAGATCTGCAGAGCAGCTGTTAAGGATTTGAAAGGTTAACTGGTAAGCATCATCCTTAACAGGTGATGCTTATTGGTTCCAGTTAACGGGTGGGGGCTGGAGCAGCTCCCTGCCTGCCATGGGCAAGAGTCTGCTCCAGTCCATGGGAGGCCCACTGAAGGCAGGAGCAGCCCCAGTCTGAAAAGGTTCTGGGTGTACCGCAGGCAGAGCTGCTCTGGTAGTAGGGAGAAAGGTGCTCCAGCCCAGCTGGAGCAGCCCACCTGCTTGCTTGGTTAACGGTTAAACATCACATTTAACTAGTTAACCAATTAAATGGGATTTTACATCCCTAACAGTGACCTGGTCATCCATTAATACCTTCACATCATACTGTGCCATTGTGCATCAGAGCAGAGAGGATGTGGCTTTTGGCACAGCAGTACTGCAGTCAGTGATTTGTTGATTCTGATCCCTCTGGCTAGATAAAGGTTGGGAATTGGGGAATTGATAGGAGCAAGCACACTAAGAAAAGACCTTTCCTCATCTTCTTGTAACTGTTTTTGAGATGTGGTGGTCACATCTATTTTATATCCATTCTGTTTACTCTGTCGAAGTAGCCTGCAAGAAGGAACTGGGCATGGTGGGGTGATGAGAATCAGATCTGTAGGCTCATATACAGAGTGCCATACTGGTGTTACAGCAGGGAGGCTGTAAAGCTGAGCCAACAGGTAACTGCTTGGGGGAAAACCTTCCGACAGCTTTGCATATGGTGCATGCACACTTAGCTGGAATAGGTATGAGCAACACATTTGAACAACTTATGAGAAGGTGAGTAACCATCTTCTTCAATTTTTTGGGAGTAATTTAGTCAGCAGTGTTGGAACTCTAGGGTCTAAAGGAATAAAGAAACGTGTCCATAAAATAAGAGAAATTGTATGTTGAATGTGATCAAACTTGGGCTTAAGAGTGTCTACAATTTTTTTTTCTAGAGGAGTTACTGCACCAATTACAGATGCTCTCCCTATTCCTGATGGCTTGAAAGAGTCCAGCTTAATACACAGAGAGCAAAACCAGAATGCCATCGCTGAGTGTTCAAGTCTCAGTCAAGATACGTTGTTTGACATATTGCCAATTGAACACTTGGAAGGTATTTAACTCTGAGAAATTGTGGTCCATGTTACTTATATCTTTGTTATGGTGTTTGCCTGTTGATGCCATGATCAGTTTTTGGTTGTGGTATAAATAAGAATAGCTCCTCTCTATTGGGAGTTTTTAATTGACTCGTGAAGAATGAAAATTTTGGCCTGGGACTTAATTATAATTAAGTCTAACTCTGAGGGTACGGCTACACTGCCGCTCTCTCCCCCCCCCCCCCCCCCCCCGAAAAAAGGTACGCAAAATGTGCTCTGCATTTTGTGTAGCTGTTTTCGATCCTTTTGGATCGACTGGGCCAAATATCGGAAAAAAATGCTTTTTCAAACCCCCCTTTATTCCTTGTAGAATGAGGAATACAGAGGCTTCCGAAAGAGCACGTTTGCTCTTCCCCCCCAAAAAATGGAAGAGTTTTTTCCTATATCCCAGAAAAACACTCGTAGTCTAGCCGTACTTTGAGGCAAAAAGGCAAAGCAAGAGTAGTGGACCAGTAACAAATCTAGGGTTTGAGGTCTTAAAATAAACTAGAAACACATTATGAAGGCTACCGGTAAACTGGATTTCTATGGTCAGTAAATGAGTGACACGTTACTGGATGGCAATTTCAGGTATGAAACACACTGTTTATTTGCCTCTCCATTTTCTCTTCGACTCTAACCTGAATTTACTGACTATTCCCTTCAGTTGCTCTGGTTTCTACATTTTGCTTTTTGGCCTAAGAACATTTAGTCTAGTTTTTCAAATAATGTGATATATTAATGCCTAACTCCAAGTGGTTTGTATTATCAACTGCTAAAATCATGCTGCCTTGAAGTAACAATAGAGTTCTAAGAGAAGCAAGATAGTAATAAATAATTTGGTCTTTAAGAATGGCTTGACAGTATTTTATTAATTAGCTTTCCAATATTTGCGTGTGACTATTAAATCTCTGGAACTCCATAACATTTTCTATTTGTACTTTGGCTCCATGTGTGGAGACTGAGGGATACCACAAAAAAAAACAAACAAAAAAAACTGAGAGGAAACTTGTGTTCCTCATAGCTGCTGTAGAGCAGCTAGGGGTAATTTTAAATAGTTGGAAGTATAATTTTATTTTAAAAATTATTAAAGTTTAGTGCTCTCCTTCTAGGAGCCACTTTATCCTTGTAGTTTTATTGTTTGGTAAGTGTCAGTGTTGTTTCTCTTTAGAGTCCTTTTTGTGTGTGTGTATTAGTCTTTATAATTAAAACTCCCATCAAATAGTCTATATAAAGCACCAGTTACCACAAGCAAGCTTACACCCATTTTTCAAAACCTACTGTAACCTAAAATAAATTGGCACAAAAGGCAAAAATGAGAGAGTTTGACACACATTCTTTTGAATTTTTATATGAACCCTTTAGGTGTAAATAGGGAAAACCTTAAGGACATTTTTTTCTTTTTTTCATTGTCTTTAACTAGTCCAAACATTTTATAAAGGAACTAGATTAGTATAAATGTGTCTGGGGGTTTTGTTTTTTGTTTTGTTTTTTAATTTTGCAAATAACCACGATTAATTTTAATGGTTAGCAGACCCACTGAAAGTATAACAATCACCCTTCTAATTGCACTGTAATGCATAAAATAAATAAGTATTAATATTGTATCAATAGTGAGGTCAGTCTCCTGTTTCTCCATTCAATGGGAGATACTGATGTAAAAAATATCAGACTTAAACAGGTAATCCACTTTTTTCCAATGATTTTATGCTGTTGTAGTTCCTCTTGAAAACATATTTCTTTAGATTTCAGCAGTAATCTTGGATTAAAATATGCATTCATCTTTTATAGCCAGAGGTAACCATTGTAAAAATGTTGACCTAAACTTGTGGCGTGTTTAGTTTTTTGGAACTGGGAACTTTGCAAAGTTAGCTGTTTGGTATTCTTTAATTATATTAGGGTGATACCAATGCCTTTTAATAATATCTTGTAACCTCCTAAGACTTAAAACTTAAAAATAAATGCTGGATTACTGAATTTTTCAAGGCAGTGGTCCATGGCAAATTATTGGTGAGCAAAGTTGTTGTTTTTTGTTTTTTTTTTCTCTTCTCCTTACGTTTAGTGCTTAGAAATTCCACTTGGGGTTCAGGTCCTTAATGTTCTCAGTACTGCATGAAGACCGATATAAATGACTCTGCCCGCAAAGATCTTAAACTTTGTAATTGATACAATAGGTGGGTAATGTATGCAAGCTAATTGCAAGTGATGAAAGAAACAGTGTGGCCCAATGGCTAGAATATAGCACCAAGACTCAAAAGATCTGTCCTTTTATTTCTGTATTGGCTACTTAGCTTCTCTATGATCTTTAGCAAGCCACTCAAACCCTCTGTTCTCCTCTTACCCTGTTTTATCTAGATAATCAATAGATTATAAGTGGAGCAGACATTCTCTTGTTTACCAGAGACTATGCAGCCTTATTTTTTTTGTTGGGGTTTCTTAATATTAGTGGAATAATGATTAGTTCCGTTATTTTGTGAAATCTATAAATGTAGATTTTTGTCACATGGTATTTTATGGTACTATAAAGTGTACATAATACTTGACAAAAATAAGTCTTGTCCTGAGAACCTTAGTCCATTAGAATTATTCCTTGTTTGCAGGGAAAGTATGAGTACAGGAGGCCCCCAAGTTCTGACCCCACGCACTTACAATGATTTTTGTAAGTGCGGAAGGGGCTGAAACCCCCCAGCTTACGTCCTCAACTCACATTTACTACGTTGTGTGGTGCCTATTGTAAATGAGGTTTCGAGTAACGACACCCCCCCCGACTTGCTTCCCCCAGAACCAATCACGTCGCAAGTGGGGGGGCCACCTATATACAAATTTAGCAGTGTAATATAGGAACAAATTGAATGTGCTCTTAAATAACATTCTCTTGTATTGCAGATGTGTCCATTGGGATATGTTCACTGCTGCAAAGTGAAAAGGCGAATAAGGTAAAGGTGTTTCATGTTCCAGAAAATTGAAGAACTTTTTAAATAAGAAAAGAAAATATTAACATAAATAAGGGGATAAGTTAAGTGTGTGTGTGGTGTGGTTTTCTATATAAAAAGAGAACCAACCAACCAAACAAAAAAAACCCTTCTGGCTCAGTGTAGCTTCTTAGAGGGGACTACAAATTGCTTTTAAACACCTAAAAATTTATTATTTAGGAGGGCTTACATGAATCACATCAAAGAACTGTTGTTTTTCAGTATTTGTTGATAGTGTCTTCAAGTGGCATTGGAATGAATCATCTGCTTGGTATGGTATTGATCTGTAAATGTATGTAGACTTCAGTGTTACAGAACTTCTAAAATATTTTTAGCTGACAGGATTCAGCTGAAAATTACATCAACTTTTCAATTATGTGAATTTATTTCAATTCAATCATTTCAGTAAGTTTAGTGTATGAGTACTACAGGGGCTTGAGTTGTGAATTAACAGATCATGAACCCTGTTTAAGGAAGCTCTTCTGCATGCTTCAGTATGGGATATGGAAGTAATGGCTCTTTCCCACATGGAAATTTTTAAATGCTTTCTTTTATTTCCATCTGATCAAATCTTTAAATATTTAATATAGTCGAGAGCATTTTCATCTCTTATTTCTAAGCTTCTTTCTTTCTTTGTACTTGTCTCTGTTACTCTTTCTGGGGATGGCTACAGGGAGAACATAAGATGCATCACACCTAGAATTCATGGTGAGAGTGCAATGCGAAAGAAGAGTTGTGGTCAGATTAAACAGCTTAAGTTACTTTCTTTAGTAAATTACTGACTTACACAGTTGGGAATGCTTAAGTGCTTACATACTTTAATTTTTATGTAGATTGATGGACCTGAACCAGGAGAAAAGTTGGTGGACGATGACATTTTAAGTGACCATTTCAGTGCAAGTCTTTCGGGTTTATTAGAAAACGAAAAACTGCTGTCTTTTGCAAGCCTAGAAGGAAATTCAACTGGTAAAGTATATAATTTAACTTGTAGCCTGTTTGTAGTGGATAATGTTTTTAATTAGATGAATCCACTTTAACTACTAGTCCTTCATAAGAGGAGTGTTAACTTTGGAAATTAAGTACCTCTAAAATTTAGGAGGCCAGTTTTTTTTAAGTGCTTAAAATAAGTAAAACTTGTACAATCAAAGGTAAACTTCCCAGTGACCCTATGGTGGTTAGTATATTGATGCATAGAGAGTTCATTGCTGAGCTTGATATTGACATGATCTTAGTTTATAAGTTAAATGGTGAGCTGTATTCTGTTGGTTCTGTGAATTTTAAGGAGAAAAGTATTCCACTTACGTGGATTCAAGCAACTCTGTGCAGTGAATGGTTAGATCTAGCTGTCGGTTGTGACATAACTGAAAATGTTAAGCTTGTAGATTTAAAAGCACACTTGAAGTCTTCTAATAATTTATTTCCTGTTGTGTGACTTTTAAGGTGTTTGTATGCAGTATATTTCCATATTATATGCTAAAAATGTTAAGATAGGTACTTTAAATTGTAATTTGGGGAAATGGAAATTTGTAAAATTTCCACCAACCTTACTTGTATCTCCTAGATCACATGCTTCATGATAGTATGCAGTAATGCAATGAAATACTTTCTTCAGCCCAATGTCTCCCACAGTTCTGATTATTTTTGTTGACCTTTACTGAACCTTTTCCAATGCTGATATATCTCATTGAGATGCAATGACCACATCTGCACACAGTATTCAAGATGTGGGCATACCTTGGATTCATATAGAGGCAATAAGATGGTCTGTCTTATTTAAAAAAAAAAAAAAAGAGAGAATGATTCCTGTCTTATTAAAAAAAAAAGAGAGAATGATTCCTAACTTTTTGTTTTGCTTTTTTGACTGCCACTGCACATTGAGTGGGTATTTTCAGAGAACTGTCCACAATGACTCCAAAATCTCTCTAGTAATTATAGCTAAATTATTCCCCATCATTTTGTATGTGTAGTTGGGATTATTTTTTCCAATGTTCATTACTTTACATTTATCAACCTTAAATTTCATTTCTCATTTTGTTGCCCAGTAGCTTAGTTTGGTGAGATCTTTTTGAAGCTCTTCACAATCTGCTTTGGTCTTAGTATCATCAGCAAATCACTGTTTACCCCTTTCTCCAGATCATTTATAAATAAGTTGAATAGGATTGGACCCTTTGGAGATACCACTAATTATTCCTCTCTATTCTGAAAACTTGCTATTTATTCCTTCCCTTTGTTTCCTATCATTTAACCAATTATCAGTCCATGAGAGGACCTTCCTTTTTACCTCATGACAAGTTTCTTTGCTTAAGAGTCTTTAGTGAGGGACCTTAGAAATCTAAATATACTAGATCCACTGGATCCTCCTTGTCCACATTTTTGTTGACCTCCTCAAAGAATGCTAGTAGATGAGTTGTCAGACACATAGATAAATATAATTTGGGGAAAAGTCAACATGGATTCTGTAAAGGGAAATCATGTCTTTCTAATCTACTAGAGTTCTTACGAGGGAGTCAACAGCTCTTTGAGAGGCAGCAATACAGGGTGATAGGCAGCCAGTCCACAAGGGGAGCTGGATTTCAAACTGGCTCCCTCCTGGCACCCTGTGCTGCTGTCTCGGAGCCAGAGGCAACAGCACGGAGTGGCAGGGGGCTCCTCGGGAATGGGGCTGGAGCGCACTAGCTGCTGGCCCAACCCCTGGGGACTATAGAATAGTCGAGTAACCAATAAGAATTTATGAAGTTAATCGACTATTCAGTTAACTGCTAGTTAACATCCCTAAAAGGGAGCATGAGGAACTTCACAGGACTTGTCTGACCAGTTGTGGCCAGCCATGCCCAGCGGGAGGAGGTCAGCTTTGGCCTCAGATGCCCTCCAAACATTCCTCCAACTGTTGATCAATTGGTAAGAGGAAATAGGACTAGTGCCCAGTTTTGTGCTTCTGCCCCCAAAATTGGGATGTCTGTGACTGTTCAATCCAAAAAGATAGAATAATCTTGAGAGATGAGATGCTCATCTCATCTGAAGAAGTTGCTTTTGCACACGAAAGCCCATGATACTCTCTATGTGTGCTCTCCCTATTATATATTAAGGATGCCAAGGACTAGTCAACTATTTGATTATCTCCCCCCTTGCTACCTCTATCAGAGGCAACAAAGCGGGGGGAAGAGGGGTTACTTCAAAGTGGCAGCACAGCATGGAGCCAATATCTGGGCTGCATGTGGCGCTGCCCCTTTGAAATGCCACCGTGGCATTTGTGTGGCGCTCCCGTGGTCAGCAGCTGATCTCTGGTTCTAGTGCAGTGTGCAGAGCTTGGGGTCAGCTGGAGAGTTCCCAGCTGATCCCAGGTGCTGGGGAAATGCTATGCAGAGCCCTGGGAGTCCCCAGCTGACCTCGGGCTCTGCGTGAACTTCGAAAGCAGCAGCGCAGCACGGAGCTTGGGATCTGTGGGGGACTCTTAGTCCCACGCTGACCCCAGGCTACATGATGGCGCTTCCGCTTTGAAATGCATGAGCCCCCACTGGGGATTCTTGTACATTTCAAAGTTGGCACGACACGTACAGCCCGGAGTCAGCAGGACTTCTCGCTGGCCCAAGGCTGCACATGGAGTTCCGCATTCCTCCTTTGAAATATACAAGAGTCCATGCTCATTTCAAAGGAGGAATGCGAAAATGCTGATAGACAATGGAAATTCCATTGACTACTCAACTAGTAAATTATTCAGTATTTAATATCTTTATTATATATGTTAATCTCTAAGGTGCCACAGGACTATTCGGTGTTTTTTTTTTTTTTTCCCCCAAAAGTTGTTTTCTGGGGGGAAAAAAAAATACTATAAACATTTTATAATTGCAGGGCAATAATGTAATATTTAAAATATATTTTGCAACAATTGTAAAAGTTTTACCTTTTTATGCATTAAAATATTCAGTTGATGTTACAATTGCAGACATTATAAGCTTTCTAGTAGGAGACCACACAAGGATAGAGGGTTTGGGTTTCACATGGTATGTGCCAGCTGACTCAGGTTTGTGGGGCTTGGGCTGTTAAACTGCAGTGCAGCCATTAGTGCTTGAGTTTTAGTACTAGTTCTAGGACCTTCCTGTCTTGTAGGTCCTAGAGCAGGGGTGTGGAATGTATGGTCGGGGGGGAGTCTGTGGATCCAACCCCTGGGGCTCAGGGCTTCCCCCAGCCTTCCTGGTCAGAGCTGTATGTTTTGTTTCACTTGTGTGCAGCCCCTGACTGATGTTTATTATAAGTGATCCCTAGCCAAAAAGTTTCTCCACCCCTGTCCTAGAGCCCAAGCTCCAGCTCTCATCTCAACCTCTTACAATGAAGTTAAACAGACCCTTAGCTTGAGCCCCACAGGTCTGAGTCAACCAGTGCAGATCAGCACAGCTGTCTAATGGAGCATAGAGGCATGCTTCATGATAGCTACCACTTGAGTTAGGTACTAAAACAATGGTGGATAGTCCTAAAAGTGCTATCCAATTAATCTTTAGCATAATTTCTAAAAGTAACTAAAAATATATGTAAATGTTTCAACTGACTTAAACTGAAAAAATATTTGGGCTTTTGAGAGCATTTGTAATATTTTTTTTCATTCTGGTTCAGGAATAGGAATGCTAAATTGAATTTAATCAACTAGTCAATGGACTTTCCTTTGACTAGTTGATAAGCAGGGAGCGGCAGTGGAGTTAGCTCCCAGGGTGCTACCCTGCTTTCGTTCTGCCTTTTAAATGTATTAAGAGCCTGATAGAGGCAGCAAGTGTGGGAGAGTGTGGGGGGGAAGGGAGGGGGAGAGTGGGAGCAACTAGTCAAGGCACTAGTCTTACATCTCTGTTCAGGAGTAGAAAGAGTTTACAGAACATTCATGGGATGAAAAAACAAGTTGTTTTTAGGCAGATGGTGCTCCTGATGATCAACTTAATAGCTAGGTTTCATTTTTCACCATTGTATTTAAAAAAAAAAAAGCGTTGTACTATAACTATCCTAAATTTCAAAGTAACAGTGCAGAGTTCAAGTATTTAGAAATTGCCAAAATATCTTTAGACAACTTTGAATCTTTTTCAAAATTTTTGAGTTTAGAAACTGATGAAAACCAATCCTTTTCAGCCAAGTTTTTGTTTTGATGACAAGACATTTTATAAAAAAAATCCAGAACCCAACCAGCTACAGATCTAGGTCCAATTGTTTCACGGTAGTTTTCTTGTGTAACTCGGTAAATCCTAGTTTCTTTGCCTCCATTTTCTGATAACATGGGGCTAATAGTGTTTCTTCTTCGAGTAATGTCCCTGTGGATGCTCCACTATTGATGGCAGATTGACCGGAGCCACATATTGAAGCCCTCCAAAGCAGTTTCCCCAGTTGGGCCTCATATGTGCATGTGGCTTGACACCTCCTGTTCCCCCTTGGTTCCTCTTTAACTGCCCTAACTTGCAGACGGAGCTTCATCCTCTTGCTCAAATTATTTACCTCAGCGATTAGTAGTCCATGGTTTTAATAGTTTTAGTGAGTTCTTGTTAGATATTGTTAATAGTTTCCCTTGTTCAGATTTAGCTTGGTGTGGTTTAAAAAAAAAAAAAAGATGAAAAATCAAGAGAGCTGTGAACTTAACACGTTGGACTCTTTGGGCTTCAAGAAATGTGACCAATGTTGCAAGCCCATGCCAGTGTCAGATGGCCATTCCCTGTGCATCTGCTGTTTGGAGGCAGCCCATATTCTGCAAAATGCGACGCCTGCTGCAGTTTGACAGCGAAAGCCAGAAAAGATAGAGCTCCGCGTCAGAACAATACTGTTTGAAAAAAGCCATGCAGCCTGCAGAGGAACAACATACCTCCCAATTACAAGGGGGCTCCACTAAGAAACAAGCCGCTTCCCCTGATGCCCAGGAAGTCTTCTAAAAAGAGAACTTCCACAGCATGCTCTCTCCCTCTTTCTTTCCCTAGAGCTAGCAGGTATATCAGTACCACAGCACCAAAAAATGAAGGTGTGGCTCACAGCCAAAACAGATATCGGCACCGGTGCATGCCTCTCTGGCAGTCTGTGGCTCCAGCATCACATTGGGACCCAGCACCACCAAAAGCCACGGCCCTGCAGACAAAATCGGCACATTCAACTAAAATGGCACCAATTCCAATGCTGCCACCTTCAGCCCCCCACGCACCAGAATTAAATCCATAAGTGGTATGGATAACGCCTGACTGGATAACAGTAGCCAGGGCAAGCATTGCCATTTGCACCCTGCCTCCAGAAACCCATCCCCAGCACCATTTACAACACACAGCTCTCCATGTCTTACTACATTTCCAGTACTGTCTCAACATAGTGTTCTAGCCATTGATGATCATCCTGTATGTGCTCATCCTGTATGGGCTTGTGGTCACATTACTACCAGGACAGTTCTCATCATCCCTCCTGGTGCCCACAATAGACATATCCCCCTCCACAGTGGCCACCCTGGGAGCACTGGGACCCATACAGGCACAGGTCTACTACATCTTCAAACCAGCTAAAAGGTGTCTGTCTCTTCCTCGTCCCCTCCTGCCACCCAAAGACTCAGAAGAGGAGGTGGACAGATCATTGATAGGGATCCAAACTCTGATGTACTGGACATGTCCAACAGATAATTGTTCGTTATTACCTGATGAGGCGATCATACCATCGGACATATGCCCAACGGATGATCTTAAACCGTTCCAACTGCTGTTCAAAAGAGTGGCAGCAAGCCAGCAAGTTCCAGTCTAAGAAGTGCAGGAATAACAGCACTGCTTGCTAAAAAAACTTACACCCCACGATGCAGGGGAAAGTTGCTTTGCCCATTGAGGCAATTATGGAGACATAAGATCAGCTGTGGCAAACTCCTGCATCCATCCAGCCTACCTACAAAAGAGCTGACAGGAAATACTTTGTCTTTTCGAAGGCCATGGAGTTCTTATTCATGCACCCCCAACCAAACTCCCTGGTCGTAGAGTTGGCACAGCATATATCTAAGCTGCCACACTATAGAGCTGGAAATCAAGAATGGGACCATAAGGAGTTGGATCTTTTTGGGAGAAAATGATACTCTTTCTTTACACTGAAACTCAGAATCGCTAGTTATTCAGCCCTTCCAGCAAATCATGACTTTGACAACTACTCAAAATTGAGAGAGCTCATGGAGCATATTCCCAACTCAGAAACCTGTCCTGAAAGCTATAAGTGCATAAGGGCAATACTATGGTCAACACAGCCCTTTAGACATTGCTGGATGTTGCAGACACCACTACTAGAGCAACAGCCCTGGCTATGGTTATGTGCAGAGTATTCTGGCTATAGCTCTAAGGGTCCCCCATGAGTTTCAGTCCAAAGTATAGGATCTCCTGTTTGATGAACAAAAGTTCTCTGCAGCCAAAACTGAGGAGGTATTAAACAGCAGCAAAGACTCACAAACCATGCTGTGTATCCTTGGCATGTATACCTTGCCTTATCAACACACCCTATGCAACTGCAACAGGTATGGGCAATATAACCGACCACCACAAAGGTCATATGAAGATAACTGCCTGAGACAATGACCAAAGTGGAGAGGTTCCAGTCAGGGCTGCCCTTCCACTACCCAGTCCTCAAAGTGGCAGGTTTGAGACTATGATCAAGGGTCACAATTCAGTGCCTTCACAACTGTGCCATTGTTTTACCTGCTGGTTATACCTCTTTTTACCACAGTTGGAGACCATAACATGTGACCATTGGGTATTGGAGATAATCTGTGATTACTGGATACGTTATCACCTTTACTTCTCTTTCCCCTACCCTATCTCATCCCTCTTAAGGCACCCGTCTCATGAGAATCTACTAAGACAGGAGACAGATGGACTCCTGCTGTTGGGCCTCATAGAGAGGGAACCCAAGCAGTTCCATGGAAGAGGGTTCTGTTTGAACCCTCGAGGGTTCTACCTCCTAACCGAGAGAAGAACATGGTTGGAGATGGATCCTTGATCTCCACAAATTGAACAAATCTCAGAAAAAAAAAATGCTTCCAGATGGGCACGCTAACCACAACCATTCCGGCATTGGATTGAGGGGAGCCTTTGACCTACAGGACACCTATTTCCACCTCGCCATACGCCCCGCATACAGGCATTACCTCTGCTTCATACTAGAGGCAGATCACTATCAGTACAAGGTCCTACCTTCCGGCCTTTCCTCTGCTCCTCGAGTATTTTTCAAAAGTTCTAGCCTTAGCAACAGTGTATTTATGACAACAGCACATAATCATCTTTCCATACCTTGATGACTGCCTAATAAAAGGATGGTTATGTGAGGAAACTACCTTCATGATACATGTGTCCAAAGCTCTATTCGATTGCCTCAGTCTCTTCATCAGTGAACAGAAATTAACACTACAATTTGTTCAGGACATAGAGTTCATTGGAGCCTGGCAAGACTCAGTTTCAGCCCAAGCACACTTATCTCGACAACACTTTGCAGCCATCCAAGATCTTATATGTATCCTATCCACGAGTCCATCTACCATAATACTTGCCTTCCTGCTGTTGATGGGCCAGATGTCCGCAACTATTTATGTAATCCAACATGCCCAATTACATTGCTGATCTCTCCGTTCCATCATCTATACTCCATTCCATCATCTGCTACGCAAGAGAGTTACTATGCCCCCAGATCTACTTCCCTCTATACAATGGTGGACATTAGCAGACCATTTTCTCACAGGGGTCCCCTTTCGCCAGTGTCAGCCCACTGTGCAAATCACAACGGATGCATACTTACTGGGTTGGGTTGCTCATCTGTGTGATCATGTAGTTGAGAGCAAATGGTCTCCGCACGGGACATTGCTGCACATCTAATCTTCTGGAGATCAGAGCAGTGAGAAGTGCCTCCCAGAGTTTCTAATCGTAGAGTCAGGAACCTAATGCACAATATCTCCACAATGTTTTACATAAACAGACAAGGCAGCACATGTTATCATTCTCTGCTTGTGGAATTGATGCATCTGCGCTTGGGTTACGCTCATGGCATCATAGTTATCTGGAGTCGTCAATGCTGCTGCAGAGCCACAGTTTCTCCATAGATCACGAATGGGAACTGCATCTGAAGTTCATAACTACAGTCTTCTCCTGATGCGGTCGACCACCCATAGATCTCTTCGCTTCCTACCAGAACACTGAATGCCTCCAGTTTTGCTCCCGAGCAGGGATCAGCAAAGGCTTCCTCAAAGATGCATTCCTAATTTGGTGGAGTGCCCCATTGCATTATGCTTTTCCCTGATCCCACTCATTCCAAGATTTGCACAGACAAGGTAGGTTTCATCCTAATAGCCCCATCTTGGGCGAGGCAAACCTGATTCCCATACCTTCACCAATTATCAATACAGCCTTTCTACCCATTTCCATACCAGCATGACCTTCTTTCCAAGAATCTTGGGAAGATGCTCCATTCTCCCAACCACACACTCTCCATCTTCAAGCATAGCTTCTATCTCATTCTGGGAACTAGAGACCGGATGTTCTCAGCAGGTGAAGGATATTCTTTTCCACAGCAGGAGGCTCTCTACAAGAAAGAATTACCTACAAAAATGGACATGCTTCTTTGTAGTGCCAGAGATCACTGATTGACTCTTGCATGTCCTCACTCAGTATCATCCTGGACTATATACTAGAACTCAAGACATCTGGCTATCCCTTTCCTCCATAAGTCCACTTGTCAGCAATAATTGTATTCCATAATCTTGTTGATTGACTCTATATATTTCCTTACTCAGTCACATGAAGATTCCTTAAAGGTTTCCATAACCCATACCCACCTTTTAGGGCTCCACTGCCATCATGGAACGCAAATCTCATCCTAGATTGCTTGACCAGACCTCTCTTTGAACCTATGGCTACTGTTTCACTTTCCTCCCTTTTTATGAAGGTCTGCTTTCTACTAGCTATCACCACAGTAAGGAGAGTTGGTGGGTTTGGAGCTTTATGGCAGAACCTCTCTTCCCCCCCCCCCCCCCCCATAAAGTCTTCACAAAGGACAGAGTTATGTTGAGACACAACCCTTCCTTTTTACCAAACACTTGAACTGCATTTCACGTGAATTAACCCATTGGGAAGAAGTAGGTAATACTAAGTCCCATGCATCCCCTAGAGATGCGATGTTGCATGCTTTGGAAATTTGACAACACTGGCCTTCTTTTTAGAGAGAATATGAGCCTTCGTAAGTCTCAACAACTTATTATTTCTATTGCTGAATGCTCCAGAGGTACACCAATTTCAACCCAGCACATCTTGAAATAGATATCTACTTGCATAGTCAAATGGCACACTCTTACCTATAGACCTCAGAGAACCCACCACGAGCATATTCCACTCGTGCTGCAGCAGCCTCCATAGTCGTCTTGAACTATGTCCCCATCAGAGACATTTACCATGCTGCCACATGGTCATCGGACTGCACTGTAGCCAAACATTATGCGATCCTACCACAACTGGCATCTGACTCAGTGGTGGCTGATTAGTCTTGTCCACCAGCGCCAAACAGTGACTCCAATCATCCAAAGTCAAACACTGCTCTGTAGTCACCACCAGTGGAGCACCCATGGGGACATCGCTTGAAGAAAAGGGAGTTACTCACCTCGTGCAGTAATGATTGTTCAAGATGTGCATCCCGTGGGTGCCTCACAGTCCTCTTTTCCTCCTCTCTACTCGGAGTCTTAGTCACTCTGGTGTAGATGAGGAACTGAAGGTGGCGTGGGGCTGCGCATCCCAGGCGCTGAGGCATGAATGCCATGAGATGCCTCCTGCACGCACACAGCCCAGCGGGGGGAAACTGCTCTGCAGGGCTCTGAGTCTGCGGCTTCGGGCAACCTGTCACCAACTGTGGAATAGCCACACACCTCTCCAAGAACAGTTGTTACTGCATGAGTTGAGTAACTCCTTTTTTCCCTGCTTCGTAAGGGTGTTGCGGTGATCAGTACATTGAACATTGTGAGGTGCACCAATGCTATGGTAACGAGGATCAGAGATCTGTAGCAATAAACTTTTATTAATCCTTTTCCGTGCTATCAATAGATGATGATATTGACGATGAAGAATTCTATGATAACCAACTGGAGGCCTATTTCAAACAGCTGGTGCCACCAGAAATGCCAGGAAGTGATTGTGAAGGACTGGAACTTTTGGAATGTAGTACAGCATTGAAGCCGCCTGAAAGTGGCTTAAATCAGGTAAACCTAAGCCAGCATAGCTGAAGGCTCCATACACTTAAAGACTTTTAAGATTGTGTGATATTGACTGTTAACTAATGAATACTAAAAGATGATTTTCACTTCTTCCAGCAGTTTATAAAAATATCCTTTAGCAAAAGGATTTATCCTATTATTTTCAAGGCGTGATATAAAAATATAACTTAATTTCATTCTAAATTTCTTGCGTTCTGTTTCCTCTTTAGATTTCCTTTATGAAGGAAAAGATACAAAGGGGATAAGCAGCCTGCTATTCAGACTGTCTTCCTGGCTTTCTTTTTCTTCCTAGTGCATTGAGCTAAGAACAGTTGTAGAAGTCAATTACTTTATTTCCTATGTACACGGTAGTAGCAGGGAAGGAGAGTTGATTTAGGGTATGGCTATACTAGAAAGTGTAGCTGCTCTGAGTCAATGGGAGACACTCTCTTGCTGATACTGCACTGTCCAGGCTGGTGCCTAGGTCAGTGTAACGTATGTTGTTTGGGCAGTGGCTTATTCACACCCCTGAGTGATACAATTTATACTGACATCAGGAATAGTGGTGTTAGGCATAGCTTAAGTGGCTGGCAGATGGTTGTCGTTAAGGATTCTGGAAATGTATTGAAATAACTGATGAGACATGATCATGTTGTTTCCAACAGGGGCACTATTGACAGTAGCTTTTTTCTTCGTTTACACTTTTCCTTTTATATCATTTCTCCCTCTGTCTTCCTCCTGTGTGTTTTCCTGGTATTCTTCTTACCACTAGTGGGCACTAATGGCAGAGGAACCTGTGGATTCAGTTCTGTTACTGTGGCTGTTTCTCCTAAAGAAGAAAACTATAAGCATCTGTCTCGAGAGCTCTTTCTTCTCTGTAGGGTGTCAAGGAGCTCATCAGGGAAGGGATGATTCTTTGACAATAAACTAGCAATAAAAAAAAAGGGAGGGGGTGGGCATTTAAAAAAAGGTGACCCTTTTAAATTGGCCTTTGCAATATGGATCAAGAATTAAGAACCCCTAGCATCTTTCATTAAAAAATTTAGATTAATGAAACAGGCTCATGCTTCACATTTCTATCGTCACTTACATTACATGTGCAAAAATAGTTTATACATATTCAGAAAATCATAACTTTAAAAATGATCTGTTACATGATGCATTTTGCCTAAAGTGTCTTGAAGTTATGCATATTCATAAGCCAATTTTCATAAAGTATGGGAGGGTTAACAAGGTACCCAGGCTGCAAAGTAAATGCTGCCTCTTCCTCAATCTGTAAGCCTCCTTGTATCATCAATCAGGGTGTCTTCACCCTGTGTGATTCAAATCATGTCTACTTTATTAGGCTTACATGGTGTTGGTTTATTTCCTAAGTAATCTGCCTTGATCTGTTTGCTGTCACTTATTACTTAAAATCTATCCTTCTGTAGTTAATCTGTCTTCAATTTTATCTTATTCTGTGTTGTTGGTGTGTGGTTTTTTTGAATAAAGCGTTCGGGAATTTTAGCTCTATTAATAAAGGCTTGTTCATATTTACCCACATTGAGTGATAGGGGACTCATGATTGAGTTTGCATCATATCAATCAAGTCCCTGTGCAGTGCATAACTTCATAATTCTGGATTTATACTCCAGTAGGAGTGCAATACTATGGAGTGGGGAAATTGGCTGGTGCCTCCATTGTTGGTCCATGAGTAACCTAGGTAAAGCACTTAAGTACTCAGTTGGATGTGTGGCACCATCTATCATGTTGAATGATAATAGAGACCAGAAGGGCTGGCTGAGTGTCACCGGTGGTACAGGGTAAGAGGCCAGCCTATCTGAGTAGTTAGTAGAGCAGCAATTCCAAAAGGTCCCAGTTTGTCCTGGGGTACATTGTGTCACACATTCTAAAACATGGCCCTTCAATGCCAATTGTGTTATGATAGCAAGTAAGAGGGACAGAGTGTCTTTCACATTACAGCGCCTGATGGTGATTTATATCTCTACTGGCAGCTTTGGGCACCCAAAATCACATGTGCTACCTGGGGGAGAAGGGAAGGACTCATGACTGTTCTTGCAGCTTCCCTTTTCTTCTCTGTCAGAAGTTGGGGAGGCTTTTTTGCAAGGAACCAAAGAAATCTGTGGGAACCATGAATTCTGTGCACTCACAGTAATGCCTAATTCCCTCAGGAAATATCAGATTAACATTGGGAATTATAACATGAAAGTGAATAGTGTACTTCTGGCCAAATGAAGTACTTTGCTTTGATGATGACAGTGCAAGAAAAATTCAGTGTTACTCTAGCTGAATTATAAATGCTAATGCTGCAGGAGAATTTTGAAGTGCCTGAAATTCACCAAGCTGCCACAGGAGTGGATTCTGCCACTGCTAGTGATGAAGAATCATGTGAATTGGAGAAATATGGGCATCCTGTGCAAAGAGAATCATTCTTCTTGCCAAGAAGGGTAAGACCTTTGTATGTAGAATGTTCTGATCATTATAAAACTGACTTCAGTATCTAAATAACCTCCCTTGGAACAGAAACCTGAAAGTTGGTAAGTGACAAGTAATAGAGGGATAGTATTTCTCATCAAAAAGTTGATTAAAATTGAATAATTCTTAATCTTAAACTTTTGCACTACAAGTGTTACTTTGTAAACTATTTACTGTTAACGTGACTAATTTTGTGATGTAGTTTTTGTATCTGTGAACCTTTTTCATGAACAGATATGTGAAGCTGACAATACAAGCTTTAAACCTGGACTAAAAGGCAATAGTTGTGATGAGTCTTCCGCAGAGGATCAAGTTACTGGTCCACTTGTAGCAGGTACAAGTATTTAACAGTTGTGTACTTCCTTTAGATAAGTTTAGAGCTTGTGTTCATAAATTGCTGATGTGCACTACTTGATAACCTTGTCACAGGGAAGGCACTAAAATATAGTTGAGATTGTACTTCCATTTCAAACCTCTTAAAATTTTGCTAGGCAAATAAACCTCTTCTCACCCACAGTAAATTCTTCTTTGAGTGGTGTTCCTGTGGGTGCTCCTCTCAGGTCTCAGTGTGTCCTCACACCACTGGTTGAAGTTTTTTACCTAGCAGTGTCTTCCCAAAGTGCATGTGTAGTTGCCATCTGCACTTTTCTTGTCTGTTGGGTGCATGCATGGTGCAAGTTTCCCTCCGTTCTTTTTCTGTCATCCTTGACTGAAGATGTAGTTACAGCAGTGTTTTCCTTCCTCACAGAAAAGAGAAAAATAGTGTAGATCATATAGAACTGTCAAGGACTACATTTCTCTGCTCAAGGCTCATTTTCAATGAGGCCAAGTCTGCCCTTGTCCCCATGCAGCAGATTGTTTGTGGGAGCCTTGTTGGACTCAACCCAGGCCAGGACCTCTCTTCCATGACCCCAGTTCCTAGCAATAAGGAATATCCTAACACTTGGACAGTTCTTCCCAGCTACAATGGCCAGGAATTGTGAGGCTTCTGGGCCACATGGCATCACGTACATATGTCTAGCAACACCCCAGTCTAAGGCTATAGCCACTACAAGCATGGCTAACTCAGGTGCATAACCCCACCCACTACCTGCTGGCCATGGAGGTCATGATTTCCCTGAAGTCATGCACTCTTTCACTTGGTGGCTTCAGGAGGGAGTAGAGTGCAGTTTGCCGTACCGCACATTTTAGTCTATTACCTGAAATGGGCTGGGAAACGCATACGGGAGACCTAAGGACTCAAGATATGTGGTCTTGGGAATTATCGTCAGGGAGCTAAGGGTGGAAGGTCTCGTGTCAGATGTTCCTAACTTAGGCAAGTGTGTTTGAGTCCTGACTGACAACACAGAGCAATGTTTGACTTAAATAGTGTGGTGCTTGTCCCCTCTGTGGGAGTTTTGTTTGCAACATTCCATCCAGTTGGGGGCTATGTACCTTCCAGGAATTCAGAACATGTTGGTGAACTGGCTCAGCTGAGTTTTCTACTTTCACGAGTGGTCTTTCAGGGCAGGTGTAGCCCTATTTGTTTTCCACAGATTTTGGGTATCCCTACATAAGAGTTCTCTAGGGGACACCTTTTAGGTACCCTGGATGTCCCATTTGATGTATGCCTTTCCTTCCTCTCCTCTCATGCACAGAGTTTTCTTAGGATGAGGCAATACCAGCCTGGTCCTGTCAGCATCGGTTCACCACTCTCTCTCGGAATTCTCAATGATGGACTCTATAGCTCTTCCTATGTTCCCAGACTTAATTATCTAGAACCATGGTAAATTCTCTTCCCTCCACCTAACGGCCTGGGAACTCCATAGTTAACACAGGTGGAGCAACAGTGTTCAGAATCAGTGCAGGAGGTGCTCTTGGGCAGTAGGAAAACTCCACTAGGGTCATTTATGTGGCCAAGTAGAATCGGTTTTTTTATCCTTTCAGAAAGGTACAGCCCTGATGGACACTCTGGTCCCAGTCATACTGCACTACTTGCTGGCTCTCAGGACACAGGGTTTATCTATATAATCTGTCTGGGTCCACCTGGTAGCTCTCTGCTTTTCACCTGGGTACTCAAGGCAAGTCAGTTTTTTGGCAGTCTAATTGTATGTTGCTTTCTGAAGGTCCTAGATAGGTTGTACCTGCAGGTGTGCCAACAAGTTCCTCCCTGGGACCTTAACCTTGTCCTCACAAAATTAATGGGGGCATCATCTTTTGAGCCTTTAGCTGCTTGGTCTTCAAAGTGGCATTCTTGGTGGTGAGCACATCAGCTAGAAGAGTGTCAAAACTCCAAGCTCTAACCTCAGAGCTTCCTTTCACAGCTTTCACAGCCGACGGCAATCCCACCTGCAGGTGCTGGGCTGGCAGTGGCAATGACGTTGGTAGGCCTGATGTCTGGGGTGGCTTTGACGAGGGCATCCCCAGTGGCTGGGTGGGCTGCCCACCATGGTCATCGTTGCGGTTGTGCTCGGCCCAGGGACTTCTGCGGCGGAGGCTGCAGGCTCGATGGCTCTTGGTCCGGTGGCTCTCTCTCCGGTGGCTGGTCCGGTTGGGGCTTTGGAGGTTGAGCAGAAGTTCCTCTCTCCCCAGAGACCAGCCCCAACTGAGCTGTCTCCCTGGCCTTTATACCTGGCCCGCAGTTGGAGCATGCCCAGCACTACTGTGGGGGAGGGGCCTTCTCTGCCCAGCAGGCCCATTGGCTTCCCCCTTGGTCAGTGGGGGGCTAGGCTGCCCCATCACATCTGGTAAACATGTTTCTGATTCTTCTGTGTATGGGAGGTCTCCTATATGTTTCTTCTCATCTTAAATCTCAGAATCCTGAGGAAGGTATAACACAACAGATGCCAGCTAATGCTTCAGGCATGGGTGCATCATTTCTTGTATTCCAATGGGAAGATACACCTGACTCTTTTCTCCCCCTTCTCATTGAACTGTTATCTGATCAAACCATGGAAGATGTGCTACTTAATTCACAAGGGGGGAAAAACCCAAGACTCCCCTTTATGTGTCTTTGGTGAAAACATTCAAACCATCAAACACGTCATTATGCAGTGCCCCAAATAAGGACTCATAGGTGAATTGGAAGATCCTCTCTAAGGGTACGTCTAGACTACATGCCTCTGTTGCCAGAGGCATGTAGATTAGGCTACCAGACATAGGAAAATGAAGCGGCGATTTAAATAATCGCCGCTTCATTTAAATTTACATGGCTGCCACACTGAGCCGACAAACAGTTGATCAGCTGTTTGTCGGCTCAGTGCGGCAGCCATGAAAATTTAAATGAAGCGGCGATTATTTAAATCGCCGCTTCATTTTCCTATGTCTGGTAGCCTAATCTACGTGCCTCTGACAACAGAGGCATGTAGTCTTGACGTACCCTAAATGATTTAGAACTACAACTGCATCTGAAGAATGTTGCTTTGAAGATATCACAAATGAGAGAGATACTGCATGTTATATACATCATGAACTTACCATATGCAAGAGAAAATTTTAATAGAAAATAATTCAGCAACTTTTAGACTCTTAAGTCACAGCTAACTGAACAAAACAGACCCAACTTCTGATGGAAACCAAATGGGAAAGTAGGTCATGGCACATTTTCTGGAGATAGTCATGTACCAATATTTTAATGTCATGCGCATAAAAACTGAGAGAAATCCTTTGGCATCTATTGATCTTCACTAACCCAAAAGTTACATTTTTACAATCCTTTATCTTTTTGTCATATTAATACCAGAAAGGAGAAAATCACCTGTCTGTATTTGCCAAGTTAAAACCCCTACACTTGTGTTTTACTTAGCAATGTAAATAGCATTGCCATTTAGTTTAGACAACTCAAAAGATCAGTTCTTAAAATCATTGAACCTTACTGAGTTACAAGAGAGCTAAAACTACCTCATGTTATCTTTCCAAAGTGAACTACTCTGTTAGTGTTCTCACAGCAGATTAAGTGGTTTGTTAATATTAATTTAAATGATTTCTCATATGCTGCAGGAAGTCGTGAGTTTGGACATCTTGGTAATGAAAGTGAAGGAACAGCTTCGGTACCACTATTTCCCTCTAACATACATAATGAGGTAACACAACTTTGAGGAACTGCTTTTTGTACAGCCAAGAAAAAATGCAAACTTTTTGATTGTTTAAATACTTCCAATAAGTCTGTGTAAAATTGTCTTGATTTTTCTGACGATTATCACTGTGGGATCTTTGGTAATGTGTTTGCAACTCCACGTGTGGATAAATATAGTATTTGGCTCTGTAATTGGGATGTGAAGCAGAAGGGGATATTGCTCCTCCAGTGACAAGCAGGGAAGAGATCTATAGCTGGTCTATATCTTCTCATTCTTTCTGTCCCTGTGCTCCTCCAAGCCAAAGCCCAGTTGGCTGTTGTGTACAGTTTTCTGGAACTGTACTTTTGAGTCTCCTCTTGGAGGGAAGACTCTAGAAGAGGGGAAGAAGAGTTGGTTGAGATGGGTCCTCTTTAGGTGACTATAATAAATACAGGTCTTTAGCACTCTGAAATATTCCAGGGAGGCTTCAAAATAGCTTTTCTATAAAAATGATCTCTTGTATACAGGTATAATTGTATTTGATGACTACAGATCGGTATGGTCTCTATCCTTCCCTCCTCCTCGTTCTTGATTGTTTGTACTTGTGGCAATCTGGCACAAGACATCTGGGGTGTAATTTTAGGATGAGATGATTCAATGAAGCCTGCTTAATGTGTCCCTTCTTACCTATATTAAATGTAGCTTCAGGATAGCACTAATAACATTGTTGCTTAATACCCCCTGAAGAGAGAAGAGTATGAAAAAAGTAATGTGCTGCCACAAACACTAAATTGTCTTAATCGCAATTGTTTGGTTATTGCACAGCATTACTCCAGGGCAGAGTTGAAGTTGTTTGTCTCTGACCTATGCATTTTCACAGTTTGGCTTGTTTCAATTTCTGTTAAATATAATTCTGACTACGAAGTTCCGGGATTTTTGTCATGCTTTTAATTGTATATGTTGATCTTCACTTCATTATTATAGTCTTAAGAGGAAGTGGTGGTAAGGTGACTGCAACATTATCAATGGCATTGTAACCCAAGTAAAACAGCATGCTAATGTGAGTAATGACTAAGTTAAATAGTTACAAAAAATAGACTAAAAGATTTTAATTTTAGTTTACATAAGAACAGCTATACTGGGTCAGACCAATGATCCATCTAGCCCAATATAGTGCCTTCTGACCATATCTAATGCCAGCTGCCCCAGAGAATGGTAATCAAGTGATCCATCCCCTATTGCCAGCACTGACAAAGAGGCTGGGATACCATCCCTGGCCATTCTAGCTAGTAACCATTGACAGACCTAACCATCATGAATTTATCTAGTTCTTTCTTGAACCTTTGTAGTCTTGAGCTTCACAACGTCCTCTGGCAGCGAGTTCTACTGGTTGACTGAGTGTTGTGTGAAGAAATACTACTTCTGTTTTTAAAATGTGCTGTTGGTTAATTTTATTTGGTGACCTTAGTTCATATCTTCTAAATGTTCATTCTGTACTCAATTGCTATTTAAAACTAATCTTTATAAACTGGACATAAATGGTTTATAGTCAAATCTATCTTCAAAGGCTTGCTAGTTTTGTTTGTGTACATACAAAGTGCTAACTACTTTTTGTACTTTTTTTTTTTCTTAAGGATGTACTGAATTCCACCAACATTGCTGAATTCGGATTAGATTCGTTATATCTTCAGCACGTGAACATCAATAAGACTGTGGCTGATCTTTCCGATACTATTTTAGAGGGGAGGAAACAATCCTCTTACTTATGTCATGCTTTTTCACGTGATGCTGAAGAAGTATATCATTCAATAGATGGTATATCTGTGTATGACACAAATCCTGTTAATGAAAATGCCACTGTGAGTGATAAAAGTCCAGTTAGTGAGTGTGAACTTGGACTGGCTGATACTTACCTGTCTCCAACTGCTGATAGTAGAACAAGTGAATATCAGGATACAACAGAAGGTCAGTTGCTGTAGAAATAGCCCATTAGGGCAAAAGAGTCAAGACTGGCTTGTTTGGTGAGGGAACTCTATTGCAAGTTTAGCTTTTTTATAAATATGCTGGAAGATTATTAGAAAAGATCTAAGTCAATTTAACTAGAAGAAATTTTGAGCTTCATTATTTATCAATAGTATTTAATATATTAAATCACTTAAATTGTGGAGTATGTATGGTTTATAAAAGTTATTTCAATTCCAGTAACATACATTACAAGTTAGAAAATGTAACTAACCAGCAAACATTGCTAGAATTTAAGACTGCATTTTTTTTAACCTCTTCTTCTTGGTCTAAATTACACTCAGCATTTTATGACCCCAATGGCCCACCACATAGTGTTGTCTACCAAAATGAAGAGGGAAAATGGGTGACGGACCTGGCATATTATACCTCATTTGATAAAGAGCAAGACTTAAATCTGCCTGCAAACATTGAAATAAGTGAGAACTTCATAACTGCATGTAAGTAATCTTTATCATGTACAATTAACTACTTGGCTGCGTATAATTAAGACAATGCTTTCTTTCATATATGTGAACATAGGAATGATTGGTTCTACCATCATCTCTAATGTTAACTTTATTAAACCTCTGATCCTGTACATTTCCTAAGGAACAACTAGATGGCTAATGGCTTCTTTCCCATGTCTTGTGTCTCCATCTTCCTCTTCCATCTTGCAGTTTAAAGGAGCTGTTGACCCTTACATAAATGTGTCCAAATGTAGATATCTCAGGTGATAGGCACAGAATTGTGGGATCACAAAATAAAGTATGTGCAACTATGCATAAAACTTAAGCAGAAATAATTTGTCATTTAACTTGGAAAAGTGCTGCAAACATTTTAAAATTACAATTGCATATCAGTTTTATGTCGGGGCTATAACAGATAATTAATTTCATTTTTTAAAGCTGAAGCAGTAGCCAAGATTGCACATGATCAAGAAGAATTTGAGAGGGAGCACAGATTTATGCAGGTTAGTGACTTCATAAAATATAACTTTCCTGGAACTGTTGAACAGAGGTCTGTTTAGTCTGAACAACATTCCAAATGATTTTTCTGTACACAGGAAGAGAAAATAGACACACACAATACATCGGAAATAGAGGATACTTCATGGAAATCTGCCAATAGCTATAACTTGCTGAAAGCATCCCAAACAACATCGGATCTTAGTAAAGATGCTAGCTACTTACGTTTGTCTTTGGGCGAGTTCTTTGGTCAGAGATCAGAAGCTCTTGGCTGTCTTGGCGGAGGCAGTGATGTGAGAAGGGTATGTGGCTAAGTTATCATTTTAATGCAAAGAACTGAAGAAAAGGACAAGAGGAACATACCTGGAACTCTGTTCTTATATTGCATTTGTAACTAATGCTTCCAGATGAATCTGATCTTCTGGAAAGGTCCAGTTGCAAATAATATTCAGTACTAGTAAGTGAGAGAGACTGGGATTGTTTTGCATGCCAGGCTGGGAGTTTAGAAAGCAGGTATAGGACATGCCTTATATTATTTGAAGGACCACTTTGACTACCAGTGGATTTCAATTTTCACTTTTTAGAAAAGTGATATCCTATGTTTGGCTATAGCATATAGTAAAAGTAGGCCAGATACAGGAAGATCATTGAAAGTCTGTGGAGATGATCCTCTTCTGCGGTATATCAAGAAAAATCAGTTCAACTAAATAAAAAGGTAATAAATGGGGGGAAAGTAGGTTTTTTTTTTTTTAAATGTTAGCTAAATGAGCTACAGAATATCTTTGGAACGTTGCAATACTTAAGAAAAAATCATTAACTGTTTTTGTTTTTGTTTTTTTTACAGCCATCTTTTGGTTATCATATTACATCTCCAGAGAAAAGGCACCCTGTAGCTTTGTTGAGGCAGTCTGATGCAGCAAGAGGCAATTCTGACAAAGAGAGTTTACAAATTTCTGATGCATTATTTCCAGGTACTATGAAATGGGTAAAACGGTAGAGGCAATTTAGTGAATTGGTAGCGGTATGTCAGTGGTCCCCACCCTTTTTATGTATGAGATCACTTTTTGAATTTAAGTGCAATCCAAGATCTAACTGCAACCCTTGCTTCGCCTCCTTTGTGCACCTTCTCTGAGCTCCCACCCCTGCTTATTCCAGCCTCCCTTTCACTAGGCTGGGGCAGAGGATTGGGGTGCAGGCTCTGGACTTGGATTAAGGGATCTGGAGCATGTGAGGAGCTCTGGGAGGACATTTGCATGCAGTCAGTGGTGCTTGGGGTTAGAGGTGCAGGAGGGAGTTTGACTTGGGTATGGTTCAGGATGTGGGCTCCATCTGAGCACTGTTTACCTCAGGTGGCTCCTGGGTGGTAGAGCAGTGGGGCGAAGGCAGGCTCACCCCTGTCCTGGCCCGCACCACTCCCAAAAGCAGCCAGACAACTCCCCCCAAGTCCTGTTGTGCCCCCTCTCTGCTCTGTGGAGTTAGGATACCAAGTGGGAGAGGAGGCACCTTGACATCAGCATCCCTCCTCGCCCTGCCCTGCCCTGCACAACAAGCAAGAGGTTCCTGAAGGGACAGCTTCTAGGCAAAGGGCAAGAGATGCGCAGGAGGGGCAGCTCAAATGCCGGTACGTGATAATAGCCTTTGGCCAAACCAGTCAGGATCACCTGTCAGAGGCTCCAAGATCTACCAGAAGATCCCGATCTACTGGTTGGTGACCACTGCTATATGTGAATAGTCCTATCACTATGATTAGAATTAGTGAAGATTTTTGAAGGGAGTGATCACTGAAATATATTTCACCACTATTTATTTTTTCTTGTAAGATTGCGTGTTCTTCAATCTTTATATGGTCTTAATGTCTGAGAGAAACTTGAATTGTTCTGGCCATTTCAACGTCTGACGAGGAACCCTGGAAAACTGCGTGAAAGTGAATTTTCAAGTCTTACGAATCTTTTTGAGATATTTAACACTTATTAAGCCTCTTACTACTAAAATACTATTTACATCTATATGTCTACTGTTTCACAAGAATACACAATTAGATCCCTATCTAGAAAGACAGTGGACATTGAGAGGGCAAGGAAAGAGTAAGACTTATAACTAAGAACATGTGATAATATATGTTGTTCAGCTTCTTTGAAGCAGTGGGAAGAATAAGCTTTTGTATGTGAGTAGAGGGTAGATGAGGGTGTGTAATGGGATGTGACTTACCACCACCGTATTACCTGCTAGCTGTTCTGGGAATTAGCTTTCAGCTAGTGTCATGTTTGCCATCAATACTGTCTCCACAGTTTGGACCTGCGTTGCTCCCTAGACCAAAGTGTCCTTTTGTGAGCATGGCTTACAGGCTGTGTCCTGCTCAGTTGTTCCTTCCCCTCCAGGTGACTGACAGTCCTTAGTCTGTCCAGTTGCCTCTGTGGCAAACTGCATTCTCAAGTCTAACCACTCAGCTCAGTGGCAAGTGACAGTCCATACTGCAGCCACTCCCCTTTGGATGACCCAGCCACATACTGTCATCTATTTCTCTGGACCACTTCCCATAACCCCAGCACCTCCTTTGTCCTTCATATCAGGGTTTTAGTGTGGCAGCCAGTCAGGCTGGAGCTCCTTGTTGCTCTTGTAACCCTGCCTAGCTCTTCTCTGTCAAAGATATTTCTCATCAGGTAGCCAATTCTCCCTTGCAGCCCAGGAAGAGGCCACCTCTGTTCTGCTGAGCAGCCCTTCTTATAGAGCCCTTCCTGCCCCGATGAGATGCCCTAACAAGCTTTCCCCCTGTTGGTTAGCTCTCCAAGCTCTCTTCTTACTAATAGAGGTTCTACACAGCTTCTCTGAAGGGTGCATTAACCCTTCTCTTCCCTGTGTGGGACAGCTGAAGAGACGGGGGGGGGGGGGGGAACATTTGTGACCTTAGTTTAGACACTGTCCTTTAAAGCAACAGTCCCATAGGTCACTTCATGTAATACTTGACTGGGGTGCAGTGAACCAGGCGCACTCAGATTCTTTCCTTATTGCAGAATTAAGTCCCAGAGACCTGTGGTTCTATGGCTCAGAGAAGGAAAAGCTTCCAGAATCTAAAAAAAAGTTTAATACGCATTGTCTTATTAGGATGCAGCTCAGTTTTTCCTTCCTGACTCCCTTCTCCAGGAGCAGCACAAGGTCAACCAAAAATATATTTCCTTTTTGGAAGACAATACCCTTTTGGTGTCAATCATAGAGGTGAGAAACTCGATAAACAACAGTCTTGCACCAAAATTGCTTGAGAAAATGACCAGGAGAATCATAATAGCTATTGAAATAATCCTGAAAGTGAATCAAAACTACGGGTGCATCTACACTGCACTGTTGTTCTGGAATAACAGCCATTATTCCGGAAAAACAGTACTAGCATCCACATAGTAATTGTGTTGTTTTGAAAGAAAATTGAAATAAAGGAGGGCTTTTTCTGACTCTGGTAAACCTCACTCCATGGGGAATAATGTCTCTTCCAAAAAAGCTATTTCGGAAGAGGGGGTATGTGGACACTCCACTGCTGCTATGTCGAAATAGTTTCTCACCAAGGCCATTCTAAGTTATTCCTCCCCAGTGCCTCCTGGGGCTCGAAATCGAGATAGTGTCAGCACTACAGGGAAGCCTCAAAATTAGTCCAAGGCGCACACTCCTAATGTGGACATGCTATTTCGAAATAAGCTCTTCTGGAATAGCTTTTTCCTAAATAAGCTTGCCGTATAGACATGCCCTTGGACAAGTGTTTCCTATTATAAAACAATGGTAGACTTGATTATTTTCTTCCATGCCTCATTGAACTAAGCCTTATAGTAATAGAAGAAAATTCTGTGTGAAGGAAAGACTGCCAACAAGCCCTCCAATTTGGACATATCGAGAAATAATCTCCATGTTGATGGCATCTGTTTTTGTCATTAACAAGACATGACAATCTCCCTTGCAACAGTTACTAATGCAAAGAACCTCTGGCCAAAGGATGACAAGCACACGATAAAAGGACTTAAAAGCCTCCTCTTCCTTTTTCAAAGCAGTGCTTGCTACAATATGCTTTGGGAGGTCTACTCACAGGACCTCTCTTTTGGTGCATTGACTTATTGATCTCAAAACCTGCAAAAAATCCATTGTCAGACTTTTCTAGCATATGGATTTTTTTAAGATGGTTGTAAGGATGTCATGCTCTTGAACAAAAGCTGTGGTTCCCAGTACAGGCAGTCCCCGGGTTACGTACAAGATAGGGACTGTAGGTTTGTTCTTAAGTTGAATCTGTATGTAAGTCGGAACTGGCGTCCAGATTCAGACACTGCTGAAACTGATCGCCAGTTCTGACTTACATACAGAATCAACTTAAGAACCCCAGGCGTCCCCAAGTCAGCTGCTGCTGAAACTGATCAGCAGCTGATTCCAGGAAGCCCGGGGCAGAGCAACTCTGCCTGGGGCTTCCTGTAGTCAGCGCTGGTCAGTTTCAGCAGAAGCTGACTTGGGGACGCCTGGGGCAGAGCAGCTGGGGTGCTGCCGGGTTGGTCCAGTAGTGCCCAGAGTGGGCGCTGCAGGACCAATCGGCAGCGCCCCAGCTGCTCTGCCCCAGAGTCCAAAACAAAAGCCTGGTCTGCTGGGGGGGGGGGGGGGGAGCACACTAGCTGCGCCCCCCCCCCCCCTCCCCAGCAGACCAGGGACACGGGGAGCAGAGCCTCTGAGGCTTTGCTCTGGCAAAGCCTCAGAGGGAGGGACCCCCCCGCAGCTGCGGCTTCAGTCCGGGAGCCTGTGGTCTGCTGGGGACGGTCCCCAGCAGACCACAGGCACCCAGATTGAAGCGGCAGCAGCGGCGGTTCCCCGCGCCTCTGAGGCTTTGCTCTGGCAAAGCCTCAGAAGCGCGGGAACCCGCCCGGTGCCCCTGGTCTGCTGGAAACGGTCTCCAGCAGACCAGGGGCACCGGAGCAGCTTACGAACGGGGCTTTCTCGCCCCGACTTCCGGGGCGAGAAAGCCCCGTTCGTAAGTGCGGATCCGACATAAGTCGGATCCGCGTAAGTCGGGGACTGCCTGTACTGTCATCAAGTGACAGTTTTGGCTATCACTTTGAGGAGCAAATAACAATTCTAAAGTAACCTAAAGCAACCTTTGTAGCAATTAGGCCTACTTTGTCAAGGCATCCTGTTGTTTACTGTTTAATGTTTGAAATAGAAGTAATGAAATAGACAAAGTTAATATCCTCAGCCTCAAACAACTCTGATTTCTTGTTAATCTACAAGGCTTATTAATAATAATTGTGAGCAGTCTGCCACTGAGCACAAGAAATAACACAATTTACTAATCTAAAACCTTATCTCCTTTTTCAGTAAAGTTACTTTCTGTTCTACAGCTTCTCTCCTCTTCCATTCATTGTCCTAGTGTTGTGACCTGTGGAATTGTGGTCCAGTGTTGTTACTGAAGCCTTCCAGGGCTCAGCTTTGACCTTCAGTTTAAGACAATATTTTCTGCTTCTGGCAGTGGAACAAGTTTGTCAGTTTATCCTTCTTATTTTGTTTTAAAACCCTTATTTTTGGTTTATGAAGTTGCAGTTTACAGTCATCCTCCTCCTTTTCTTTTCCTCAATTGGATGAATAGCATGACTTTTCAATCATCTGCTGCCTCAGTTCTTCCTCTGTGCTCACTCAGGCAAGCCAATGCTGTCCTGTGAACACCTGGCTTATATTTAAAGTGGAGTTTCCTATGTAAAACAGCATTTATAGGCCCTACAATGGGTGAATTATACCCTTCATGTGCCCTGCCAGCCAACACTACTATGAGGCTCAGAGTTGGACTGGTCAGGGCCCTGTGCTGGCCTGAAGAATTGCAACTGCAACACAAAAAAAGTGTTCAGAGACTGAGCTAAGATCCTGCTTCAAAGTTCTACAGATAACCAAGAACCCATATTGTATCTAGCAAGCCCACAATGCTTTCTTGTCTAGTACAGACTAGATAAAGGATTAGAACTCCCACTTTTTTTTATATCCTTGATGTGATCTGTCTTGAAAGTTGTCTTCTCTGCCCTGGATGTTATTTCCATGGTCACAGAATAATGTTGACTTGCTATTCCTAATTTTGCAACACATAGAAATACTCCTGCCTCAATTGTAAGCCAACTTCCAATGGGAGATAAGAGACTTTCTCTGTGAGTATTGCAATTTCTTTCTTGTCAGACCTTGCAGTCTACTGATGCAATTGGTACTAAATACTATCAGATAAGACAATGAGTTTGATGGACCACTGGCCATGTTTGTGGGTTTTGCTTTTATTTTTTTAAATGATAAAACTGATATGTTGAAATAAACCAAAATGTATCTGTGCCTCTGACTTTTCAAGAGTTAGTAACACAGGTTTTATCTTCTCTTTTTTCCTCCTCCTTTCTTGATGTCAAGAAAAGAAGTAGTCTGGTCCTGGTCTAACATACATGCCTTCTCTATCAAAGCACTTCCTTACATACCAGTACAGAAAATGTTCAAAGTACCAACTGGCTATTGTCTCAAAGCCTATTTAACAACTAGGAAAAACCGCTAGAAATCTGAGTCTTATGAAATGCAAGGGCTAAAAATTGTCTTGCTCTTTCAGACAGTAACAAGATTTTTAGTGTGCTTTCCTGCCTATACTAAGAGGATCATCAGAAAGATCTGACAAGGCAAAGCTCATTGAACATTGATAGCTTTGACATGAATGCTTCAGGGGGTAGACAAATTAGTCTGTACAGGATAAACTTAAACAGCAAATGGTCTGGTAGCACTTTATAGACTAACAAAACGTAGATGGTATCCCACGAAAGCTCATGATACCATCTACATGTTTTGTTAGTCTGTAAAGTGCTACCAGACCATTTGTCGTGTTTTAAGTTTAATTTTAATGTCATTTTTAATTCTTGCTTTGTTACTGTATCAGTACCTCCAGTCCAGCTACCAATTCTGCCAAATGATTTTGCTCTTACTGTAGAATCAATTGCTTGTTTGATCTAAAACTACTGTAGTGGCATGCACAAGGGTTTGAGTTGAGGGTTTGAGTCCTCTAAAGAAGTTCAGGGTAGTTTTTTGCAGTGTTAAAAGGCTTAAACCAGGAAATAGCTTAAATTGAAAGCTATTGTAGATTTTCTGTTGATTTCTATAGTCCTTTCATTTGGATTTTACTCAGTTTGGTTATTCTTCAGTGCGGTTTCAAGCATGTCTGGATGCAGGGTCTTTAGGGATGTTAAATTGCAAGTAATGACTAATTGAATCATTGCTGCATTTTTGCATCGAGTGTTTGATTAGTTGATAGGGCATCTCCACCTTTGAAGTATAGCAACGGGGCTGTTGCTACACTTCAAAGGCGAAAGCACTGCGTGGAGTCTGGGATCAGTTGGGGACTCCCTTGCTCACTCTGGGCTTCATGTGGTGCAGCTTCTTTGAAATGCCATGGGAAGCCCAGCATCAGGCTCCATGTGGCATTTCAAAGCAGCAGTGTCACACAGATCCCGGGGTCAGCAGGGAAGTCCCCAGTTGATCCTGGTCTCCATGCGGCACTGCTGCTTTGAAATGCTGTGTGCAGCCCAGGGCTGTTTCAAGCGGCAGCACCACATGGAGCCTGAGATCTGGCCCCAGGCGCCACGTGGCATTGCTGCTCTGAAGTACCTCCTTCTCCTTGCCCCTTTGCTGCCTTTTTCTGATGGGGAGAGGGAGGGAAAACTAGTCTACTAGCCTGTCATCTATCCAATAAAAATTTGCTTATCAAATGGTTGACTAGTACTTCGCATCCCTACTTTAGTCAGAGCTCTGCTAGTCTCTCTTCAGTACATGGTTTTTCCATCTTTACTACTCCTTCTGTGAAGATAGGTGGGTGTGGGGTGGTGGTGTGTGGGATGTTTTGTGTGTGGGGGGAGGGAAGGGGGGTTTGTGGTCAACCTGTTACAGGCAAAGATCCAAAATAGTTGCACATAGCGCAAAAAAAAAAAAGAGTTCCCAGCCACAATTAAGAAATGCTGTTACAGGCGTTTTGGCCACATCAGGTTCCTGCCGGCCACCACCATGTTGAAGATGCCATTTTGAATGCGTGCGCCAGACAGCCCTCCTGCCCCGGTGAGCACAGGAAGCGGGGGCTGTTTTCAGAGGTGCAGGGGCGGCTTCATGAGCCGCACTTTGGGGGGAGGGGGAAAGAGGGTTGGCCATGGCTGGTTTGGACAAACATCATCAGTTGCAGTCATGCTGGCACCAGTCCCCATCACACAGGCCCTCACAGTTTCAGTGGTTCTTCAGGTCATTGGACTTGCTTGGCCTCCCAATTCTGCTCGGGGTCCTAGTATTGAGCAGATGATGGGAGGTGTTTGATTTCTGCTCATCGCTGATCCGCCTATCCCAGCAATCTCTGAGATGCCTTGGCAGTGGCTTGTCCTGCTTGGAGAGGTTCTTATGGGCCTTCATTACTCACCACTATGCGGGAAATAGTCAGAGGCCCTCCCACTCCTGTGAGTATGTGACCTCAGGTAGTGAGTATGTGACCTCAGAAGCTTGCACTGAGCAGGGCTCCCTGCCATTGGGCCAGGCATCATGCTAATGGTACCTCCCCACATGGCTCTAGGGACTTGGTACTCTTTGAACCCATGGGAGTTTATCCAGCGGTCCCAGGCTGCATGGTTGGGTTCTGGAGAATCTATCCACCTCGGTGTCTTGTGTTCCCACCTCCACCCTCCCAAGCAGATGCAAGTTCCCGAGGAGGAAATTCCACAGAACCTGAAGATTTTAGCAGATGGCCCTGTAGGTAGGAGTGGGTGGAACTCATGACACCTGTATCACCCTGTCCTCCCTATATGAGCTATTATGAGTTTCCCCTCACGTGGTGCTGCAAGATGATGGAAAGGCACACCAGGAACGCCTCAAAATGGTCACCTCTAACCTGGGGCTGGGTTAATGGAGCTGCCCTATTTGGTTTACTAAACTTAGTTGCATCCACCCAGGTTACTTTACTCCTGCCTGATGGGTATTTTAAAAGATACTAAGAAGGGTGAGAAGCTGCTATTTGTATCTAGTCTAGTAATTGTATTAACAAGCTGCAGATTCTTAAGGGGCAAGCTGCTCTTGCTTTAAGCTTAGACTCCCCAAATGTTCCTTTCACAGGCTACAAATCCCTTCAGCCTGGGTGCAGCACATTCCCCAGTTCAGTCTTTGTTCCTTAAGTGTTTCCAGAAGTGTGGAGCTGTCTTGAGGTCTTCACTGATTCTCCACCCGTGTCTTGTATAGCTTTTGCATATGGTGGAAACTTTGTTCCCATGCCAGTCAGGAAATAAATACTGATATCCCAAGATGAGTCAAGTATTTGGTGACCTAGTCACAGATGTCACTGCTCATTGGTTGTCTGTAGCACCCTCAGGAAGGGCTCTCAAGTGGGAGGTAAGCTCCTCCTAAGGCCTGTTGTTCTCTTTAATGGATCATTAACCTGAGTGGGCCCTTCCCACCCAGCAGTCTAGGCTGAGCATGTTGCATAGTGGATGTTACACAGGTGTAACTACACGTGAGATACAGATAATCAATATTCATATTTTCAGATGCAAAATGATACATGCATAGAAAGTGATCATATTCAGCAAATTATCTTTCCTATGATGACACACATACTTTATCTTGTGTAAAATATACCACAAATATGCATACTTATATAATTATATTACTGTGCAAAATAGAAGTGTGGTGTGACAATGTTTTTTCTAGCTCTATACAGGAAGTTGAGTTTGATGCCTTTCCTTTCTGAGGAGAAGTGAGCAGCAGAGTTGTGGCACTGGCAAACTGTTGGCAGGGGGTGCCCCAGGAACTGAGTATCTGATCAGGTGCTTTTTGCAGCCCCTCCCCTTAGGAAACTGGAGTTTGTGGAGAGTGGTGTGGTCCCAGCAGTCCTCACTGTTTGGATCTGAAAGGAAGACATGAGGTCTTAATGATCACTGCTTTCAGCAGAACTTCAGGGGCATAGTGGATGTATCCCAAGCACATGGGTATTTAAACAATCTGCTTAACTGTAATTACTACTTATCCTTTTTTCCTGCTTTTTATAGAAGCCATAGTGCACACAAAGGAACATCCGGACTCTGCATCAGCCACGTTTACTGTTGGTGCGATGGAGACTACAGGAGGAATAAATACAAATAATATGCAAATTGCTGCTGAAAGTAAAATAGAGGTATCTATTATATTAAAAGTATCAGGAGAATTCATTTTGAGCTATGTATTTAAAATGAATAAGATGTCAAATGTGAGCACTGACAATGAACCTTCCCCTCACCCCCACTTCCTTTCAAGCAGCCACAATCTGACAGTGTTCAGGATCCTTTGATACTAAAGACCCTGCCTCTTGATGATAATGTGTGTGTGTGTGTCTCGTTCTCTTCCCACTCCCCAACTGTCTGAGGCTTCTTAATATGTTGAATCACTGCTATCTACTTGAGATGGATGGGGAAACGGTCATTAATTTCTGCTATCTTGAGTATCAAAATTAAAAGACGTGCCTTGCCTCAAATTTATTTTCTAAAGAAAGCTTTGGTCGTGAGCTGTGCAACCAAGTTGTTTTGGCATTGAGCAGTGCAAAACCAAATACATTTGTGAGAATAGGTAATTTTGGATTTGTTAATTTTAGGCCTCATGCCTTTTTAATGTCTCAGAGGGGTAGCTGAATTACTCTAACTTGTACACTGTCATGTTTCTGGGTCTTCCTGACCCATTCTGCATTATCTTAAGTCTAGTTCCAGTTTCTTAAGTTGAAGTCATAGGAGGCACAGACAGGATTTTCTTTGAATATGGTAAGCTCCAGTGATGCCTTCTATACCAGTTCTTACAAAACTTATTGGCTTGTTGCTTTTATTAGCTCTTCTCTAGAATCTTACTGAAACTCTTGTGTAGTATGGTGGATCTAACTTCGTATGGTACTGATTTTTATAAACATACTAGGTAATACCTAGTACCTGATGATATATTCCAAAGCATGTATATTAACTCAAATAAATATTTAGTACTCCTGTAGGAGGGTAAGGCTGAATTATAGAGTTTATTTTTAATTAAAACTTGGTTAAAATTAAAACTTGGTTGAGCTTGTGGTTTTTTACTTTTTCATTTTAGGAAAGACTTGATAAAAGCAAATTTGAAGACAAGCTGCCAGATCACACAGATGCTATCCTGAGCATAAGCACAATTACTTCTGCTCTTGCTAATGTGTCAGCTAGTGCTGATCCTTCCCAGCTAGCTGCAATGATGATAGCACTTTCAAACAAAAGTAGAAAGCAACCCGTTCTTCCTGAAGCTGATGAAGGTACAGATTTCTCGTTCATTAATCGGAATTTATCCAGCACCGAAGAAAAGCATAATCTATTTAATATGGAGAAATATCTTAAAAAGACTGAAGAGGCTGGGCATGAAAGTGAACCTGAAAACTTTACAAGATCCGAAGTGTATGTCCATGACTTTAAGGATAGCTCTTTACCATTTAAACATAAAACTCAAGACAGTCATGCTTCTGACATGTTAAATAGTAATCTTATGAAAAAGGGAGGGAAATGGCTTCTGGACTATGCAGAAAGTTTATATGAAGAAAATGGCACTCGGGATTCCTTTTGTGCATCTAACTTTCCTGAGACAAGAGAGAAAACTGTAAACAGGACTAAGTATTCAGAAGACGCCTCTGATTTGGTAACAGGTGAACACTCACATGCAGAGAGATTTAGTCTTACTTCAAATGTACTAGATTCAGAAAAAATAACCAGTGAAAATGAGGTGAAAGGATTTTTGAATGCACCTGCAACAGAGAAAGATATGGTATTTATAGGCAATTACACAACATTAAAGCCATCTTCTAGCCAAACCAATAGCCTCACAAACTCACATATTAACTATTCCAGTGAAAATAAAGAAACAACTCATTGGGCAATTAATAGAATTGTTCCTACACCAAGTAATGATACAGTGAAGAGAACAGATACAGAAAGCATAGTGTCAAACAACAATTTAAAACTTGTCCAGCAATCTAGTATTCAGTTACCTGTAAATCATACCAAAGCAAAATCCACACAGAAACCGAGCAAAGATGAAGAGACACAAGATGGAAAAATGCAAAAGTATGTCAGGGAGTCTAGTACTGCTTGCACTAATAATGTGAAACACGTGACTTTTGAAAAGCCTTCTGTGACCTCCCTGAAAAGTGTTGGTAAGTAAATATAGCCTTGATTTATCTCCTAAATGGCTCTTTTTAAAACACTTGTCCCTTTCGTTGTGTTTAAAGGGATTATTCTGTCAACAGATCGGAAACCCATGTCGTCTGAATGTGACTTACAATCTTCAGAAGATGAGCAATACAGCTTCAGACCCTCGACTTCTCCACTAATTCATTCTTCTCCCAGTGAAGCTTCTGGAACAGCTCTTTCAGGGTAAACTTTTTGATGGGGGAGTGAGAAACAAACACTTCTGTATAGCCCTATTTTATACTGAATTTTTAGATGTCTACCTGAAAATGTTTGAACTCAACTTATTGTAGATTTTTGGTTTCAGTAATGTATGACTTTAATGTCCCTCAGTTAAGTACCAGTATTTTTTTCAAATGTGCAAGTGATAATTGCCTTGGGCTGTACTTGGCTTTCCATATTATCCTGCTGATTTGAGCAGAAGATCAAAATGTTTTAGATTGGAGTCTTGCCTTGCCCTCTTATACCGTATTTTAGTAGGTGTCAAACAACCAGCCTATAGATCAGATGTAAATCTCAAGTTTGACTTGGGATCTCCACTTGAACTGTTTTGCCATATTGAGATGAATGGGGCAATTCACACTTCTCAAAGTTGTTGCCCCCCCCCCAGCTACCTGAAACAGATATCACTGGCTTGGCTGCAATTTGTGGGCTTCTAAAGTTTTGCTAAAATAATAGCTCCGTCTAACAATTGTAAAATTTTAATTTTAGAATTGTAAACCTGAACCTGTAATACTGATCGTTTTTATCTGGCCTTGGTCATTTCGTAATCCCAAATTAATGGTGGCTGATGATAAATGGAACATGGCCTTCTCACTAACACAAGTTATACCCTTCCCTAATGTTGTTTTTTTTCAATAACTGTCACAGTAACTTATTTAGAATTTAAACATTAATAATATATGTATGGTGCATACTGTTATATCTCAGAATTATGGGTCATGCAGCTTTCTTCAAAAAGTTAATACACAATTTTGGATGAATATTTTCTTCTGTTAAGTATTAAAAGATATAACGTATATAGCTTTGGGTTATTTGGATAAATAATAGTTTGTTAAATTTTACCTAACTCTTACATTAAAACGTTCCTAGTTGCAAGGGAGAACATCCTGGGTTTTCTCCATTCAGAAAATGTTGATACTAGGTGTGGAGTAAAAGAGATGTTGGGTGGTGGTGGTGTTGATATTCAGTAACACCATATGACATTAAACAAAAGCAAAGAAATATAAAACTGCTTGCGGTTAAAGCCTCCTTATGCCATAACAATTGACTTGTTTTAGGTGTTTAGGCCATTTCTTTCACTATAGTATCAGTATGCCCCAGTTTGTGTTGGTTTTTGCTTAAGATGTGTCCTTGGCAATCCAAACATAGACCCTGTTGACATCAAGGAATTGTGCGTACATATCCAAGGGAAGACTTCTATTACTGATCTAGATATCTTTGTGTAGTTGACCTATCCAATTTTTTTCAACAGTAAATGGTCTACAGATTGAATTGAATAAAGCATCCAATTAATAAAACTGAATGCCCCGAAAGTGGTTTCTAACATTTAAAGTTTGATTTTCGGGGTGGGGAGGAGATGGGAGGGAAAACGTGCAAGTAAACATTAAGATACTTTGCATTTCTCCTGCAGATCTGAAGCTGATTCTCCTTGCACAGCACCTTATTTTCAGAGGACTGCCTACAATGACAGCACTCTAATTCAGTCAGTGTGCTCAAGTCCTAGCATGAGTCGATTGACATATGTCTCTGCAACTGAAAATACCCTTAAGAATATAGTCACCATACCTAGTCCAGCAATACATGGGGTAAGATAGTCTTGTGCTCTAGTTTAATCATTTGTCACAAGTATTTTCAAAAAATAAAATTCACTGTGTTGTCTTGGAAATGCTTAAAATTTTTATCAGTTTGCCTACAGTTTAATTTTTAATAGGTGCTTCAAAATATAACCTAAATGAAAAGTTTGTGGCAATTTTTATTTAAATGAATAGTTTAAATCTTTTTGCTGAATTGATTTGTATTTAATATTGACTTATTGATGGTGAATTGCCTTCTGTTTGCCTCTGCATTCATTAAAGGAAATGTGAGGCTTTTCCAGTTTTCTTTCACACCAGGGAAATATCAGGGCTAGACTATCTTTTTGGTACCCTGCTGTGAGTGGAAAATATGGGATAACAGTACAAAGCTGAGCAGTTGAATGGGGAAGGTGTGTTAGTTATGGTCTGACATTTTTGCTAGTATCTACTTAATTCAGACTCTTATGAACACTTTGTGTAGGTCTACACTGCTTTAAACTGGTCTCGGAGCCCAAGTCAGTTGACTCAGGCTTTTGGGGCTCAGGCTATGGCACTAAAATCACAGTGTAGAGCTGTGGGCTTGAGTTGGTGCCTGACCTCTGAAACTTGGTCCCCTCATAGGGTTTTCAGAGTCTAGGCTATAGCCCAGGGGTAGGCAATAACTTTTTGCCGGGGACCACTACAAAAATTTGTGAAGTGGCCCCAGGCCATGCTGGAAGGGGTGGGGCCTCAAGTGGAAAGGGCGGGGTGAGCATGCTTCTGGGCTTCCCCACCCGCAGATCATGATTGGTCTGGGGTGGGGGAGCCCTCCTCCCCCCAGGTTTCCCATAAGCACCCATACTCCTGGGTTGGGCTTAGGGGAGCATGCGAAGCATTCAAAGTGCTGCGTGTTCCTGGCAGGGCAAAGGAAACTTCATGCGCTTCCTCCTGCCCCCCAGACCCTAATTGGCATTGGGGAGGAGAGCAGCAGGGACTCTGTGGGCTGGATGCGGCCGGTAGAGGCCCTTTTTCCCACCACTGTTCTAGCCTGAAGATCTACATTGCAATTTTATATCTGTGGTGAGCCTGTGTCAGCTGATCTGGACCAGCGGTTGCCATGCTGCTGATCTTTGATTATAGTGCAGACATACCTGTAGAAGAGAAGTTGAGATATTAAACATCCCTATTTTTTTCAATTGAGGACTGAGAAAACTTCAACTATAGTTTTCAAATCCTTTGAAAAATCTCCTATCAGACCCATAATTCTAATTTAACTTTAAGAAAGCAAAAAATTTAAACACATTTAAACAGATTTTTTTAAAAAGCAGACTATAACAAATCTTTTTACATGAGTTAAAAAGGCAAAACACACTTTCCTCATAGCAATTTAACTTTGGCACAGTTTCTCTTTGCTTGAATTTTTGCACTGCTTTTGTGGGCACTATAGCATGAACAAATGATGCATTGGTAGTGTCTGTGGCCAAGCATGCTTTTCAAATGACTTCCTGAACAAAGGAAGATGCATTTAGTCCTCACCTACTGTACTCATCAGTATATTCAGTCTACACTATGGTTCATGAGAACTATTGATCTTTGTTTTAATGTTGAGTTCTTACTTAGTGTTCATCATGCTAAGGTCCACAGATGTCAGTGGGTCAGTACTTCACTCTTTTCACAGCTTGGGAGCAGAATCAGTCACATGGGCATTGGATCAGTGCCTCATCTCCTGAAATTTTTCAGTTTTCTTTGCCTTCATGGCAGGCTTATCCACTATTCTCTGCTGCAGAGCTCTTCTGATAAATGCCAGACATTGAGTTAAAATTTCTGACTAGCAATTTGGCAAATTTATAATCATGTCCTAGGCCTCTACTTGCCTCTTAGGAAGTTTTTCTTCTTTTCTCAGTTCTCTTTTGAGGTCCATCCGTGGCTTGTGTTGCTTAAGGGTGAGTTAAGCTGAGAGAGCCAAAAATAAATATGTTGTTCCCTTGCTGTTCCTCTTCTTGTCAAGTGACTTATACGAGTCTGACTTTCCATGGACAAAATATAGCTTCCATTTAGAAGTCTAGTCCAGCTCTGTGATCTGGGCAAGAAGCGAAGTAGGCAGGGTTAGAAAAGCCAAGGTCAGTGCAGGCAGCCCCTCCATTTTATCTCTGAAGGGACTGATTCCAAAAGTCAGCATACTAGATGGAAGACGTAAAAAAAAATCCCTAGAGCCCAAACCAGCAGTCGTGTGATTGCCAAACTCAACTGCATCCTTTCTTCTCCTCTTCTGAGACTGTGGAGGACAGCAGTAGATGCAGCATGAGCACTGCCAGCACAAGAAAGTATAGTAGAGTATTTTGGGTTAAGCTATCTACTTGCCGATACTGATAAAAGCTTCCTAGGAGCCACATTCATATGCCAGGCTGGGGGCTCCAAAGGAGGACAGCCTTATATGAAACACATCTAATAAAAGGGGGCAAGTCATTCTTGAGACACGTGAGGCCCCTGACTTCAGTAAAACAAATTTGTGATTTCCATGGATAAGCTGCCTAGTATATTTCCCCAAGAACCGTGAGAAGGAATCATAATCAAGGCATAGGATTTCCTGCCACATTTAAGACGAGGAAAGTACAAATATGTCATTCTAGCTGCTCTTGCCCCATCAATTGCTATAGGTTGCCATGTCTTGCTGCCCACCAACAGCTGACGCGGCAGTGATGTGACTGAGAGCAGCCCACTTACAGAAGCAGTTAATGAGAGCTTTTATGTTACTGTTTGTTGTTTTCTAGCTCTCCTGACTTCCTGTAAGGCTGTAAGGTTCCTCAGTGTGTACAAATTAAAATTCAACCTGGTATCACTATCTAGGGGAAATGTGGCTAGCTGTCTTCGTGGACAGGGACAGTGTTTCTAACTTAACAGGCCTTACTGAAGTCTACCTTCATGGGGCACAAAAGCAATCAGGAGGCATAGCTGCCAATTAATGAGGCAATTTTAGAACTTAGGCTTTTCCTTGTTTGCTGCATGCCCTGGGGCCTGCAAGAAAACCCTGTTCTTTGAACGAATGCCCGTATATGTTCTACTCTTGGTATGTGTGTGTTGTTAGGAACTTTTCTCTTACCATTACCTGTTGATGCAGCTCAAGCACCTTTTGCTTGTAAGTGCTTCTGTGTGCAATTATAAAAAAAGTTGCCCTGACCACATAATTTGTTCTTACTGCTTGTGACTGTTTGTTTGGCACCTATTGGTTTTGAGTTAGCAATTGCTCTCAACATGTCATCTTTGTTACATATAGTTACATATATGTATAGTTATTAGGGTTAGCGTTTGCTGAGTTAATTTAATATTTGTTAGGTTTTTCTTCAGTTCCCTGAGTTCGGGATTCTGTTTATCAGTACAGAGAAATGCTTTGAGCATGCCTGACAGTCTGGTGGTCAAAGCCCAGGCCAGTGAGCAACCAAAATCTAGCTGTTTGAAGTGGTTGGATGAGTTTTCATATTAAGGATCAATGCCAAATTTCTAAGGGCATCAGGCCTCTGACCAAGAAAAATGTAGAGGCCAGGCTGAAGCTGCTGCAATCACCTTTAGAAACCTCTTATTTGTATATGATACTGAGCACATCAGCATCTGTAAGAAGTGCACCTCTGATGCTGACTGAGTTCCTGTACTGCTTTTCCTGGCTGGTGTGCAGGAAAAGCAGACCGCTTCTGAGGACACTCAGAGAGGCAGATGTCTGTTCCCTATGCCTCGCAAGAAGGTGGAAAGATTGTGCAGTTGAGTGCAGTGAAAATCAAAGCACTCCATCCATCCATCCATCCATCCATCAGCAAAGTTGACTCTTTGCCAGGGCCTGAAGCAGCACCTCCATAGGTGCTGGCCCCACATACATCTCTCTGGAAGAATGTGTTGAGGAACGTTTGAGAGTGCCAACAGAAGATACAGCCTCAATCTGTGTTGACTTAATCTTCCTTCTTTCCAAGTAAAATAGTTTTCACAGGGGTGTCTTCATCCTCTCTTGATGACTACAGGGCTCACCAAGTGCTCTTAAGAAAGGTAGCCTTGGCCTTGAACATGGAGATAGAGTTGGTTAAGGAATCTTCTTGCCACTTTATTGATATTCTGGTCTTGGGTGGTGCTGTCACTTAATGAGGCAATTTTAGAACTTATAAAAAGATCTCTGGCAAACTTATCCCTTCCCATATCTAAGCAAACTGTGTAGATACTATGTGCCCTCATGGGTTTTGAAAACTTTTATTCCCACCCTCCTCCAGGATCGCTAATATCTGTTGCCACAGGTGTCTAACCTAAGTCAAGGGGCATTTAAAAATTAGGTTTGTTCCATAGAAAAATGTATTTGATGACAGTTACAGCTTAGAATTGTCTTTGAACAGTAGTTTAGGGCTATATGGGTATACTGTTTAGGCTGCTATTCTAATAATGTAAGGACGAATTGCTTGAGGCTGCTAAGCAAGAGATCTATTACAGGTAGATGAAGGGAAGTTCATGGCAGAGACCATGGTCCTAGCAGCCAAGTCAATTACATTCTTGCTGTCACCATCTGCCAGTGACCACAGCTGTAGTCTGCATGGTTGCCTCAAGGGTTTCAGCAGATTGTCTAGGTGTCCTGCTACTTGAATGGGCATCCCTTTTTTCCTTTGACTGGTGCTATGCTTCATAGAACTCAAGGGAGATGGAAATAATTGTGTGTGTATATACATTGGCTCTGTCCAAGAAGCACTTCATTTCTCAGCAGTTCCACTGGTACCCCACTTCAGGGCCTCACCAACATCTATTAAAGAAAAAGCGTAGGAGATGTATATGCAGACATTGCTGTTTCTTCAGTACCTCCTGTTACAACTGAGTGCCCTAAGGGGTACTAAGCAGCCGATCTGCTTGTTCAGTTGAGGATACCAGACCAGTCTCCATGATTCCAATCTCTCCTTTCCCATTGTTCACAAACCATCTTTCCCATTTCATCAGTACTGTGAAAGGGGAATACATCCCTTTCCCCTCTCCTCCTCCTTCTCATTCCTTTTACAGGGTTACCTCACAAGGCACTTATATGACCGGTAGTTTAGCTTTCTCCTTCAGGTAGAAGCCATAAGTGAGGCTCAATGTCTTGTATGAACTGGGTATTTCTGCTCTTTTGTAATACTAAAAGCAAAGGGATGTTTCAGGCCAATATTAGACCTATATCAATTCAATAGTTTATCAAGGCCATGGGAAGTATCTGGTTTACTAGGAATCTCAGCCTCATCAGTTCATGATGCTGCTCTCAGCATATCAGCACCTCTCTGGATTATTACAAAATACATCGCAGTGGTAGCTGCCTTCTTGAGAAGCGTAAGAGTACAAAACTATTCCTTCCAGTATGAGTGGCATGTGAGAGGCCATTCTAGATCCGGGTCTGTACAATGTAATTATTATCCAATCAACTTTTAATATATCAGCTCAGAAAAGTGGATCCTTGCACTAGTTCAGAGGATAGAATTCATAGCAGCAGTACTGGATCTTTAATGTAATTGTTTTATCTCAAGTCTTGCCAAACCACAACTGAATAGAATTATGAGACTTGTATATATTTAGACCAGTATGCCAGACTAAGTTTTAGGAGTCTGCAAGATTGGTTGGACTCAGTTTTGGCAAAACATTAGCATCTGAACTGAATGTTCTAAGGGTGCTGTGACATTTTGGACTCTCCAGGCTGATGGACAAACCCAGCCAATCTTTGCATAGGAGTCCCATTTGTTCCTACTCGCCTTTGTGTTAAGTTTTACAGTGCTTTATTTTTGTACTTTTTACACCCAAAAATTTCATCCCTAGCCTGGCTATGATTAAGTTGTCTAAACAATTGTTGCAATGGTAGAAAAAAATGATGGAAACTGTAGGTACTGGGGGGTACTTATTTAAAAAATAAAAATAAAAAAATTGAGAAACTCTGATGCTGTTCTCTTTCATTGGAAGAGTGACCTGTGCTCTTTCCCACTGATTATACCCCTTCACTGGGTTCTATTAAGTCAGACTGGACAATCATAGAATACTATGACTGGAAGGGACCTCGAGAGGTCATCGAGTCCAGTCCCCTGCCCTCAGGACAGGACTCAGTACTGTCTAGACCATCCCTGATAGACATCTATCTAATCTACTCTTAAATACCTCCACAGATGGAGATTCCACAACCTCCCTAGGCAATTTATTTCCGTGTTTAACCACCCTGACAGTTTGGACAGTAGGAAAAAGTTCCTATCTAAACCTCCCTTGCTGCAGTTTAAGCCCATTGCTTCTTGTTCTATCCTCTGAAAATGGCGATCATGTCCCCCCTCGATCTTTTTTCCAAACTAAACAAGCCCAATTCTTTCAGTCTTTTTTTTTTTCCCCATGGGTCATGTTCTTTAGACCTTTAATCATTCTTGTTGCTCTTCTCTGAACCTTCTCCAATTTCTTCACATCATCTTGAAATGTGGTACCCAGAACTGGGCACACTACTCCAACTGAGGCCTAATCAGCGCAGAGTAGAGCAAAAGAAGGACTTCTCATGCCTTGCTCACAACATACCTGTTAATGTATCCTAGAATCAATTCCAGAGTTATTCTGATTGTCTCAGCATAGATGAGGCAACACTGGTTCTCCACTTTCTTATCCTTTTCAGTAAAAGAGGTGAAACTGCTTCATTTGATGTGGATCCAGTTTTTCAACCCGCGGGGACCTGTTTCATTTGTCTAATGGCAGGGTTACACCCTGGGGATACTTGCTCAAAAAGATGTTCAAAATGTGTTAGTCTTACTATTCAACATTTGAGTGTTCTGTTGAACTCTCTAAATGGAATCTTTTCTCTGTGGTCTTATCAGTCTGGAGGTTGCCCAATTGAATTAGCATATTTTAGGGGAAGGGTTTATATTGGAAACCAAGTTTTGGCCATTCATTCCGTCATGGTCCACCTAACAGCTATTGTGTGGTCTTCTACCCTCATGTGGATAACTTTTGTCTTTACATAAGAAATAAGAACGGTTTTACTGGGTCAGACCAAAGGTCCATCTAGCCCTGTATCCTATTTTCTGATAGTGGCCAATGCCAGATGCCCGTGAGGGAGTGAACATAACAGGTACAGTAAAACTCTGATGGTCCGGCACTCCTGATGGTCTGGCACCATCAGGAACCCAGAAGTGCTCCGGGCAGCCAGACCATTGGAGCTGCTCTGCCCCCAGCTTCCCTGATTCAGCCGCTGCTAAAACTGACTAGCGGCTGAATTGGGGAAGCTGGGGGCAGAGCAGCTGGAGTGCTGCCAGGTTGGTCCCGTAGTGCTGCCCCTCGGGGCTGCGGGACCCAACCCGGCAGCCCCCCAGCTGCTCTGCCCCAGGTATCCTGATTCAGCCGCTGCTGAAACTGACCAGCGGCTGACTCCAGGAAGCCCGGGGCAGAGCTGCTCTGCCCCGGGCTTCCTGGAGTCAGCCGCTGGTCAGTATCAGCAGCGGCTGACTTGGGGACACCTGGGGCACAGCAGCTGGGGGGCTGCCGGGTTGGTCCAGTAGCGCTGAGGAGTGGTGCTGTGGGACCAACCAGGCAGCACCCCAGCTGCTCTGCCCCAGGCATCCCCAAGAGCAGCTGGGGTGCTGCCAGGTTGGTCTCGCTGCGCCAAGGGTCGGTGCTACTGGACCAACCCGGCAGCACTCCAGCTGCTCTGCTGCAGGCGTCTCCGATTCAGCCGCTGGTGAAACTGACCAGCAGCGGCTGAATTCGGATCGCCTGGGGCAGAGCTGGACTACTGGAAGGGGGGGGGCTATGAGGGGTCTGGGGTGGCATCCCCCCCCCACCTAAGACCCCTCATAACCCCCCTTCTGATAGTCCGGCAAATCTGATAATCTGGCACCCCCTGGGTCCCAAAGGTGCCGGATTATCGGAAGTTTACGGTAATATGTCATCCGTTTCCAGCCTGTAACAGAGGTTAGGGATACTCTTTCTACCAATTCTGGCTAATAAGTATTGATGGACCTAATCTCCATGAATTTATCTAGTTCTTTGTTGAATCCTGTTGAAGTGCTGGTCTTTACAACATCCATTGACATGGAGTTCCACAAGTTGACTATGTGGTGGTTGTTTTAAACCTGATATCTAATAATTTCACTATGTGACCCCTCATTCTTGTTACAGAAGCAAAAACTTTTACTGATTTTATTTTGTCCATACCAGTCATGGTTTTCTAGACATGCCATTATCCTCCCTTTGTCTCTTCTTTGCTAAGATGAAAAGACCCAGTTTTATTACTCTCTCCTTATATGGCAGCCATTCCATACCCCCAATAATTTTTGTTGCCCTTTTCTGAACTCTTTCCAATGCCATGATAACGTCATTTCATCTTTTAAAAAAAAAAAAGCTATCTGCACACAGTTTCAAGGTGTGGCTGTGTCCTGGATTTATATCTAAGCAATAAAATATTCTGTCTTATTCTCTGTTTCTTAATGATTCCTAATGTTGTTTGCTTGGACTGCTCCTACATATTGAGTCGAAGTTTTCAGAGAACTATTCACAATTACTCCAGATATATATAATCTGTCTCCCCCTCTCTAAACTAATTTTGTCTCCATCATTTTATATGTATAGATGGGATTGTTTTCCAATATGCATTACTTTGCATTTATCAGCATGAAAATTCATTTGCCATTTAGTTACCCAGTCATCTGGTTTTGTGAGATGCTTGAATGCCAGAGTTATCCTTCAGTCCTCCTTGTTCCTATCACCTGTGTTGATGGTTTGAGTCACCACAGGTCGAAGGCACATTAGAAGTAAAACAGCTGCTGTTCTGTTCTGTATCTGTTTTTTGAAGTGCTTGCTCATGCACAGTAGTGGTATGCGTTGGCCATGTGGCCCAATGCCAGAAGTCTTTCCCTCAGCAGTATCCGTAGGGGAGCAGCCCTGGCTACCCCTGGAGTGGTGCCTCAATGACACAGTATAAGGGGCGCTGTGTGCTTCCCCACCTCAGTTCCTTTCTTGCTGCCAGTGATGGTGTCAGAACTGCTGGGCTCCAGACAGCTTCTTTTTTTGCTGCATAGGCAGTACTTTTCTGCAGTTCAGAGGTGGAGAATAAGACAGCAGTGGTTGATCTGGGTTAGCCCCTGGGTTGCCGCTGCTGTATTTACCTGTGAATCTGCTGGTATGGGTACTTGCAGCTCCTGTTGGCCATTCTCAGCAATGGGAGCTGTGGCATGAACTGAGACACCACTTCCTGCAGCTCCCTTTGGCCAGGAACAGTTATCTGTGGCCAGTGGGAGATGCAGTGCAGAGGTGCAGGTAAATTTTGAAGGTACGCCCAAGGGTGACACATCAGATACTCGAGTGGATCCAGTCCCCCCTGTGTTTGGCACCCACTTTTCACATTTCCTGCTGAGATGGTCCTCCATGTCTGACTGTTGGGTCCTCAGTATTGTATTTTAGGGATATAACCTCTAATTCCACCATCACAGTCCAATCCTTAGGAGTGCTAAATCTCCCGGACTCGAGTCATATTTGTTAATGAAATTTTTTGATGACCACATTGCCATCAGTATGTAACTTAGCCAGTAATAGAAACTTGTTGTCCAGTCTCTGTCTAGTGCCATATTTTGACCGACATCTTCATGCTATAGTTCCTGGTAAAGGAAGGTGGGATATAATTTACTTCATTTTTGCATGTCTGTATTTAAAGAATGATCCTGCTTTCCACCCTGGCATAGTGCTTCAATGAAAATTCCACTGTGATAATGGGGAAACTTCAAGCTTTCGAGAGAAAATCACTGAAAGCCACAGATCCAGCCCACCCAGAAAACAGGGATTATCTAGAGTCAGATAAACTAACATTTTAAAGTTTCAGTTTCATTTGGTTAGGGGAAAACTATTCCTTGCTGTGTAGTAGAAGAAACTTGGATTTTTTTTTAACAGTTAACATAATCCATTTGAGGAAAGTGGGATGAGTTACGCTAGTTATGGAAGTAACTTAACTGATGGGAACTTGATAACTTAGTCTAGTTCTAGCCCCAGGCTGCAAGCAAGTAGGAACACTCATGGTTGTTCTATTAGAGGACTTTATTATTAGAAGAAAGGGAACTTCCAGAAGTTTGTTTAAACTGTATTTATATCAAATGATCTTGTAGATAATTCCAAGCACAGTTGCCTGTTTTACATCGGTATGTACCAAAAAGTGAAACCTAATTGTTTTCTTACACTTAGGCTAGGCAGAACTCAATTTTTGCTTTCTATAATTTTGATGGATAATCAAGGTTATTTTAAATATTTCCTCCAATTTTTTTTTCTATTTTTAAATTTGCATAGTGGCAGGAAATTATGGTCAGACAATTATTTAGTGACAGATGTCGATATTCAGTTCAAAGGTTTATAAGTGTTGAAACTACATTTTGACACATGATGTTCACAAACTAAATACCCTTCATTCTAATTCTCAAAAAGCATTTTTCTTGGCCTAGGTGTACATTTTGATTATCAATAGAAATATATTTTCATCAGTTTGTGTAAATTGACGTTTACTGACATTTACCGATAAAATCAATCGTTTGAAGGCTATATATCTTATAATATTAATGTGTGATATTTAACAATTTATTTTTTAGAGTAATAATGCTAGTGAGTTGAGCACAACAATAATTCGAGCCAGTCCAACTCCATTAGTAGAACAAACTACTGAAAAACCTGAAGACTTCTCATGGCAAAGAAACAAGAGAGAAACATCGTTAAATATTAGTCAGAAGAGCACTAATGAGAAATCAGAAGCAAATGAGTCAACGGGTCATAGCAACAAACTTGAAGATGCACTACCTACACATAAATTGTCCAAAGAGGGTTTGCTAGAGAGTGAAAATGAGTTTACGTCTAATCTCCCAAACACAATGCCCAGTAAGAATGAGATGGACCATGTTAATCCAGCTTTACCTAGCAAATGTGTGCTCCAGCCATTATCTGTTAATGTTGACATACCTGTAACTTGGCAGGATCATACAAAGAGGCCAGGATTATCCTCTTTAAATATGGTACCCACATACAGTGGATTAGGTGCTTATATTCCATTCAGTCAAAATACATGTGGTGAACAGTATATTCCTGTTGCAAGCTTCAAATCCCATGGGTCTGCTTCCGAGACTCAGACCGTGTCCTCTGCAATTCCCACACTACTTACTGGACGTTCACTTGCAGCAACAGCATTTGCTCAACAGTACCTGGGAAACATGCAACCAAGTGGAAATGTTTCTTTGCCACAGTATGGTGGCAGCTGTGCCACTTGCTGTCTTCCAGCTGGACTTCCTTTCTCTAGTATGCCAGTGGGACATATTCAAAATTCAGTTGCAGTAGGAATTCCTTTAGGTCCAAGTGTTGGGCCTAGATTGTTGGGTACATCTTCACTTTGTAATCTACACGCTGCTCCCTGGAATTCAAATACTTTAAGTACAGAATCTTACATTGGGCAATCGGCTAGCACAAGTGGAAATGAATGTTGGGAGCCACCTGGGTTTGGTAAGTTTTTCTAAGTGACATTTTTGTTTAAAATATTGTTACTGATCAAAACCGTTTAAAATGGTAATCAAACTTAATTACTGAAAGAAACAAACTTTCTGTGTCTCACTGATAGACAGCTGCATCAGTCATTTAGTTTGTTGTACATACACTGCTTTTATCAGATTCTGTTAATTCTTTCTATTTTGATTTAAATTGTGTTTAAATCAATGTTGACAAATTGCTTAGCCAGCTCAAAGATATCTGTTTGGTTATTAGATACACTAGATTCTGACCTGGTTCTTTCTAGAGGATGTGGCAGGATCTTTAGGGAATGTGAGGGACGATGTCATAGAAAAACCTGCCCTTCAGTTCTGGTTGGTGGAACACATCTTAATGGTTCAACCAACCAACCAAACAATGAAAGTGCTAATGGTTCTTGATGTCTGTGTGGAATCGGGTGTTGGTCATTTTCCTTTCCATATGCAAACTAATGATTCTTATCAGCCTCTTGTAACTATTTAGTCTTTAAGGAGCTAATAAACAACAAATACAGGCAGTCCCTGGGTTACGTACAAGATAGAGACTGTAGGTTTGTTCTTAAGTTGAATCTGTAAGTCGGAACTGGCGTCCAGATTCAGCCGCTGCTGAAACTGACCAGCGGCTGACTACAGGAAGCCCGAGGCAGAATTGCTCTGCCCTGGGCTTCCTCGAATCAGCTGCTGATCAGTTTCAACAGCGGCTGAATCTGGACGCCAGTTCCGACTTACATACAGATTCAACTTAAGAACCCCAGGCATCCCCAAGTCAGCTGCTGCTGAAACGGATCAGTGGCTGATTCCAGGAAGCCCGGGGCAGAGCAATTCTGCCTCGGGCTTCCTGTAGCCAGCCGCTGGTCAGTTTCAGCAGCGGCTGACTTGGGGACACCTGGGGCAGAGCAGCTGGGGTGCTGCCGGGTTGGTCCAGTAGCGCCAAGAGCGGCACTGCGGGACCAACTGGCAGCGCCCCAGCTGCTCTACCACAGGCGTCCCGAGAAAAGCCTGGTCAGACCAGGGAGATGTGGAGGACTGGGGCGGCGGAACCGCAGCGCCTCTCGGTCCCGCCGCCCCCGTCTCCCTGGTCTGCGGGGGGGGGGGGGGCACTAGCTGCGTCCCCCCCCCCCCCCCCCCCCCCCCCCCCCCCCCCGCAGACCAGGGAGACGGGGGCGGCGGGACCGAGAGGCGCTGCGGTCCCACTGCCCTGGTCCTCCACATCTCCCTGGTCTGCTGCTCCCCCCCAGCAGACCAGGGAGATGCGGAGCAGCTTTTCTCGCCCCGGAGGACGCGGGCGGCGGGACCACAGCACGTCTGGGCGGTCCTGCCGCCCGCGTCCTCCAGGGTGAGAAAAGCTCCGTTCGTAAGTGCGGATCCGGCGAAAGTCAGATCCGCGTAACCTGGGGACTGCCTGTAGCCTAAGTTTTTCCTGTTCTAACTTAGCTACCCCTCTGAATCTTTCAGTTAAGGCAGCAATAAAATAAAATTATAGGTGTTACCGGCAGTGTTCCCGCTAAGATTTTCCATCCATGAGCACAGTGAGTTTTTTGTCTTGTGCGCCAACAAGGTGGTTGTGGGCACTTGTTCGGATGTGTGTCCCTGTGGCACCCACCAGTGGCACTGCTCCCAAAGACTCTCCCAGGTAGCACCTCTCTGCCAAGTGACCCCAGCTGTAGCTGGCTGAAGTAGTCCTGGCCCTCCCACGCCGCTGGCATGGCTGCCTGCCATATGACTCTGGCTCTGGCTCTGGCTCTGGCCCCAGCTAGGGCCTCCAGAGCAGCCACTGGAGCAGCCACCAGCTGCCTGTCACACAGCCTGCAGCTCCAGCCTGGGGAAGGTCTGACACTAGGGGGAGGGCTGTGTGGTGGCTGTCCTGCTGCTCCTGGGGCAGGAGAGCCACCTGCCATGGAGCCCTGTCTCTGAACAGCTGAGCAGCCACTCTGTGGTTGTGCTGAGGAGGTGGTGGGCCTCAAATTCTTGGTGTGCACCCACGCAGGTGCGCACCTTAGAGGGAACACTGGTTACAGACATACAAAAAACCTGGAGGTTTGAAACCTTCTGAATATGTAACAAGTTCTGTTGTAATTGGAGAGGCTTTTCAATTTAATGATACAAATTGGTGCCTAATTTCTGTAGTGTTCTAGAACTCTGCTGAAGAGCAGAAACTGAAAGTCAGCAGTCAGTTTTGTAATAAAGTCTATCACGTTAAATAAATAGACTAATCTGTATTGTAATCCTGATGCTTATAGACATACACATTTCCTCTGAGGCATATGTAACACCCCCTCAGTTGTTGTTCCATTTAATATGAAACCTTGAGTTCAGCCAGTACTCTGTGTTTTGTTGTTGGCTTTAGTAATTGCATTTGGTATGCTTTTCTTAAATCACCTCATTTTTAATTACATTAAAATCTTGAACACTTAACTAAAGTCCTCAAATTCAAGCTCATAGGCAGGGCTCTACAAACCGCCATGAAATCCACTCACCAGCCCTGCACTGCACATGTGCCGGACCCGCATTGTGCATGTGTGTGCCGCCAGTGGACGGGGCCACCGGCTGAAATCTACTCGCCATGGGCAAGTAGATACACTGATTTGTCAAGCCCTGCTCATAGGGTTACAATTGCAAGAAATCTCAAGGCAGTCAGTCATGCTTAGAATCAAGGTGATTGCCAGGTTATGAACTATTTTAACTTCATCATACACTTGATGGTCTGGTTTAGTTACTTTCATCATAATGCTTGTGATAGCAGTTGTTGATGCATACATTTGTAGATGTACAGATACTGGCAATTAATAGAGATGTTTTCTTTCCTAGGCAATGTGAGAGTACCAGAGGAGCTTAAGTTTCCTAACGCTTGTTGTGTGGGAATTGCATCACAAACTAATCTTAGTATTTTTAATCCAACTGAACGATGGTTACAGGTCAGCATTGGAATATTCAGTATTTCAGTTAATGGAGAAAAGGTAAGCTTTTTCTATATAGCTTTTAGTGTACATTACGGTACTTCAGGTGCCAGGGACAATAAGTACAGAGTCCATTGAAGCCTTATATTCTTCCAAAACTCTTCCCCTCCTGCAATTGTATTGAATCAAACTTCAACTCCTCTCCTTTCTTACCATTATGAAACACATTCCAGTGGGAAGAAATTCTGTGGTTGGTTCCTTCCAGACTAGTTGATTGATGGTTGGGACCAAACCCCACTGCAGCTCTGTAATTTAAAACACAGTAGAAGCCTGGGGGCAGGCAGCCCAGCTCCTATCACCTTTTAAATTGCAGAGCTGCAGTTGGGTGTGGTCCTGCCATGAGCTGGGACTGAGCCAGACTGTCTTCCCCTATCGAGTAGTTGATCGAGTAGTTGATGAAAATTCTATTACTAAAATAACATAATTTTAACACCTTATTAGGAGCTTCTTTTCAGATATTAGTTCATGATCCCAACTTAAATCTCTGCATTGCAGCTGGTGCAAACGTTTACCAGCTATCCTGACTGATGCTAAGTACTGCTTGAATATTTGAAACCTGAACTGGTAACTGTTTACATTGAGTTTTAGGTTGCAGCTTAGTCTTCCTGTGTAATGTGCTCTGAAACAGCCTTAATATTTTTTTACTGTATAAGCTGTATAGCTTCATTTTGTAAAACTAATTCTTCATAGGCAGAATCTATAGGGGTAATGGAGAGTGAACATAAGTAAGTTTGCGTTGCAGGAAGTTAAGTTCCTTATTCTACTTGTCCTAAGCAGTTCAGTGATCTTGGTGCTGTACAAACTGAAAATATAAAATTGGTGCCACAGTTGGATGATATAGAACCTGGGGAAAGGTGAAGGTAAAGGTAACCTTAAAACCATTAGGTAAAAATATGATCAAGTATCAGTTAACCACCTACCGACCTATTGTTAGTTTGCTTCATGGGCATCATCTTAGGAGTGAGTCTTGAGGATGGAGTACTTTGCTTGCTTACTTTTTTTTTTTAACTTGTAGGAACTAACATGTCTTAATTTTTTTTTTAAAGATGGATCCTCTGAAATATCAATGTTTAGTGTTTAAGAACAAAACCATTATAGGACCTCATTCTACAGAAGAGCTGAAAATACTTTTCTTACCTTGTGATCCTGGAATTTTCCAGTGTGTCCTCAGTGTTTCATCTTGGCCAGTTTCTGCAGATGCTGGAACAGTAGTCCAGGCAGAAGCTTTGGCAACAAGGGTAGTTTTGACAGCAGTTGCTGAAAATCCTAATTTAGAGGTAAGAAGCAGTTATACTGTTATATTGAAAAGATATGTTCTTGTATGTTTGCTTCTTATGAATATTTTAAATTATTAGAGCACAAGATGACTTTATTTCAAAAGAGATGAGAATATTTCATGTAAGGAATAAGGTACCAGACTTACAAACTTTAACACAAGATATTTAGCACTATTAATGTGCAGTGGGGCACCTGTATGGGGTATTAGATACTACAGTTGCATGGGTGATTGGCTAAAATATGGAGTACAGTTTCTTATTCATTTAGTCTTAATAGCTGGGTGGTTAAAATATGAGTGTTCTACAAGTAATTGTCCACATGAGTACTCCTTCTGGTGCATATACTCAATGTATTTAAGGTTTTATTTTATTTTATGTTGTGTTGTGTTGTGTTGTGTTGTTTTTTGTTTTTTGTTTTTTGTTCAGCATTGTCTGAGCCATGGATGCTCATATGCTCCTTCCTCACATGGACCTTTTTTCTATCATCAAACTGGTGGTGATTTCCTACTACTGCATGATCAACCATGAACAATGATCTAACCATTCATTCCTGCAGTTGATGTGGTTAAAACCAGGAAGCAAGCCTGGTTATGAAAAGCCTGTTCTGGAGTCTCTGCTCTTACAAACGCAAGAGTTTTTCTGTTAAGTATTTGTGCAAGAGAGCATCTACACTGGCATGTGCTTTTGCGCAAAAGCATCCGTGCCAGTGTAGATGCTGTCTTGCGCAAGAAAGCTCCGATGGCCATTTTAGCCATCGGGCTTTCTTGCACAAGAAATTAACGTTGCCTGTCTACACTGGCCTCTTGTGCAAGTATTCTTGCACAAGAGGGCTTATCCCTGAGCGGGAGCATCAGAGTATTTGCGCAAGAAGCACTGATTTTGTACATTAGCATGTCAGTGTACTCGCGGCCAGTGTAGAGAGGTGGCAAGATTTCCAATGGAAAATCTTGCCAATGTAGACACAGCCTTGCTCTCTCAGGAGCTGGTTGCTTTATCCTAATTTCTGTTCTCATATTGAGGTGTTCTTGTCGGACCCTCCTGTGAATTTGAGGGAGCAAGTCAGTTCCTTGACTCAGTTAAACTGTCACAAAGTTGGTCATATTTCTGGTTCTGTGATATGTCCATAGGCATACTTTCAAACACAGCTGCTCCAGCTTGGTATACGCCTGTTGGTCATGCTGCCTACAAGTTCTCTTGCCTGTTTACTATGGTCTTAGCAATTACTAGTTCTTTCCTTACTTGATGTTTGCAAAGAAGTCTGTTACTAGAAATAGTCTTTGACCTGGTCCACACTAGGAAGGTAAATTGAACTTCGCATCAATAGGTCAATTTTGTAGACCATAAGTCTGTCACCAACCACGTTCCACCAACTCTAAGGGAGGTTAAAGTATATTCCTGTACTACTTGATGAGAGAGGAGTACAGAAATATACAATGCAAAGAAATAAATAATGCAAAAATCGACCTTATGCGGTCAACTTTTGATAGTGCATATGCATCACTGTGAAAGTCAATGTTCCTCTCTTTTGTGAATTCTGTGTTCTTACTGAGTTGCTTCCATGATACTGCTGTTCAATGCTAAAGAATTTTACTGTATTAGTAGAAAAATTACTTTATGCTCAAATAACTAGCTAAAAATATAGAGAAACTATTTTTTGTTTCGTTTTATGTACTGACATTGTGGGTAGTGGAGGAAAAAAATGGAACTAGTTAGCTCATATGTTGTGCAGGTGCGTTTGGAGTACAACAGCAGCAAAGATTTCTTATCTTAATTGAGGTCTTGTGCTAGGGTCTGTACCAATAATACCCAATCCCTTCCAACAACAGTTTATAATTCAAATAGACACTTTTTTATATTACCGTTTTCTGTATCTCAAGGGTATATGTCTTGTCATGTAGTTTAAAGGCTTATCCAAACCCCTCTGCCTCTTCCCCTACTGTCTTGATGCTTATTCAGCCTGTTCAATCATGTCCAGCCTTGGGTGATTACTTTATCATGCCTACTACACAGAAGTAGATGCAGGCCAAAGTGTGAGGGATAATCCATCTGGTGCTGATTGTTGGTGTTTAGGGTGATGTAAAGGAGCAATCAACTAGTGGACTGCCTGATAAGCATAGGCTTATCAGGTAGTTGCGTTAACGACTTTCATTCCCCCTTCCCCCTTGCTGCTTCTGCTCCCTTGTATCAGAGGCAGTGAGGGAGTTGGGGAAGAAGGAGCCTGTGCTGGGGAGAGCTGGCTTAAAAGCCTGTCTTTCCTTCTTTCTCTCTCTCTCCTCCTCTCCCCCCCCCCCCCCCCCAGCACTGGCTCCACGGTGCCTCCCATGTCTCCCTCACGCCCTGCTGCTGCCTCTGTCAGAGGTGGGAGAGGAGGGGGGCAGGAGCTGTTGCCATGAAGCAGCCCCTGTCCATGGTGACCTAGCTGTGGACCCCCACACATGGGCTGCTGCAGCTGGGCAGGCAGCCTGGCTCAGTTCTGATTCACACCAGGTGTGGGGGACAACCTCTCTGGGGCTATGCAATTTAAAATGCACTAGGAGACAGAGGGCAGGCTGCTTGGCTTGTACTGCCTTTTAAATTGCCGATCTACTGCAGGGTTTGGCCTTGCACCTGGCGCGTGCTAGAACGGAGCTGGGCTGCTTATTGAGTAGTTGATTAAAAATTCTATCAACTTGATTAAATACCCACATTTTAACATTGGAATTGGTGTTAAAGCTGTCATCTCACTTGTTGCACTTCTGACAGCAGGGGAGCTTCACTATGTTGCTGGGTGTAGGAGAAGAGAGAGAGAAGGAAAAGCATGGTCCTTCCCTCAAATTCAAAAGGTGTGTGTATTCTCTCTTTTTTTTTTTTTTTCTCTTATATATGTTAGGTGGAAACAGGAAAGACAGAGGGTCTAGATTTTGGTGATCTTACATCTGGCAGTTGGAAGGCACTCCCACTGAAACTAATCAACAAGACCCATGCTTCTCTGCCCATCAGACTTATTATCAAAGCAGTAAGTGAAATAAGTTATCTTACTGTATATCTTAGAAATGTGAGTCCATCTGTTCATCTTCAAATCTTGGTTCAAAAACTCCTCCTAAATGGTAAGAGGTAGGACCACAAAATTTGGTATGCAGCTTCTTTATCCTAACTTAAAGCAAGGTCGGGGATTGGTTGTACCAGGACAATGGGATGAGCCTGGAATTAGATTGTTTCTCATAAAATGGAAAGGGGTGGGGTCTGATAGAAGGGACAGTTACACTGCAGAATGACTACAGTGGGGCAGCAAGGGGCCAGAGATGGGGATTGGGACAGCTATAACACCTTCAGGCCAACTGGGACCAGGGCCAGAGAAAGGGACAGCTATCTATGTATTTGAGTTTGTCTGTGTGTCCCTATCCCTCCCCCAGTGTGCTGTAGCTTCAGCAGCCATGGCAGGTGCTTCTCACCTGGTCCCATGTTGCCATAGAGAGAAAGGATTGGGGGTAGTCCTCTTTCCCTGCAACAGTCTGCATGCTGAACCTTTCATCCCCAGTCCGGTCTCAGAACAATTATTTAAATGAAGAAAAACTTATTATTTGAGTTAAGGACCCAAGCAACACCACGTGAATCTTCTAGTATATTAGATATTTAGAGGTGGAATTGGAGGAATGGCATGGATCTTGAGAATTGAATTCTCTGTAACACTAATTCTAATAAAGTGTTGATAAGGATGAACTTGTATTGGGAGAAACTATTTTAAATGTAGCTGTTATAGTTACTTAGCTGTACTGCTGGGATATCTTTCCAAAAAAGAATAGTTTTGAATTACCAATTCTGTGACTGTCTCAAAGGCTATGCAGTACCTAGAGAAGTATCCTTATAAACTATATCTATATTACTTTGGAAAATGTAGCTCTTAATATTGTCTAAAAAGCATTTTTCATTATGATAGAATGCTGTAGCGTGGCGTTGCTTCACATTTTCCAAGGAACCAGTCACTAACTTCATTGAACATTCACCCCAAACTGATGCAATCTCTCAGCTAGCGGCTCCATCTGTTGTAAACCATGTGATACATGCAAGTTATGATGGACAAGTAAGTAGTTCATAACTATTAATTTTGTGAGTGAGTGATTGTTTTTAACTGGAAGCATTTTAAAGAAACAGTGTACAGGCAGTCCCCGGGTTACGTACAAGCTAGGGACTGTAGGTTTGTTCTTAAGCTGAATTTGTATGTAAGTCGGAACTGGTGTCCAGATTCAGCCGCTGCTGAAACTGACCAGCGGCTGACTACAGGAAGCCCGAGGCAGAGTTGCTCTGCCCCAGGCTTCCTGGAATCAGCCACTGATCAGTTTCAACAGCGGCTGAATTTGGACGCCTGGGACAGAGCAGCTGGGGCGCTGTAGGGTAGGTCCAGTAGCGCTGAGGCGTTGTCGGCGAGAAAAGCCTGGTCTGCTGGGGGGGGGGGGGGGGCAGCTAGTGCGCGACCCTCCCCCCCCCCCAGCAGACCAGGGAGACGCGGGTGGCGGGACCGCCGAGACGCGCCACGGTCCCACCCGCATCCTCCGGGGCTTTGCTCCCTGTCTTCCTGGTCTGCTGAGGGAAGCCCTCCTCCCCCCCCAGTGGCTGTTTTGTATTACAAATACCGGTTTTCCATGTTGAGCCCAGACATGTACAGCTTCAGCATAATGGACATCTTGCTTCATGTTGTCTACTGGGCAGCTTAAAAGTTGAAATTTTCAGTAGACGTATATAAATTATGAAAAGTGTTTCTTTTTTCAGGATCCCGAAACTTTAGTAGTGTGGGTTCTGTTCCATGCACCAAAGAAACAAGTTGCTTTTTCAGGTATAGTAGTTTGACTTCCATTTTAATTACACTACTGTTACATGTTTTTGCTTTAGGGTAAAAGGATGTCACTGTTGTAGATGAAACATTTCAGCATTTCGTTTCAGTAGCCCAATGACATTCTACTTCTTTACTGCTAAACACAGGTCTTCAGCTTGATAATAGTCTAACTGAGCATTCATTGAACAATGACATCAAAATTCATGTGGCTCAATTAGAGAGAGTTTGACAGACACCAGAGCCGGCCTAATAAAAACACTAGTAAGGGACATCATGCAAGCAGGCTCACAGTGTTAAGGGAGTAGGTATACCAGTGCTGAAGCAAGTGAATAAACTATTTTGTACACTCTGTTTCCCTAACTGTGTGTGTATACTGAGGTTTACAGAGAGGTTTTAATGCTTGAATATTGTGAAGTTAAGTAATACAGGTTGAATCTCTGGTCTGTGGCTCTTGGATCTGGCAATATCTCTGGTCTGCCTGGCAGCAGCATACTAGGGCCCTGGCAGCCTCAGGGGCAGCGCAGCCTGACAACCAGGAGGAAAGCCCAGCTCAGTCTGCTGACATCCTGGTCTGCCCACAAATCCTGGGGGAACCCAGAGTCTCAGTAGAGCGGTGGAATTGACCTCCCTAGTACACCAAACTCCCTGCTTTGGGGGCCAGTTGATCCCAAAGGTTCTGGACCAGGGAGGTCCAACTTATACCCTAAACAAAAGTACAGTAATATATTTAATTAATTAATGCCCCCATTACCATTATAACTGCTTCCACAATAAAATATTGAGCTTTGAGTTTAAGTTCAGGCATCAAGCTTTAAGAATTGTTGCTGGTGGAAAAATGATTGATTCTTATTTAATTTAAAATCTTTCTAGATACTTTGGGTCCAGCAGATGAGTTCTTAGCAAGAGTTGATGTAGAGATTGACAGTCCAGGGCCTACTAGTGTAATAAAAAATATTCCCCTCAGAGCGAGAGCTGGAACAGCTAGGATACATGCTCCAAAGGACTTACAGGTATTCTAAAAATATATATATAAATAAAGTGTAGATTAACTTCTTTTGTGTTGGTGTTTTTCATTCTTTGTAAAATATAACCACTTTTTTTCAGACCATGTGTTTGTCTGCTAGTGTGGGTTCTTCAGACCAACAGCAACTGCCTTTAAAGAATGCTGGAAATATTGAAGTATATTTAAAAATTAAGGTAGGGCAACTTCTTATTTTTCTAAATAGTAGTCTTTAAATTATTGGTTTAGTGCTGCTGATATTGAATTGAAATTAGAGGTGGTCTCTGGTACCCCCCACAAACCTTGTATTCTGGATGTACTTCTGGCTTTTTGGAGGGACTGTAGCTGGCAGGCGGGTGCTCCATATTATTTTTTTAAAGCAAAGTTTCCTGCTGTTTTGTTAGAAGAGATCTTGCCAATTGGTCACTAAGGATGGAAGCTTATTGCAGTGTGCTTTGTTCCCTTAAAATCAGAGGTTATTCAATCATTGTATAATTGTGTATGCTTGACTTGTGAGCGTGTCAGTATTAAATAGTTAATTTCATGAGTTTGCAGCTGCAGATGATATCAGCTGTCATGGAGGTGCTATGCATCCATTGTAGGGATGCTCCAACTCACCCAGTGCAGGTTCGATACGCTGCATCACAGTGTCATCAGGACACAGTGGTGTCAGTCACAATGTGCGATTCTGGCCGCCTTATTAGCAGAGCAAAATGGAGCAGAGCAAATGAACAATCTGTAGCCCTTAACCTCCTGATTGGGGCTGATAACAGTCTTAGTTTTGGGCCTGGGGTGAGGCAGAAAAAACAAACAGCTTATACCAGTGATCCCTGATGGTAATCCATTGAGACAACTGCAGGGTGGGATAGGGACAGGACAACCTGGTCTCACTCTGTTGTGCTGGGTTCCAACGCAGGGCCTAAGAAGCTGCTGATCCCCTTATTAAGGGTTAAGTGGGAGTTCTCAATGTTGATTAGGTCATGTCCTATCCTTGGGTCTCCTGTGGGCTTTCTTCACAGGCCATGACTTGGTATCACCCTTGGCCTCTAGTGATGGGGGATTTCCTGTAGTTTTGTCAGAGATACTCTCCTTTGTAGTCTGAATATCCAGTGGCAGCCCTTCAAGACAGGCAACCTAGGTGGTCGCCTAAGGCACCAAGATAAACGGCCGTTGAGGGCTTTAGAGGCGGGGGCGCCAATTGCACGTTTTGCCTAGGGCGCCAGTTGCAGGCAGCTCTTCTAGGACTGCTCCTGTGAATATCTGATAGTACTTTGGGAGGATATGGCAGTGCGTGCACATCTTTCTCCTCAACCAGCTCTCACTGGAGTGAGCTGCTTCCTTTTACCCATTCCTTGTATTCGCAGTTCAGGGGGCATACCCAGTTGGGCCCATAGTAAGCAATTAACCTCCCCTTCTTCGAGTACTTGCTCATATGTTAAGTATATGCGCGGTGTGTTTATTATTGTCAAAGTTTTTCTATAACTGCTACCTGTCCGGTCAGCTGTGGAGCCCCCTGGAGTAGCACCAGTGCAACACCCTATGTATGACCCTGTTGACCCAACCACTCCTCAGTTCCCTTCTGACCACCTGTGGTGACTGCTGGAACTTTGGCTCTTTGCAAATTGCCATTCATCTCTAGCTAGATAGTTCATTTGTTTAACAATAGATAGCCAGTTAAGTGTTCAGTAGTGGTAGTGAGGGGCCTTTCCTTCTCTCCCACGTTCCTCCAGAGATTTGAGACATGCCACAGCCTCAGGGCTTTAAGCAGTGCAGCTCTTGCCTGAAACACGTGCCAGTGTATAATTTGCTCCGGATGTGGGCCTCTGGTGCCTGGAGGAATCTTACCAGACAGGTAAGTGTAAGATCTGTAAGACCTTTAAGCCTCATATCAGACAGCGGAACTCTCACTTGAAGCAACTCCTTATGGGATCCACCTTGAATCCACATTGTCTGGAACCAGCACCGAGCTCTTTGGTCCGCAGCACACAATCTTTGGCACTAAGATGGGCAGTGAAGGACTCCTGACATGGGAAGTCTCCCCTCCCTCGTCCCAAGGCCTCAGCACAACACCCTTCTCACTTGCCGATGCAGTTGTTTAAGGTGGCCAAGGCTATGCCAGTGGCACTCTTACAGGCTACAGGGCCAACTCCCTGGACATCATCGGGCTTCCAGCATTCCCGATCCTACTGCACTGAAGCATCAGGCTTGGCCTATGTGAATGAACCCTATAGTCCTGGACTCTCAAAGGACTGAGGCAGTGACCATCGGTCCATTTATGTGCTGGACACTTTATGAGGTTGCTTGGGACCTCATTGAGAAAACTTGATCTTCGCCTCAAGACAGGTCTCTGGCTCCTTGCCAGACTTCTCGAGGAAAGCCTGTCATGCCGGGGGCTTCCTGCTCTTGTCTCGGTATTCCAACACCACTCAGAATCCTGGCACTGCTGGTCCAACCTACGGCATTGTACTTGCCAGTACTCTGAGTTGTTCCTACTTGAGAGCTTCCACGTCAAGCTGGGCCTGTTGCAGCATGGTCTCTGCCTTCCGACCATTCCCAGAGTGATTGACACCAGCAAACCTCACGCCACCAAATGCATGGGTGCAGCTCTAGCTTTGACCCCTCTGTCATTTCTCTTTTCACAATTATCATGGCACTGTGCTTCATCCTCACACCGTTCCTTGGACTGTGCCTCTGAGTCAGTACCATGTTTCAGAGCATTCCCAGCACCACGCTTCAGAACATGTGCGTCATCTCGACACTGGTTGTCACCGTAGCGTTCTTGGCACCAATCTTGATCCTGCTTCTGTCATCAATCCTGCTCTAGTCTCCACTCCTGGCACTGACTCCAGTCTCGGTTTTGATCCCAGCACTGATGCTTTTCACAACACCCTTCTACATGGATTCCTGCATGGTCTCCACATGGATCACGTATCCAATCTACCTTTCTATGCACAGCACCAAGTGTTCATTGGGACGCGGCATTAAACACACCTTCCCTTGTTACCAGACTGGCACCACCTTGACAATCTCATCTGGGTTTGCTGGCATCCAGAGGAGGTCTTGGTGATCTTAAACGGATCCACATCTGCAGGTCCTGCTCCATGGGAGCAGCCTGTCCCACAGTGGTCACTCCAGGGGCAGTTGTGGACTCTGAGCATACCATCAAACCCAGGTCCCATTCACGGGGGGCCCTCCATCAGTCGCTTCGAAGCCCGGAGTCCAGAGGCAACAGTTAGCTGCCCTCTGGCACCATGCCTTGATCCACTTGTGATGCCCCCTGAGGCTCCTCCTTAGGCCTGGTGCAGAACCAAGCAATAGAGGGGCAGAGGACATGGCACTCCTGGTGAGGTCCTTCTCCTCACTGGACGATGTGATAGCAGGGATGTTTGTCATGGGACCCACCTCCCATGGATTATAGGGCCCTTTCAGGACTTTTGCCATGCAAGGTTGGCACAAGCCTAAATGTCCAGGTGGAAGAAATGGTCAAGCAGGATGACCCGATGTATCTTTTCACCCACTGGCTTCCCTATTCGTTCACCACTTTCATTGTGGAAGACAGAGAGCATCAGGGCCACTGTGCTCTGGCTCAGAAGTCTAAGGACGCTAATAGCCTTGACTTTTTTGACCAAAATGTATCCTTGTTGCTTCATATTGCCAATCAGCAGGCTATCCTGTGCCGGTACAATTTCAGTGCTTGGTCTTTCCTCCTGAAGTTCCAGGACCAGCTTCTCCAGGACTCATGTAATGAGTTTGTTGCCCTCATCCAGGACGGGAGGCAGATTCCCAGATCTGCATCTAGGTCTCCCTGGATGCTGAGGATTCAGCAGTACAGGTCTTGATCTCCAGTATTGCCATGAGGCGAGTGGTATGGCTCCAGCCTTTGGGTCTTTCTCCAGAGATGCAGCAAGCAGTACAGGACCTTCCCTTTGATGGGGTATACATACCCCTGTCACCCAAAGGAAGACCTTTAAATCCCCAGCATCAGAAGATGCCTTTTCAGTCTAGGTCTAGGACTGATGTCTCACATCAGCAAGCTCACTAGCACTATAAGCCATCTTGTTACCTTTTTTCACTAAAGACCAACCCAGGGTTACATTTACATGGCTCTTATTAAATGCTGCTATTGAATTAAACAGAAAGGATTGAACCTGATCTCTCACATGCATCCATGCATGAATATACTCACACTTTTTTGGAAAAGAAGAGTTGCACAGAGACTGCAAAAGAAACCAAGACATAGTGGATCCAGTGTGTCTACAAAGTCACGATTCCAGGCCGGCGAGCTGATTGCACCACCCATTGTCTGCATGCTCCCTCCTTTTATCACGCTGTCCAGGTGGCTCCTGTCACATACAGAATTCCTTTTTCTGGGCCTGTTACTGAGAAGCCTGCCCATGTTTAGTTTCTCACATATATAACAAATTCTTCCTTCACCTACATGGTGCCTCCACGTTTGCTTTCTCGTGACTAGGCAGATTGTATCAGACATCACTGGGCTTCTGTGTCCTTCTGGCCATTGTCTCTGGGTTAATAGACCAGCATTTTTCTTATCACCCACAACACACACACGCTCCCTTTCTCACATAATGGTTACAGAGCTCAAAAGATTTACACCAGTAATAAAAGCTACTGGTCTTAAAGGACATAGTGGAATGTTAGAGTTACAAAGCAAAACTTACCTTCACATTATATTCAAACTTATTTATATTGTACTGTGTTGGGCAGAGGCTTTACACAATCTGTATCCCAGACAAGCAATTCTGTGCTTTAATCCTTTTTGTAAGTTGCTCTCTAACACCTAGCAACCAAATATGCTTTACCAAATATATCATCTTTGTTTTGTTAATAAAATCACCTTTTTTAAGACTATGATTTAATTCCTGTGCTCTAAGAAAAAGCAGGAGGTTCTATCAGCACATCCCTGAGGCTGAAGGGCCACTATTAAGAGATTGTGGGAGGGTTGGGGTTACCCCACAGGGAGAAGTTGAAGCAATAATGAAACAATCTGTGTGACAGATGAAGCGCCACTGAAGGAGAACTCAAGCCAATTCTGATCAATTGTGGGTTAGTCGAATCCTGAGCCTGTTCTGCAGTGATGCTGACAGCAAAGAAAAACTACTCCTCCACCCGCATCATGTTTGCACTGTGCCATCCGACAGAATTGTTTCGAGTAGTACGGGGTCTCTTAACAGTTTGGCCCTCATGATGAGATGAAGGAGCCCTCAGCAATCCACTTGTTTTATTAAGTATTCCGCAGATAAGATTGCTTATGTCTGGTCCAGCTTGGAATCTGGCTGTCATGTAAAAGGGGTATGGAATGTGTCAAGCTCACTGCCAAGTCATTTTTCTTTAGATCGGCTTAAGCTTTTGCAGACTGAGGATGTGGACAGGTGCTTGGAGGAGTGCAACTGATTACATTCTCACTCAACCCCTGCCCTTCATGGTTTATTAAACCAAGGCAAGAATGGATAACTGATTGGGTTCAGGGGATTATTAATGCTTCTCTTAGATCTGGGATGGTTCCCGTCACCTTCAAAGAGGCTGTGATAAAACCGTTCCTTAAGAAGCTTTCCCTGGTCCCACATGATGTGAATAACTATCACCCAGTCACTTATATTCCTTTCCTAGGCAAGGTACTCAACGGGGGGGCTGCTGCAACTCCAAGCTTTTTTGGAAGAAATGGATTATCTGGATCCATTTCACTGTGGCTCTAGGCCTAGTTTTGGGCTGAAAACCACTTTGTTTGCCCTGGTAGACAACCTACGCTGGGAGAGAGAGAGAGAGGAGTGTGTCCCTGATGATTCTCTTAAACCTCTCAGCAGCTTTCGATACTATTGCCCATGGTATATCCTTCTGGAGTGCCTGATGGAGTTAGGGATTGTAGAGGCACTGTGTTGCAGTAGTTCCAGTCTTACCTGTAGGGACGCTTTCAGAAGGTGGAGCTTAGGGAGCTGCCTCTCGACCCTATTGCAATTGTGTTACAGGGTCCTGCAAGGTTCCATCTTGTCCCCTGTGCGGTGGAACACTGCTGGGAGGAGTTGGAGGACGGTGCCATCAGTATGCAGGTGACACATAAGAACGGCCGTACTGGGTCAGACCAAAGGTCCATCTAGCCCAGTATCCTGTCTACCGACAGTGGCCAGCACCAGGTGCCCCAGAGAGGGTGGACCGAAGACAATGATCAAGCGATTTGTCTCCTGCCATCCCTTTCCAGCCTCTGACAAACAGAGGCCAAGGACATCATTTTATCCCCTGGCTAATAGCCTTTTATGGACCTAACCTCCATGAAATTATCTAGCTTCTCTTTAAACTCTATTATAGTCCTAGCCTTCACAGCCTCCTCTGGCAAGGAGTTCCACAGGTTGACTACACGCTGTGTGAAGAACTACTTTATTTTATTAGTTTTAAACCTGCTACCCATTAATTTCATTTGGTGTCCTCTAGTTCTTCTATTTAGGGAACTACAGTAATAAATAACTTTTCTTTATCGTCCCTCGCCACACAACTCATGATTTTATAGACCTCTATCATATCCTCCCTCAGTCTCCTCTTTTCTAAACTGAAAAGTCCCAGTCGCTTAAACCTCTCCTCATATGGGACCCGTTCCAAACCCCTAATCATTTTAGTTGCCCCTTTCTGAACCCTTTCCAAGGCCAAAATATCTTTTTTGAGGTGAGGTGACCACATCTGTACACAGTATTCAAGATGTGAGCGTACCATAGTTTTATACAGGGGCAGTAAGATATTCTGGGTCTTATTTTCTATCCCTTTCCTAATAATTCCTAGCATCTTATTTGCCTTTTTGACCACCGCTGCACTCTGTGTGGAAGTTTTCAGAGAACTGTCCACGATAACTCCAAGATCCCTTTCCTGATTTGTCGTAGCCAAATTAGCCCCCATCATACTGTACGTGTAGTTGGGGTTATTTTTCCTGATGTGCATTACTTTACATTTATCTACATTAAATTTCATTTGCCATTTTGTTGCCCAATCACTCAGTTTGGTGAGATCTTCTTGGAGTCCCTCACAGTCTGCTTCTGACTTGACTATCCTAAACAGTTTTGTATCATCTGCAAACTTTACTACCTCACTGCTTGCCCCTTTCTCCAGATCATTTATGAATAAGTTGAAAAGGATTGGTCCCAGGACTGACCCTTGGGGTACACCATTAGTTACCCCTCTCCAATCTGAAAATTTACCATTTATTCCTACCCTTTGTTTCCTAGTGATAGAAATGTAGCCGTGTTAGTCTGGGGTAGTTGAAGCAAAATGCAGGACAATGTAGCACTTTAAAGACTAACAAGATGGTTTATTAGATGATGAGCTTTCGTGGGCCAGACCCACTTCCTCAGTGGGTCTGGCCCACGAAAGCTCATCATCTAATAAACCATCTTGTTAGTCTTTAAAGTGCTACATTGTCCTGCATTTTCCTTTGTTTCCTGTCTTTTAACCTGTTCTCAATCCAAGAAAGGACCTTCCCTCTTATCCCCTGGCCATGTAATTTACACAAGAGCCTTTGGTGAGGGACCTTGTCAAAGGCTTTCTGAAAATCCACGTATACTATATCTACTGGATCCCCCTTGTCCGCATGTTTGTTAACCCCTTCAAAGAACTCTAATAGATTAGTAAGACATGATTTCTCTTTACAGAAACCATGTTGACTTTTGTCCAACAAATTATATTCTTCTACATGCTTCACAATTTTATTCTTTACTATTTTTTCTACTAATTTGCTCGGTACTGAAGTTAGACTTACTGGTCTGTAATTGCCAGGATCGCCTCTAGAGCCCTTTTTAAATATTGGTGTCACGTTGGCTACCTTCCAGTCATTAGGTACAGAAGCCGATTTAAAGGATAGGTTACAAACCACAGATAATAGCTCAGCAATTTCCCATTTGAGTTTTTAGAACCCTTGGATGAATGCCATCCGATCCCAACTCTGTTTCTGTTGCATCGGATCTAGGTGTGGCAGTGACTAATCTGAATCTGTGCCTGGAGGTGATGGACTGGATGAGGTCAAATAAGCTGAATCTAAATACAGATAAGACCGAGATCCTGTGGATCAGGAAGTCATGTGGCTGGGAATGTGGTGTGTTACCTGTTCTGGATGGGGTTGCACTCCCTCCCCCCCGAAAGAACAGATATGCAGCTTGAGAGTCATCCTGGACTATTTTCTAATATTTGAGAATCAGATTTCCTCGGTGACCAGGAGTGCTTTTGGGCAGCTTTGGCTGATCGGCCAGCTGCAACCCTTCATGAGTAAGAATGATCTGGCCATGGTAATTCATGCTCTTGTCACATCCTGATTGGACTACTTTAATGAGCTCTGTGTGGGGCTGCCTTTGAGTTTTCGGAAACGTCATCTGGACCAGAATGCAACTGCTCAAGTTCTAACTAACACTTGCTATATGGAGCACATCATGCCAGTGCTCTGGCAGCTGCAGTGGCTTCCAGTAGGTTTCTGGGCACAATTCACTGTCTTAGTTATCACCCTATAAAGCCCTAAATGGTTTGGGACTGGTATACTTGAAGGATGGTCTCCTCCAGTAAGAACTTGCCAGGAGATTATGGTCAGCTGGGGAGGCTCTGCTCAGTGTTCTTCGACTTCTGGAGATAAGGCTGACATCTAGGCAGAGCAGGGCCTTCTCAGCTTTTGCTCCCAGGCCATGGGACTCCCTCCCTGGGACATTGCCTGGCACCAGTGCTGGCATTGTTTTGGTGCCAGGCTAAAGCTACCTTTTTTACCCAAGCTTTTATTGGTGCTTGAGAGTGTGCGCGCGTGCCACTCATCTCAGTGTCTTAGTAGGTTTCCTCTTTGGGAGTCTTCTATTTTAATTTTTTATAGATTATAGTCTAAGATTTTGTAAGGTCTCTCAAATACTTGAGAGATGGGGTTAAAAATATTTTAAATAAATAATCTGTGTGGATCCAATTTCTCCCTCCCTCCCTTCCACCCTGCCCCTGTTTAGCAACTGACTTTCCCATTCCTTCCATAAATTCAGAATGTTGAATCCTAAGCACTATCTCCAAAGGTTATACCCGCCAGTTCCTTTCTGTTCCTGACCCCTTCAGGCACCCTTTTCACGAGAGTAGTCTTGCTCAGGAAATTCAGGAGTTGTAGTGGTTGGGGTACAGTGGAAAATGTTCACTATTTCAAATATTTCCTAATTCCAAAGGTCAAGGGAAGCCTGTAGACCATCTTGGACCTGAGAGTAGGGATGTCAACATGTAGATACAGGATTAAGCAATAACCTGGGTTTATCCATGTATCCTGTTGATAAAGACACATTCCCTCTGCCCTCCCCCCCCCCCCCCAACCTTTGTATCAGAGACAGCAAGGTGAGGAGAGGTGGGAACTTCTTAGCCAGCTCCCCGTGAGCACTGGGTCTGCCTTCTCCTCTGATAGAGAATCAGTAGTACAGAGGGTGAGGGGGTAGGCAGGAGCCAATACATGTGGGGATCTGGCTCCGTGGACCCTCCTCCCCTTCTCCCCCTTTTTGCCTCTTACAGAGGTGGGGGAGGGTCAGGCAGAAGAGCTAGTGCTGGGGGAGCCAGCTTAAAAGCTGTCTGTCTCTAGAAATGGTTCTGTGGTGCTGCCTGCCCAGGCCTCCCCACCCCAACACACTGCTGCCTCTCTCAGGCAAAGTTGCCTCTGTCTGGGGAATCAGGGCTCCCTGTGAATAGGGCTTCTGCTGCAGAGTAATCTCTTTTCCCTGGGGAGTTCGGACCCCCCCCACAGATGACCTGCTGCCACCCAGCACTGCTGCTTCTGTATCAGAGGCAGCAGCATGGGGTGGCAGGTGGAAGCTGATCTGCACAAGGAGCTGAGTTTTAAATGGGCTACCACCTGCCACCCCATGCTGCTGCCTCTGATACAGGGGGTGGGAGTGCACTGGCTGCAGGCCCCACCTCCAGAGACTATTGAATAGTTATGTAAGTGCTAAAATTTGATGCAATTACATGACTATTCAATTACATGTTAACTAACATCTCTACCTAGAGGCCTTATTCTACATCAACAGGCATGAATGGGCACACTCATCGGCTCTATGCTAGGAAGTGCCTCTTCTCTGGGACATTTGCATCAGTCATGACATCCATTTGAAGGGCTGTTATCTCCTGGTAGTTGACAATGCTCTGGCAGATGGCCTCAGCAGATACTCTTCTTCTCACTACTAGAAGTCACTCCATACAGATATAATCAGCATGATCTTCCAAAGGTGGGGGATTTCCCTTTGTGGACCTGTCTGCCACTGAACCAAAAAGAAAATGCCACTCTGGAGGAGAAGGGGCAGGAATTGGGAAGGACTCCTTCTCCAATGCGTTTCACATGTCATGGTCTGAGGATCTCCTGTATGTGTCGATAAAGTCAGGTCTTAGATTGGATGAAACAGTCTAAGCAAGGCTCAAGTGATTGTGATTGCTCTGGCATGGCCCCACGAGCACTAAGTCCGCATACTCGTGAACATAGCGCTGTACCCAACTTGGCCCCTTCCAGATTGCCCAGATTTTCTGTTGCAGAATCAAGGTCAGTTTCGGCATCGCAGTCTTGCATCCCTTCACCTTTCGACATGGATGCTGTCTGGTTGAAGGCAGAGGGGAGCATGCTTGCTCGGAGGAGGTCCAGCAGGTCTTCCTTGGCAGCAGGAAGCCATCTACATGTTTATTGCATCAGACTAAATGGACAAGGTTCTCTTCGGGGTTCGGTGCGTGATATCTCTCCAGGCTGTGCTCCAGTCCAGACCGTCCTCGACTACCTGCTGCAGCTCAGGAATCGGGAGCTCGTGCATTCTTCCATCCAAGTGCACCTGGCAGCCATCCCCAACTTTCACAATCTGATCCAAGGGCAGATAGTCTTCTCCTGTGACATGATAGTGAGGTTACTCTGGGGCCTTGAGGGGCTCTATTCCCCATGTTCAAGACCCCATCCAACTTTGGGACTTCAGCCTTGTCCGCTCCTGGTGCCACCCATCAAGCCTATTGGGTCCTACTTTCTTTCCACATGTCCTGGAATGTGACATTCCTGGTGGTAGTAACTTCAGCAATGCAGGTCTTGGAGATCAGAGTCCTGACCTTGGTATCCCCTGTGAGATTTTCTACAGGAACAAGGTCTAGTTGAGACCACATCCAGCCTTCTTACTGAAGGTACTTTCTGCTTTTCACATTAATCAAGATATATTCCCACCAGTGTTCTGTCCCAAGTCTATTAGGTCAGTGGAAGAAAGGTGGCTCCATGAACTGAACATCAGGAGGGTCTTGGCATTCCACTTAGCGGGCCAAGCATTTTTGCAGATCAACACATCTTTTTAGCCACCATCAATTGCAAACTCTGCAACCTCTAAACAATCTGAGGACACATGCAGATGCTAACAGGGAATCCCCTTCACCCAAGAAAGGGCGATCCCACAAATCCAAGCCAGTTCCATCCCCTGTGGAGGCTCCGGACAAGAGCTTGCCGGGGCTGCAATCGCTCGCTGCACCCTGAGAGTCCCAGGACCTGGTTACAATGCTGGAACAGGCTAGCAAGCCTAAGCCCCCCTGTGGCACAAAAACCTAGGGCAATCCTAGTACCACTGGCTCTGCTGACTCCACACTCCGCTATTGATTAAAAATAGCGGTTTTACCAAAGCCCCATGCCCGACTCCACTGGCGTGTGTGTCTTCCCCCGGTACTGGGCAAGTTGAAAGGCACACAGGCACAGTACTGCTTGGCTTGTTTACCTTAACCAAAAGAAGGCTGAGGGGGGACATGATTGCACTCTTTAAATATATTAGAGGGATAAATACCAGGAAGGGAGAGGAATTATTTAAGCTTAATACCAATGTGGACACAAGAACAAATGGATATAAGCTGGCTAGTAGGAAGTTTAGACTTGAGATTAGATGAAGGTTTCTAACCATTAGAGGAGTGAGGTTCTGGAATGGCCTTCCAAGGGAAGTAGTGGGGGCAAAAGATCTATCTGGTTTCTAGATTAAACTAGATGGGTTTATGAAGGGGATGCTTTGATGAGATGACATGATCTTGGTAACTAATTGACCATTCATTATCAGTGGGAAATAGGTCAATGGAGGGATGATAGGAGTTACTATAGAGAACTTTCTGGGTATCTGGCTGGTGAGTCTTGCCCACATGCTCAGGGTTTAGCTGATCGCCATATTTGGGGTCGGGAAGGAATTTTCCTCCAGGATAGATTGGCAGAGGCCCTGGAGGTTTTTTCTCCTTCCTCTGTAGTATGGGGCACAGATCATAGCTGGAGGATTCTCTGCATCTTGTGGTCTTCAAAGTATTTGAAGGCTTTAGTATTTGAGATATAGATGAGAGGATTATTCTAGAAGAGGTGGGTGAGATTCTGTGTCCTGCACTGTGCAGGGGGTCAGACTAGATGATCATAATGGTCCCTTCTGACCTTAAAGTCTATGAGTACTTCCTGCTGCCTATGCCTCAAATTTATTCTTTTACATCTTCAGACCAACTAAAAATTACCTCCATACCCACAACTCTGCTTTTCGATACTGATGCTTCCCTGGCACTAGCCAGCTTCTCTCCAGTAAATATCACAGCTTCTGAACCTCCTTCATCTAGAGAGGAGGAAGCAGCATCTCTCTCAAACGACATCTCACCCAGGCATTCCTCTCCTAAGACGAAGACGCTTGAGCCACAACCCAGGATACTTCAGTGGTACCCCAACCAATGGCTACTGCCTCTTAGGCCCATGCCTCCCACTAGACCCTACTGGAACCCCTGGGCATCTTTTATAACACATCAGCAGCACCGATACCATCTTGCTTATCAGGTTCACTCGAGACCCACATCAGTGATTTCACTAGACATGTCTGGGGATCAAACTACTTTCAATCACCCATTCAGTGAAGATGACTTGAAAGATTCATCTCACCCACCAACTCAGTAGTCCTCCTTCCCTCGGGACGATACCCTCATGCCACCGCCTCCTTCAGCAGGTGAAGATTCCAGGGTTTTCCAGGATGTTCTTAAAAGGGTGGCTGATATACTAGAAATTTCATTAAGGACACAGCCTGATACCCAACATAAGTTCACCAGCATCCTACATGCCACACTGATGGTTAAATTAGCGCTACCCATGGACCCTGGCCTCATGGATCCTGCCAAAACAACTGTGGCAAACACCCACCACCATATCCCAGTGGGCAAAAAGGCAATACAAAATACTATGTCTCCTCACAAGGTGTGGAATTCCTCTTCACACACTCTCCTGCCAATTCCCTCCTTGTTGATGCTGCCAACCAGAAGGCCAAACATACCTTATTAAAATCCACTCTACCTGATAAGGAGTGGAAACAACTTCACCTTTTGGGTAGAAAAACCTACTGCTCTGCCTCCCTCCAGCTACACATCTCGAAATACATGGCTGTTCTGGCAAAATATACACATCACATTTTCAAGCAGATATCCGCTTTTATTCAGTAACTTTCATAACAGAAAAGGGAGCCATTTAAAGCCAACACAAATGAAGGCTTCCTAATAGCCAGGACAGCCCTATAGGCTGCCCTTCATTCCACTGACCCTGCCGCTCATTCCCTTGCAGCTGCGGTCATGAGGAGGCGAGCATCCTGGCTCCACATACATGGCTTCCCAAAGGAAGTCCAGACAAGGGTGAAAGACCTCCCATTTGAGGGCCCAAAGTTGGTTGGAGTCTACCAACACTTTGGTGCATTCCTTGAAAGATGCAGAGATGCTCTTTTTACACTGGGCATTCAGGTTCCTCTGCCAAAACAAAAGGTTATTCACAGAGATAGACCTGCCGTCTTTACTCAACCACAGAGGCATTATGACCAGAGAAAGTGACAGTGCCAGGGCAGAAGACAGCAATCCACTGACTAGCCCACCCCATCCCAGCCCTCTAATAATAGATAAATGTTTTGAAGCTGAAGTCAGGAGTAACAATTGTACTTCTCCTCCCGTCCTTCATTGTACTCCAATATCCACACAATGTCTAGCACCGTTCTATCATCACTGGTGCCTCATAACATCTGATAGGTGGGTGTTGGATGTCCATAAAGAACGAGTTCTGCCTACTGTTTCTGTCCATCCCCAAACCCCACCCATCCTATCCCTCTTCAGGGACCCATTTCAAGAGTCTATCCTATGCCAAAAAATCAACCACATGCTCTCCATCAAAGCAGTGGAACATGTTCCCCACCAGTACCACAACAGTGGCTTCTATTCACAGTATTTCCTCACAATAAAGAAGTCAGGGGGATGAAGGCCAATCTTAGATCTCAGAAGCCACAACAAGCATGTCCTTTCCCAATGCTTCCATGTGGTTACCCTCTCCTCCATTATCCCATCCCTCAAGAAAGAGGATTGGTTGGCGACTGTCAACTTCCAGGATGCGGATTTCCATTGGCCTATCCACCCTGTGTACAGGAAATACCTCAGGTTCACCACGAGTGGACACCACTTCCAGTATGTGATACTCCCCTTCGGCCATTCCACCGCACTGAAGGTATTCTTCAAGCTTCTGGCAGTAGTCTCAGCTCATATGCGCAGGCAGGGAGTGTCCATCTTCCCTTATCTGGATGACTGCCTTATAAGGGCTGACTCCCTTCAAAAAACATGAAACTCAGTCAGTACTACGATGGAACTCTTTCAATCCTTGGGCTTCCAGATAAACCTCTCAAAATGTCAACTCCAACCAACCCAGGTGCTAGAGTTCATAGATTGCGCCACCGCCACTGCATCCCTGCTCCATCAGAGATTCCTGGCCATATGGGAGTTATCCAACTCCATTGCACAACTCCCCAACTAGCCGGCAGAGCATGTCTCCAGCTCCTAGGCCACATGACAGCAGCCACCACTGTAGTCACTCATGCCAGATTACACATGAGACTGCTACAACACTGTCTCAGCACAGTATACAGACCAAGAAAACACAGCCTCCTCAAGCTGGTCTCGGTGCTACTTGCCATCAAAAACTTGCTCCAGTGGTGGTTGAACATGCAAAACGTGTGTGCAAAACACCAGAAGGATTGGAGAAATCAGGGCCCTCATGAAAAACCCACCATTTACCGTCTTCCATAAAGACAAGGTAGTACTTGAGCCTCATGCCAAAGGTCCCCTCTGCATTCCCTTACAATGAAACTTACCTGTCTTCTTTCCTAAACCTCACAATAGTGAGGTGCAAGCAACACTCCATACCCTCGACCTCTGCAGGGCTATCATGTTCTACATAGATAGAACCAAACGTATCCACAGAACCAACAGATTATTTCATTTCAACTGCTGAACCTTCCCTGGGACTCCCTATTTCCTCTCAGATTCTCCAAATGGATAGCGGAGTGCATAAGAATGGCATATTCAGCCTTCGGCAAAGAACTGCCTGCACAACTTTGTGCACGCTCAACCAGAGCCATGGCTGCATGTTTCAACTGTATGTACCCAGGGCGTTCCCCCTGAGAGAGACCTGTAAATCAGCTACTTGGTCATCTGCCTATACTTCCGTGACCCATTACACCCTTGACACATACGTCTCCTCGGGGAACCCTGTTTGGTCACTCCATCCTCACAGCTGTCCATAAGGACACTACAGCAACTGAAGCTTCTGCTTCCAGTGGATCCACTGCTTCATAATCATAATCACCTAAGGTGGAAAATCCCTAGGGACACTCCTCAAATGAGGAGAGGGTTACTCATCCTCTGCAGTAACTGAGGTTCTTTGAGATTCATTTCCTTGTGGGTGTTCTACCACCCACCCTTCCTCCCCTCGGCATCGGTGCATCATCTTACATCCTTACCGGGATGGAGAAGGAACTGAAGGGATCGTAGCCCATACTTTAGCTGCCGGGTGCATGGAGTGTGCTGTGTGTGCACGAACTACCTGTCACTAGCACTGCTATTGTAATCTTCTGGCCGGTTGCGCTGCAATGCCCAAACACCTAAGATAGAACACCCAAGATAGAACACCCATCTCGAAGAACCTCAGTTACTGCAGAGGGTAAGTCACCCCCTCTCTTCTCCATTACTCAGCAGGCCAGAGATGATGCTTGGTTCAGCAGGGATACTGCTTGAAGTCACTTAGTGTAGAATTAACAAGCAAACACTTGAAGAAAAGACTATTGTTTCATAATAGGTGGAGTTGGAGATGTGTTACTCATGTCCATTTCCCATCCCACCCTTCTTCCCCACTCTTGGAAGGAAGTGAGGCAGGAGAAGTGCGCAGCACGCCTTATACTACACCATGAAGGTGCCACTATAGGTGTCATGGAGCTGCTCCTTTACAGATACTGCAGAGCAAAAACTTCTTGCTCTGGTGCACGTGGTGAGCAGGCATACCTACTGTGTAATGGACGTGAGCAATACATCTTGAAGAACGTTAGTTAAAAACACAGAACTTTCTTTTCCTCTCACTAATAATGTTTCACGTTACTTGTGTTGAAGCAAAAACTTCTCTCTGTTTTGGCGGCTAAACAGACAGCTTTATTGATCAATATAGCAAAGTGAGCCAAATGTGGTCCCAGCAGAGCTGGGCCCAGTAAGGCTAGCTAATACAATCAATCCTAGTATCTTTATACCCTTAGCCAAACAGTCTGACGTCAGGGCATCCAATTACAGAAATCCTCAATTAAACTCGGAAAAACAAAGCCTTATCAGCAAGATGGTGGACAGTTACGAGGGAGTACATCTCCTGTCCCAACCAGCCCAATTAACACCTACCACTAGCCCATGCTGTAGGCCTCTTCTTATGGGGTGACAGAAAGTTCACTCTGGTCTACGTGCCAAAGAGAAAAGCTGAAATAGTTTCTGTTATACAAGATGGCTTCTAGCTAAATATGAAATGGTTTCTACACTTGCTATGGTCCAGTCCTATGTAGCAGGCAGAAGTCTGAATCCATAAAGTTAAAGTTTAGCTGACTAAAATATTTTCTAGGTTTTCTAGGTCTTTGTACGTCCGTAGCACAGTTGAATAACAAATTACTATTTAAGAAGTTTATATTTAGTTTGCCCAAATATTTACTTGGTGCAGGACTGTTAACCATTTTCGAGGTTTTCCATGTGTGTGTCTAGACTGCAGCCGATATATGTTCTGAAAGAGAAAACACATTATATCAGACTGGAAGGAGATTACTCCTGAAAAAACTTTTTTTATATCTTCAGATATCAGGTCAAGACAACTGCATTTCTGTTGAACCTGAGGATCTCTTCCTTAAGCCTGGAGAAGAACGAGAAGTGGCAGTCCTGTTTTCTCCAAAGGATTTAAAAATAAGTAGTGAAAGGTAGGGTATAATCTTCCTGATGTTTAGTTTTTAAAACAGAAGATCTCCGTATGGGGGTTGTGAACAGGTGCTAGTCCTGCATAATTTCTGTATAATGCAGACCATTTTTTACCAGAATGGTTAGTCTCCTAAGTATCTTGTATTTATTGCAATATTTTGTCTTATTTAGATTTTTGGGGGGGGGGGGTCAGGGATTGATGCTAAGCATCTTAAGGACACATCTTAACTCACCATGCTGGAGGTCACTCTTCTGGTGTTCGATTTAGCAGGCCTAATTAAGATCCCTAAATTAAATGCTCGGGCCAGTGCCTGTACTCCTTCTCCCAGTCATGAGGAGTAAGGGAAGCCAACACGAGCATTTGCTTCCATCAGCCTTCCTCTGTGAAGACAGCGCCAAACTTGGGTTAAGGTAAGCAGACTCCAGCTACAAATTTTAAGTAGCTGCAGTTACATATCTTAACCTAATCTTCCAAGTCTAGTGTAGACCTGGCCTAAATGTGTCCAGCAGACTGGGAAAAGAGAGTGGAGTAGAAATAGTGATTTTCTCTTTTCTCGTTTTTATTTTCTGAAGGCAGAGATTTTGCTCTCAAGTTAGTTTTCCAATTCCTTTGGAAAGTCTGATTCCTGGTAGTTTTTCTGCATATTCCTACTGATGGATGTTTCAATTGGTGCAATGTGCAAGTTGGAACCTTCTGTTGGAAGTGCTTGTTAGAGTTCATGCACCCCTTCTACTCTTAGTGGTGGAGTATGTACTGAGGCCATGACCAAAGAAGGGGGGCATGGCACCAGCTACCTTCTCTCGTTTCTAGATTGTGCAGCGCAAAAAAAAAAAAAAAAATCCAGACTGCAAGGATGGGTTGCCATGAAGTGCCTTCTATGTTGCAGATTAGTTTTAGGATGTTAATTTAATTAAGATGGTTATTTATCTAGTACAACACTGTGTCAAATCTGAATTTGAAAACATCTGCATATAAAATCCATACATCCTGCTGAGCGGTCTTCTGAGCTCGTGTCTAATAACTGAAATATTAAGAGAGAACCGTTCTTTTGCATTAGTGTTTTCAGAATATTTTAATTCTTGGGCCCATAGAGAGAGACCAAAAAGACTTGGCATGCTTTTGTTATGCTTTATCCAAACTTCTGGGACTGTATGCACCTAGAGTATCTGAGGGGAAGGATAGGACATTTGAAGCAGTTCAGAGTGTTTCCCATTCCAATAAGGCTTAGTGAAGGTTAACAAAAAAACTCCAGTTATAAGTTAATTGATCTTGAAGGAGCCACGTATATATTAGGGATGTAAATGTGTAACCAGTGAACAGACACCTCACCAGAGCAGTTCCCCACCCGCTGTGTGGTGCATTGGGCCTGGCCCTGTCAGTGTAGCTGTGGGCAGGGACCTGCTCCAGCCCAGCCAGGTGCACAGGAGAAGAGCTGCTCTAGTGATTGCCCCACCCATGATGTGACGGGGAAAGTTAACCAGTTGAACATGTAGTTTAATTGGGTAACATTTTAAATGGGGTTTTACATTAAAATATTCAGACAGGCAGATTTTGACACTCAGAAATAGCAGGCATGAAATTTCTGCGGAAAGACCAGTTAGGACAGTGATGCCTAACATTTTCCTATTACTCCTCGCCCCCAACTGTGCCTTACCAGTAATGGAATTTGTCCACGTTCCAGTTGGCTCAGCAGAGAAGCTTGGACTGAAGATGGAGCTGGAGGCAGAACTGGTGATTGTGGTGCAGCAACTGCTGGAGCTGAGCTGGATGGCACTCCCTTTCCACCCCCTTTCCTCTATGTCCCATAGTTTGAGGACCTCTAAATAGGGAAGAAAAGGACTAGAAGGGTGCTTATACTCCTTAAGTAATACTAGAAGTGCAACATCAAGCTGTTTCAACATGGGCCAACAATAAGAAGATCTGTGGGAGACTGATGTGGCTGCACAAGATGCTTTTTAGCTGTCTAAACAAAAGGGATACATATAGGAAATGGAAGGAGGGGCATATCAACAAGGAAGTATACATGGGTATAGCTGAGCATAGAGGGACAAAATCAGGAAAGCCAAGGCAGAGAATGAGATACAGCTGGCCAGAAATGTTAGAGACAACAGGTAGGGTTCTTCAAATATGTCAGAGGAAAAAAGAACAATCAAGGATAGTGTGGGTCTGCTTTTCAGTGGAGAAGGTGAGCTCGTAACAGAATAGGCAGTCAGAGCTGTTCGTGCCTACTTTGCTTTAAGAAAAATGTGACTGGATGACTAGTGAACTTTCCATAGATGATAACTTTAAAGTCACTGATTCAAACCATGGGATATTAGTCTGTCAAAGAATAGGTTGCCAAAAATCTTACATAGACAAAACTGGATTTTCACCAACATTGTTCTTGGAAATGGCATGACTGTCTGAAATTTTTCCATGAGTGTCTGCCTCCAACAGTTTTAAGTTTGGCAATTGAAAATAGGGTCTTATATTGGTACTTCTGAGGGAATTCTATGCCAAAAAAGTTGTGCACCTTATTTTAAAATTCTGTGCATGTTGTTTGTCAATAAATATATGTGGCTCTAGCATGGCAGAGGGAAACAGTGTGAGAGAACCAGATCAGTGGTCTGCCACTCACTGGTGGAGGGAATACTTGCTGGATCTTGGAGGAACAGCTTTCTCTTTCCTGAGTAAAAGGCTAAGCCTAAGTCTAGCATAATCAGGCAGGCACCTGGGGTCATTTAGAACTTAGTAGAAGCTACAGGTTGATTAGTCACATGCAGCCAGTTAAAGCCTGTGGTGCTGCTTTAAAAGGGTGCCCCCAGGCAAGGAAGGGGGAAGGAATAGTACCAAAGGAAAGGTACTAAGAGGGTTTGTTTGGGGGAAGTGGACTGGGAAAAAGCTGCCCCATTGAGAGTGGCAGTAACCTGGCTTGTTGCCACTGCATTTAAGGTCTCTAGGCTGGAACCTGGAGTAGTGGGTGGGCCCGGGTTCCCACCAACCTACCTGCAACATCTCAACCTCTGCCTCAAAGGGAGATCAGGACTCCAGAGGGGGATTTTACCCCAAACTTATGAACTAGCCTGTACTGAGTGTGGCTCAGTAGGCTGTGGCTTCTGCCTCTAGTAAAGAGAGGCTGTGTGGAGGACTACAGCGAGCATCTGAAGCTAACCCTATCCTCCAGTAGCACGAGACCCATGGGGAATAGCTAGAGCCAGACTGCTGAACTTTGGAAGTCCCTGAGGTCTCAACTTAAGTGTGGTTGCATATAAATGCAAATGGCTTCTTTCCCACTGACTGGCATGTATACAAAGATTAAGGGATGACTACACAACACACAGGCCCTGTTTAAGTGAGCTCTGCTGATGTTAATAAAATGCAATATTTACATGATTTCCACCTTTTAATGAGCAATGATAGTCCAGGAATTTATCTACTAAAACACATATCAATAGAAGACCATTATATCAACTACTTTTTTGTTTCCACCTGCAGGCCACGTGTTGAGCCCCACATAAACCCAAACCACACCACGGGCCCTGAGCTAGAGCTTTGCCACAACAGGCAACTAGATGGGAGATGCATGGAGATGGGAGAACACTCTAAAGCCCCATCTCCTCTGTACTTGGCAGTGAGGCTGATCCTGTCACAATGCAAGGGCCAGACCTGCCAGAGAATACCCCCAGGGCTGTGCCCTCTGTGGCAGGTACACCAGATGTGGGTGGGCAGGCCCACACCAGTAGAATCTAAGTGTGGAGAGACTTAATGTGGGAGGAGCCTAGAGTGACATGAGAGGTTTCACTGTAAGGCTATCTGCGTGCAGGCTACTCAGTGGAAGATCTGGAGGTATAGGGGGCTCATTGTGGGGGTTCAGGTGCAGAGGCAATGGCATAACCATGGGTGCAGTTGGGGGGGATTGATCCCTCAAACAGAGGTGTGGTATCAAGGAGCATATGGGCTTATGTGCCACTGCCCTCCATTACTGTAGTTAATCCAGATGAAGGCGATTGGGGCTCAGCAGGGCAGGGGTCTGGGAATGAGGGGATTCTGATGCTGGGGGGAATGGGGCTTGATGGAGTGTGGATCCAGGTGCAACTGGTTGGAGCTCAGTGTGTTGTGGGTGCTCATTGGGTGTTCCAGGTGCCCTATTCCACCCTATTCCTTCCTGTTGCCTCTTCCACCCCCACAACCTCCCTTCTGTCATTTCCACCACCCCCTTACGTAGCCCTGCTGCAGGCGTTCACTGTTGCGCATAAAACAGGAATGCTCTCAGCATGCAGAAAGGGAGCACAGGTGGCATTTGGACTCAGGGAACAGTGTTGAGTTGCAGAGTCAGTGGATCCAGGTACTGTCTCCTTCAACTGGGCAAGTCTGTGCTTGCAGAAATGGGGGGAGAGGGCATTGGCACACAATCCCATATGCCCCCTCATGCTGCACCTCTGTCTGGGGGGGGCAATCTCCCCCTCAAGTGCATCCATCCCCCCCAGCTCCCTCCTCTGCGGCTTTCTTTTGCTTTCTTTTCTGTTTTCTGCCGAGAAGTGTGGGAACTCTGTGGGGGCATTTTCTACTTGCACACAGTCCTACAGTTATCCCAGGAATAATTACGAATGGTTACTCAATGCTTTTTTGATGGAGCTACTTACACCGGCAGTAATAAATGTAGGGGAGGTAATGTTATGTAACATTAATTTGTGACCATTTTGCATGATGAAATCCCATGCCTATCAGCTGACTCATTCAGGATTTTCTACTTTGTAGTATTTTGAAAATCCTTGTGCTGCCATCTGGACCTCAATATGAAGTGGTTGTAAAAGGTGAGGTGAAAATTTTGGGAAACAGGTCTCTGGCAACGATTTCCTGCTACCCGGACATTCCACCCATTCTTTCCAATAAGCAATTCATGTCATGGGGAGGTGTTACACTTGGACAAACTGTGTAAGTACCATCAGTACAATTCTTCATAGTAATATCCTATTTATACTGTAATGTACTTGTGTGCACTGTAAATGTTTTACTGTGCTTGTGTTTAGAGACTGAAAATGCAACGTTGATAGACTAGTTTTATTATCTTCCTAAGCTCACGTCCTCCTGTTGAGTTTGTTACACACACTTTTTATCTTTTGTGCAGAAAATTTGTGGAGACTCTAACTGTAGTCTTGCTTTAGCTCTTGGCTTTGCTTAACTTTCTGATGGCAGCAGTTGGACAAATATATTCTGTTGTTTAAAATTAGTTCACTGAACTATTTCAAACAATTCTATAATATTAGGATCACTTCCAAAGAATCTTACTGAACATTTTAAAATGTATTAATTAATAGAAAAATGTTATAGAAACTGGTATGTTAATTATTACTTTATAAATTGATTCTTCCCTAAATCTTGAAATGCTGTAACTTTCAGGATCCAAAACTCTTCAGTTTCATAGCTGGTATACGTAAAACTGGAAACTACTACTAAAATCTACAGTTCAGCTTTCAGTTGTAGCTGTCTATTGCCAGCTTCATAATTCGGTTTTTATATGGCTTACTCAGAACTGAGTTTACACAGTATTTTTCAATATCCTATTGCTTTCCACCTGAACTGTCAAACTTATTTTACTTTGATATACAATATCATTGTATATCAAAGTGAGAACAGGTAGCCAGCAGAGTGTCTGAGAATCTAAACTACAGAAAGCAGTGGTAAATTTCTATGGAAATTGCTCAAAATAAGTGTGGTGAAAGGATATAATTTACTTTGTTAGATTTTTGTCCCTCTTTTTTCTCTGGTTTGCACAGAAGATGAATTAAACACTCATTGTACATGTGTGGCCAAGTAACTTCTTACTTACAAAGTTCAACTTCTATTGCAGAGATCTAGAAGCATTCGTTTTGAAAAATCTGTGACAAAACATTCAGGGTTGTGTATATAAGGATTTAGACCAGAGTTAGTCTATGGTTAAAATGCTTGTATAAACACAGCTCAGTTCATTAGAGCTCACGGATTCCACCTTTACAGTGAGCTCAGGACTCTTCTTCCAAAGTGCTGACTCTCTGGACATGGGGAAGGCCTTGGTGGATGTGATATACCTTGACTTTAACAAAGCTTTTGATACTGGCGCTCTCAGTATTCTTGACACAAGTTAAAGAAGTATGGATCGGATAAATGGATTGTAAGGTGGATAAAAAGCTGGCTAGATTGTCAGGCTCAGTGGATATTGAGCCATGGCTCAATGTCTGGATGGCGGTTGATATCTAGCAGCGTTCCCCAAGGATCTGTTCTGGGGCCATTTTTATTCAACTTCTTTATTAATGACCTGCATGAGGGAATGAATTGCACCCTAAGCAAGTTTGTGGATGAGTGACCTGGACAAATTGGAGGATTGGGCCAAAAGAAATCTGATGAGGTTCAACAAGGACAAGTGCCCAGTCCTGCACTTGGGACGGAAGAATCCCAATCACTGCTATGGGCTGGGGACCAACTGTCTAAGTAGCAGTTCAGCAGCAAAGGACCTGGGGATTACAGTGGATGAGAAGCTGGATATGAGTCAACAGCATGCCCTTGCAGCCAAGAAGGCTAACAGCATATTGCGGTGCATTAGTCGGAGCATTGCCAGCATATCTAAGGAAGTAGTTATTCCTCTTCATTCGGCCCTAGTGTGGTCACATCTGGAGTATTGTATCTAATTCTGGACACAGCCCCTCCCCCCCATTTTAGAGGAGATGTGGATGCATTAGAGTTCAGTATATGGCAACAAATATGATAAAGGGACTGGAGTATCTGACTTACAAGGAAAGTCTGAGGGATTTGGGCTTATTTAATCTGCAGAATAAAAGAGTTAGGGGGGATTTGATAGCAGCCTTCAACAACTGGAAGGGGATTCCAAAGAGCATGGGAGAGGCTGGTCTCAGTGATGACAGAACAAAGAGCAATGGTCTCAAGTTTCAGTGGGGGAGATCTAGGTTGGATATTAGGAAAACTATTTCACTAGGAGGGTGGTGAAGTACAGGAAAGGGTTACTGAGTGAGGTGGAGTCTCTATCCCTATTGGCTTTAAAGTCCAGTCTTGACAAAGGCCTGGCTGGGATGACTTAGTTGGAATCAGTCCTGCTTTGGGCAGGGGGTTGGACTCAATAACCTTGTGAGGTCTCTTTCAACCCACTATGATTCTGTGAATTAATGCAGTTTATTGTGTGAATGGGTGCCGTGTGCAGTGCTTTGGCAACCTTACAGGTGCTATCCCATACAGCTTAGTAGGCATCTAATGCTTTGACTTACCTGTGTGCTCTTCACTCCTCTGATTTCCGTTTGACTGGGTGTCCTCTCTGCTCTGGCACAGGGCCAGACTTTGCTCCAGATTTCAAAGTTGCTACAATATTTTTCCATCATCTTTTCTTCAGTGTTCTGCTTGGAGCTGTGCAGAAATGGTACCCCTTCTCAGCATCTAGGGAGAAGCATCTGTGTGGAAAACTTGTGGGTCCAGCCATTGCAATAAAGGTGCTTTTTATGGAAATTGCTAAGATGTGCATGAGCAGTCACAAATGTGATGCTGACCAAATGCCCGACCAATGCCCAATTTAAAAAACAAAACCCAACAGTAACAATAAACAGCTCAGCAGGACTTCTAACCATTGATGCCAGAAAACAGTCCGGCCATAGAAATGTAATCTGTCAATTTTTTTAAAATCTTGGATGTGATTTCAAGGATTTTACACCACTCCTGAACTCTGGCAGACTGTGGATCTTGTGACTATCTGCCTCCCCACCCCCGAAAAAGGACTAGCAATAGTCATTAAAGGAAGAACCCAAGGGACATGAAGAATTCTCCCCAGAAAACCGGGATCATTTCAGGTTTCTAGGTTCACCTATATAGGAAGCAAGCCTGATTCCCAGCCAGAAACCCAGGCTGGACCTGAAAAATCCAGATCCCATAAAGGGAATGTCTGCATGTAAATACCTATTTTTCACAACTTAATATACAACATTGTTGTGCTAACTGCTGTTCTGGGTGTCCTAAAGCCATAGGCTTTTTTTAACTGGTGTGAGTTGGAAGCCTTTCAGGGTCTCTTGCCCCACTTCCGTCCCTCATTCATAATATTTTCAATATGGAATCTGCTATACCTGGAGAAATTGGGCACTCGTTCACTGTTTCTGAGACCATGGTACAGAGGCAGATATGGATATGTCCCCTATTTTCCTTTCCCCATACTGCATCCCTCTGGCCAGCAAACATACCTCCCATTCTAAACCATTTGCTGGCTCAAAATGATAGCCAGAAGCATGGTGCAGCCACAATCTCTATTCTACTTCTCAATCTATCCTCCTCTGTAGCATATACAAGTTTGAAAAATCTGTCGTGTGAAATTCAACAGCTGATTGAAATAGTGGTTACATACGAAATTTGCTACCCTGAAAGTAAAGCCATACATCTCTTAATGGCTTTCACAGGCTCACAGAAAGAGACTGGCATCAGTTAAGGCTTCAGACAATTTATGAAGAACTTTGTTTTTCCTCTGTATGCTCATCATACAGAAATTAAGCAGAATCTAACACTAAGAAATTGCTCGATTTTGTTTGTGTGTGTGTGTGTGTGTGTGTGTGTTGATATATAGGATAGATGCACAATCATTCTCCGGTAGAGCTCAGTCTCCTTCTGTTTCTACAGCACTTGAGTGTCTCTCACTGGTCTGTCATTTGACTTTTTTGAATAAGGCCATTCTGTGCCTCTTAGTCACTCACATCAACGTAATAGTATCAAGCAACAAGGTGGCCTGGAGGGAATTACTATCCATCTTCTCCCCCACATGCCTCTTGTCAATCCTTTTTGATATCATACAAGTAAATTGCAAACTGAAATTAGGAATATAATTCCCAGTGCCCTACAGCTTCCAAGGCACAAAAGCAAGCCCAAACTGCATATACTGCCCATCCAAAAATCCCAGCCTAGCTCCCATGCATTTATCATTTATCATCTTTCAGTTCCCCCCACCCAGAACTGGGAAGAATCTCAGGAAGGGAAGGACAGAAATAAATATTTTAAAAGAGCTGTCGCAGATTATCTGAAATAAGAACAATATGGTCTCTTCTTTTCCCACTTCCTTGGCCTCTACATCTGCACAACCCAGACCCTCAAGAACAGGACTTTTACCAAATGCTTAGTGACTGGCTGAAGTGGGGGAGCATGGAAAATTCAGGATGAAGTGTTTGGAAACCTCATTTCAGATTACATACCAACAGAGATTGAGGTCGTATTTTTATTTATTTTCCAGTCTATTTCATATATAGCACCACCTTCCTTTCAGATGCCCCAAATGCACACTCAACTGCTATTCTGTAACAAAGGCAATAGGTAAAAGTTACTTCCATCTGTGCATCTACCCACCATTCAGGTGGCCTGTGAAAAGCTTCATTAATCAGAGAAGCAGGGGATAAGTGAGGCCATTCAGGATAATGGAAGACATCTCCCTTTCCTTAGAATCCATAGTGATCCTGTCCTTTATCCTTCAAATAAAATGGACTTCCCAAACATCTACTTTCCATTTCTTTGGACAAGCAGCCCTTGGAGCACTATGGAAAATACCCCTTTCTCTTTATAAATTCTGAGGCCTGTTGGGCAAAGGAAATGAGTTGTATGGGTCCTATCAGTTGCTCCAATACAGTTTGGGAGCCCCATGTATCAAAACAATCAGTAATCATCACTAAGCTTTATTATAATCTTGTGTATTAATACCTTGTGCTTGGCATCATACACCTTTATGCCAATGGATTCAGTTCCACCAATTCTGGGATCAGTGAGACAGCCAACACCAGAGCAGCAGAGTCAAGACTGGCCCGTTCCTGCTCCAAACCCTCACAGCTGATCCCCCATGCCAATTTGATTATGGACTGGTAACATTAATGAGTGTCCAGTTTCTACATAGCAGTGGTAACTTGCTTCTCCATGGGCATGGGACAACACATTTTTGTTGGCTCCAGCTCCAGGGCTAGTTTAGTACATACTGAAATATTTTGACACCATTGACCACCAAAATCTACAAAGGATCCTTTTCAACTTGTCAGTACTGTTTTTGTAACCCAGACATGGAACAGCTCCAGTAGCAGCAATTGCTCTATCTTTGTTCATTATCATACTTGCGCTCGTTCTTCAGTTACTGCTAAAGCTGCCTCCTGGAAAAAAAGTCAGTGGTGTAGCAGGCAATATCTAGTTAAGAAGCCACCCAGCTTTGAGGGTTGAAATATGGCAGAATAATCTCAGTGTATTTGCAATTGCTAGCATAGTATCTCAGAACATTTGAATCCATGCTGGCCATCAGCATCTGAAAATGGTGTTGTCCTGCCCAAAAGGAGGAAGTATGGAATGGAGAGAGTAGAATCATGGGATTTTTAAAAATGCGACTTCAAGTCCCAGAATTCCATTACCTTCCACTGTACATCCCATGATACATGGTGAGAAAAATCTCACAACACACATGGCACAGAGAATGCCACATAGTTAAAGTTATCTTGCAACACTTTAAAAAGGTAATCCATACATTTATTATACTGGACTCAAGTAAAATTTTGCCAGATATCACACTTCAGGTGGTTGAAGGGACTTGGTCATCAATCTTGTTCAGTTGAATATAACCATATCTTAAAATGCTTATATAATTCTTCTAAGAAGTAATCTTTGTTCTACTGAAACAGTCTGAAAATTGCTCTGGCATCACCTCTAACTTGCAGTAATTTAAGACAGTGCACTAAAATTAGTTTCATGTGCTGTATCTGCTGCTATCTAATCTTAATCATTTTTCATATTGAGGTTTTTTTACCTTACAGTTGAATGAAATTCCTACATTAATAGGAATTAGTACATCAAATCAATAAGATGAACACTGGAGAAAATAGAAATAATTTTTGTAATTAGTGTCTTAAAACTGTTACAACTATATGCATGTTTTCAGGGAAAGTGGCATTTCTTAAAAGTTAATTATACTTTTATCATTAATAAACACATGCTTCAATAAATCCCATGTAACTGAAACAATTCTAAATATTTTTCAGTCAACAGAAACTAACTCTAAGAAATAACTCTCCATCTGCAACGCAGCATTTACGACTCTTGATAAGAGGTCAAGATCAGAATTGCTTTCAGGTTAGCATAATGCAAACTTGTGTTCACACCTAATCAATATTATCATACAACTCTATTTTAGTAAAATTCCAAAAACTCTGCTCGTCTGATATTTCAGCTTGATATATTTTATCTAAAAAGGTTGGCTCACAGGGGTAGTCTTATTAAAGAATTGAAGGAATCAGATTCCAGCGGTGAATCAGTTTCAGTACAAAACAGTAAAATTCTTGAGTTCATTCTAAAACAGCAGGTCAGTGATCAGTCCCCATTTCAGAGGATGGATTAAATCTTTTTTGAATCCGTCGATTTGATGACTATCTAATTGAAATAGCCAATTCAAAATAATATATACAGTAAAACTCCGATGGTCTGGCATCTGATGGTCCGGCGCTCCTGATGGTCTGGCACCATCAGGAACTCGGAAGTGCTCCGGGCAGCCGGACCATTGGAGCTGCTCTGCCCCCAGCTTCCCCGATTCAGCCGCTGCTAAAACTGACCAGTGACTGAATCGGGGAAGCCGGGGGCAGAGCAGCTGGAGTGCCGCCAGGTAGGTCCCGTAGCGCTGCTCCTCGGGGCTGCGGGACTAACCCAGCAGCATCCCAGCTGTCCCCAAGTCAGCCACTACTGAAACTGATCAGCAGCTGACTCCAGGAAACCCGAGGCAGAGCAGCTCTGCCTCGGGCTTCCTGGAGTCAGCTGCTGATCAGTTTCAGCAGCGGCTGACTTGGGGATACCTGGGGCAGAGAAGCTGGGGGGTTGCCGGGTTGGTCTCGCCGCACCAAGGGTCGGCGCTACCGAACCAACCAGGCAGCACTCCAGCTGCTCTGCTGCAGGCATCCCCTATTCAGACGCTGCTGAAACTGACCAGCAGCAGCTGAATCAGGGACGCCTGGGGCAGAGCCGGACTATCGGAAGGGGGGTCTATGAGGGGTCTGGGTGGCATCCCCCCCACCCCACACCCCTCATAACCGCCCCTTCCGATAGTCCGGCTTATCTGATAACCGGCACCCCCTGGGTCCTAAAGGCGCTGGATTATCTGAAGTTGACTGTAACAGGTTTTAGAGGCTGCCTTCTGCCAATTTCAGATTCAGTTAGGTTGAAACATCATTTATTACATTAAACTCTTTTGAATTAATAGTGAAATGTTACTAGGTTTCATTGCACTCAATTGACTTTATTATTTTTCTTTTTTTTATAGTTGAAAAGTACATTTGGCACAGAAGAGCGGTTGACTAGTAATCAGGAGCTCAAAATCCGTCCAAGAGAAGATACTAATATTTTCTTGATGTTTACACCCACTCATGTAGCTTGCATGTTAGCAAAGCTTGAAATCAAACAGTTGGGGATTCAGTGTCAGCCAGGAGTTAAGTTTACTGTAAGCTTCCTGACTTAATTTATTATATTTCTAGTGAGTGAGCTACTGGGCTTCTCCCGTTCCTGAAGGGGAATGGTGGGAAAGCAGTAGTGATTTGTGTGTAGAAGTGCTGCAGGGAGGCTTGGAGATGGGCTCTTTTCATTACTTTCTTACCTCTCAGGGAGTGTAGTGGTCATACCCACCCTTGTGTGTGAACCCTTGAGGGATTGGGGTGTGGGCAAGCTCTCCTCCCAGCTGGTGTGTGTGGAGACCATGTGGAGCTAGCAGGAGTTGCTGTGGGGAATGGTGACAGGGGCGGGTGCAGGGTCTGAAAGTTGAAAGGATCTATGGCCAAAAGGAATAGGGGGAAGTTGGGCTGACCTGCTTCTTGCCCCACTCAAGCCATGGACTTGGTCGAAGTGAGGCAGGTTTTTTTTTTATGATTTTACCAGTTGGAGCCTGGTCTCTAGGACACAGCTGGCTCTGGCATCCTCCTACCCTGCAGGGTCCTGGAGACCAAGTTCTAGTCTATCCCAAATCTAGAGGTCTATATGGCAGTGAAATGTCCCCACAAGCCCAAGTCATCTGGCCAGCTACCGGTTTTTCTTTGATGGGTAGAAATATCTTTAAGGCAAGGGCAGGTAAAATCCAACCTGGTAAAGCTTCAGATCTGGCCCGCCACGATCCTCTGGGCTGCCAATGTCCCGTGATTGCCAATGACCCCACACTCCCTTCCACAGACAGAACGTCTCTGCGCAGATCCTCCCATGGGTTTCCGACCAATGGGAGCTGTCTGGACCATGTTTGTGGGAACTCCCCCCCCCCCACCCCCTATGGCGCACTGCACGGAGATGCACATGGCCCAGCAGCCAGGGGCTTTGAGCGCTGTGCAGAATGTGGCAGGGAAGGAGCCTGCCTGAGGGTCCTGCTGACTGCAGACTACCTAGGGGAAAGCGCTTACAACTGGTGCCCCACCCTCTCCCACACTCCAACTCTGCAGCAGGTCACAACCCATATTCTCTGCATCCCTGCCCCTGTTCACAACTCCCTCCCAGACTCTGCATCCCCTCATATACTCCTTCCCCAGGTCAGAATTCATTCCTGTATCCCAACGCCCTCCCAGACCCTGCACTCCAACCTTTTGCCCCAGGGCACACCTTCCTCCTTCACCCAACCTCTATCCCAGACCCCACACTCCCTCCACAGACACAAGTGTGGCCCTTGTCCATTACCAAAACTTTGAAATGGCCCCTCCATCAATAACTGCCTACTTCAACTTTAAAGCCTGAGCGCTTACAGTATATAATTGAAAGGGTGATGCATGTTTACCCCTGCTTATCTACATAGTGGGGTGGGTAGCATGCACTATGGGGGTGTACTTTCTAAACTACACTAATGTGTTGTATATTAATTAGTTTGCACAGTCCCTATCTGTGCTCATTGAAAGTTCCCAAATAGGTTTTACAATATTAAAATATGCTAGGAAACTTTCCATTTCAACAGGCTTGTACAGACCAACCAGTGTGCTTTATGCAAGTTTATATGTACCACTATTTTAGTACACTTCAGAAATCACATGCCCAATACTTCTATGGAGGTAAGCCCTTGGATATTCTTGTAACTTGTTAGATGGGTGTGATCAGAATTTTAAACAATGCATGGGGAAAATACAATAAAACATTTATTCTTAATATCAATTTGAAAAGGTTTGTTTCCAGTGTATCAAGTTAAAGCTTTTTCCTGAATCCCTCCTTTATCCTTAATGGACCCTTTGTACACCTTAGCAGCTTTCATAAAACTATTTAATGAAACATTCTTGACATGTTAGATGAATTACTGTTTTTATTTTCAGATACCTTTGTCTGGATATGGTGGAACGAGCAATATAATTTTAGAAAATGTTAAAAAACTGTCTGACAGTTACATGGTCACACTAAATGGATTATTGCCTGATAAACTAAAAGAAGTTTCTTTCCGTATAAGAAATATGGGCTCTCGAGCTGCCTATGTTAAAGCACTATGCTTTAGAGACCTTCAATCAAAAGTTGTCATGCATTCTAAAGTGGTGATTGTTTTTCCAGAGAAGTTTGTGCTTAAGGAAGGCACACACCAGGTAAGTGTAAAAGCCCAATTCAACACAAGTTGTATTTGTTTAAATGAAGTTGACACCAGCTAATATATACCTGCAAAATGTGTGTAAGTTCTCCAGTTGAAATGGATTCAAGTTTATGCAATCTAGAAGACTAAACTAACTTGACGAAACAGTAAGTTTCAGTGACACTGACTTTACCAAACTTAATAGTAATATGTAGGAAAAAGTAACTTTGCAAATTAAAATATTTTAAATACTTTCTTTCAATCAGGTGATTACGGTAACATGTAATCCGCTGGGAAGGGAAGAAATGTTACATAAAACAAGCACGTCGTTCTTATCTACAGTATGCTTCTTTTGTGGAGATGAAGTTTCCAGGCAACAGTATCGCAGGTAGGGTTGAATTTACAACTCTGGAATAGGCACTTATTTTATTACAAGTTGTCATGGAAGCCAAACAGGACTCGGGGAAAGTCTGACTCCCTCAGAGCACGCTGTTGAAGACAAGAAACCTTTTTGGTTATGGCCTTTCTGGGTCTGGCTTCAGAGAACTTGGCATTCCTGTTCTCACTATGGACTTTCTGCAGTGGATTCACCTGGATGGGATCCTTGGGAAAGCCAGAGAGGCCCTGCATCCAACTTTGCAGTTAGCAGTGACTCTCAATGTGCATGTAAACAGGGGCATTTATTAATTGACAAACACAGCACAGAACAGATCTTGTTAGCACAGAAGTTAGGAACTTTCAGCAAAGCTCATCCTGAGGGGAGGCAGGGACCCTGGATTCCCCACCCCTGAGTCTCAAACAGGAGACTGACCTACTTCCAGCAGCCCAACCTCTGAAACACCCACTTTGTGTTGTTTTCCAGGTAAAGTATCACCTGGTTGCGCATCTCTCCTGGTTCTCAGGTTAGGAAGAACATTGACTATAATTTTTTTGCTGGCAGCTAGAGCAGCCTCACCACCTCGCTACTGTCTCCTATCTCTGAGGCATTGATGGGGAATGAGTTACACGCTGTATTCATGCCAAGAAGTAAGATTTACATAGGTTCCCATGTAATGTACCAAAGAGGGAAAAAGTCACACATGTTAGAAGTCAGATAAGTACCATGTGTATGGTTTCTACAATGCTATATCTAGAACACATATGACAATATGTTGAAATTGCAAAATAAGTATGTGTCCAGTTCTGGGCACCACTTTTCAGGAAATATGTGGAGAAATTGGAGAAGGTCCAGGGAAGAGCAACAAAAATGCTTAAAGGTCTAGAAAACATGACCTATGAAAGAGGACTGAAAGAATTGGGCTTTAGTTTAGAAAAGAGAAGACTGAGAGGGAACATGGTCGCAGTTTTCAAGTATCTAAAAGGGTATTACAAGGAGGAGGGAGGAAAAATTGTTCACCTTGGCCTCTGAGGATAGGACAAGAAGCAGTGGGCTTAAATTGCAGCAAGGGAGGTTTAGGTTGGACATTAGGAAAAACTTCCAAACTGTCAGAGTGGCTAAACACTGGAATAAATTGTCTAGGGGGTTTGTGGAATCTCCATCATTGGAGATATTTAAGAGCAGGTTGGTTAGACACCTGTCAGGACAGTGCTTGGTCCTGCCAGGAGGACAAGGGACTGGACTGGACTCACTGATCTTTTGAGGTCCCTTCCAGTTCTATGATTCTATTGAAACACCAAACTTTTTATATGCATACTTACCCAGAACATTCAGTTCCAAGTTCCCTAAAAAGAGATTCCAAAATTAGTAATTTTGTGGAGAACTGGCTGTCTTTGTGGAACCTTTAGGCCAGTGCTGGCAAAATGTAGTCTGCGGCTGCAAAGCCACCATATCTGGTCCGTCGATGCAGTGGGGAGCCTCAGGCAGTCTCCCTGCCTACTTCTCCCCCCACGCTGCTGAGAAAAGCAGCTGCTGCAGGGCCCTGTTTTGAACAGCTGATAGCCTGAAAAGGGGGAAGAGGCTTCATGTACTGTCCCTATCACAATCCCATTGGCTAGCTTCCAGTTAATGGAAGCTGCTGGTTATCAACAGGCAGCTTGTGAAGCAACCTCCTCCCTTCCCTTACTCTGGTAGCTATTCAAAGTCCATGTGGTCACCACAGCCAGTGCGGGGATAGGACAGGCAGGGAGTTTGCCTGAGAAGGCTGCTGGGCAAGAGCCTTTGGCACCCCAACCCACTGGCCCCCTCCTCCACCCATATCCCCTCAAGATCCTCCACCTATATCCCCTGTCCTGGGTCACAGCCCAAACACCTGCACCCCATCCTGCACTCCAGTCCCTGCCCCAAGTCACAACCATCTCCTTCACCCAAACTCCCTCCCAGGCCCCACACGCTCTTGTACCCCAGTCCCTTACTGCAAGCCTCCTTCTGCACTCAACTTCGATCCTATCCTTGCACCTCCTCCATTAATATCATGAAAGAGTGCAGCCACTGACCACTTTCCAAATTCTTGAAGTGATCCCGTACATCCCTACTTTAGGCTGACTGGCTGATATCCTCCCAGGCCTCACAAAATTCTGTAAGGCATGTAGCTCATTGAAATAAGTGATCCTTACATAAATCAGTTTTGTTTCAAAAACTAAGTTTTCCTCCTGGGCACCAGTTACCAGAAGACTATAGAGAAGTTTTATTGAATACACTTATATCACTTTAGTGGTAAGTTAGAGTTGGTGCTTACATTTACCCCAGGATTCATCAGATCTGGGACCTTGAGCAGTATGCATGGATAAAAGATTAGTTGGTACTTTAATAGTCTTAGATGTGAATGGACTTACTGCCTAGCTGTAGATTACTGGCTTGTAGATAAACAACATCTGAAGTTTGACTTTGGAGTCTTACAGTAGGATAGAGGACGCACAGGCCTTGATTGGGCATGGTGACATTGCTCAGTTAGAAGTCGAAGTCATTGACTGCAGCAGTAACCATTGCAGGCATATAAAAAAGCCAACAAATGAAGTACTCTTCCTTTCATCCAGTTTTGGGAGATGTGATGTCACTCGTTTCTCTCACCTGCAACTCCTGAGGAGTCCCGTAGTGAATCAGAATATGGGTACTCCCTTGAGATCATTGACATGGGGGACCTGCATCTGAACCAAGACCTTTCCCATTCCAGTAATTTCAAGGTCGGAGTCCATGAATCCAAAAGTATTCCAATCAGTCAGCAGTTCTAGATTTTTGTGACATTTGAGTTGTAGATCAATCCAGACATTATAGCTCTATCAACCTGACAGAGTTCTGTATTCAAGTAATTAAATGAAAAACAAGCAACACTTCCTTAGTGAAATAGAAAAACCAATTATACACTTACTCAACCATGATCATATTTACTACTTTATTGACATGTTTGACTTCCCCATCTGTTTTAGTACTCAGTGACTCAACTCTATGTAATATTTTTGACACACAAAGATTTGGTGAAAGATAAGACTTTTTAAACTAAGAGCAAAATGTTTCTTCCTATAAATTTTATTTTTGGGTTTCAGTTTTTATATGCATGCCTAAATCCATATAGATGAGAGGCCTCAGACTCCCAACCCTTGGGCCATCTACAGCCCGAGCACTTTACCCAATCCAACCTGTGAAATAGTTGGCAACAGTTATTTAATAAGGCCCACATGGCTGCTGCCAGGGAGGGGAGGTGCATGTGGCACCTGCACAAACATAGTCCTGGCTGCAGAGAACGCCGCTCAGTATAAATGTCATGATGCAAATCATGCTGGTCAGGAAGCCGCCTGAATGGACGCGTTTCTGCAGTCAGTGTGGCAAGGGTAATGGTTTTCACTTTGAGTTATCAGGGAGGGGGGGGATCCCAGTGCCAGGATGTAGTTTTTAGGAGGCAGGATCCCAGTGTGAGGGTGCAGATGTTAGAGGATTGCTGAGGATCCCAGTATGCAGACATGTGGGTGTAAGAGTGAGGACTCAGTTTCAGATCTTTTGTAAGTATCCTGTTCTCTGTCTAGGCTCCTGGATACAGCAGGAAACACTGTCAACTTGAATATTCTGTATTGCTAATCCTAAGAGTTCAAAACTCATAAATCAGCCTTCCATCCTCAAAGAGAATGGCTTTTTGAAACCACAGTTAAAATACACATGCATCTTTTTATTTGGCATCTGGTGCTTGAGGTCTTTGAACTCGGTGCAGCTTTTCTAGCTTTCCTCCACAAACCATGAAACCTAAAGTCTTCCTTTAAGGGAAAAAAAAAAGGCTGGGATTCTCTTCTAATTCCCCACAGCAACAAACGATCACAATCTACTATGTCAGAGTAATCACAGTTGAGAGCAGTGCATGAGACATCAGGTAGTGAAGTTCCCAGATCTGGCTTAATTCTAATAATGGGTCTGAGGTTTCTGTAGCCCCAATAGCAAAAATCATGTGAATTTCCTTAAACTTCAGATTTTGGTAGTGGCTAACATCACACTCAGGCTACAGCTACGCTGTACACTTTTTCTTCTGGAAAAGCTTATGAAAATGAAGCACCATGTGGAATATCACTGCACCTCATTTGCATAATTAATTAGCAACCGCTTTTGCGCAAGAGGCTTTGTAGACAGCTCTTGCGCAAGAGCTGTTGTTCCTGAAAAAATGAGGAAGAACGGCTCTTGCGCAAGAGGGGGATTTTGCACAGCTCCGTCGACACCATTCCTTTTTGCACAAAAGCCTCTTGCGAAAAAGTGGCTGCTAATTATGCAAATGATGCACAGCGATATTCCACGTCATGCTTAATTTGCATAAGCTTTTCTGGAAGAAGGCTACAGTGTAGCCGTAGCCACACTCTGAAGATGAAAACCTTGTGTGGTACCATAAACTACTTATTTTAAGTTAAAACTGTGGGAGTGGGCAAGTTCTTGAGAAATTCATTTAGCTTAATTTTTATTTTCAATGCTGGTTTTTGGATGGTCTCAGTTCACTAGTTCCTACATCATGGGGCTGTGGAAATATTCCTCAAATGAGACCTGCTCATAAAAACTGTCATATCACTGAAGAAAGTTACAGGTTTGATTGTATTCAAGAAATAATCAAGATTGTTTGATAGTGAACTTTTTTCACTCTTCATTGAGGTGTACTCTTTTCTCAGCCTAACTTGTAAAAGTAGGTGGATTCCAAAGATATTTCTCTGATATTTCCCTTAACAGGGCTATGCTGTATAAACCAGAGGCAGCAAAACAAATGTTCCCTGAAAACAGTGTGCTAAGAAACATTAAATTTGATGAAGAATTTCAAGGGGAACAGCTAGTGACTGAAGGTAAATATGTAATGTCTGGGGGAAAAAAAATTTGCCACTAGAAATATTTAATCCTAAATGTTTGTTCTGGGCATCACACCAAATAAAGACATTTCTATGCAATTTTTGGTAAATGCAAAATAGAATTCCCAATTTGCATCAAACTTGCCTCCTCTCATTCCTTACCCAGTAATTTTTGAATAACTGGTATGTGGGTTTTTTGTTTTGCAAGTCCCTGCTACAAAGAGCTGTCCATTGCTAACCTTGCATAATATAGGTAATGGTGAAACAGGATCCAGATTTGATTGGCCTTCTAACAGTATTGCATTATAATTGTTTCAATAGTTTCTTCCTCTCATTGCTGCCTCAGAAATATATTCATACACTTCAGTGACAATGTCAGTTACTTATTCTCATATCTGTAAAATTCTTTAAGAGGAGATTATTTTATAGTTTCTAAGGAACATTTTTTAAAGTGGTGCAAAAAACTTTTCTCCCACCCCTAAAAAAAATTTCAAACAGGAAACAATCTTTTCCTTTGTACAACAATTAAATTTATTATCCAGATTATTTAAAAAGCGTGCTTCTGCTTCTCAGGATGTTGTTGGTTGTTTTTTTTTTTTTTTTTTTTTTTTTAATGGATGAACCTCCCCCCACCCAACCCCAATATATCATCTGAACAAAAAAAGGTCAAATTGAATGCCAAAAATATATTTAGTTGCACTTATTTAAGCACTAAAACTGTTAAAATCACAAAAATTCTGTTGCTTAAAGACAGAAGGTAACTTAAAGACGGATTCTTTCCACATGTATTCTTTTCTTTATCACCAACAGAATTTGGTCCAGTAAAAATGTGTCTACGCTGCATCCATAGCTTGAAATAAGCTATGCAATATGAGCTACACAAACTGCGTAGCTTATTTCGAGTCAATTTTGAAATAGCTTATTTTGAAATTTGGTGCTGTCTACACAGCACTTATTTGAAAAAAAATCACTATTCTAAAACCTCCTTTACTCCTTGTGAAATGAGGTTTACAAGGACGTCAAAATAGCGAGCCCATTATATTTCGTAATAACAGGCTCAAAAGACATGAAATAGCTATTTCAGGAGACATGAAATAGCGCTGCAGTGTAGAGGTAACCTATGAGACCTTATCTTACTCATCTTGTTCAACATGGCAAAAATAATGTAATATTTGTGAAGCATTTGTGATTTTTACATACCATATTAAAATTCATGAGAAAATATATATTTAGTACAGGGGTTCAGTAGTGTGCATCATGGGTGGTTAGTGAAAGCACAGCTTGGGGAGGAAAGACTCTAGCCCTGCTCCTTACCCACCCCCTGGAGGCGGGACAGTGTGCTAAGTGTGTGCTTACTCCTTCTAACCATGGGAGGGGAGGGAGGGAGAGCGGGTGTATGCTCATCGCCACTTCCCCAGACCCCGTGAAAGGAGTGGCCTGGCCTGGCCAAGCCCAGCCAACACTCTTCAGCACTTGGGGGAGGGAATAGGCTGGGCTGTGTGGTACAACATGCCTTGCTCCTCCCTGTCTGTGCTCTGCACAGCCTGGTGCCAGTGCAGTCCAACCTCTCCAGCCCCAGAGCACTGGGGGAGAGGATAGCACAGCACATGGCTGGGCCTGGCCTCCCCAGTCCTGGAGCACCAGAGGGCAGGTGCTGGGGCAGCAACCTTCCCATGCCTTACATACCCAACACCCATGATGTACAGAAAATAAAGCCTGTTGCTTACACATTCAGTGAGGAGAATATTCTGAAGTAAATTCTGAATAACTAGTCACTCAGTAACTATAGTTCATTCTGCGCACTGAATAGTTCATTCTGCGCACTGAATGAAGCAGCGGTCCTTTTGCTAAAATAGTGTGTAATTAAATCACTAGAAACAGTGTCACAATGTGCCTGTACAATAGGGACAAACTAAAGTTGCATAGACATCCTTAGTCATAGCATTTTCTAACTTTTTGGTGCTCTATTAGTTCTCTATGTAATTGTTATGAGAGTTATGTTAACTTCTGACTTCTTAAACTGGTCTCCAAGGTATAGTACGTTTTTCAAAAAACACATGGAGGCTGTGGTTGTTGACAGTTACCACTGCTCTACAGCCAAAATGCTTCTGAAATAAATGTAGTCAAACTTTACTAATTCTGGATCACTGAGAACGAAAATGATGCTTAAAATTGTTGATTGGCTCTAGTTTTCAAGATATGCTATTGGGTCAGTATATATGACCCTTGACTTGCGAATAGCAGAGGATAAGTGAGTTATAAAGGGAAGGGATCTCAATTTAAACCAGAAATGACTAAAATACATCTTTGGATCTATGAATAAATCTGACTGGGTTTGGACAGTACTTGCTTTTTAGGCAAAACAATGAATGCTGCAATCTGAAGCTGGCATTGCGTCATACATGATATGAATTGCACCATGTTATTCTTAGAAGTCATGGATGATGCAATCATAACGAAGCTTGCATCACTGCTGAATAAATTGCCCTATGTCAGCTCTAGAAATCATACAGTGTCGTGCTCTCTTATTTGTCAGTGTTTGATTTTGCAAAGGGACACATTTCTGTTTAGCCAAAGTGAGCAGAGATGCCTCGTACTTGTGTGAACAGTGCAGATAACTTCTGCTATGTTTGTGGTGAAGTGACCTTTGCATCACAAAAGCGCAGTATAACCACTATGGTTAAGAAAGCCTATCACCTTTATTTTGGCTGCAAAATTGGAGATCAGGACAAGAGGTGGGCCCCACACACATGCTGCAACACTTGTGCAACAAATCTTCGCCAGTGGTTGGACAGGAAAAGGAAATCTATGCCTTTTGCAGTGCCAATGATTTGGAGAGAGCCAACAGATCATACCAGCAATTGTTACTTCTGCATGGTGCCTCAAGTTGGGAAAGATGTGTCAAAGAAGAAAAAGTGGACTGTGCATTATCCAAACATTCCATCAGCTATACGCCCAGTACCCCACGGAGAAGGACTGCCGGTTCCTGATGCACGAGAATCATTCTCACTTGAGTCAGACGACGAAGAGGATGAAACTTCTGGTCCTGAACCATCAATGTCACAGGACCCACATTTTCTCCCATCCTCCTCCTCTGAACCACACCTCATAACACAAGGTGAACTGAATGACCTTGTCAGGGATTTGGAACTACCCAAGAGTAAGGCAGAGCTGTTGGGCTCCAGACTAATGCAGTGGAATCTCCTGGCAGGTGATGTTAGGGTTTCCATGTTCCGTGACTGTCAAAAGGATCTTGTCCCATTCCTCTTCATGGAAGATGATCTGGTAGCCTGCAACAACATTGATGGTGTGATGGCAGCCCTCAACATCGTTCACGATCCAGATGAGTGGAGACTGTTCATTGATTCATCGAAGATGAGTCTTAAAGCTGTTTTGCTGCATAATGGCAATGTTTTGCCATTAATTCCAGTTGGTCATGCAGTCCATATGAAGAAAACCTATGACAACATGAAACAACTTTTGAGGGTCTGCAGACTGGATACACAAAGTACAGCTGTTTTCTCTGCAAATGGGATAGTCGTGCAAGAGATTCCCACAACATCAAGATAGATTGGCCACTCCGACAGTCATTGGAGCCTGGGAGGAAAAGTGTTCAGCATCCACCACTTGTTGAATCAAGGAAGATTTTGTTACCACCCTTACACATCAAGCTGGGTCTGATGAAGAACTTTGTCAAGGCCATGGACAAAACACAAGCAGCTTTCAAGTACCTCCGTGGAAAATTTCCAAGGTTAAATGAAGCTAAGATAAAGGAAGGTGTCTTTGTTGGTCCTCAGATTCGTGAACTTCTTCGAGATGATGCACTGCGTGGCAAGGAAAAGACGGCATGGAAAGCCTTTCAGTTAGTGGCAATAAATTTTCTCGGAAACAACAAGGCAGACAACTACAGGTTGTTGGTGGAAAACCTCCTCAAGGCATACAAAAGCCTTGGTTGCAACATGTCACTAAAGATACATTTTTTGCACACTCATCTAGATTTTTTTCCACCGAACTGCGGAGCAGTGAGCGACGAGCACGGCGAGCGATTTCAACAGGACATTGCAACAATGGAGAAATGCTATCAGGGCAAATGGAGCCCATCAATGCTTGCAGACTATTGCCGGACAGTGACAAGAGATGCTCCATTTAATGAATAAAAGAGACAAGCCAAGAAGCGCCGAGTAGACACTGAATAGGACTAAACTATGTACATAATAGTTTTTTGCCTTTTGTTTCATAATAAATTTTATTTATATAACCCTTTTGCTGATTTTTAAAGTGTTACATAAACAGGACAGGTGAAATATTATCATGTAAAGCAACCATAAACACATGAAAAGACCTAGGTTTACAATTTATGATTAAAACTCAATACACAATATAGACGTAAAATGTAAAAACTTAAATATCTTGGAAACAGTAGCCAATCAGTTGTTTTAATTGTCATATTTGAATTCAGCACATCAAAATACATAATAAATAGCACATTTTATCTCTGAAGCAGACGACTTCTAAAAAATTGTAGACGAGTGTTATCTAGCCTATCAAGAATTTCATTTAAATGGTGTTCTCGGCTCTCTTAAGCATAGCTTGTCTGCCCATAAGCATTCATGAATTTCCAGGCCTTCTAATACAACGCAAAAACGAGTTCTCTGGAACCTTAAAGACTAACAGATTTATTTGGATATAAGGTCATAAGCTTTCATGGGCAAAAATCCACTTCATCAGATTTATCTGACAAAGTAAGTTCCTACCCGCTCCTTACCTGCATGAAAGCTTACTTCCAAATAAAACCCTTCCTTGTTAGGGTGCCACGGATTCCTCAGAAACAGCTTAGTAAAAATCTCCACACTCAAGTGCATGGCAAGCAGGTATAGCCATGAGTGGAATACTGATAAAGACCACAAATATCAAAGGACTCCAGTTTCAAGTTACCTCTATTTCATACATCCTTTTACTTCCCAAAAGTATTTAATAGTGTCTGGTAGCCTACAATCTGCATTGTACCATTTGCGTAAAAATACAGAATAAACTTAAATATACTTAATGCAACCTTTTCAGTCTGAATAGTCAGCAACACTAACATTGCTATATGGTGAGGCTCTCATTGGGTCCTATTTTCATGTCTGTAAGTTGGCAGCCAACCAAGATGTTAGTTCTGAAAACTAGTCAATTTAAGTTCAGTAGCAGAAACTCTGTTAGGTTGCACAATCCATTTATTAGTTTATTTTGGGTCTCTGTTCTGAAACTTATAGCCTATCAATTCACAATTGTAATGCATTATGTTGGAATTTGTAAGTTTTTTCCTTTTAATCCTTGAAAATATCTTTTCTTAGCATATGACTTACCACAAAGGACAAATGATGTTGAGCTATTTTATCGAAATATGCGTAAAATTATCCTTTCTGTGGTTGGAGATGCCAGTTGTAAGAGGGATTGTCTTCAGCTGTCTCAAGGACATAGCTTGGAATCAGACAGGTAAAGTGAACATTAGATTCACTATAAAAATCGCTATAATTCACTGTTCTTTGGTAGGAGGACTTCATTTTACTTTTCACATTAGAATCCTGTTAGGGCATGTTAGAAATATTGGTGTATGGGACAGTGAGAGAAACGAGATTGCAAAATTAAGCTGTCTTTTCTTTATTTCCAGTCCCTCGTTTTTCATGGATTAAGAAGGGTTTTGGCAGTACTCTGAAAATGTTTTTTTCTTAGTTGAATGTTTCATTGGCTCTTGTATTTGCATTTTGACAGACATTCCGATAAAACTGTTAACTAAAATTCTAAATTAATAAAAAGCTGATGATGCAACTTATGGATATTTCTTCTGCTTCGTTCAGTCATCTTGAAAACAGCATTTTGTTTCAAAATAAATTATGCCCCTCATCTGAGGTATTAAGACAAGTTTGGAGTTAGGGGGAGCAAGCTAGCTGAAATTTTATTCTCCTCACAGAGGTATCAAGCTTTATTCAGGGAACTGATGAGCTGTTACACTGACACATCCATCATGCAAAGCCCTCAAAGATTGTGAAAACCACGTTGCTTCCCTAAAGAAATAAGATCCATCCAGCAGTCAACTTTCTCCCAAAAAGATAGTGTTCATGTGTTTTCATTTCTCTGCTTCCTGACCTGGAAGCATAAAATGCTACCTTGTACTTGAGTTCTTAGCTATTGATTCCACCCTCTGAACTTAATAGAGAAGAAAGGGGGAAATCCAGTGAGTTTAGGTATATTCTGCTTCTGAGAGAAGCCAACTTTAGAGCGCCTTTTCCAGGAAATGCTACCCAGGAATCTCAGTCCAAATGACAGACCCCAGGAAGACTGCATTATCACTAGGATAAACACTATTTCTTTACTTTAAGAAACTTGGTTCTTTATTGACCAAGACTGATCTCATTGGGAAAAATCTTCACGCTTCTTCTGCTAGTCCGTTTGTCTTTTCCCCTTAGTATCATGAAGACTCCTATCATAATGGACACTGGAATGGACTACTGCATATAGAGCCTCCATTTCTCCACAGGCCAATTCCTTTAGTCTAATATAAGTCTGAAGCAGATTCTCCCCACATGTATGATAAGCCACCTTCTACTGAAGTGCTGTGGCTTTATCTGCAAGGATTCCAGGTATATTGCTTCATCTTTCTCAGGGCACATCTAGACTACCCTCGGCTTCTTAAAGAAGATATGCAAATTTGTGCTGAATTTGCGTATCTTCTAATCCCTTTTTCAGAAGAGGTTTATCGGGGGTGGGGAGGAAAGCAGTCTAGATGGGGCTTTTTGTGCAACCCCTTCCCTTTTTCGAAAGAACCTTTATTCCTCCAAAAATGAGATTTACAGAGTTCTTGCGAAAAGGGGGGGTTTGCACAAAAAACCCATCTAGGCTGCTACTGCTTTTTTTAAACCTCTTCCAAAAAAGGGATCAGAAGAACATATGCTAATTTGCATATCTTTCGGAAGCTGAGGGTAGTCTAGACATGCCCCCAGACTTCTCAGATCCTTACTTTAACAATCCTATATCCACAATTAAGCTGCAGAATTACTAATTTTTTTTCTGGGCAAAAGTAATTATTCTTTTGTCATTGAATGATGAAATAGAAGTTTATCACCCTTTTGTGGGGGTGGGAGCAGATTGTGCACTTGACAGTAACTTTAGCATATGGGTATGAACTACGTAGGGTTTGAATTCTGCATCCCTCAGAATTGCTGAGGTGGTCCCTGTCCCATTTACTGCTAATTCCTCTGTCAGATCAGGGCAGACTTGATACCTTTTAGATCCTCCTGCTCCTTACCTTCTTCTGTGTAGAGTCCTGTACAGCACTAAGAATTTCAATCTTTCAAGTGCACATAAGTAACGATGACTAGGTTGTCTGCCATCTTTTTTTCTTTAAGGGTAACATACTGAAGCCCAAGCCTTGTTCTTGGACAATAGTAGTTGTCCTATGCTTTGAAATGTAACAGCAGGGTGGCTGTGGCCTGGGATCCAAGGAGTCCTCCTTTCCCAAGCCTTATTACTTGTTTCCCGAGTGAAAATATCTATTTTGAGTGTTTCCTAAGTGTATTTCATTGTTAATGTGCATGTTCTGCCTAAGACTGGAAAACTTCTAATAGTGATGTTGTCTTTGTCCATGGCTGCGAACTCTCATCTTCTGATTTGAGCATTTAAGTGGTGCATACTGACTTCTTCTCTGATTCCATTCTACCACTGCATAAGGGTGAGTGGGAACTCTCCATTGTCCACAGAGCTGATCCTATAACTTTTAACCTGTAAACATTGCTAAAGAAATGTTACTACTTGTCTTATATAGTAGTTCTAGTTAGTTTTGTTGATTATTGGGGACCCCTTCCACACTAGGACTACCTCAACCTACACAGGATTTACATTATGCCATATAAGCTATAGGGCCACCTAGCAATCTATCCAGTTTTGGTCCACTTCAGGTGCCCTTCCTCCCACCCCCATTTCCATGTTGCTCTTCCCATCTGTCTTGGAGGTACTGGTCAGCTGCTCCCCAGAGCCTCTTACTTGCTGCACAAAGCAGAGGTGGAAGGAAGCTAATGTCAGTGTATTCGCATCCTTTCCCTCCCCAGCCCACATATCCATTTCTGCAAAGTGGTGGTTGGGGTGGGCAGAGCAGGGAGATATTACAGGGTTCAGGAGCAGGATGTGGGACAGAGCTTGCTAAAGACTGCTGCTGTCTGAATACTTCTGACTAGTGATTGCTGAACTACTTAAAGGCACTGTGAGATGGGGTGAGGTATGTCTTTCTCACTTTTGTATCTAGTCTGTGCTGTTACATTTAAATTTAATTCTTTGAATAGTGCATTCCAAAATGCCTAATCTGTCCTGGCTGGAGTTCTTATCCCTATGGTAACTTTTAAAAACCCATTATATCTAAGGCTTTTTTTTTAATGACATTCATGCATAGTACCTTGATATTGGAGCACATTACAGAATTCATTCTGAACATGGATGGAAAAAATTAGGGAACATCATGTGCTCACTCTGAAGACTATGGTCTTTCCTTTAGCTCCCTTCGAATGCATCTGGCCTTCCCTCTTTGCAGTTGACAGCTACTCTGTTTCTACCCACACTGTAAGTGTCTAGTTAAAACCTTCCCTTCAGTAAATAAACCTGCTCCGACATGGGCTTTGATTTTTGTCTTCTCGGCATTAACCAGGCTGTTGTTTGAACCTTTAGTGACATGCTTGATCTCCCATCTGTTTCTAAAGATCACCTTTTTGGTAGAAAAGTTAGTGAATTGGGTGCCCTTGTGGATAAACAGTCATATGCTATTTTCTATACAGACAAATTTATGTTAGTATTACTCTCTGAAATTCACACCCAAAGCCCTCTTCACTTTTTTCATCTAGACCAGACTATATGACAACACGGATCTACAAGGCTGATACTATGCTTCCAGCTTTGGAACAGTCCCTTAAAGGAATCCTTATGATGCAACACATCTCCCAATGGATCTTCTTTCAGTGTATGTCATGTGGCCCTACTGCCTCCTGTGACTTAAGTGCTAAGGCTTCAACTCCGGCTTCATGCCATGAGCTCTGATCAGCGAGCGTAACTAACTGACACATTCCTGGTAGAGAGAGAGATATTCTTCAGGGCTAACACGCCACAGCCAGTATTTGCGGTGACACCCCAACCAGCATTTTCAAAACAGAGTAGCATATACTAGTCCAGAAGACTTAAGGATTTTCACAGCTGGGTTCAGCATAGGGAAATGAAGGTTAAATCATAGTCCATTCTGATCTGCTCAGAGCAGTTTACCAGCAAATCTGTAGAGAACTTCACTTTCAGAATCTCATGCTCACTTACTCTCTGACTTCTTTCCTTAGCCAGTTCCCAAGTGAGAGAGGTCCTGGTCTCTTCTAGAAGTCCATACTTATTCCCTCCACCTCACACCTCTGTTCTTTTTTTTTTTTCTTTTTTTTTTCCTTTCAAGCTGGGGTCTTTACTCATCTTTCCTGCTGAACATTTCAATCCATGAGTCATAAGAACTTGCATTGTCTCCCTGGACACCTTGTTGATCTGGATTGGTTTCTGCCAGGTTTCAGGCTATGTCCCCACTAGTACTTTTGTCAGTATAACTTATGTTGCTTAAGGGTGTAAAAAACCCCACAAGCTCTGAATGACGTAAGTTACGCCAACAGAGTGGACAGTGCTATGTTGACAGTCTCCCACTACCACCATTTAGTGGTGGTTTAATTGTGTTGACAGGAGAGTGCACTCCCATCAGTATAGATCAACTAAACAGTACATTTCATAGTGGCACAACTGCCTTGGTAATCCTTTTTGTCCTACTGGATGTCAGTGCACGGTATAGAGGGAATCAGCAATATATTCTGGATTCATAATAATATTACTGAAAATTCCCACTTCATTTATGCCTACCTCTCTTCCCCTCCTCCCCCAATTGAAACTACATGTCACTAATGAGGAGAAGAAACTCCACTTCCTGGATACCAACCTTTGGAAGTTTATCTTCAGAGAAGATCACCTGAATTATTTGATTTAATTCGTGGAATGAAGGAAAGGGCCAGCCATCTCCTAAAGGATTAACAAGTGTTTTTCAGGCTGTATCCTGTTCTGTTACCAGTTTCCCAGAAAGGTGTGAAGGCGCACACCCTAGCAACAATCCAGACAGCTTTGGTAACATTACTTCATCAAGTGCTGCTAATTGACATCCGCAAGGCAGCGATGTGGAGTTCTAACATACCTTCACAAGACATTATATAGTAGCAAAAGTCTGGGCAACAAATGTTTCATTTGGATTGGTGATCCTTCATTCCACAAGTCCTTACACCATCTTCCTCACTGAGTCAAGCAAACTGTCTCAGATTTCAAAGAGGATTTTATTAACATCATAACAAGGGGCAGATGACAATCAAATCCAAAATGGATGGGTGGTTTTAAATTTGCATCCAAAATCAAGCTAAGCTAATCAACTGCATACGTCATTGTTGCACCTTTTTGTAATAGGCATATGAATGTTCTAGGACCAAATGGTAGAAATGTTTCTTTTTATAAATATGTATAGTGTTCACCCCATTACTTCCTCACATCTTCATCTAGCAATGCCAGCTAAATAAGATACAGCAAAGAGAAATTACCTGCAAGTATCATTTGTTTGTAGTTGTCCTCTTTTATCTATCTCCTATCTTCCCTTAAAATGTTGCTTGGAGTTGTGACCTCATTATTCAATACTTTTCTCCGGAAATGTCAAACTGGGGGTGTGGAAATTAATCAGTTGAAAAATATAGTTGTTTCTGGTAGGAAGAACAATTATGCTGTCAACAACTGCTGTTGCTGGATGTCAGGAGACTACTAAGAAATTTAGAATTATCAACAAGTAATTTTTCCTTTCTCAAAGAATATCATTTACTGCTTTTCAAATTTTATGTAAACTAAACTACCCACTGTCATGTCAATTATATATAGCTTACTGAATTTCAATAGTTTCCGCGCTAAACTAGTCCTCAAAAGAAAAACAGTGTTATCCTGGTTAACTAACTTTGTATAAAGAAATGATTGTGGTCTTCAGTAAAAGCTTTTTCTTCATGATTTCATTTCAGGCTTGGAAGCTCTGAGACACATACCAACACAACTTTGGATGTTCTTCCAGTTAAAGGACCTCAGCGTTTCCCATTATCTTTAAATACTGATGACCCTGTTCAGAATAAGTTTATTTCTCAAGAGACATGGACCATTCAGCCTGAACATTTAATTTTGACATCTCCTTCTATTAGTGAGTATTTCTTTAAGTTTGAGTAAGTAATAAGAGGTCTAACTACTGAATGTTCCTAACCTACCATAGTATTTAAGTTCAGCTTTGGTTATAACTTTCCTATTTAATTTTCTTACCAAATAGTTTGAGCTGTGGTTTTGGTTTGTCAATTGAAGTTGCTTTCAGAATACCTTTAGGTGCCAGTATATGTCCTGAAAATGAGAGTTTACGATTCATTTCTAAAATACACTTAATTGCCAGCAAGGATAACCATTCAGTACAAAACATGAAGAAGGGATGTTAAATAGCGAACAGCTTCCTACTTAATGAATGGAGCTATCAGTTTTTGATCTGCAGTAATTTATTCATGTAAAATGTTATAGCTGAACTGAAACTTTTGTATATTGTACAATAGGTGGAACAACTCAAACTGGACATATACAAATTATGAGTAATTGTAATAGATCATTGAAATTTGAACTCTCTTGGCCAGCTCATTGTCTTACAATAACACCTCAACATGGAGTTATTGAGCCAGAGTAAGTCTGTCTTATTTTCTTCTACTATAAAAGGTTAGTGGACTTTGCAGATGCTAGCTTACTTTCTTGCTGTTCACATATCTTTGAATCTGGCACAAGTTTTATCTTTCTTGAATATACACACTTCATAAGTCCTAATATATTCGATCTTATGCTATTACTTTTGGTGTTTGAACAATTAATTGTAAAGAAATTAAAATTGGGTAAGTTATCTACAACCCATTGAAATCGGTTGTACCATTTCTCACTAAGCACATACCACAGTAGTTATGCCAGTATAACTCCATATGTGAATATATGTCTGGAATAATGTTTTATTTCCAGTATAACTTCATGGAGTAATTATGCTAGAGTAAAGTCACTTATTCCAGAAAACTATCCACATAGTAACTTAAACCAGCATAGACATATTGGTATATTATATTGCTATAGTTCTGCTGGTCAAGTTTCCATTGTAGAAAGCCTTTCATGAAGGACCTTATCACTGGGTAGGACGGGGAAAGAGGAGTGCCTGCTTATTGAGGCCATTCTGGACCCAGATAAAACCATTTGGCAGACCCAGCACCAATGGCATCTACCTAGAAGCAAGTGGGAAAAAACATTGTTACCTGCTCCTCTTCAGGGACTGTTCCTATGAAAATTACTAAAGCAAGAGCTAGATGATCTCCAGATATAGATACTTAGGTACTGATTCTCTAGTGCGAAGGGTTCTGCTCTTATTTCCTGACATCCAACAGGAAGGGAGATTTGAGACCCATAATAGACCTCAGCCTCAGAACACTCAAATTGGTGAGTGCTCAAAAATTCAATATGGTTACTCTAGGAATAATCATGCCAGCATTAGAACAGGAAGACTGGTTTTCATCCATCAACCTTCGGGGCACCTACTTTTATATCTCAGTCCTGAAATAATTTCTCAGATTCAGTCTGAGACAAGACCACTGCCAGTATTTCCCTTTTGTTTGTCATCAGTACCAAGAACATTTTCAAGATTCTCCTAGCACGTATATGCTTGTTTACAGATCTGAACTTACAGATCAGTGACTCTAAATCAACCCTCATTCAACTGCAACACCTGGAATTCATAGGGGCTGATCTCAACTTGTTACAGGTCAAAGCTCTCCTGTCTCAACACAGATTCCTCTCCCTGGCCACACTGAGACCGTTCAAAGTAGCCTGGAAATATTAGTGAGATAGTGCTAGTTCTTGGAACATATGGCAGGAAGCACTACAGTAATACTATATGCCAGGCTTCACATGCGACACGCTTTTTAAAAAGACTAAAGAGGGACAGATTATACTCATGCTCCATTAAAAATGGAGCTCTCAAAATTCCCCATGAGCCAGCTGAGTCACCTTTCAGTCTTGTACCCCAAACCTCATTGTGACAACAAGGAAGCTATATTAGATACACTTTATGTAAGAAGAACCCATGTCTTTTACCTGGATAGATGAAAGCTTTTCAGAAGACTCCTAATCTTTTTATCTTTGTTGCTGAGCCCTTAAATCAGACTATCACTATGGTCTCTGACAGACATATTCTGTGTTGAGGCTGATTAGACTTCAAGGCATCCTACTGGCCCAGAATAGGGATTAGTAGGAATTTTCAGTGTAACTGGAGTGCCTTTATTTTCATGAAAATCACTGGCAACTGCAATGGTTTTAAGGGTCCTTAAATACTCCTTTCCGGTGTCATTTTGCCCAAATGGTAAAAACTATAGACCACAAGTCCGTAAGTCCCATTTTCAACAAGCACAGCTATCTTTTCTAGGGATTCTGAAATATATAGCCTTCTCTAAGGCATATGAGGACAAGTTTTCCAATGATTGGCACTTAAATGTAAGTGTAGTATGCACATTTGCAATTGCTATCAAAGTTTTGAAACCTATGGGGACCTTAAACTGCAGTAATACATGGGATATCAATTTAGTACTAGGAATTATGTTTACCCACTGCATTAAAATCTAGAGCTTTAAAGTAGTATATATATTAGCTTACTTAGATGCAGTATTCAACAATTTTGAGTTTGAGTTATTGTGTGTAGAGAGAATTAACAGTTTTTCAAATGGATGCTATAGTTTTTACTGCTTTTCAATGCTTTGTTTAGGAACAGTATCGTAATTCTTGTGAGTCCTAATCCGTCACTTGCCACAAAACCTTCAGTATTTCCTTGGAGTGGTCTAATTTACATACATTGTGACAACGGACAAAAGGTAAAAGTGGTTTTCTTAGAGAGATTCCATAAAGTCTTAAGATTGTTGCTTACCATATTGCTACAAGTCAGTTTAATTTGGGCACACTGATTAATTACTTTACCATTCCATTAAACTTACCTTGCCTATGAAAGTCTGTTCTATAAACCTGTGAAGATATTAAAAATCTAGGGGATAAAACTGTTATTGAAATATAAAGACAACTTACTGTCACTTAATAAAGAATATTTCATTTCATTTAATAAATTAAAGTTCTCCTTTTAGGATTGAAAGGGTCTTGATTGGGTTGTCAGTCTCTGAAGAATCATGAGGAGAATCCTTAAAATGGCTGAGTTGTTTAAAATTCTCACACTTGTTAAGCACATTTTCTGCGTTTAGTTTCTCAGAAGATATGAGAGAGTTCTTCATATTTTACTGTAGTAGGTTGTTGCTAGACAAGGGTGGTGAGCATTTGCTTGTTGGGCCTGATTGGCATCTGCAGAACAATCAATATTAATCAAAATTCAGTCTAGGTCTGTGGCAAGAAGTCTACAAACACTAGTCTTTTCCCTTTTTCCTCTGTCTTCCTGCTTCTAGCCAAACAAGATTTTTTTTTTTCTGGCAACTATTTTGAATTACGGAATTTAAATGCAGAAATGTCACAGATGGAACAAAGTTTCTTCTGTTAAGAAATCCTATGTAATTGAATTGTATGATAGAAATGGGAACCAGTACCTCAGAACTTACTACAATCTCACTACCTGATGTATGTGGCCTTTTATTATGTATTTGTCCAAAGAGGCAAGGTAAAGTTAGGAAGATTAACTGATGCAGTGTTGTCTCCTTAAAATCTGCAGACGCACGGCTTGAGTGTCTTAGTATTTCTACAAGCTGCTGGGGAGCTTTGTCAGCTTTCACTGCTGTCTTTCAGATCTCAGTGTTCAGCTGTAAAACTTGAAAAAAATCAGTTTAATTTCATCATGCTGCATCATGGGAAAGCAAGAAATAACAGAATCAGCCACTGAAATTGTTGAAGAAGGAGACTCAAAATGACGGTTATGAAAGAGTAGTAGCAGAAATGTCCTCTTGCAGCAGCAAGTAGGCTCTAGGGAGGAAAACAGAAAAATGTTTTCCCTTCCAGCTACAAGATGGCTAGATAAGCAGAGCTTCAAATACTTTCCCTGTTAACTGGAGGCTGATTGGAATTGTAGCAGCTGGAAGTGGATTTTGGTGTTAGCCTCGTGCTTTGGGCACTGCCATTCAGTGATCCCATTTTCATAGCTCTCTGCAGGTAATAAACTTAGTCCTCCTGTGTCTATTAAAATTTCCAAATCTGTGTATTGGGTACATGGCTGAGGATGGTCAATAAAAAAAGGGAAGAGTGGTGAGATAAGAGAGACAAATAAAATTTAGAGATGTTTTGGGAAGAAGAGAGAGGTTGAGAATTAAGGAAGACGACCAAGTGAGGAAATGGGTACTGTAGAAATCAGCTCATCAATTACAGAAAAACCTAGAGTGACGATTGGAAAGAGAAAACCGAATCAATGGATGTTACATATAGAATTTGGTCAAATTGGTCAACTAATTTTAACTAAATTTGTTAATATATTTAACACTGTTGTATGGTATTTGGCTTGTCAAACATGATTAAGCACATGAATAATAGACTACTGCTTGTGCTATTCAAATACAGTTAGACTCCCACATCAATACATCTATTCTATCCTTAAGCTTTCTTAAAGTTCCATTGGCCACAATTTCAGCATTTCGTCTTAAAATCTGTAGTAAAGCTTGGTTCACTAATCCTGTAATGGCCACATCACTTAGGTCTAGATAAATTATTCCCTCTGGTTTGTGACCCAGTGCCCATTTGAGACTTCAAATTTAGTATTGTCCATTCTTATGAATCCCCCCCTTTCAAACCTTTAGCATATTTTTTTTGATTCTGTATCTCTTTGAAGTAGACTGCCTGGTGGTCATCACACCTCAGCCAGGAGAGGAGGAGAGTTGCAGGCACTTGACAGAGATCCCCAGTACACTGTTTTTATCTGGGCAAAGTCCAGCTTAGATCTGATACAAAATTTCTGTAAAGGTGGCTTCAGATTTCCACCTTAATTTCTATATTTACCTGTCTCCCCCTCTCGCCAAACTACAGCTTACCAGTGAGAAGAAAAGCTGCACTTTCTGGATGTACATTGAGCTTTTGTTATATTACCTGGACCGAACAAACTTTTAGGTGTCTATACTCAGTTGTTTGTTTTCCTATGCAGAACAAATGAAGGGACACCCAATTATGATTCTGACTTTCAACTGGTAATCCATTTTGCATCTCTTCTGCTTCAGTGGGCAGGATGCTACTTGAAAAATTGATGGCACACACAACCAGGCAATATGTAGTCTTTCTAGCATTAATGGGACATGTCTCTATTGTGGATATTTGGAGATATTGTCTTCTATCCACATGTTCATTAGTCACTATATGCTTAGCACTGCCTCAAGAGGCAACACCAAAGTGAAAAAAGCAATCTTGAAGTTTTTCCAGTGAGTCTGAGATTGAATACATTTGATAAGAGCTTCATAATCATCTACAATACAGGCAGTCCCCAGGTTACGTACAAGATAGGGACTATAGGTTTGTTCTTAAGTTGAATTTGTATGTAAGTCGGAACTGGCTCCAGATTCAGCCCCTGCTGAAACTGATCAGCGGCTGACTACAGGAAGCCCTAGGCAGAGTTGCTCTGCCCCCAGCTTCCTGGAATCAGCCGCTGATCAGTTTCAACAGCGGCTGAACCTGGACTCCTGGGACAGAACAGCTAGGGCACTGCCGGGTAGGTCCCCCCAGGACCAACCCGGCAGCACCCCAGCTGCTCTACCCCAGGCATCCCGCAACAAAAGCCTGGTCTGCTGGGGGGGGGGGGCGCACTAGCTGCACCCCCTCTCCCCCCAGCAGACCAGGGAGACCCGAGCAAAGCCGCGGAGGCCCTGCCGCCTGTGCGGCTTTGCTCCTGTCTCCCTGCAGTGCTGGGGGGGGGGGGGGAGTCCCCTCCAGCACAGCAGGGAGACCCGAGCAAAGCCGCACAGGCGGCGGGACCCCGCTGCCCGTGCGGCTTTGCTCCTTTGCCCCGGAGCAAAGCCGCACAGGTGGCGAGGTCCCCCGCCTCTGCAGCTTTGCTCCTGTCTCCCTGCTGTGCACAGAGCTACTTTGCCAAGGGCTTCCCTGCTGTGCTGGGGAATCCCTCCCCCCCCCCCCCAGCACACGAGGGAGACCCGGAGCAGCTTTTCTCGCCCCAGAGGACGCGGTGGCAGGACCGCTGCGCTCTGGGCGGTCCCGCCGCCCGCGAGCTCCGGGGCGAGAAAAGCCCCGTTCGTAAGTGCAGATCCGACATAAGTCGGATCCGCGTAAGTCAGGTACTGCCTGTATAAAGTAGACTTCCGATAATCTGGAACCTATGGGACCTAGGTGGTACCGGATTATCAGATATGCCGGACTATCAGGAGGTACTATAAGATGGTTTTATATATATATATATATATATATATACTGTATACATTATATACTGTATATAAAGTGTTCTTAACCCTTTTTATTGTACATACTGTATATAGTATACTGTAATGTTTTAGTTTTTTTTAAGCCTTTTTTTTACCCTTTTTGTGACTCATTTTTTGCTGAATCTTGCTCACTGGGCTCTTGCCATTCTGATGCCGGACTATCAGGAGGGCTGGACTATTGGATGCCGGACTATTGGAGTTTTACTGTAATGGACATAACCAAAGTGCTCAAAGAAAAGTTCACTCACCTTCTAATAAACTGTTGAAGATTTGTTGCGTATGTCCATTACATGACTCTCCTCCTTCCCCTACACATTAGTCTACTTTTGGTTTTTGGTGCTAAGAAACTGAAGGGAGGGGTATGATAATGCCATCATTTATATTCTCAACATGGAGCAGAAGGAGACAAAGGAAGACAGGGCCACCCGCACAGATACCAGTAGGCAATATTTTCTGACAAATGAGATGTATGTACATCTGGGCTATGTCTACACTGCCCAGTCTTGTGCAAGAACATATGCAAAAGAGGTGCAGAGATGAATATAGCTGTGCCTCATTTGCATAATTAGTGAGCTGCCATTTTTGCACAAGGGGCTTTTGGGCAAGAGCTGTTCTGCCTGAAAATAAGTGGCAGAGAGGCTCTTGCGCAAGAGGGTTTTTTGCGCAAGAAGGAGCTGTGTAGACTGCTCCTTCTTACACAAAAGCCCCTTGCATAAAAATGGCAGTTCATTAAGTATGCAAATGAGGTGGTGATGTTCTTGCGCAAGACTGGGCAGTGTAGACATAGCCTTGAAGTGTTATGCACGTGTGACCTAAATCTCTAAGAGCAAAAGGTCAGAGAAGGTAAGTAACCTTTTTTTCTGTTAAAGCCATTGATACATTAAAGCCATTTAAGATGTAGTTTTGGGGCAAAGGGCATGAGCAGAGCCTGTTGGGATGTGTGTGGCTTAACATTGTTCATGTTTTTTCAAATTTGTTCTAAAGTTCATTAAAGTTCAGATTCGACAAAATGTTGCCCAGGATGTATCTTCAACCACATCAATGTCTAAAAAGCTTGATGTCTTCACACCACCATCTGCATCTATCACTCATATGATAAAGCCATTTACAAAGCTACCTTCATCAAAAGTGGAAATAAAGAACAAAACTATTATTTTTCCTGAAACAGGATCTGGTGAAAGCTCAGGTAATCAGTTACTCACAAAATTACCAGGTCCACTAGTGTCAAATGTTCAGCTTTGTTTGTTACGTTGCAAGAATGGAAAGAAGGTCTTGTCTACACTGCCTTGGGTTGTCAACCTAACTTATGCAACTTCAGCTACTAGAGTAACATAGCGGAAGTTGACAATATAATTGGGTCTGCTTACTGCAGTAAGTCAACAGCTGACTTTTGCCATTAACTTCACTTATTCTTCTTGCTCTAGTGGAGTACCAGGCACGATAAACTGACCCCTGCTGATTGCTGCCCTTCGACCCAGCCTGTAGGGAAGCCATCTGTTTCAACTAATGGATCAGGAGTTAGTGCTGCATTGTCTTCATAGTTTACTGAATTAGTATGCCCCAAGACTTTTCTAGGCTTACTTGATCAATTCATTTTTTGCTATTATATTAATTTAAGGGAAAGCTGTTGTGTTTGAGCCCTGAGATGGATGTTGGTTTTCCATTCCTTCCCCTTTTAATGTCTGCCTAGTTTAATATAAGCAGCTCAATTGCTACCTCAAACAGATATGATTTCGGATGTATTGTTATGAGTACTGGCTTGATTTGCCTGGGAAAGATTCATGATATTTCAAGGCATTAAATGTGTTCCAAGATATAACTTGGACCCATCATCTCCTAAGAAAACCATCACGTAATGGTTTGTGTCTTCCTTCCGGCAGAGTTAATATGGTGGAACATGACATTGAGTTTTTGCCTTATTTGGAATTAGGGTTGTGTTGGAGTCTTTGCTATAGGTTTCACTTAATTGGCTTCAGAGTGAAGCTTCAGCAACCACTATTTGCAGTGAGCATCAAAGATTCAACAGCTAAAATGCCAGTGCTGGACACTTTGATTTAATTTTTCCCACAGTCAGAACTTAGAGGAAGAGTCAATAGATATCCAGGAGAAAATTGTTGTGTCAGACCTGCCAAAGATGTAGAAACAAGTTTGTAGTATTTACTGCCAGCTATGGTGGTGTCATACTTCAGACAGTCAAATTCCATTATTTGGGAAGAGGTTAGGAGTGCCTCTCTACTTGTGGGTTGGGGGAGGGGATCAGCTTATTCAGTAATATGTGGAGATGTCTGCCTAGATCTCAGTGCACTGAGTTTGGATTGTCTACATCTTGGAGAGCTGGTAGCCTAGCTGCCAAATGATCCCTTGAGCTACCTAGCTTCAGCCAAGATTCAAAGACCTTATTCATCTGACGAGCTGTATGTTTGAGTTGTGTCTTACCCATGATTCATACTCTCTAAAGATGAAAAAGTTCATCAATTTACCATGAGAAGGTAGCTTGTACCATTCAGATTTAATTGGAAAATGCAGAGGATTTCAAGGACAAATTTTAGTTTGAGACTTTGGGTCTTGCCGTTGTGTCCATATGATCCTTTATTAGGTGATGAAGAATAATAGGTTTAAATCCTAAAATACAATTTGATGTTCAACCTCTCAGAATTTTGTAATTGATTTGCTGATAAAATACATAAAGTGGCATCGAGCAAAGTATGTTACTTAGCACTCTGAGAGGTGAAGGTTGTTTGAGTTGTTAATAATGCAAATATTTATTCTTCATCACTCTTGTTTCATGTTTATTCATCTGAGGTTTTTCTTTTAGAAAACTACCTAGAGATTGAAAATCCTGGGAATGAAGATGTGAAGTGGCACTTGTCATCTTTTGCACCACCATATGTCAAGGTGAGTTAAATTTTGTATTGGAAATAGTGTGTTATATAAATTGTCAATGGGCGTTTTTAAAGAGATACTTACTAGTCCCTTCAGATAACATTTCTCCTAGCTTAAAAATCTTCCTTTTAGGAAATGTTTTACTTACAGTAATATTTATACATGGTAAGTAGGTGACTTATTCATTGCTGTTCTACTTTAGCTCAGGGGTCCCCAAGCTGTGTGATTAGTAAACAAGAAGTTGTCCATGGTGCATTACTAGATTTGTTGAGAGCTGGATGATATGAAGTTGACTCATAGTCTCCTGCAGCTAAATTGCATTAAAAAAATCAAACATTACTTTTCTAATGTTTTCCATAGTCAGTTGTTGTGCATGTGAGAACATTTGATTGCTAGTGAATGACGAACAAGCTCATACAATCAGGAACTGTTGAGAACGTGGTCCATGAGGCAATCTTTGATCCAGACTATGAAAATGCTTGGGAACCCCTACTTATACTCTTTTTTTTCTGTTAGTCATTCAGTCACAATAGTATATTCTAATATTATACAGTTTTTCCATTAGATTATGAACTGGGTGAATGCTGTTAAAAAAAACTTTTTCTAAAGCTGATTATATTTGATTTATCAAAACTTAATTACCTCATTTGTAGGGTTTAGATGAAAGTGGAAATGTTTACAGGGTAACCTACACAGCTTTCAGATGTTCCCGAGTTTCTGGTACACTTGAAGCTCATGGAAAAGAAAAAGTAAGTGTGTTTTGTGTGTGGTTTTTTTAGTATTACAAATTAACACACAGCATTTATCTGCTTTAACTGTACTATAATTTAAATAAAACATAAGAACTCCAGGAAATACAACCTTGTTGCATCTGGTCTTCAGAGTTGGAAATAGTTTAAAATGCATCTAAATATCTGTTTAAATGGTGTTAAAACACTGGCCATCCAAAACAAAATCAGAATGGTTATTCGCATCCATTCATCAATCTGTTTCTTCATGTAAACTCAATTAACAATATTGGAAAAATACATACATTTATATTTTGTATCTATGAAGCCTCTTTCTGAGGAGATCAACTTATTTTTTAAACACCTTTTGAAGATCAAACCCATATAAGGAACCACTGAATATTTGTGTTTTCCTCTTTGAAGTCTGATTTTGAAGGGTTTTTTGGAAAAGGATGCTACTTTAACTTCCTTATACACTTAGTAACAGATTTAAAGTGTCCTCTTACTGGTTTTTGTATGTTACCTTTCCTGATGTCCGGCACAAATCTGACATCCTTTCACAAAAAAAATTCAAAACCAGACTACAAAGAGAAACAGCAGAGCTGCAATTCATTTGCAAATATAATATGATAAAATAAGCATTCTAAATCCTTATTTAGTACTTACCTCACTACAAAGGTAATTTTCCCTCTCTTGATAATTCACATCTCATCAGCTGCTGGGCATGAACCTCATCCACCCTGACTTAATTGGCCTGGTTAACACTGGTCCTACACTTGATAAGTAACTCCCTTCTCTATATATGCTAATACATATGCATATGTCCCTGCCTCTGTCATTTCCACTCCAATGAACCTGACAAAGTGGTTTATTTGGGCATAAGCTTTCATGAGTAAAATCTGTTAGTCTATATTTGGAAAAAGAGAGTCCTGTGACACCTTAAAGACTAACACAGCTACCCTTTGAGACTTGTTATCAATTTTTGTGTATGAAGTTTTTGAATAACGTGTGTAGTGATGCAATTTTTAAAAGCCTACCCTAAAAACCATTTTGATCTTTTAAGTGTTGCATCTGTTTGAATGTCTTATTTTGGTTTAGCTTTAACCTGTTTGATGTAGGCTAACTTGAAACAAGTCACTCCTACAGTGCACTAGGAACTTCTAGTTCTCAGTAGCAGAGTGTATACAGTCTGTTAATATGCATTAGGCTAGTGCATTTTACCTTCATACCCCAGTTATCATTGCTGTGTATGTGATCCCATTAGCTGTTTTCTGCCATTTCTTTTCGTGCAAGGGGTTTTTGCACTAAAACAAGCAATGTGGACTTTTTTCCCTCAAAAACCCTGTTTTGAGCAAGATCCTTATGCTTCTCTGGGACAGGCGTAAGGATCTTGTACAAAATGGGGTATTGCGCAACCCCCCCAACCACGTTGCTGCTTTTTGCACAAAAACCCCTTGCGCAAAAAGAAATGGCAGAAAGTATTCTAATGAGATTGCAACTTATGCTAATGAGTCCCTCATTAGCATGTTTCCTGCAGGAAGAACTCAGTGAAGTTGAAGCCTCAGTGTATGAATTTAAACTAATGTAGTTAAACCAGGACAAAATACTGCAACTTTTTCATATAGGCAAAATTGTAGTTGTATATAAAATTTTAAGTAAACTTTCATTAACACTTTACCCCTATCTTGGTAGATTGCTATCATCTTTTTACCTAGGGATAGAGGAGACTATGCTCAATTTTGGGACCTGGAATATTACAGACTTGCAGAACCGCATATGAAAAATAAGCTACAATTTCAACTTTCTGGAGTGGTAAGTTTATGAACTCCATAAACTAATGTTCAGTATTTGTCCACATCATTTGCTGAAGTGGAATAAAATATATATAATCACAGTTCAAGGCTGTGTGCTATTTATCCAAAATGTATTAAGAACATAATTAAGTCTTAGAGTAAACCTTTTAATTGCGGGTAGTCCCAATTCTAATTTTTCTTGTTGATTATTTTAAAAAGATATTCTACACATTTTGTTCAACATAGTAATTTGAATGGTTATATAACAAATATTTATCTTACCCTAACTTTAGCATCTTATTTTGCATTAATTGTTCTGAAGGGAATTATAAAATACTTATCCCTTCAGGTAACTGCTAATTTTGTGACACATTTACTTCTCTTGTGGGGCTTGAAATCCATGGATCTGTATCAAATAGATCTTGCTAACTCCTGCTAACATAAGAACATCCATACTGGGTGAGACCTAAGGTCCATCTAGCCCAGTAGCCTGTCTTCTGACAGAGACCAATGCCAGATGCACCAGAGGGAATAAACAGAAACAGGTAATCAAGCGATCCCTGTCCTATCATCCATTTCCAGTCTGACCAACAGCAGCTAGGGACATCACCCCTACCCAGCCTGGCTAATAGCCACTGATGGACCTAACCTCAATGAATTTATCTAGTTCTTTCTATAACCCTGTTGGAAGGCCTAGTCTTCACAACATCCTCTGGCAAGGAGATCCACAGAATACCTGTGTGCAGCATGAAGAAAAATGTCCGTTTGTTTGTTTTAAACCTGCTATCTATTAATTTCATTTGGTGACCCCATGTTCTTATATTATGGGAACAAATAACTTTTCCTCATTCACTTTCTCCATAGCTGTCATGATTTTATAGACCTCTATCATGTCTCCTCTCAGTCTCCTCTTTTCTAAGCTGAAAAGTCCCAATCTTTTTAGTCTTTCTTCATATGGCACCCATTGCAAACTCCTAATCATTTTTGTTGCCCTTTTCTGAATCTTTTCCAATGCCAATATATCTTTTTTGAGATGAGGCAATCACATCTGTATGCAGTATTCAAGATGTGCATGCCATGAATTTCTATAGAGGCAATAAGATATTCTCGGTCTTATTCTCTGTCCCTTTTTTAATCTTAACATTGTTGGCTTTTTTGACTGCTGCTGAACATTGCGTGGATGTTTTCAGAGAACTATCCGCAGTGACTCCAAGATCTGCTAAACAATACCGAATCTAAAAAAGTAATGGGATGCATAAAAGTTGCATTAATGCATTATTAACTTTAATAGTGAAAGACTGTAAGATCAGGGAAATATGCAGCAGGCTAGTGCTCTATCCATTCATTCCCCAGTTTGCTCCGCCTTCTGTGCATGCATACTTTGTGATTATCCCCTTAACATTAAGCAACATGACAACAGAGGTTCTTAAAGTTCCCAGCTATGGTATTAGAGCTGTGGATGAAAAGTAGGGTCATGTGCTTAATACATTCACAGTAGGTGATTAACATAATTTGATGTTTCATTATTTTCCGTAGATCCCACATTAGGCTTTGTGTTCTGATCTTGTTCACTTTTGAAACATACCAACACAATAAAATATTTAGGGACACTTGCTGGTTGACTAGTGTTTCCTGTAAGCAGAGTGCTTAGGCAGCCATTCAAAAGAGATTCAGGTGCCTCCCAGCTGATTAGCAAAGCTTCCACAGCTAGCAGCATCGATTTCAATTGGTGGTGCACATCCATACAGACCTCCGTGCATATAACAACATTTATTCTGCACGTGTATGGAGGGAAAATTATAGGGAACATAGCTGTTGACCCATGGATCCATAAATTGTATCTGTGATTTATCAGATTCACCTGATTATCCATCTACACATGACGTGAGTCATGGACCAGTTCATTTGCCAACTTTTTTTTTTGACAAAATTGGTTTACTTAATTTGAGTTGGTGATAAAAATGTATTTAATCGTTTCCCTGAACAATGAGGTCTGGATCTAGGTCACTTATTTGACCTCAACTATAGGGTAAGCCTTGGCTCAGCTTCTTTCTGGAACCAAATATTTCTCTAAGCTGTAGACCCCTGAGAAGGTCTCCTTTTGAAACTCTAAATCGCGAAGACTAGTAAGAAAATATATAAAATAATTTGAGGGTTTGTTTTTTTTTTATAGAAAGCATTTCGATTTGAGGGTTGTTTTTTTTTTTTTTTTTTTTTTTTTTTTTTAAGGGAAAGCATTTCGATCTAAGCTCTGCTGTGCCCAATTGTCTGGTAGCATAAGGTAAAATTAGAGCTACTGCCCAATTCTAATTTATGCCCGACTCAGTGTGATATCAGAGAGCTGCAACCAGTTACTTACGGCCTGTCCAACTTCCACTCTGACATCCTTCCATTGCATGCAGTTGGACTTTGTGTGTGGTGGGGGGTTCTATTCTGTGGGTTCAGTTGTGTAGCAAGGTATATCCTGCAAACAGTTTGATACTTTAAACATTCTGCATATGTATGTGACATTTGGTGTTGTACCCTAATGGTTCCATGCTTTGGGTATAAAGATTCAGGCTCTTCCTTTTAAGGAACAAACCTCTTCATAGCTAAGATTCCTATCCTAGAAAAAGTTATGGCAACACAAACTAGGTCCACAATATAGATTTCTCCTAGTTCACATTAAAAGGTGGATTCTCTTAATTCCAAAGGAATGCAGTTCAGCCTAAAATTCCTTCATACTGAAAAAAATTCAGATTCAGTAACCATGGAAAATTCTGTTTTCTTAAATCATTAAGTGCCATAAACTTTTCCGTAAAGTATTCATGGATTGATCAGAGCTCTCAACCTTGAAGATATCCTACAACTGTATCACAAAAAGGAAAATATGTGAGATTAGAAACAAGTTAGACTACCTTCATCAGTGCGAGGACTTGATTTGTGATTTAATTGGATCTCGGGGATTTTAACAAATGTGTAACTACTACAGCCAGAACTTCCATTAACTCTTCACCTTGCTGGGTATTTACAGCAGAAAACATGTGAGATAAGACTACTTTGGAAAGGTCTATGAAAGAGCTTAAAGTGGAATGATTGTTGAATCAAATCAATCATCTGCCACATTTCTGTTAGCAGCAAAGTCAATACAATTTCTGTTTAAGCTATTAAAGATATTTATTTATTTATTTATTTATTTATTTATTAAGCAGATGTCTTTTTAATTAGCAAGAGGAGGCAAATGCAAGGCCATATGTAGGAGAAAAGAACATGGGTCACTTAAGGTGACTGTATCCTGAAATACATTGATTCTGAAAAGGACTTGGGGACATTGGTAGATATCCAGCTAAATTCAAGGTCACAGCACAGTACAATGAACAGGAGGGTTAAAGCAATCATTGGATATATGGCGGGGGGGGGGGGAATATAGGGGGTGTGCGCAGAGTATATCTCTGTAAGGTATTGGTGAGACAATTATGGGAATACTGTTAAGTTCTGGTATCAGTAATTCAGAAATGTTGAACAATTTAAAGGATTCAGAAAAAAGTTGGTAAAATTATTTGAGGACTGGAAGACAGAGGAACTTAAGATGCTTGGTTTTGGTTAATTCAAGAAATATTCTAGTGACTTGATTATGCTCTGAGTACCTACTGCCCCTTTGAAAGATATGACTTCAGAAAGAGCCTATTTTCAGAAAGGTTGTCATAGAGGTATGATTTATTCTTTGGACATGAAATGTCCTGGCTTCAGACACTGGATAGATAATCATGATAGTATGAAAAATCTGTCGTCTTCATAGTTTCCTTGCTAAGTGTCCTTGCTATGAGAGCTTCCACTCTTACACAAGAATCCTTTAAGTTGAGGCTCTGCACCTAAAATCACAGGGGAAAATGCTTCTGGTTGTGGTCAGAAAAAGGCTTTATTATACATGTATCTCTTTTTATACCCATTTTTGGGACTACATTAGTCAGAGTTCTGTCCAGATGAAAATGCTGCACACATATTTGTGTTCAAGAACAAGCACTATCTGACCCCAACCCAAAGAAGCATCCCAGAAATGTCATAGGCATAGTTCTGGCCAGAATTGGACACTCCTTGCATCTATCTCGTTTCCTGACTGTAATGCCACTTTTCCAAAAATTCCTGGTGGAGATGTGTGAAGCTTTCCACATGTAGTGAAGGATTAACTATCTGTTTTGGATTAGGTCTCAATGTCTGTTTACAGGTAAATTAATTTTTAACTTCAGCATATTAAGTTATGGAATCAAATGCTGTAGGATTGAAAGATAAGATAACCAGCAATTATGGGGGGCCAGCCTGAGTTGTTTATGCTATTCCATTGGCCAGGTGGCCTAGACATGAGGAAGGGAGCTGGGTCATGTCGGTGCACACTGATGCTCCTGGAGGCTGATTAAGAACCACAAGATCCAATTCTATAATTTTAGCACCCATCTTTTTATACATTTTAGAACCTAAGTCTTGTCCTATTCCACTGCCTAAGAGCATTGTATGACCATGAGTCATCAGTGAATGGCAGATGGGACTTAGATCGTCTTTCTTTATGGGGCTTTTGTCTCTCTTCCTTGGCGGGTTCTTTTGCAGGGTTCACTCACGCTGTTCTTTGAATATCAAGGTGGTGCTGGTAACCCAGACAGGCTGGCTTCAAGGACTGATCCCATCACACATGCACACCCTAACTTTAAACAGAATTCTTAAATTTTGATGCAGAATATCCATAGAAGTAGTCCTATAATTTGGGTACAAAGTGATAGGACCTCAGAAGAGTTTGGCATGTAACACCTGGAAAACCATTCCTTAAAGGGAGTCTAGGCTTCATGTGCAAGGTCCCAGGAGGAATAGTGGGCCAGAAACATTTTTATTTCAGAAAAGTTGCATAACAGTGTTATATAATCCTTCATATAATTCACTCCATAATCCTCCATATAAACTCTGCAAATTAGGTTTCTGTTTCTCTATAGAGACCTCTTAGTGGGAAATGCTATATGATTGTGGCTTGCTTTCCAAATTACAAAACTTGTGTTGTATAAGACCTTGTATTTCTATCTGGCCAAAGGGCCATGACCCAAGGATCCTGTGCTACTAGTGGATAGTGTTTGCCTCAGAGGCTTGCTGTGACCCTCCACGCAGCCTCCTCTTCTCTAGAGGAAATGGTCACCATCTACTGAACAATACTCATCATAGGCTAGTCCGCAGTTTGGGGTGAAAACCTCTCTGTAGTCCTTGTCTCACCTTTCAGGAACAGTCTCTGCAGTGGCATGGGGAAGATTGGGGGGAATCTGGGCCTGCCCACTACTCCGGTTTCTGGCCTAGGGACCCTAAGACAATGGCAAGAGACAGGGTTTTTTCTACTCAGAGACTGGCAGCTTCTTCCCTGGGCCCTTTCCCCAAACAATACCTTCCAAGTACCTTTTTTCTCTTACCTGAGGAAGTCTGTCCTGCTTCTCCACAGCACTCTGCCTTGCTAATAGTCAACATCTCTCACCCAGGTCACCTTCTCACTCTCAAATCTTACGCTTCTGCCCTACGTGCACGGAGGCTTTATAAACAAGCCCCAGTAGGCCTTAATGGGCTTCAAGTGCTTTGATCAGCAAGCTCTTAATTGGTCCAGATGCCAATATTTTGGGAGCTATGCAAATGTCACTTAGCGCTTTACTTTACTCCAAATATTAATGTAAGGCTTTTCTTACCCATAGGGTGCTAAAACAGAAAATGAAGCTGTGAAAGAAAAAGTTTCTAAAGGTGCCCTAATAAAAACTGAAATTCCAGTTATGCCGAGAAGACCTGGCCCAGAGACTTCTACGCTTAAAACTGGGTATGTATCTTTTTAATTAAAAAGGCAAATAGTTGAACGTTATATGGCAGACCTCTTCTATGAATCTTCGCCTTTTGCCACTCATAAACAAACTTGCCAAATTTTCATTAGTTCAGAATGCATTATTGTATGTGTGGTCATGATTGGCTACTGCGACAACTGACGAAGGCATTAGAACCACATTCAATTGTGAAACCTTTTAAAGATGGTGCTAGCTAAGTGTCTCCATTTGTAATCTCTGTCTCGTTTGAGCTCGCTGCAGTTTGCTATCAGTTAATTTGCTCAGTCCATTAACCAGAATTGAATGTAGCATCTTGCTCTTAACTGGACACTCTTCTCACATAGGCCCTTCTCTCAAAAATATAATTTTCCCCAAGATCACTGTTCAAGCCTTCAAAGTTTGAAATGATGGATGTGAAGCCCAATGAAATATGCACTTCCTTTTTATGGGAGTGAACGGGTGCTTGGTGTTCATATGGTAATCTTCTAGGTCTCTAGGAAAACATGTGGGCACAACTCAAGGCTGTGAAAGTATAAATTATTCTGATTGCTACTTCGCCACAGCATTCTTCTAAATTCCATCTCTTAATTCATGAACTGAATGAGACAAATTATAGCCCTAGTTATAAAAATACATTACTTTTGACTTTCCAATGATTCTGAATGTATTTCTATTTTGGAACTACACTTGATACCATTTAATAGTGTCTCATCATTCCATCCAGATGTAGATCCTGTATATCCGATAAACGGAGAACTTAATGATTTAAACCTATTTTTTCAAAAATAGGCAAAATGAGGTAATTCGAGGAGTGTATGCCCGAGAAGATCAGTATACATTTCTACCAACAAGAGTTGGGGAATCAAGCATATTAAAAGTCAATTTGCGGAATAATACTTTTATAACCCATATGGTAAGTTGGTTGCTTCAAATTTTAAACTTTATTTACAAAATGCAAAACATTTAAAATTGCATTTACCAACCCTAACAATATCTAATATTTTCTCTGGTATTTTCACTAGCCTTTGATGCTAAGAATTGTGTGTTAAGATGTTCTAATGCATGTTGCGTTAGTAGAAACTATTGGTTCCCAACTTCATACTTAAAATGTTTATATAGTGGAAAAAAGTTCACTTTTAGAGGTTTCTTGCTGCTTTTCAGTTATTCTTTTCTTGTTGACTCTTAAGCATCAAGGCTACATCTACGCTGGCCAGTCTTGCGCCAGAACAAATGCAAATGAGGCGCAGCGATGAACATCGCCGTGCCTCATTTATATACTAAATGAGCCACCACTTTTGAGCAAGGGGCTTTTGCCCAAGAGCCGTTTTGCCACTTAGTTTCAGGCAGAACAGCTCTTGCGCAAGGGGTGGGTTTTGCACAAGAAGGAGCAGTACAGACTGCTTCTTGCTCAAAAACCCCTTGCGCAAAATGGCGGCTCATTAAGTATGCAAATGAGGCACAGCGATATTCAGCGCCATACCTCATTTGCATATGTTCTGGCGCAAGACGGGGCAGTGTAGACGTAGCCCAAGAGTTTTCTGAATAGCATATTTAAATTGTCACCTCTTTCAGCTGGAATAGTCCGAGTATAGGCTGCTTATAGGAGTCTAGTTTTTAAAAATATGCAATAAGTCTTGATATTCAATTTAACTATGTATAAAGTTGGGCATGTTCCATTTTTAAATGTTGGCTTTCTCTTTAAAGTTTATATCTAAGTCTGTAGTTGAAAACTTTGAGTTATTTTGAAGCGTGTGCTAAAATAGTTACAGTGCTGCTTACATGTTGTTGTTCAAGTATTTCATATTAAATTGCAGCTGAAGTTTGTAAATCCCGGAGAGCCTTTCCACATCAAACACTCAAAATACTCGTTGAGGTGAGTGAATTTCTTACTCAAATTTTACTCAATATTAGAAGTTTCAAAACATAAATAAGCTATTTTGTGAGGTAAAGTTCTAATTATTAAGGATATATCATACTCTAAAGTCTAAATTTCAGCAGCTGCAACATTCTTGTCCTTCTAGTTAAAATGTATATTTTTGCACAAATCTTACTTTCTAATATTTTATCTGAAGGCACAAGAGTCCCCACAATTACTTTTGGGGCTGCTCATTTCCTCCCTGTATCATGTCTCGGACTACGTTGCTGCTTTTAATACTAAGCCTAAATCATTTGGTATGCGTTGCACACAATTGGGTCATTCCTTCCCCATTTCTACTTTCCATACAACTGATTAAGTCAGCATGCTTCCGTGATGCTTCTAGTTTGACAGAACTGTAGAGTGATAATGAAGATTTTTTTTCTTTTTGCAGATAAATGTCCTAGACCACCATTGTATCTGAGTAGGTGCAATAGCTGTTCAGCATGTTGGCTAGCTATAATAATAAGTTGTATACTTGATCTTAATAGCACTCTTTTAATCTTGATGGATTCCATAACCATCTAGTAATTCAGTGACTATTGACTGATCCTTATAAGTAGTGTGTAACCATTTCTGGAGTGAAACATGGAAAGTGTTGGACAACAATATTAACACAGGAATTTAGAAGAGCAGATGCATACTTCATCCTGTTGTTAAAATTGGAATGGCCAGGAAGCAGAATAAGGTTGCTAAAACTAAAATTTAACCACAATACATAATATAACCAAGTTAACAATTAGTATAGATTTTGGTGTTTCATGGAATCAGATAACCAGTCTCTCCATCTTAGAGCTGGAAAAAGTGAGGCATAAAGCAATGTCAGAGTGAATCAATGGAGAAGCCAAGATTTACATCCAGTGGGAATGTTAAAAAGTGTTGTCCTTTTTTGTAAATGTGTAACCTCTGAAATAGAGGTGGCAGAGGGGTGGGAGGAGCCAGTTTAAAAGCTGGCTTCCTATGAGTATGAGTTCCCGCTAGGGATGTTAAATGTCAGTTAATTGAATAGTCGAGTAACCTCATTAATTCTTGTCAGTTAGTCGACTATTTTGTAGTCCCTGGGGGCGGGGCCAGCAGCCAGTGCACTTCAGTCTCACTCCTGAGGAGCCCTCGTTCCACGAGGAGTAACGGTAGTTCGGAATAGGAAGCCTAATCCGAACTACCTAGTTCGTGCGGCATGTAGCTGCGGGCACGGAGTCTGAACTAGCGGACATTTAAAAATGGTGGCGCCCGGCAATATGCAAATGAAGCCCGGGAAATTCAAATCCCAGGCTTCATTTGCAACTCCGGTTGCCTACATTAACCACCCTAGTTCGAACTAGGGTGGCTAGTGTAGACATACCCTAATTCCTCAAAGCTTACTCCTTAATAAAATCAAAAACCTTTTTCCAGAAACCTTTTTTAATAGATAATAAGTTAATATTTTATTTAATGTTTCTATATTTTCATTGCTTCTATATGGAAACTAGTCAATTAAATTAGTGGTAGAGATGTAGCCGTGTTAGTCTGGGGTAGCTGAAGCAAAATGCAGGACAATGTAGCACTTTAAAGACTAACAAGATGGTTTATTAGATGATGAGCTTTCGTGGGCCAGACCCACTTGATCTGAGGAAGTGGGTCTGGCCCACGAAAGCTCATCATCTAATAAACCATCTTGTTAGTCTTTAAAGTGCTACATTGTCCTGCATTTTGCTTCAGTCAATTAAATTAGATTACTTTCAAGTACCACATCTAATTAATGTTAGAAGGTAATTGCATAGCAAATTGTATTTGCTGAAAGTAGGACTGAATGTGTTCTTCAGACCAAAAAATGAAACAATCATACGTTGTAGTGGTATGATTTTTTAAAAAGAACAATTTGTGGAAGTAACAGTGTATCCTGTATGAACAGTCTTTCAAATGTTAAGTGTGTCAACAAAATTTCAGGGTTTTGTTTAACATACCAGTGTTTGATGTTCAAAAACTAGTGCAGTTGTGAGTTTGCTTTTCTCCAATTGGCCATGTGTGTGCAAATAGAAAAAGTTCAGCTATACTGATTTTTTTACCACAATCAGTCTATTAGAATTAGTCTAATCCAAATGCAAATTCTTGATATAAATCATCAATGAAAAGAGAAGCGATTGGTATTCTCTTCACCCAGATAAGACACAGCACATTTTTTTTTCTAATGACTGTAGGGTAATCACTTAATAGATTATATAAGTATTGATAAGGAAAGGAAGGAGGAACCTCTGACCAATTCATAAGGAGAATTCAGGAATGGGCTCACAAATATCTTAGTTTTGCATTGCAAAGTTAATATTTTGAAGATCCCTTTGAGGTCATTTTGTTCAGCATTTGGATAGAATTTGGTTTTCTGAGCATACTGTCTGTATACGTTGGCATCTAGAATGTAGTTTGTCAATGAAAAGGGTTTCACTTATCTTAAGTGTACAGGCAGTCCCCGGGTTGCGTACAAGAAAGGGACTGTAGGTTTGTTTTTAAGTTGAATCTGTATGTAAGTCGGAACTGGCGTCCAGATTCAGCCGCTGCTGAAACTGACCGCCAGTTCTGACTTACATACAGAATCAACTTAAGAACCCCAAGCGTCCCCAAGTCAGCTGCTGCTGAAACTGATCAGCAGCTGATTCCAGGAAGCCCGGGGCAGAGCAACTCTGCCTCGGGCTTCCTGTAGTCAGCGCTGGTCAGTTTCAGCAGCGGCTAAATCAGGACGCCTGGGGCAGAGCAGCTGGGGTGCTGCTGGGTTGCTCCAGTAGCGCCGCTCCTCGGCACTACTGGACCAACCCAGCAGCACCCCATCTGCTCTGCCCCAGGCGTCCTTTTTGATTCAGCCGCTGCTGAAACTGACCAGCAGCGGCTGAATCAGGACCAGAGCAGCTGGGGTGCTGCTGGGTTTGACCAGTAGCGCCCAGAGCGGCACTGCGGGACCAACCGGCAGCACCCCAGCTGCTCTGCCACAGGCGTCCGGAGAAAAGCCTAGTCTGCGGGGGGGGGGGAAGGGGGGCGTACTAGCTGCGCCCCCCCCACCCCAGCAGACCAGGAAGACACGGGCGGCGGAACGAGAGGCACCGCGGTCCCGCCGCCTGGGTCCTCCATGGCTTTGCTCCCAGTCTCCCTGGTCTGCTGGAGACCAGCAGACCTGGGAGACGGGGAGCAAAGCCTCTGAGGACGCAGGCAGTGGGACAGCCGCGGGGCGCCTGGGCTGTCCCACTGCCGGCTTCCCCCGCGGCTTTGCAAAGCGGGGGGGGCTCGGGCAGCGAGGCAGCCCAGGCACGCCTGGACTGCTCCGCTGCCCGAGCCCCTCCGCGGCTTTGCTCTGCGTCTTCCTGGTCTGCAGACCAGGGAGACGCAGAGAGAGCCCCAGAGTACACAGGCGGCAGGACCGCGAGGTCCCGCAGTCCGTGTACTCTGGGGCAGCCCCGTTCGTAACTGCGGATCCGACATAAGTCGGATCCGCGTAAGTCGGGGACTGCCTGTACCTCTTTGTGGCCAAGTAGAGTATTAGCAACTGTGGTACCTCTTGCTGACAGTCACTCTTGAGCTGCAGTGGTCTTCTATAACTCAGCCCTCCGGCCAGGTTATAATATTTCTGTCCCTTTCAGCATAACAAAGTTCAACAGACAATTCCAATAGATAATTCTAAGACCTTGTGTAAAATCTCTGGCACCTGACTCGGCTCTCACCACTTTGCCAGCAACTGTTAGGGGAACAGGCCCTCCACACATATTAGGTTCCAGCCCATGGATGCCATAACCAGTAGCTATAGTCTGTGCAATTCTATTCCTTGCTGTTCTTTCCTGGGTCATCTTCCTATCCAGCCTCTCTTCCCTGCAGTTTTTCTCTGGTTTGACCCTTATGGCTTATTGGATAAACTGAAGCACAAAGGTTGACATGCTGATGGTTATATAATTAGTCTGTGTCAAAGGTGGGACATATAACCCAGTGCAGGACAAATATTTCAGAAGATTAGTGCTTTGTCTCTAAACTATTGTTATACTAGAACATAATTGTAGTGGCAAAATAGCAAATGTATTTGGACTCTTAATTAACTGACAGTGATTCTTCAGAGGGAATCAAAATATCTCAGCAGTGGGAATCAGTGCTCTGTAGTATCCTAACTAGAACAGGGGTCAGGAAGAAGAGCTTGAACAGAAGCTTTCACACATAGGGAAGATAGAATTGGTAGAGAAGATGGGAGGTGAAAGGTGAGAATAATGTAAGGAAGAAATGGGTTTAGACTGAGACAAAGGAGTCCTGCAGCACCTTAAAGATTAACAGATGTATTTGGGCACAAGCTTCCATGAGCAAAGACACACTGGGTCAGGAAACAGACAACTGAGAGAGTCTGAGACACAAAACTGCAGAGATGATGGAAACGCAGAATGAATAAATCAATTAATGGTCTACCTTGCTAAATGGTGGTCGTGCTGCTGCTTGTTTCCCTCATTCTGATTGGCTTTATTACTGTTACGTTACCTGCCTTTCACTTCCTGATATAGTATTGGCATTTGATCCCTTGAGGCCTACCTATGTGCTTACCACACAACTCTACAGCTTCTCAGCGTATGTATCTCTTGCATTTCTAATATATGCAACACTGGGTTTAGACTGTCACCTCTTATGACAATCACCCAATTCCTTATATTCTGTAGAACAGAGACTAAATTTGTCCATTTAATTATATTTGGTACATTTTACTCTTAAGGTTGATTTTCTGCTAATTTAATTTTTAACAGATTTTACATCAGTGTTACAGTAAAACCTGTGTTATCCAGCATGCTCGGGGATTCGGGCGGTCCCGTTATCTAAATATTCCGGTTATCTGAGGGTTCCAGCAACCTAGGAAAAACCAATGGACAATAATAGTAAAACTCAAAGTTTTTAATACTGGTAGTTTTGTAGCGTGAGGCAGTTGATCTCACGTTTCTATATTGAGTTAGATGATTAGTACTTTAATAAAAAATTAAGCCAATCATGGCAAACCAAGCCAGGCCTGTGCGCCTGAAGATGTGACAGTGTTGTGGCTGGGGGCAATGCCAGTTAACAGAGTGCCAGATAACAAAGGTTTTACTGTACAATGAAGTTCTGCTTCCTCATTTTTTTTTTTCCAGAGCCCTACTGCTTTGCTTATGTGATCGGGTCTTGATAATGATGAAAAATACCTAATTTTGTGAATTGTTTTTACATGATTAGATTCCTTTTAATTTAATTCTTTCAGTGATCAGTTGATGTACACATGAAATTTTGTTGGCAAAATTCCTATTAAAGCAAAAGCAAACAGTATTGCTACTTTTTCATATAGTTTCTAAATTGTCAATATAGCATAATTTCAGAACCAAGCTTCTTCAGATAAGCTCCAATAGTAGTTATCAAAGCACTGTAGTATTTTGACACACTGATATAAATTTGAAGTTGTCTTTTGAGTGCCTGCTCATCTCCATTCCAATTAGGTGTGCATGCATCGGCATCTCATGCACAGATTCTAGAGCTTTTTTCTCTTAGCAGTACCTGTTGGGCCAGCCAAGGAGCCCTCTATATATCCCTACCTGCCCTCCACCCCCTCAGTTGCTTCTTAACATCCATGTCAGTAGCTGGAGAGCTGACTGCGTAGTCATTCTCAGCCTTTAGTGCATGTACGTAGTTGGTCTTTTGTCTTTCAAGTTATTTAGTTGTTAGTTTAATAAGAGGAGGGAGTTTTACTCACTTTAGCCTCTCCCCCAACAGGGAGCGATGCCTGAGCTCCAGGGGTTCAAGCTGTGTGAGAAGTGCGTGAAGCCCATGCCTTGCAGTGACTCACATGACTTGTACCCAAAGTGTCTGGGTAAGGGTCATCGTACAGACAGTTGCCACATTTGCAAGAGTTTCAAGCCAAGGACAAAGCAAGAAAGAGACACTTGGCTCAAGCTCGTTTCTTATGGAGTCTGCTTTGCAACTGCCGGCACCGTCAGTGCGAAATGCACTGGCCTCAGTGTAGGAGATTTCGACAGCACTGACTAGACAGGCAGTTGCCTCTAAGAAGCCCTTAGGGCACCGCTCACAGTCCCTCGTGCTGAGGAGGAAGAGAGATTGCGGGGAAGATCTCTGGAGAGGCACAGCCACAAAATACACCGTAAGGAGGGGCACTTGGTTTTGACAGTGCATCTCAAGGCTCTGGGACCAGCAAGGCATCAGTGGAGTTTGATGCAGAGGGAGAGACCAGTGCCAGAGGTGGTAACAGGCGCTCATTGAGTTGACCTCATTCCCATGCGCTGAGACCTCGGCACCGCATCAGCAGGCTCAACCTGAACCCCGGTACTGCCTGGGGTGTCCCAAGCACCCATTTGGGCCCAACACTATCAGCAGCGGCACCAGTGATGTTACTGGCACTGGAACACTCGCAGGGACCATTTCCAGCACCCATGCCTACCCCCTTGGCACCAGGCGCTCCGGCACTGCAACACCTAATGTCACTGGGACTTGAGGCAGTACTGGCAGTGCAGAGATTGGGGTTTCAGCCTAGGCCTCTGGTACTGCCTTACTGTGTCCCTGAGGCACTGTATCAGTTAGTGCCTCTGGACCAGTCACTTCCTGCCATGACTATGGCACAGATGATGCCCCCCACCGGCACCAGGCCCAGTGCACAGGGAGAAACCAGCGGCCATGGCCCAAAAACGACGTTCACATAGATCACTGTTACTGACATCGGCACTGCTGTGGTTGGTATCTAATTATTCTTCAGACTCAGAAGGGGAGTTGGTGCATTCTAAGGCCTCTTCAAATAGGTCCAGATCTCATCACCATTCCCACTCTGGACTTGGGCCACGGCACCGAAACCCATCAGTCAGACAGACTTGGCCACCCCAGAGGCAGCCACAACTTCAGTGGCCATTCTGGACCCCCTGGGCCTACCACCAGTCCCGGGGCCTGCCACCGTCTACCCCACAAACAGCTGGCAGAACTGGCGGAGAACTAGGTGTCAAGGAGTCCTCATCCTCCTCGCCCAACGAGGCTTTGGTAGGTCCTGCCCCGCCACTTCCATTTATGGATGCCAGGGCCCACCAAGACCTGAGTAGAAGGCTGGCAGCCATCTTGGGGGTTCAGGCAAAGGAGGTCCAGGAGGAGTCCAATCCAGTGATGGACATCCTCGCGTCAAACACCCCGGGTAGGGTGGCACTAGCGCTTAATAAAACAGTGGACAAGATCTCCAAAACATTATTGCAGATCCCTGCTTCTATCCCCTTCTTCCCCCCCCCCCCCACCACACACATGCAGAATGGGGTTGAGAGACACTACTTCGTCCCCCAAGCAGGGTATGAGCACATCTTCACACACCGTCCTCCAGGTTCATTGGTGGCGCAGGCTGCGGGGGCAAAACGAGTGCCAAGCACCACCAGGGCCCACGGCCAAATCTAAGGAGCCCCAAAATCTTGATTGGCTGGGGACAAAGGCCTATGCCGTGGACAGCCTGCAACTTTGCATCTCCAATCAGAAGGCAATGCTTAGTAGATACGCCTACAACATAGGGTCGGCTATGGATAAATTTAAGGATTGTCTCCCCTAAGACTCAACACGAGAGTATGGTTCCCTAGCAGAGCAGGGTAGGACAGTGGCATGTATGGCGCTGCAAGCAGCATTGGATGTTGCAGACTTGGCAGCCAGTATGATGGCCACAAGTGGTGTGATGAGGAGGAACCCCTGGTTGCAGGTATTGGGTATCCCCCTACTTTCCCCCCTCCCCACCCCCGGTCCAGAACACCTTGCAGGACCTTCCATTTTGAAGGGTCTGGCCTCTCTTCGGACCACCTCGGAGGGAAAGCTATGCCACCCAAACCTATCGTCCCTCCACCTCATGACCAGGAACCTTCATGGTTAATGGGAGCAGAGCGACTCTGCTTGGAGAAGGTTTAGAGGGTCCTCCTGGAGAGTAGAAAGCATTCCACCAGTGTTGTATATGTGGCCAAGTGGAATCGCTTCACCTTGTGGGTGGTGCAGATGGGAGTGGACCCAAAGGGGGTGTCAGTCCCTCTCATTTTGGATTATCTCCTATACATCTTCCCTGAGGTTTCACCTGGCCACAATTGTGGCTTTTCACCTGGGGGAGGGAGGTAGGACAGTGTTCATGTACGCAATGGTGAAGCGCTTCCTGAAGAGGGTGGACAGGTGGTTCCCCTGTACACGTTCACCTGTATCCCCATGGGATCTGAATTTAATTGACAGGACTCATGAGGTCCCCTTTTGAGCCCTTGGCCACCAGCTCTCTGAAGCACCTATCGTGGAAGGTGGCTTTCTTGATTGCAATCACCTCAGCCAGGAGAGTATGAGTTGAGGGCCTTCACATCGGAGCCCCCATAAATGGGTTTTCTTTAAGGACAAGGTTAGGCTACATCCCCACCCTGCATTCCTCACATTTCCTTCCCAGAACCCATTTTATGCCTAGAGAGCAGGTGCTATACTCTCTAGATGTTAGACGAGCACTAGCATTTTATATAGAGAGGACAAGGGTTTTGTAGGTCCCCACAACTCTTTATTGCCATAGAAGAAAGGATGAAGGGCTCACCGGTATTGGCTCCTAGATCACTTCCTTCATTAGAGCCTGCTAGGACCTTGCTGATAGGCCAGTGCCCCCTCTTATGGCCCATTCCACGAGGACGCAGGTGTCATCCATGGCATTAGTTGCAAAGTTGCCCTTTCTTGACATTTGCAGAGCTGTTACATGGTCCTCTGTTCACACATTTTCCAATCACTGTGCGATTGCTCAGCAGGCAAGGGAAGATGTGGCCTTTGGGAAGGCTATGCCGCAGTCCATTTTGAATTGGGTGTTGATAGACTCCGATCCCACCTCCTAGGACACTGCTAGGGAGTTACCTAATTGGAATGGGCATGAGCAAGCACTCGAAGAAAACATAGTTACTTACCTCTGTAACTGTTGTTGTTCGAGATGTGTTGCTCATGTCCATTCCAAATCCCCCCACCTCCCCTTCATTGGAGGATTCCGGCAAGAAGGAACAGAGGGGGTGGAGGGTCAACAGAGGTATACATGTCCCACTATAGCGGCACCACTCCAGGGGACTCCCTGGCTGGCCCAACTGGTACTGCAAATGGGGGGGGAAAAAAGCATTGGAATCCATGCACACCCCTAATTGGACTGAACATGAGCAACACACCTTGAAGAACAACAGTTACAGAGGTAAGTAACCATTTTTTCCAACACTGAACATCAGACCGGGTAATGCAAACTTTAAAAAAAATAACCAAAAGCAGCATTAAAGTCACTAATGTTGCAAAACCAATTTTTCCTTTTTACAGATCCCAGCATTATATCAACCTGCCAGTGCAGTTCAAACCAAAATCAGCAGGCAGATTTGAAGGTCTATTGCTTGTGCAAATAGACAAATGTGGCAGTCTTGGAATTCGATTACTTGGTGAAGCCCGTGCAAAAGAGTAATTGGAAAGCAGCTGTAGTAATACAAACTAAATTATTAAAGTATTTGTTATATTTTTTGTACATTATAATGCTGCTTTGTAAAACTGGTTGTAAGTTAAAATGAGGTTATTTTGTACAAATGATTCTTTGTTTCACATTCTAAAATGAGGATAAATCACTTTATGCTTAAAATTATCATGTTCTAGCTTACATTTCTGCACCTTTCTAAGGGGGAAAAGCATTGTATTTTTATTATGATTTCCTAAATACAGATTATTTATTTTAAATTTAGTAAATTCAGAAATACATTTGTAATTCATTTTGTAATAAACTTATTTTTCATCTAAATGTCAAGGTTTTACAGTGCCTATCACCGTCGTTTCCAAATATTATGTACCTTAAACCCTAATTTGTCAGTAATCCCCACAGCACTTTCCCCACATTGATACTGAATCCTCCCTAGGATGCTTACAGAATTATATACAATCTCAAAATTCGGGGGAGAGGGTTGTTGGTCTACATGCAGTTTAAGGACTAGTAATTATCAATAACTGAGGGTTAAAAATTTACAATATGGAAAAATAACTCCCCTTAACAGCTCTAGTACAATTATATCCAGGGTATTTTATTCTCTTAAGCATATTAAAGATACTATCAGATCTAAAAACCCCTCAGTTGGTCAAATCCTAAACCACAATGCATCATTCCTGCTCCCAGCACCATTCCCAGCAACAAAGTATAATCATAGAATACTTGGCACCAGGAAGCAGTGCGGGCCAAGCGACGTGCTGGCTGCCACTTCTTGCCACTCCTGTTGACCCAAAATGGCGAACAGTAGCCACTGGAAGCAGAGGGGCTTTGTGCCTGCAGACACTCCAGGTACATAAAATGTCCCAGGAGTAGTTTGCCCTGGTTGGCTGGGAACTGAAATTTGCTCAGGTTAAAAACAAAAATTAGTAAAATGCAGTGATCTGTTCTTAAGCTGACCCCTGCTCGTTACTGTTATTTTTTACCCCAAAAAAATCAAATATATTTCAGTAGTTACTAATTAGTCATATTAGAAAGATGTAAATCAAAATATTTTGCTGTGCTTTTCCATGCAACCCCCTAGTCTTCTCTCTCAATCATCCTAAGATACTTTTACACAATGATACAGGTTTTGCTATCAAACAATGATTTCTGGAGTTCGTTGACTGCAACAAAAAACCCGTACAAGATATTGCTAACATTATTATAACTGCAGTGAAAAAACACAATATCCCATTACAAGGATGCAAGGGTCAAGAATATGACAGCGGTTTCAATATGTCTGGCAAATACAATGGTGCTTAAGTCATTACTGAAATCAAGCCTCTTGCCAAATGTTCTAATTGTGGAGCTCACAGCTTCAAATGCAGTAATCACATTTTTGGGGATCATACAAAAATCTACTATTTTTTTTTCCTCACAGCCCTAAATATTAAGAGAGATTCCAAATAAAAAGTGGATGTTCATTGCAGAACCCAATGTAGACGATCACCTTGCGTGGAAAGTGTTAAACCAATTGCAAAACACTTGCTACTAACAAAACATGCATTTATCAAGTGCAGAGAACTAAATCTTTCTTCTGAGTACAAAACAGAACTACAGGGAATTCAGCATTACATAGTCATTTAAATGTACTTTGATAGCAACAATATGGTGTAAAATATTGATTGTCATAGATCAATGCAATAAGTCTCTTCAATCAAGAGAGGCAGCTCTTGATCTTTTGTTTGAGGAACTTAAAGAGTTACATAGTAAGTGGAAAACTTCTATCAGAAGCCTAGTGTGCAGCCAAAGCCATGTCAACAGACCTGCCAACCAAAACTAAAGTCCCCAAGAAATGCACAAAGAGAAAGCTGTTTCACTTTGAAACACTGGGAGAAGAGAATGAAGAGAGATTTGAAGTGAATGCTTTTTATAAGCTTGTTGACTGCATTCTGGAGGGAGAGGGGTGGTTTGACACAGCTGTTCATCATGGTCAGAGATAAAAAATTTCAGTTTTCTGTGATTATACTTCGAATTCACTGATACTCAGATTGAAAACTCGTGTTCTGCTTTTTGCAGAGCATATGACAATGCATCAGTGGACATTATTGATGAGATGAAACACATGAAAGCAATTTGTAAGGCCAACTTTGAAAGTACACTTCTCAAACCAGTAGACCTGTTAAATAAAATTCATGAGCTTAAGTTGGAATGTCTTTTTCATAATGTCACCCTAGCGCTGCAGATATTCTGCACCATTCCTGTTACTGTTTCTGAAGCCAAAAGATCTTTTAGCAAAATGAAACCAATAAAAATGTACAAAAATCTATACTTCTATTAGACAGTCTTAGTGGTCTTGCTCTTCTTGTTATAGCAAGATCTTGCCAGGTCATTGAACTTTGAAGATGTACTTGATTTGGTTGCAAAATATCCCAAAGAGTTGCATTTTAGGACCCCTTCCTCATTCAAATATATTTTATTTAAAACTTTTAAAATTTGTATTGTATATTTTAACTTTGTATTTAGTTACATTCAGCTTCTTCCTTGTCTTTAGATTATACATGAATCACAATTAGCTGTTCAATTAGCCTACTTGGTACATTAGGGTTTTTTATTTTGTTTTGTGCTTTTTTTATAAGTTTTATATATTTAATTTCATAGGATTGTAGAAGATATGGGAGGGAAGAGACCTCAAGGAGTCATCTAGTCTATCCTCCTGCTCAAAGCAGGACCAACCCCAACTAAATCCTATCAGCCTGGGCTTTGTCAAGCTGAGCTTTAAAAAACTCTAAGGTTGGAGATACCATCACTTACCATTCCAGTGCTTCACTACCCTTCTCAGTGGTGGATTTAGAGTTAATGGGGCCCCGAGCTCAGCTTCATGTTTGAGGCCCCCCTGAGGACCTAGCCAAGAAAAAGAATATTCACTCTTCCCATCCTGCTTATTTTTCATTCTTTTCTCTTCATCCTCCTATATTATAAGTAATAAGCAAATTAAAATGAAGTGAGGTACCTTGATTGTTTTTGTAGTCTACCTTTTTTTCATAGACCACTTGAAAATTGCTGAGGGTCTCGCCGGACCAGTTAATGATCTTTCCAAATATTGTTTGTGCCATGAGCTAACTATTGTCAAGTGCTTAGGATAGGAGCCCTTTATTTTAAAGAAAACAAAAACCCATAATATCCATTCCTGAATCGAGTTCTCAGAGGACAGTTTGAAAACTTCTAGTGTAGATGAAAGCTTGTATTTGCATTAAGCGAACATGAAAAATGTGTAAGCAAAATACATAGATGACATGTGAATGGAAAAATTAGTTAACTTCCTTTGAAGAAACTTATTGAAAATAAATTCAGATAACTTTCTTTCTACACTTTTTCTTTAAAAAATTGTCAATTAAATCATTGTAATATTTTTGAAGAGGCAATTTCAATTGTCAGTATTGCTGAACTGACTCATCATATTTCACAAATAATTTTAACTTGTTTCAATATAGAAAAAGAATGTTCAACAGAAACATTTGTGACAGGTATTGTTAAAAATATTTTTAGAATGGTTTCTACATTTGAAAAGGTTGCCTGCTAACGCTCACGTACAAGTCTATACAAATCAACTGAAGATTTTGAAGCCGAGTTCATCATTTTTCATAAAATTAATTAAATGTTTCACTTTCTTCAAAAAGATTTGGGTCCATGTCCTGTCGGTAGAATTCTCTGAAAAGTGATGGCAATGAGAAATTAGAACCTTCGTCCATATTTGTCAAAAAAACATGCAAAATAAATCAACAGTTTTCTTTTGAAAGTCACCTCTACTCTGCATTTACTCTATTATTGTGTTACAAATAACATTGATGGTCTCAACGATGATCTTCTTTTTCCCCTTTAAACTGATTTAATTGCCTGTAGTTTCATTGAAAAATAACTTCCTGGGGTTTTATGCTTCTCGTCAGATATTGCAGAGGAATCTATATTTTATGTTAATGTTAGTGTCTCTGCTTCTACAAACTTAGTCATTTTGAACTTCCTTGACAAATCTTGTAACTGAAGCTAACAAGTGTTCAACATTCAATAAATGTGTATCAACTTTTTGCAGTGGTTTGCAGAAGGCATTAATTCTTTTGAAGTAAATGGTTCCACAAAATAGCAAAACCAGCAATATTAAACTTTTCTGCTAAGGATTTTGCTTCAGTTTTCACATGTGGTTTTTCAGAATTTAATGTGACTATGTCTAATAAGGTTCTCTTTATAACATCATAGCTCATTTTCAAAGCCAAAAACAGCATCTGCATGAACAGACTTCTTGGTGTGTCACTTCTTTTTGACTATCAAATCTTTTCCATTTGCCTGCTCCAAGCATGATTGTGACATGCTCCACCAATATGTGGAAACCAAAAAAAGTGTGTTTTGAACTAAGTCAAAGTGTAGCTCCCTCACCAGATGTGGACTTAGCATTACAGATTAAATTTAAGGAATTGACTGGATCATGGTATGAATAAAGCAGAGGGATTTGTATTCAGTCTTTACTTCAAGATTTAAGATAAGATGACAAACTGTTTTTTGCTTAGCTTCGTCTTTTTGTCTCGTCTTCATTGTTTTTGCATTTTTGACTGCCAGACTCATAGTATTGCTTCATTATTGCTAAAAAAAACCTGACCTTGATTTTTAGGCAGATATAAAATGTCTGAAAGAGCAGGGTTGTAGCTACAGGTGGGGCTGGGTATGCCATCTGGACCACTCATTCCCCAGTTAGGTTTAACACCACTGGCACTGGAACATTATTCATCGTGGGGTGCTGAAAGCCAGATTCTGACTCTCCTGGGCGCAGGTCCAGACCTGGGAGCTAAATAGATTGATGGAGGTTGGGTCCATCAATGGCTATTAGCCAGAAAGAGTAGGAATGATATCCCTAGCCTCTTTCTCTGGAGGTGAGTGACAGGGCAGGATCATGTGAGGATTACCTGTTGTGATTCCTCCCTCTGGGGCATCTGGTATTGGCCACTGTTGGCAGACAGGATACAGGGATAGATGGACCTTTGGTCTGACCCAGTATGGCCGTTCAGGCACAGGAATTCAGGCAGGGCTGCTGACAGAACAGCCAGGCCTCTGGGCAAGGTGTAGGAGGGGCAGGTCTGGGCCCCCTCAGGGTGGAGCCTCAGGTGGAAGGGACAGAGCTGGAAGCCCAGCACAGGAACATGGTGGGTCTGGAGAAGAAGATTGACAGAGGAGATACAAAGATCTCCATGGCTGCAGAGAACAGTTTCAGGTGGTTCTGTGCTGGTTGGCCCAGAGAGGTGGGCAGAGACCCACATGTGCTCCACCTTAAGGTGAGTGGGGGCACTTCTATTTGTTACTTGAGTACCTGCCCACACCCTAGATTTCCCATCCCTTGCCACTCTCTCCCTTGTGTGCAGGAAGGCATGGCTGGTTGCCCTTCCCACCCCACAGGCAGCCACTACTCACCAGGTGGCGACCAGCAACATGAACATGGGCTGAAAGACTTCAGAGGAGCACCGGGTAGTGGGATAGTCAGCACCTGGAGAGAAGTGCTGCTTTTCTCCAGCCGGCTGTGTGGCTGCCCCGTTCCCTGAAGCCTTCCAGCCCATGTTCATGCTGCTCGCTGCCTCCTGCCAGCTCTCCTGAGGCTGGAGCCTACAGGTACGAACCTGCTCTTCTGCCCCTCACACAGCCCTCTCTGTAAAGGGACTGGCCCCTCTGCAGAGTGGCCACCATCTGCCCAGAGATGGGCTGCCCAGTCCTGGGGGCCCTGTATCATTGGTGGGGCTCCATGCCAGGGCCTGGTATGTTTCTTTGTAAATTGCCCCAACCCTCCTAGTGAAAAAGGGGTTGTTCTTTTCCTAATATCCAATCTAGATCTCCTCCACTGCATCTTGAGATCATGGCCTCTTGTTCTCTCATCTGCCACCACTGAGAATAGCCTTGCTCCATTCTTTTTGGGAACCCCGGTTCCCTCTCAGGTAATTGAAGGTTGCTATCAAATCCTATCCCCACCCCCATTTTTTTCCTACGTCTTCTATTTTGGTTCACAATTTGATACTGGTGTTGTAACTGGGCAGAAATGCAACCCCTTTCAGCAGCACCACAACTTATGTATATTAGGTCCTAATTTGTTACCATAGGTTCTAGGGGACCCATCAATGGTTCTGCTCTATGGTCCAGAATTGCTGTCAGCAGGCTTGTCTTCAGTACTGCCAACCCCAAATGTTCAAAAAAATTTCAGTCTGGCTTATCAAATATATTGTTGGCTTTAAAATCATGAGATTATGTGAAAACAATAATTTGATGGTCTATTTCCTTCTGGTTTTGAGTCATGAGCGCAAGACTTATTCTTTAAGAATGAGTGCTGAAGTAATCGCAGATCCACTGGACTGTAGGAGTTGGGACTTCAAAGAAAACAATTATGGAACTTCTGACAAAATCATGAGTTGACAATATTGCACAACAAATGCGGCAAAGGAATTTTAATAATACACCGTAGAACCTCAGAATTAGGAACTGATTGGTCAACCCCACACTTCATTTGGAACCCGAAGTATGCAGTCAGCAGCAGAGACAAAAATACAAAAGAGCAAAGACAGTACAGTAGTTTGTTAAACATAAATTATTAAAAGAAGGAAAGATTAGAAGAAAAGACTTGACAAGGTAAGGATACTCTGTTTAATGTATCTTAAGATTAAAAGCAGCATTTTTGTTCTGCCTAGTAAAATTTTTTAAAGGGGTATTAAGTCAATGTTCAGTTGTCAACTTTTAAAACGGGTGGAGAACCTCTTTGGGGGCTGCTGACCCACAGAAAAATCAGTGGGGGGGCCAGGATTTGCAGAGAGGGGGCTACTTTGCCAGCATCAGCTCCCCAATGCTGAGGGAGGCCCTAAGCTTTGGAGGCCAGATCTGGGTAATGCAGGGGCCACATCTGGCCCCCAAGCCTTAGGTTCCCCACCCCAGTTGTAAAAGAACAAGCCTAACATTTTATTCATCATTGTGAACATCTCAGGTATTTGGACAACCTCCATTCCCAAGGTGTAATCACTCTGATTCTACTGTAACAAATGAGCTGTCAGACAACATTTCAGTCACAGAATATTCATCAGGGTATGCTTTTTCTTAACGATTGTTCATTTTATTTTGTTTTGAACAGCCTGAGGAACTTGTAATTTAACATGTATGTAAATGATTAAACGTGGGAGTATAAAATTTGGCATTTATATTTAGTTATGTAGAGACCTAGCATGACTTGAAAGGGTGCTGAGAATCTCTAAATCCCGGGTCTTAAATACAGGTGTAGGATCTTAGCCTTTAGATTGTCCACACTTGAAAAGTTTGACTGTCAGATTTGTTTGCAGTTCTTTGGCACAAGTGGTGTATGGTTTAGAAAAGATAGTACTTTCTTAGAATATTTTACAAAGCGTTTTGGGCTTTGTCTTTGTTCCTCATTAGCATGTGTTGTTTTGTTAGCAAGTTCTTTATTAGAGCCATTTTATGTTTGTTTATGGCTCCGATTAGACACATTCTAAAACAGTTCTGCCATGAAGTTTTGGTTGAAAAGGACAGTTTGATATCTCAGAATGGTGTAGTCAGGTGCAGCATTCTTCATGAGCTGTATGGTAATGTGTTACCACCTGCCTAAACCTCGCAGCTGAGCACCAGCTGGGAGTTGTCACGTAGAAACGTAAACGGGCCGGGGAAGGCAAAATTGTTCATCAGTGCCTACTTGTAAATCAGATCTCCAAACATGCATTTTCCTCTCTATGAATTCAAAATTAAAATACTAATGGGCATTCTTTGTGTTCATTCAACAATTGGTTCATTAGGTAGGTACATGCAAAGAGTCTGTTCTCTTCAATGCTATTTGGCTCTAACATTAAAAGGAAAAATTCAGTAGGGGTTAGAATAGTATTGAAATGCCTCCACCCCTTTTTTACCTTCCTTCCATGTTTGTTCTGTAAGGCTAGCGGTAGGTAATACTCATCCTGCATAGAGCTGGTTTTCATTGTGAGTATTCTGTCACTAGTAAGAGCTGTCAGGTATGTCAGTCATGTGGTATTGTGATGGTGTCAGAGACATAATTGGAGAGATTAGGTGGACACAAAGAGCTGTGAATGAGGTGGTAATTGCGTTCAGGGGGGAAAAAGGAGTAATAGAAAGAAACTTTCCTTTCTCACAAGATCTGTAAAAGAGGTGACAGCTAATATATTAAAGCTGGAACAAGATAATTGTAGTAAGAGATCTTTGTGTGTTCTCTGCAAAATGCAATGTGCACACAATAAATATTCAAATGCTTATTTTGTGTTGTGAATGCCAGATAACCATTTACAGTGGAATACAACCCCTTTCAGAAAGTTTAAATGTAGTGCCAGGAATGTGCTAGGAACGATTATAAAACCCCAGAGGAATATTAGTGCCACACTGAGTAACCTCTTATGAAAGCTTCTTTGCAAAGTTTCTCTTCAAATTAGATCTTGAAAGGAAGAAAATACTGAGAAACATGGTATAGGCCAGATTCTGAGAGTCTTACAGTGGGCACGTCTACACAGCAGCATTACTTCGAAATAACAAAGTGAGTGTCGACACAGCAAGCCTGTTTTGAAATAATTTCAGATTTAATGGGTATCTTATTCTGAATTCTGCAACCTTCATTCGATGAGGAATAACGCCTGTTCCAAAATAACTTCTTCAAAATAGAGCGTGTGTAGATGGGGCAAAGGGAGTTATTTTGAAATAAGTGGCCTCCATGGCTTCCCACTGGTGCTCTGGTGGCCACTCTGTTTACGCTCATCAGAACTCTATAGTTCCCCTTCCCCTGCAGTCCTTAAAGTTGCAGCCACAAGGGAAAGGGCTTGTGGCATAATGCAGGCCCTGCCAGCCCTGTGCCACCCAGCAGCAGCCATAACTGCCTTCCCACTAGCCAGAAGTTCAGTGGGTCTCTGGAGCCAGTTCCACACTCCCAGGATGTCGCCCAGGGATTGGATGAAGCCGGGGAAAGCCTATCAGGTGAGCGCCAGACACACACTGGGGGAATCAGTGAGCATTGCATAGCAGCCTGTGCAGGTGGAGTACCAGTCCGGAGCGCACAGCCCTTATGAGGCTGCCTCAGAGGACCTGGTGCTCCTGCTCTCAGGCTTTCTGGGGAGGCCTGCTTTACTCCCCATTCTGAGGTGGGACACCTTCCCACCACCAGCCACCACTAGGGAGGATGGAGCCAGGGACGCACACAGCAGTGCCATGCATGGCACTCAGGTATGCCTGCTCTCTTGGGACAGCATCCGCTTCCGGGTGAGCACACTGAGGCAGAGGACACCGAGCCCCTGCTAAGGGAGCTTGCAGGGAGGGGAAGGAAGTGGAGGGGAACCAGTAACACCCTCCCCAGCAAGCAGTGTCTGCTGCTCACACCAACCTTCTCCCACCTACCTCCCTGCAGGACGCTGCCACTGCCAATCCCAGTGTATGTGTGGCACAAAGGAAAGCCAAGCCGCCCCGTCGCCCTCCTCACCTGCAAGCTCCTGGCCTGGCTGGCTCCTTCCTGTGCCTGTTTATCCCTGGGATGTGGGTGCCCCTGAAGAAGGGGGCCCACTGTGTAGGCCACAGATGACCTTGCTCTAAGCACCTCTCCGTCATGGGACCCAAGACCTCTCAGTGTCTGCTCAGAGATGAGGACTAGGCTTTGGGGACAGTGTGTCTTGGGATGACTTCTCTTCTTTGTTCTTCACAGTTGGACCAGCTGCAAGTGAAGCACCTGCAACACCTCACACGCCAGCCTCCCAGCCCTGTGGGAGCCGCTGCTACAGATGAGCCTGTGAGGACCTTGAGTGGGAATGTGGCCTCTAGTGCTGTCTGGATCAGCAGGACCAGTGGTGGGAAGCGGACCTGGAGCTGCACCACAGGAGCTGGCCCAAGAGGCCCACTGCATGTACACAGCATCCACCACTGGCCTGGACCGCATGGTTGATGACATAGAGCAGTCCAGCAGCCACCCCCCACTCCTCTCGCTTCTCCCTCTAGTCCTCTTTTCTCTCCCTCACCACCCCGTGGCCACTGAAGGCCCCATGCAAGAGGTGGTGGGACTGCTCAAGGCAGGCTCCAGCCCCAGCCCTGAGCCTCTACTCCCCCTTCCACCTCCCTCCTCCCAGCTTCTTCCCCCAGTGCCTCCCTCGTTAAAAGCTTGTTCTTTGACAACAAAAGGTCTGGTTTATTTTATCAGAATGGGAGGGGTATAGGAGGAAAAGCACACTGGGGCACTGCCTATATCCCTTGTGGGGAGGCCTAGGGGATAGTATCATGGATGTCCTTGTGTGAAACTGTTCCCTCAGGTCCTCTTAGAGGCACATAGCCCCCTGGTGGGCCTGCCGGATGGCAGCCATCCGCAGCTGCTCAAAGATCCGGGTGACCTGCTCAGCTTCTGCTCCCTCCCTGGCAGGAATGTCTCCCTTTTATTTTCACATATATTGTACAGGACTGTGTCTCAACACCACTTGCAGGACGTTCCGCTCTCTGAGGTCCAGCCAGGTGAGGAGGCAGCGGCACCTCCCTTTGAGACCCTGAAGGTATCATCTACCACCAAGCGGGCCCTGCTGAGCCTGCCATTACACCGTTCCTTTGTGGGGTCCAGATGCCCTAGGTAGGGTTTCATAATCCATGGGAATAGAGGGTAGACAGCATCCCCCACTATGCACATGGGCCTGTCCACCTCCCTGACCCTGATGGTGCAGCTGGGGAGAAAAAGTGCCAGCAGGCATCTTCTGGAACAGGCTGGAGTTCCCAAAGATGCAGGGGTCGTGCACCTTCTCCGACCACCTGACGTGAATGTCCATGAAGCAGCCCTGGTGGTCCATGCTGGCCTACAGCCCATAGAAAAGTGCCCCTTGCAGTTGATGTAGTCAGATACCTGGTGGTTGGGGGTCGGGATGTGGGTGCTGGCAATGGCCCCCCTGCAGTTGGGGAAACCCATAGCAACCAAGCCAGTTGCTGGAGGGGGACTCCATGTTGCCCAGGAGATGAGCCAGTGCAGCAGGATGGTGTTGATGGCCCTCACCACCTGTAGAAGGAGAGAAACAGAATCACAGGGTTTCCAGAGCCCTTGGGATCTCCCTTTACACCAGGACCAGCTGCAAACTTTCCCTATCCCACAGCAGCACTTTGTGACGGTAGGACTGAAAAATCTTCCAGGGAGGGCGCTTTTACCACCAGCAGCCCCTGCCTTCCAGCAGTTCATCTCCCTCCCAATAAGATAGTAAGAAAGTCATCCCTACATAACCACAACCCCTACGGTCCATCTTCCCATACCAAACTGGTTCCCTAGCTGTCTGGCATGGGGATTTCTATTGTACAATGGCAATGCACTTCTGGAGGGGGACTGCAGGTTACATGTGGGCATCCCATCACCTGAGGGCAGTAACGAACCTTTCTTAGAGCTCCAGGAAGGTGTCCTTCCATATGCGGAAATTCTGGAGTCTCTGCTACTTGTCTCACTGATCCATGATAATCCGTTCCCTCCAGTTGGAATGGGTGTTCCTGCACTAGAAGGGGTGGTGCACAGAGGAGGGTGGGAGGGACTGTGCTGCGTAGGCAGAATGTGGAGGGAGGTGAGATGGTGTCCCATAGGGAACTGTGGGTCCAGATTCTGCTGTGCCATGAGAGCAGCCTGCAAAAACTGCACCAGGAGGTTCATCATGAGATCCAGGAGCTGGCAACTGCTTTCCAGCTCCATGACAGAAGTGTTGTGATATCTGCAAGAGCAACCAGAGCAGGCACAGGAAATACTTTTCTGTCCCTTAAGGAGGTAGGCAAAAGAAAGGAGACTGAGACAGCTATATAGGGAGATCCCTTTAATCATGAGCCTCAGGCAGCAACTCCAGGAAGTGACTGCTGTCCTGATGCCCTGCCTGAAATGTTTCCGGGGGAGGGGGGGGCTTTAAATGCAATTGAGGCTCCGATATGTGTGTGGACGCTTTATTTCGAAATAGCTCAGCTCTATTGCGATTGGCATTTGCTGTGTAGACGCACTATTTCGGAGTTATTCTTCCAAAATAGCATATTCCGAAATAAGCATGCAGTGTAGATGTACCCTGTGAGCAGCACCGTACTTTGTGAATAGTTGCATTGATTCAGAGGGACTGCTGGTGCAATAAAGTACTGCTCAAATGGTAAACTTATACCCTTACTCATGTTGCATAGCTACTGACTTCACAAGAAGACTCCTTGATAACAGCAGAACTACAGGTGAAATATGGTGTTACGTAATCTGAGTAACCACATCCCAGCCTAGCTTACGTGAAAGTGAATAAGGGCTTTTTTACTGGGGGGGGGGGGAGTAGTTTAAACTAGATTGATTTAGAAGCACATTATTTACCTTTGAGTACATATGCAGAAGGGATGACTGCCTCTTTCAGTTTACATCATTATGTACACATGGCAGGTTGTTAAGCATATGGCATTCATGAAGTGTATCACATGATCCTCTACTTCAATATTGAGCAGTGTACTTTCTGGCCTTTCTTGCTCTGCACTTCGGGATGCAAAGCTAAAGCTGGATGGGTTCAAATGCTTGAAAAATCCAGTGTTTCTGCTGTCTCTGCCCTGGTGACAGGGAGTCTACCCCCTACTTGTTCTCAGGGGGCTAATGGAGGCTAGATGCGCTAATTAGGCATAGAGAAAAGCCCTAATTAGGGGAAGTCTGCCTGTGTGGCTTCTGTCCAGCCAAGGAGCTGATACCAGGACAGGGACTGGGGGGAGGTAGTCTGCAAACTTCAGAGACTGCAGTAGTACCAGGGTTGGAAGCAACTCAGGGAATAAGCAGCAAGGTTGAGCGGGAGGGACTGAGCAGATGTTGGCTGCATGTTCTAGAATCCTCAGACTAGAGAGCAGGCCTGGGTTTCCCTATCCACCCCTGAAGAAATGGTACTGGTGCAGCAGTAAATTGGAAGACCGCTGGGGCTGGGTTGCTGTGGGAAAGACAGAGAATCTGAAAGACTGTAGCCTGGAAATGGGGGCCCCTGAGTCATGAAGAGGAACTACAGTTCCTGGAGCAAGAGATGGGGCTGCGGATCAGAAGGAGAGAGGGAGTGAGCGTGTGCAACATGGCGAAGAGGCGTTGGCCTCCTGGAGTTAATCCCCAGAGTGGGCAGGAGGCACCAGTCAGTGGAACACCTTGCCGAGTGCTGAATATAGGACACCTGGCAAAATTACTGTTCAAGTGAATTTAGCAGCACCCAGTTTTACAAACATTAAAATTAACATCAAGTTGATGGAGATCTTGTAAAAAAAAGAAAAATACTGCTTAACTGGATTTTTTTTAATTTACCTTTTTATCTTTAAGGCGTTAGGGTTAATTTGGGAAGGATGACACACTCCTGTACACCTCTCTCTCAGGGGTGGAGTGACAGACCAATCCAACCTTCCATTCCCAGTTCTCATCCTCTGTCCCTGGCTGGTTCTGTCTCTATTGGTATCTGCCGCTGCATCTTCCTGAGGCAATATGTACGGTGGCACACACAGTGTCACATTTCCCTCCATCTCCCCGCCCCCCCCCCAAGATTTCAGCCAGGCTTCACACCAGAATGTGGCCAGTAGCAGCCTTTCAGCACTGTGCAGGCAGTAAGAGATGGGAACTGAGTTCAGCCACAAGGAAGGAGAAGATGGGGAAAAGGATGACCCAGCCTCTCTCTCTCTCTCTGGAGATCTTCTCTTCCTCCCCCCCTCTGCTCCCGTGTGCCTAGAAGGAGCTTGTCCATGCAGTTTCCAAAGGCACTAATGCCTCCAGTCTCTTGTGGCCACAGACCTAGGCCAGCTGCCTACTATCTTCTGGCTACAGCACAAGCAGGAAGGGGTTAACCCCTAAGGCTGCATTGTTCCCCCCCCCCCCCCTGCGGGCCCAGGGAATCTGCAGGGCCTTCGATCAACCTGATCTGAGAAGTGATTCAGCATGGGAATGGAGCAGCCTTCCACTCCCAAGGGACAGGGCCCGGGGCGGGGTGGGGATGAAGAGGGTGCTAAGAGCTTGCCATAGGGGCTGCAGTGGAGCCTCTACATTTGGTGTGTGAACAAGCTGGAAATTGTCTCCCCTCTCATTTCAGCATTTAGCTGAGGTGCAGTGAGGCTTCCCAGTGCCAGGGCTGCATGGGGCTTTGGCATATGCAGGGCTTGGCTCTTTGAGGCCAGCATACTGGGACGAAGGGGCTTGGGCTTTGCCACGGCACCGGCCTGGGCAGAGGCAGTGGGGGAAGGAAGGAACCTACCAAGTAAAATGTTGATTTCAGCACTGTAACCAGGTGCTGGTTCTCCACACAGTGCCCTGCTGGGGAGATGTGGAGTGGGAGTGCCTCTCAAAGCATGCCAAAAGGAAGGACAAAGCACAGACAATCCAAGAGATACAAGTCCTCTGATTTTTTTTTTCTTCCTTTCCCACTTACACTGAGGACGGTGAATTGTCTGAATCTGAACAGGAAAAAGCTATACAGATTTCTTTTCTCCAACCCCTTGGTAATTTGAGGCCAAGTGTGCTGCAAGCTTTTGTTTCTGCTATTCAGATTCAACCCAAGCAGTCTCCAGAGATGATCTTGGGGACAGGACTTTACTCTGGGGCTTACATTCTGGAGGCTACAATTCCCCTCCATTCCTAATTATTTGGTTGAAGGAGGAACGAACAGATTAAGCGCAATAGGAGCAAGCACATGAATATGAATTACCTGCAAGGCTCCATTTTAGAGGAATAGCGCCACATCTTGGAACACAGCAATCATTATGGAGCGGTCCCAGCACAGTCGCTCAGCTCCTGAAAATGGTCCCGAGCAATGTCAGCAAAGGTCTGCCCTTAAGCCTTCCAGATCCTCTAGTTCTTACAGGCAATGCCAGCCTGGAAGGCTAGAGAGCACAGCTGGAGCTCAGTGGAAAAGGCCCATAGCATAAACCTCCCAGAGCTAAGAGTGGACAAGCTAGACTATGAAGGTTCTCGTCCAGCCTAGAAGGGGACCATGACATGATTCAGTCAGACAAAATAACTATGGTCACATACATGAAGAGCCAAGGGAGAACAAAGAACCCACCACTACACATCAATGCAATAGAAATTGTACGCTGGGTGGAGGAGCACATACTTCAGATAAATCCATGTAAAAAGAGTCTCAAGCCAAAGCCACGATGACACAGCAAATACAAGGTCAACAACTCTGAGCAGGAGCGGCCCGAGGCCAGCTGAGGCAGCTGGCGCCCCCACCTGCAGGGCCGTCAATGGGCTGACATCATCACCGGGCACCCCCATGATGTCATCATCAGGTGCCCCGGGCGGCGGTGCCCTAGGCGGTGGCCAAGTCCGCCTATAACCATGGGCTGTCCCTGACTCTGAGTGGTGCCTGGTGACGACTTCTCTGACATCTGGGCACAACAAATGGGCTGGAAGCTTTCCAGGTTTGTAAGTACCAGCTTGTTATTCATTAGTTCCCCTCTTCCAGTTCCTCAGTCCAGCCTTGTGCAGTGACATTCATGTGGATATAAACTTCACCCTTAGCCCACACAGGGGGGAGGGAGAAGGAAAGATCACTGCATTTTGAGATTGCATTCTGTGTGGCCTCTGATCCCAGCCAGCCTCCTCCTTGAACTTCCTTCCTGTCTTTGTGTCCAGCTGATGTGTTAGATGCTCTCATTAGCCAATCAGCCGCCTGCCTAATTATGCCATTGAACACCCATCTCCCAATTAATTGCACTCCAAGGGGGAAGAGTTAGTACATTAGTGAAAAGACTGCTGAGTCAGCTATAGGCGCCTCAAGCTCCGTCATAGGTCTGAATCAATAAGCCTTTGAGTTAATCAGTTAAATGTTTGGCCTTCCCTCAACTAATGTACTCACAAGCCATATAAATGCGAGAGATGAAAATACTTCACCAAGGAGGTGGACCCCAGATCTAAAGGGACAGATGCCCTATATTAGGGGTCAGCAAAACAAAGAGCCAAACTACATCAAAATTTCCATTTCCAAATTGCTGACTCAGGCTACAGCTACACTGCTGTATTTTTGTGGAAGAGGATATGCAAATTGTGCTCTCATTTACATATCTTCTTCCAGTTCTTTGTGCAGAATAGGTTTTTCCAATAAAAAGCCCTTTTGTAGACGTGGCCATTTGTCAGGAAAAACCCTCTTTTTCGCTAGATCTCTTATTCCTCAAAAATCAAGGTTTACAGTATCTTGCGAAAAAGGGTTTTTTTCTGACAAATGGCCCTGTTTACACGGGGCTTTTTATTGGCAAAATCTCTTCCACAAAAAGAATTGGAAGAATATATGCAAATGAGAGCACAATTTGCCTATCCTCTTCCCCCAAAAAACAGCAGTGTAGCCGTAGCATGAAATGCCTGTAATGATTGTCAAATCCAGTTCTTCAATGGACGTTTTATGTGGGCAAATCATAAACTTAAACAGAGCACTGTTTTGTGAAAGTCAACAAAATGAGACTTAAATGCCATCAGGAGCTCAGAAACAAATCCAGTGAGCTGCTGCAAATGAAGGCTGTTATTTGGATTCTCTCTCTGATATGAATCATGAAACATTCATAATCTTTCAAATGTGCCAGTCTGCCTGTCTCAATATCCTTGATGAAGACAGTCAATTTTGACTCCAGTCCAAACACTTCCTGTTGCAGAGTCAGGACTGTATTTCCTTGCCCCTTTAGCTTAAGGTTCAATTTATTCAAATGACTGGTAATGTCGATGAGATAATAAAACTTGAGCAACCGTTTACAGTCTGAAAGCTCGGTATGTTCAACGCCCTTCATATCCAAATATGACTTAATCTCACCAATGCAGGTGCCAAAAATGAGACAAAACTTTGCCACAAGATAACCAGCAAAAATTGTACATTAGTAGACTGGGGTATTAAGAATCTACTTCCTCGAGCAGTGACTGAAATTGATGGTGAATAAGGACTTGGGCAAGAATTCAACTGACAATCTGAACAACCACTCCCATTTCATTTTCGATTTCAGTTCTACTAGATTGCGCACAAAGTGCCTCCTGATGCACAATGCCATGAAAGCTAAAAAATGGACAGTTCAGCTGTTCTGACAAGAGTAAGAAATCTCCTGTATTTGCTGACCATGCTAGGTGCATGTCCGTACACACAAACACAAGATTGTCCAACTGTATTTCTTTCTCATTTATAAAGTTCACTGCAGTTTTAAGGATGTCTTCTCCCCTTGCTCAATTTGTCATTGGTAATATCTCAATCATTTCTTCATAGAGCATTTCCACAAATATATAGTCCAAACTACACAATGCCACATATGTTGGTTGTCTTGTCCAAAGCAAATGAAAAATAAGTAGCTGTACTCAAATGTTGCATTTGTTCCTTCGATTTGATGGGCCACTTTCACAGCTCTGTCATGAAATGTTTTTCCCAATAATGGCATGTCTTGAATTTTCTGTAAGGGTGCAGTTAGACTCGCATGATTTTGCACAAAATCTTGCTGCCTGTCTACACTGGCCGTGAGTATTTGTGCAAGAACACTGTCTTTGTAATGTAAAAAATCAGTGCTTCTTGCACAAATACTCTGACGCTCCCTCTCAGGGATAAGCCCTCTTGTGCAAGTATTCTTGCGTAAGAGGGCCAGTGTAGACAGCCACGTTAATTTCTTGCGCAAGAAAGCCCAATGGCTAAAATGGCCATCGGAGCTTTCTTGCACAAGAGAGCATCTACACTGGCACGGATGCTTTTGTGCAAAAGCAAATCTTTTGCATGAATGCCCATGCCAGTATAGATGCTCTCTTGCACAAATACTTTTAACGGAAAAGCTTTTCCATTAAAAGTATTTGCGCAAAATCATGCCAGTCTAGACGCAGCCTAAGATTTTGTCCTTGTTGTGAAATTTGTCAAATAGTGCATGAACAACTTTTAGCATGCATTTCTTCACATAATCCCCATCAATGAAAGGCTTTCCCGCTCAAATAATGCCGCATGAGCCCCCAAAACTTGCAGTGTTTAAGTTCCAACTTTTTTTTTACCTTGCCAGCAGGCTATTTTGTCCAATGTTCATTTTTCGCTGCAGCTCCTCGCAGGCTTTTTTTTTCGTGTGGCACCCTCAGTGTATTTTGTAGCAAATGCTGTATGTTTGAGCATGAAATTTGGTTTTTGTTTGATTTTTTTGAGAACAGTCTCTCACTACAAATGAGACAGTGTGGAGATCCTCTCCACAAATGCATACAAATCTGTCCACTCCTTTTAAAATGTTGGCACTCTCTTCATCTCTCTTTCTCTTCGCCATTTTTATTGTTGGGGAGTTACAGAGTTCACCATCACATATGATTATGGAAAGATTTCATGAGCAATCAAATAAAAAGAGAAATATGCATGACCCCCAGTGAGTGGAGAGGATGGATGGTTGTTAAAATGAACAATTAACGGTGAAATAGACAAAATTATCTTCACGAGTTAATTACATGTTTTTTAAAATTTGAATTTTTTTCTTTTTAATTTAAAAAGTTGTGCATATTTTGTTAATGACAAAAGAGCCATATTTGGTTCTTTACTGAAGTATATTTGGCTCTAGAGCCATAGGTTGCAGACCCCTGCCCTATAACAGAGATGGTCATTGAGCCTTCTATGTGCATTTTCACTGTTCCCATTATTGGGAAGGTGGTTCCAGGAAAAAAAATGAGAAGTGACAGTAATTTTGATAACTCCATATTGGTGGAAGAGACCCTAGTTTTCAGACCTGATAGAGCTGAAAATAGAATCTCTGCTACACCCCCAAAGAAGACAGGACATTTTCTTGCACAGTTCACCATGTGGAGCTGAACTGACTGCATCAAACAGCTCAGCTATTACAAGGGAAGCAAAAGTAGTGCTGGGTCTGTCCTTCAAAGTCATCAAGATACTACTTTCATGTAGAAGAGCATAAATATTAAAAAGACTACTTCTCCATCTAGACTGAGTTCTGTGGCTGGTGCCAGGAGCACAGAGTGAATCCAGGAATTTAAATTATATTTGACTATCTCCAAGAAGTCCTTGACAGAGGCCCCTAACCCAGCACCACTGGCCCTCAGGTGTCCGCTGATGGTAGCGTGTTATTTGTAAGATCTGTGAGTTCCCTGTCAGAGAACCCCCAAGTAGCCAGATTTCTTAGAGCAGTCCAGTTAGCTAAGATGGCCGTCAGGCTGCTCTTTCCAAAGTTGGATCTACTGCTTGAGTTGAGAGCTCTGCCAAGCCATCCCTTTGAGCTAATAACATTAGTGTCAGCATTCTGTTTTTCTATCAGAACTTGAGTTCTCATAGCCAGCACATCTGAAGGTGAATCTGGGAGCTGACAGGCTCTGTGCAGGAACCTTACTCCACGTTCCACAAGGAAAAGGTGGTGCTCAAAATTCAGGAATCATTCCAAAGGCAAACTCTTCCTTTTATGCTTCACAAGAAGTGGTTCAGCCTTCATTCTGCCCAATAGCAGAATAGAATTCTGGATAGTTCTCTGAAAACATCCACTCAATGGGCAGCAGCAATCAAAAACGCAAACAATGTTAGGAATCATTAAAAAGGGGGTAGAGAATAGTACAGAGAATATCTTATTGCCTCTATATAAAACCATGATATGCCCACATCTTGAATACTGCATATATTTGTGGTTGCCTCATTTTAAAAAAAGATATATTGGCATTGGAAATGGTTTAGAAAAGGGCAAGAAAAATGATTAGGGGTTTGGAACTGGTCCCATATGAAGAAAGATTAAAAATACTGGGACTTTTCAGCTTGGAAAAGAGGAGAGTAAGGGGAATATGATAGAGGTTTATAAAATCATGAGTGGTGTGGACAAAGTAAATAAGAAAAATGATTTACTTGTTCCCATAATAAAAGAACTAGGGGTCACCAAATGAAATTAATGGGTAACAGGTTTAAAACAAACAAAAGGACATTTTTCTTCACGCAGCACACTATCAACCTGTGGAACTCCTTGCCAGAGGATGTTGTGAAGACTAGGACTTTAACAGGGTGTGACAGACCAGGCCAAGTCTGGACACAGCTGAGGGTGTCCACTCAGGGTGAATTGCTCAAACTTGGGGCTCCTTATAGCCCCAGACTGGGGACCTTCCCAAATAGACCACAAACCAGTCACACTGAGCACTCCAGCTGCCTATCTGGCCGGCCTGAAGCCTCACGAGCAAAACCCCTCTGACACCCCAGCTCTTCCTGTGCCCCAATCAGCCCCAGGCCTAACACACAGGTGAGGGGATTTAGAACCCAATCTCACCTACCCAGAATGGGTTCTTCCGGCCCCTAGAAACCAGCCACAGGTCCCAGTCAATTTACACTCTGGATCTTACCCACAAGATCATGCTGAGCCAATCCTTTTGAATCTAAAATCTAAAGGTTTATTAATAAAAGAATGAAAAGCATGAGCGTAAGGCTGTTAAGGAGAATACATTATATGCATTGATTCACCAAGTTCTTGGTGCAGGCTCTGAGCAGGGATGTTATAAACGGCTATCTTATAAATCTCTGGTGTACATCCTATGTCAGGATGGGTTCACAGTTCTTTTCGGCTCATTGTTCCCTGCAAGGCTGCATCTCGGATCAGGAGCTGAACTGAAGACCAGATGGAGGGTGCCACATGGCACTTATATTCCTCTCCTGGCATCCTCCTGGCCAGAGCAGGTCACATGGTCGAGTGACCTATCTCTGTTTCACATGCTGGCAACCGTTATGCCCTGGCTGGTTTGCAGGTAGCCAGACACATTCCTTTAGGTATGTCTCTGGCAGCTAGAGATATATTGTCCACGGAGCCTCACTAATTAGCATAGCCATTGAACAAACATTCGTGGCACATTGCCCTGCCTCAGACAGAGAATTTTTCAGCATCAACCCAGAGTACATATTTATAACTCCACATACAGATATTATACAAGTACATGAATAGCATATATAGAATCAGTAGAACATAAGCTTTCAGGTGACGCCTCACATGGCCCCCTTTGTACCAACTTTTGGGGAAAACACCCTCCCCCCATGGAAGCAACAGTGACTTTTAACATTCAGTAATGTGACACAATTCAAAAAAGAATGAAATAAATTTATGGAGGTTAGGTCTGTCAATGGCTATTAGCGAGGATAGGTAGGAATGGTGTCCCTAGCCTCTGTTTGCCAGAGGCTGGAAATGGATGACAGGAGAGGGATCAAGTGATGATTATCTGTTCTTTTCACTCCCTCTGGGGCATCTGGCATTGGCCACTGTTGGCAGACAGGCTACTGGGCTGGATGGACCTTTGGTTTGCCCCAGTATGGCCGTTCTTATGTTCTTTTGTTCTTATGTAATAACATTTCACCACGAATGGATGGTACTCCTTAGACATCAGACGGACTCTGAAAATCTACCTCATCATACAGGATCAGTGAGGAAATTGAGTGCCATGTTTATATCTTTTCACCTGAAATTCCAAAGACTCAGAGCTTCCAACTCCTCTATTGATAGATGGATTACACCATTCATTAGTCTCAGAGTGGTAGCTGTGTTAGTCTGTAATTAAAAGAACTTAAACAATGAATGGTCCTGTAGCACCTTAGAGCTTAACCAAAAAATATAAATAGTATCATGAGCTTTTGTGGGCACAAACCACCATTCACTGCAGAACTATCCAAACATTGGTGAGCGCAGAAGGGGTATATACATCATGCAATCACACGTGGCTATGTGGGCAGAAAGAGCTAGTGCAGCCACACTGGAAATTTACAAGGTGGCCACCTCATCAACAGCTATTATTTTTATCAAGCGCTACCAGGCCTTAAAGGGGAAGAGACCTAGTCAACCTGACATACGAGGTGTGGAGGGCACACAGATAAACAGACTGATCAGTAAAAGTCGCCCACAAAGTAGAGTGGGAGAACTCTTAAAGTAACATGCAATGGTGTTACATACATGAGTACAATAGACCAAAGTAACTCAATTTGCATCAAATGTTGTTCACTTTCAAAGAGACTCCAGGTCATCTGCCTCTCCAAGAGGCAATCGGCAGGTCAACAGAAAAATGCTACTGTCAACCTACTACTATCTATGTCAAGGCCTACATCAGTTTAACTGCGTCATTCCGGTGTGTGGATTATTCACACCCTTTAATGATTTAGTTATACCAACCTGATTTCCTAGTGTAGAGATGGCCTTAGTTTGCTTTAACCGCTGCCTGTGCAGATAAGTCTTAGGGGAGAATCTGTACGGAAACATATTCTGCATCTCTTGTTGCCCCCTTTGCCCTCAGAAAACATTAACGAGTCAAATTAATCCCTGTTCAAATGACATTAGTTTAAGTGGCGTTGCACCCACGAGGGAAAGATTTTGTTCTGTGCCTTACTAGGATATTAATACTGGCTCGAGCAAAAACAAAATAAAGACGCATTTGTGCAAGTTGGGAAACCTTTCAGAGTAAAGGCTTTTACTCAAGCTCCCACTGGCTTTGATGGGTGCTTTAGGTGCAGAAGAATGCAAATTGAGGCCCTGACATTTCATTTATGTGTCGTCTTTTCTAAACAGATTTTTTTAAAATACCCTTTTTCCTTTCCCTTTTCATCCTCAAAATTCTGATCAGTATTCTTTTCCAAATGTAAATTAGGAAATCAGAGCTAGCAACATCAGGTCTTAATCTTAAAAAATGCCTCCTGGCTATGTTTCACTTATAAAAGAACATTTTGGGTGTATTTTTAGGTTTCTCCATAATAGCTGAAATGATGGCGTTCCATATCTGCTACTTTGTTTTGAATATATTGATTGATGCTGAAATGGTGTGAGAAATATCTCCTCAAAGGCAGAGTGAGAGATTTGACAGTTTGCCATTGTAACAATCTTGTAAGCACTTTTTAGACAGCTGAGCCACCATGTGTTGGCTTGATTGATTGACCAGTCTGATCCTTTGATACAGGTAAAAGCATTTTGATGCAGATTAATTCATGCTGTGTTTACAGAGGTTACCCTTCCCTTTCTGAAGCTGCTCAGTATAGTTTTATATAAAAAACACGCAAAACAAAGCCATGTTCCCTGCTATTCACAAAATAGTTTTTTTTCTTCTAAACTAAATCTTTGAGTACATTGAAGCTTGACAATTTCAGTTTCTTACATTTTCATCACAAAACCTTATCAGTCTTTTAAGAGTTTTCTTCTTTATTTTTGAAGTTGGCATTTTTTTAAAAAGTTCCTGGTGACTAGAGCCATGTGACCTTCAAAACCACACACAGTTTCAATGGAGCTGTGTGAACCTGCTTCAAAATCTGTGCAGGTTTTCTAAGCTTTTATGCTCTCGCATGGTTTACAGACAAAAACCTACAGGGGTCCCATTTAAAGACTCCTAGAAGCTAAAAGATAGGGGGAAAATGGCTTTTTTTCTAAACTGAAGTACCCTCTTATGAGTGCATTAGAAGCAATTTTGTTTACTTTCCACGTTCAAAACTCTTCAAGCAGCCAAAGGTGCTATGTTAAAAAATTACTCATGGGCACTAGCAAGAGATTCTTTGGAAGTTTGTTCATAGTATAGGGTGATGGCCAGACAAGGGGGACTTATGTGTACACAGAGAAATCTTTGTGAGAAATCAGACTGAAGATTTTTTTTCTATTTATTCAATAATCTTTTGAGATGTTCTCTAACTTTACCTTGAAGGTTGTTTTCAGCAGTACTGTAGAAGTGTTGTAAAAAGCAGTTCAAAGTCTCAGTAGACTTGTTCATATGGATACTGTCAGTGTGGTGAGGAGACAAGGGCCTCTAGGGAAGAAGAGAGAAAGAAAGGCAGCGATCTAATCAACCATCATGTCTAAGTTCCAAGGGAAATGGAATGGCCTTTTCTCTCTTTTGATAACCATTATGGTAGCTGAGATTTTTTTCCCTGTGGAACATGGCTGTCTTTGGGCGGGGCACTCTCCAAATCTTGGTATTTTGGGGCTTTTATTGTATTTTATTTTATTTTATTTTATTTTATTTTTTAAAAATTGATTTCAGTATCTATATAATATACTGGTCCCTCAACTCCAGTGGAGGAACATTTGCTTCAAGGTGGATTATTTTCTTTGAGTGAATCTCAGTTCCCAGACAGTTTCTAAAAACAAAACATAATTGTTAGACAGAGTCTCAAAACATAATTCTGGATTTGAACTTTCCTGAACTTTGGAAAAGTTCTGATCCTCTTAGAGGGGAGGCATCTACTAGTGCAGAGCAGCATCAATATCAGATGAAAGCAAAGGGTACCTTCCTGCTCCTACTTGAATGAAATCTTTGCAGAGTCCACCATCATGAATGGTTCCAGACAGCCATGTAAAAATACCTGGGTGTTGAGGGCAGGGCCAAGCATCATTACGGCAAATAAGGGTGCTTAGTGCTTTTTGGGGAATGTTCACGCTGTTAGCAAAGCTGATCAAATGAGGCACTTCTCAGAGCTGCTATAACAGTGAAAGATAATTTACAATAAAAATGATTACCAGCATCAGCAAGAATTAAATCAGTTATACTTGATATTTTGGCAGTAAAATTCACATCAGTCCAATGTATAAGAAGCTGTGAAGAATTTCAACCTTTAACATGGTGTTTAAGTGGCACAAAAGATCCATTTTACTAGGGAGGATTTCTCTTGAGTCATGACAGTGACATAGTTTATGAATGAAGGATAAAACAATTGAGGAAGTGTAGTAAAATTCACACATGAAGTGCTCATGATTATGCCTGGAGCATAAAAAGAGTTAAAATTACTGTTAGTTTTAGTGTGTATTCAGCTGTGTTGAAGCTGTGTCAGTTCAAGGATATTAGCGAGACAAGGGGGAATGAAATAGTATCTTTTATTAGACCAATTTACAGTGGTGAGAGAGAGAAGCTTTTGAGCTTACCTTGCTCCTACCCACCTTTCAAGATCCCTGGATCCTAAACATGACATCACATCATGTGGTGTATGTCATCCAGTGCCCTAATAGCAACAATATGGGTGAACCTAGACAATCACTATGCTCTCGAATGAATTCTCACATGGAAATGATAAAAGGCAAAAACATCACATCACCTTAGGTGAACACTTTTCACTCAGGCTCCATCTACACTACAGGGTTTTTGCGCAAACACTCGCGGAGTGTCCACACCTCAAGCACATTTTTGCGCAAGTAAATTTACAGTAAATCAAAAAAACAAAGGTTTTTTTGCGGTGTAGGTATTCCTCTTTCTATGAGGAATAACTCCTTTTAGTGCAAGAGTTCAAAAGGGTGGAGAGAGGGTTTTTGCGCAAAAAGAGCCAATCGAAAAAAGCACAGGTGCTCTGTTGGCTACTCCGTGAATAGCAAACAGAGCTTTCTTGCAAGAGAACGTCCATGCAGTGTGGACTCTCTCTTGTGCAAAAGCACATCGCCTTTGCAATGCACTTTTGTAGTATGGATGCACTCCTGCACAAGAAGTTTTTGCGGAAGATCTCTTCTGCAAAAGGCTTTTTGCGCAAGAAGCCTGCAGTGTAGACGTAGCCTCAGTGATCACTCTATCCAGCCTATCAGTCCCCATTCTTGAAGAAAACCTGCACAACACTTTGGGTATATCTACACTATAGTGTTATTTCAAAATATCTTATTTCGAAGTAACCCGTTTACACACAAAATGCATTTAGAAATAGCTTTCTGCTATTTCAAAATAGCGCATCCACACTGAGTGGATGCTGAATCGCATTTAAGGCTGGCCAGAACCAGGTCTGGTAGGACATCAGGACAGAAGTTACTTTGTGTGGCTGCTGCCTGAGACTATCTGAGGTCTGTGCTTAAAGGACCCCCCCGGACAGCCGGTTCTCAGATTTCCCTGCTTGCTTGTCTACCTCGATGAGAGACAGCAAAGCATTTTGTCTCTGCAAGCTCTGGTTGCCCTCACTCAGGACACCACAGCACTCTGCAATATGGAGCCAGAGCTGCCCCTGGGCACTCTGGTGCTTCTCATGGATGTGTTGCTGTGAGCCTGGCTGCGCTTTCTGCACACTGCCATCTGAGAGGCACATCGGAGGCTGTCAGTATCCAGGAGGCCCTGCGGGTGAGCTTCCACCCTGAGGAGTACTAAGAGCCTCCCTGGTCTGCCCCATTGGGGGCTTGTGCCTCATTCCTCCCTCACGTCCTTCCACTTACCCATCCCTAACCCCCCTTCCTGATGTCAAATAAAATACATGTATTTTCATGAACACAAACTCTTTATTTAACAAAACTGGGGGGGGGGATGAAACTCTGGTGAGACTGGGGAAAGGAGGCAGGAGAGGGGAGAAGAGAGGGTGGGAGAAACCTGGGAGGAGGGAGCTGGAAGGGGGAAGCAAGGGGAAGAAGGGAGAGGGGAAGCTCAGGGCTCAGGGTTGGGAGTCTTGCCAGACCAACTTGGATTTTCATGCAAACCTGCTCCTGGGTTCGCACGTGGCCTTTGGTGGCCAGGCTGGCAGCTATCCTGACATAGACAGCTGCGTTCCTCCATCTAGTTCAGAGATTATGGACGTTGGGGGCATCCCCCCAAACCTGAATAAGGTCCATAATCTCCACGCTGGACTAGGAACATGCCCACCTTCTCCAGGTCCTGGCAGGCTCCTGGGAGCTGGCAGACTTCTCCTGGGGAGCGGTGGAGGGCAGGCTGCCAGTGGCTTGTTGGCTCATGTTTTGGGGCTACTGGGTCAGGGGCAGTGACTGCTGGCTCTGGGCTGGCAGGGTTGGAGCTGGCACAGGCACGGTGGCCAGAGTCAACCCTTTTAAGGGCTCCGGGGCAGGGGAAGGGAGAGAAGTGTTCTTGGTTGAGGCTGGAGTGGCCACCAGGGCACCCTGGGAAGGCTGGAGGCCCCCTATTTCGATATGTGTCTATACCTCACTTATTTCAAAATAGCTATTTCAAATTTGGCGTTATTCCGCATGGAATGTGGTTTACCAAATTCAAAATAAGCGCTCCGCTATTTCGAATTAATTTTTAAATAGCAGTTTGACTGTGTAGACGCTAGTAAAGCTATTTTGAAATAACTTTGCTGTGTAGACATACCCTTTCAGAAGACAAAGCTGGAAACTTAAATTCATAACTTTGCTAGACACTAAAAATCATGAAATGTACAGACACACTTTGGATTTATGGCTTCTTACAACAACCTATAACCCACGAACAATTCCTCCCCAGCTGCTTCTGTCCCCCCCCCCCCCCACACACACATTTCCTCCCTCTGACTAGGTAAGGTTAACACAATATTTCATTTTTAATGGTCCCTTGAAATATGTTAACCACTTATGCAAAACAATGTGTGGCTGTCTTGTATGTAGCTGTGCCACTCTGCATAAGTTACCCAGACCTGAAATTGAGCAGAAGTTGATGCAATAAAAAATATCACTGCATCCCCCTTGGTGTAAAAGAGAATGAGACAAGAGTTGATAAAGGGTTTGTCTACGCTCACATTTTTGTCAGCAAAACATTTGTCAGTCGGAGGTGTCAGTTTTGCTCACAAAAGCACCAGTGTGGACAGTGCTACATTGGCAGAAAAGCATCTGCCACCAATTTAGCTACTGCCACTCATTGGGGATGGATTAATTGTGCATGCAGAAGAGCAGTCTCCTGCTGGCATAGAGCGGCTGGCTGCACAGGAGATCTTACAGCAGTGCAGCTGTAGTACTAGAGCTGTCCCTAGCACTTCTGGGCTCTACTCAGCCTCTCCCATGGGCAGGAGCAGGGCAGCCAGGGAGGGAGGCAGCCAGGCAGGGAGGTACTCAGCACTAACCAATGGCAGGACAACCCAGCACCAGCCTGCTCCACTCTCCTGGCTCCCAGCCTTGTCACTTGGAAGATGGGGCTTGGTGAACAGGGTGGGACAGCCCCTTACACTCACAGGAAACAGAGTAATATGGCTGGGAGCCAGCAGAGTCGAGGGGGCTGGGGCCAGGTAACTCTGCTTCCTGCTGCCTCCATCTGCCACCAGTGCGTTCACGGGGGTGAGCCTGGTCCCTACTGCTGGCACCATGTCCTCTGCGAATCCCCCAGGCCATATCGCTCAGTGGAGGAGATTTGGTGGAAGGTAGGGAATGGGGGCAGAACAGGGGCAGAGCAGGGGCCTGGTCTTAGGTGAGGGGGAGGAGCAGGGACAGAGTAGAGGGAGTTGTCATAGGCCCTGCACCCCCTAGATATGGCCCTTCTGGGCACAATCTGCAAGGGGGCAGGGCGGAGAGCCTGGAGAATGGGTCTAGCCAACAGAGCCCACAACATTGCATACTGTAGCATGCAGCTGCCTAGGACACCTCAAAAGCAACTTTCATGGTACCTTATGCAGCTGCATATTTTGCGTATTGATAGAGACAGCCTTGCGCAGTACAGCCGTGCCACTGCAGTGTCTGTAATGTGGCCGTAGCGTAGGTCTTCCTTATGCACTGTCAGAGTGCAATATACATATATTTTCTGAAAGAAAAAGAAATTTGGGAGGAGATTGGCCATACTTGGCCTTCTTGAACACTTGGCAGCGCAGGGAGAGGGATAGTGCTAGATTAAGCAGAAGATGCTTCCCCTGTTCCTTCCACTTCTCAGTAGATGGCGTTAGCAGTACAGTTATATACTTATACTAATATTTGTTTCTTAATGAGTTCGACACATTTTGTCTAAGGTTGTGGTGGCTTCTCCATCACTTTCTAAACTCAGCAATGGATATCCTTTTAAAAGTTATGCTATAGCTCAAACAAATTTTGGGCTTGAAGCAGGAATGTATTGGATGAAGTTCTATGGCTTGTGTTATTATGTAGGTCAATGGATGATCATAATGATGCCTTCTAGCCTTAACACAGTGGTCCCCAACCATTTGAGGTTGCCGGGCGCCAGGGGGCATGGCCGTTCGCCCGCCGCGCGCCCGGGGCCAGCGCACCCTGCAAGCGCCGCACGCCCGGGGCCGGCGCTGGCGCTCTCCCCCCCCAAGCACCGCGCGCCCGGGGCCGGCGCTCTCTCCCCATGCGCTGCGCGCCCGGGACCGGCGCACCCTGCAAGCGCCGCGCGCCCGGGGCCTGCGCTCCCCCCATGCGCCGTGTGCCCAGAGTGCGGGCGGCCAATCTGCGGCGCCCCCGGGACCGGCTCCAGCACCGCGCATGCACCATGTGCCCAGGGCCAGGCCAGCCCTGAGCTCTTGGCGGGCGCACACAAATGCCCCCGCGGGCACCGTGTTGGGGACCACTGCCTTAACATCTATGAAGTTAAAGTGACAACAGAAGAGTTTGTACCATTTAATGACACCAGATAAAAATCACATCTTTAAACCAGTGCAGCTTTCTCAGGTTGGTCTGTCCTAAATTCTGTGTATTACAATAGCTCATGGGTATGTATTTTTCTCTTTACTCTCTCCTGGCTGGCTAGTCACAGTGACTTTTCTCACAGGCTGCCTCTAGACTGGCAAGTTTTTCCGCAAAAGCAGCTGCTTTTGTGGAAAAACTTGCCATCTGTCTACACTGGCCGCTTGAATTTCCGCAAGAACACTGACGATTTTATGTAAGAAATCAGTGCTTCTTGCGGAAATACTATGCTGCCCCCGTTTGGGCAAAAGTCCTTTTGCGGAAAAGCTTTTGCGCAAAAGGGCCAGTGTAGACAGCTCAGATTTGTTTTGCGCAAAAAAGCCCCGATTGCGAAAATGGCGATTGGGGCTTTTTTGCGCAAAAGCGCATCTAGATTGGCATTTTTGCGGAAAAGCTTCCATGCCAATCTAGACGCTCTTTCCCGCAAATACTTTTAACGGAAAAACTTTTCCAATAAAATCATTTGCGGAAAATCATGCCAGTCTAGACGTAGCCACAGAGTTTACACCCATTGAAATGAACGATGACTATAATGTCTACATGGAAAAAATTGAGTGTTGTATCTGTGATCTGATCTCCTGTTAAATGGAAAAGATGAAGTGCCAACCCTGCATTTATTTGCGTACACATGGAACTCTGCCGATAGTCACTGAGGTTATGCCTACACTACAGCGTTATTTTGAAATATCTTATTTTGAACAAGTTATTTTGAAATAGCTTATTTCGAAATAATACATCTAGACACAAAATACATTTCAAAAGAGCGTTTTGCTATTTTGAAATAGTGCGTCCACACTGATAGGACGCTGAATCGCATTTAAGACCAGCCAGAACCAGTTCTGGCAGGGCATCAGGTAAGGAGTTACCTTGTGTGGCTGCTGCCTGAGGCTATCTGAGACCTGTGCTTAAAGGGATTCCCCCCGCCCCCGGACAGCTGGTTCTAAGGTTTCCCTGCTTGCTTCCCTACCTCGCTGAGGGACAGCACAGCAAAGCATTTTTTTCTCTGCATGTTCTGGTTGCCCTCACTCAGGACACCACAGCACTCTGCAGCATGGAGCCGGAGCCACCCGTGGGCACTCTGGTGCTTCTCCTGGACGTGTTGCTGCGAGCCTGGCTGCATGTTCTACAGGCAGTAAAAATCTCCCTGGTGTGCCTCCCTGGGGGCTTGTGCCTCATTCCTCCCTCATGTCCTTCCATTTACCCCTCTCTAACGCCCCTTCCTGCTGTACAATAAAAGACACGTGTTCATTACAACAAAGCCTGTTTATTGAACAAAACTGGGGGGGGGGGAATGAAACTGAGGTGAGACTGGGGAAAGAAGGTGGGAGAGGGGAGGGGGAAACCTGGGAGGAGGGAGCTGGCAGGGGGAGGCAAGGGGAGGAAGGGGGAGGAGAAGCTGAGGGTTGGGGGTCTCGCCGGCCCAACTGTCTCCCAGCACTGTGGGTGTGGGGGCCTCGGTGTCCCTGGGGGTGTGGGGAGGGTGGGGAGGAAGAAGCAGGAGGGGGAGAAGGAGTGGGAGGAGGAGCAAGAGTGGGAGGAGGAGCAGTAACTGGGGAGGCAGCAGAGGCTGGAGCAGCAGGAGACAGCAAGCTCTGCCCCAGGGTCAATGACCACCAGGGGGGCACGGACCATCCATCCCCCCCAGGATGCGGTCCACGGCATCAAAATAGGGGCAGGGGTCCGGGTCTGCCCCTGGTTGGGAGCTGCCCCCTGTGGCCCTAGCATACGCCTGCCACAGCTCCTTTATTTTCATGCGAACCTGCTCCTGGGTTTGCATGTGGCCTTTGATGACCAGGCTGGCAGCCATCCACCTGTAGACGGTTGTGTTCCTCCATTTAGTGTGGAGATCATGGACGTTGGAGGCATCCGCCCAAACCTGAATTAGGTCCCTGATCTCCACACTGGACCAGGCAGGTGCCTGCCTTTTCCGGCACCTTGCAGGCTCCTGGGAGCTGGCAGACTGAACCTGGGGAGCGGTGGAGGGCTGGCTGGCACTGGCTGCCTGGCTCATGCTGGGGCCACTGGGTCAGCTGCAGCAACTGCTGGCTCTGGGCTGGCAGGCTTGGAGCTGGCACAGGCACTGTGGCCAGAGTCTACCCCTTTAAGGGCTCTGGGGAGGAAAGGAGGGAGAGGAGTTTTCTTGGTTGTGGCCACCAGGGTACCCTGGGAAGGGCTGGAGGCCCCCTATTTTTAAATAAGCGTCTACACAACGCTTATTTCGAAATAGCAATTTCGAAATTGGTGCTATTCCTCTTGGCATGAGGTTTACCAATTTCGAAATAAGCCCTCCGCTATTTTGATTTAATTTCGAAATAGCGGTTTGGCTGTGTAGGTGCTGGTAAAATTATTTTGAAATAACAGCTGTGATTTCGAAATAATTTTGCTGTGTAGACATACCTTGAGAGTGGTAGGCACAAGGCAAGGGCAGGATTTCCAGTGTTACTAACTCACTGACAGAACATGGTGATGCAGTTTACATAGTGATGCAGATTAATTCACAGGGTTCGCCAAGCGGCGGCAACCTCTGCTCGCCAGCTGCACGGTTCTGCGCTCTGCACATGTGCAGCTTGTTCTGTGCATACGCAGATTGCTCTGCGCCGGCACTTCTGGGTTGTAATCTACTCGCCATAGGCGAGTAAATTACATTATTTGTCGAGCCCTGTTAATTCAGGTTCTCAAAGCACTGAAGGTAATCACTATATTATATGTTGCTCTTGTGATGATGCTTCTGTTTTTGAAATGGTTCAGATTCAGACTGTTGTTGTCAGTCCCAGAATGATAACTGGAAATCAATTTAGGACTGGTGGGTGGAGAAACTTCCTCTCTCTGCTGTATCCCATCTACTTATCTGTTTGTCCAGTATTCATTTCTGTGGGGCATATTCTAGGAGAAAAATTGACTGGAACTAGTCCTTCCAGATTTGAAAATAACTGTATTAGGCAATTAGCCTAAATAGCTCCATATATTGTACCTCTTTTTCAGACCCTATTGAAGAGTACACAGCAGGAGGCTCAAACACAAGCCTTTAGTCTATACAATAAAGGAGGATTTGCTTAGGTGCATTTCTGTTTGTGCCTAGAGATAAGGAAGTCTGCAGTCACTTTTTGAGAGGAAGTTCTGGGTTCTCCTGGAAGGTAAGGAGTAGGCTGCTTGACTTTAGAGGCTCCTTCAGAACTGAGACACTGCTGGACCTAGAGAATGGTTGAATGCCCTGTTCAGCACTGTTGCTTTCTCTCACATACATTATTTTGGATTCAGTTATGCCATTCTCTTCCTTTTTTCTATTGTTGAAGTAATTTAATAAACCTCTTTTTGGACCCTTCAAATCCACCTTCTGGAGTGACATTCTTTCTGAGCTGAGGCAATGCAAAGCCTCCAACAATTAATGGGAAAATTCTATCAGAATGAGATCATGTTTTTTCCTCATAGTAATGGAGACCTTTCATGAACAAAGAGAGCTTTATTTCAATCATTTAAAATAAAGTATTATTTGACTCAGTGGAGCTGGGGGTCTGCTCCAATGTGTGTAGGCCTGGATGAGACACGAAAGAGAATTCAGTCAATGTATAGGAGCAGGTAGAACTCTCAGAATCCAACAAGGGTACGAAAAACCTCCTGCTGAATTGCCCTGATGATCATCCATTGATTCACTGGACAAGTTGTAGCTTAGACTAATCCTAATCCCTTGAAGAATCAAGATGTTTCAGCAAATTATTTGCTAGTAACACAAAATGCCAGATCCTACTTTCCCAGCACCCATGGGAATTTAACCTGGGTACAGGTTACACATGCAGTTCAAACTGTACATATGGTCAACTCGGCACTGCGCAAGCCTACTTCTATTCCTGGATTATTTGCAAATCATAGGCAGTTAGCAACTTGGAAGTGTTCTTGATTCTTTGGAAGGTGTGTGAGAGAGTTGAATGACACTGTGGTAGTTTTGCCCAGAGATGCAAAATTTGGGCAAAATTCATGTTTTCCATTTGCAGATTATTTTTATCTTGTAAGTGAAGACTGATACCAACCTGTGTTAGTCTGACACTGAGCAGGGCTTGTGCAATCCACATTTCGATTTGTAACAATATCATCATACCTGTGCAAGGCACAGGTGGGACCTGATAACTGAAAGACAATTAATCCTCCACCCATTGGGTCAGTCTAGGGTTGGTAGACTTTCTCTTCCTAGAGAAGAGATAGCATTATAGTGAATGCAAAGGGGTCTCTCATTCTCACTGCAGGACACAGGTATGATTCTGTAGTTTTCTCTGGTGCTGTTATACTAAATTAACATAACCTATCTTGTCCAGGCTCCTTAAGTCCTGGCCTCAACTAAGCAGTCATAGTAAGGACAATTGACTACACTACAGTGGTTGTGCTGATTTCTGGAAGACCTTAGCAGTGGCCTTTTGGTGGCAGATGTCTGCTCGTTATTGCTACAACCTTCTGTGTATGAGGAAGGGCCCTAAGATTGCTTCTGTTGATGGGTGGTTCAGCTATATGGCTCTCTGGCAGCAGCTGTACAGGCACTGGGTGCATCCCTCATGCAACTGTTGAAGAGTTCTAAGATATATTACTTCATATCAAGATTGCCATGTAGTTGTCCAGGTGCAGTGCCAGGAATAACTCTGTGGAGAGTAGAACCTTCCTTGCTCAACCCCTTCTTGCCCCTAATCCTCCTTTCTGGGGGCTGATGTGTAGGGGTGTGGTATGGAAATAACTCTTGCCTATTTCCCTAGTGAAACTCTGACATTCTTGCAGGAAGAGCCTCGTTGCCTATGGAACAATCCAGGCTTTGATGTTCCTGCCTTTCATTGTTTCAGGTAAATCTGTGACTATACATCCAGTGTCAAACCAATGAGTGAGTTTCAATGTAAAAACAAAAGGATCAGGAAAATAAGAAGTTAGGTAGGCTAGAAGACTAAAGCAGGAACATACCCTGTCAGCTACATTGCAACTTCTTAGTTTTGAATAGTGCCCTTGAGAGGGTTTGAAGTAGAATAGCTACAAATGAATCTAAGTAAATTTTTATTAAGGACTAGAAGACTTTACCCGGAGTTGCCCAAGTCCTTTGGGAGGGAGCTGGCAGAGTGGGGGGTGCAGGAGTCAGGGCAGAGTCTTGGGGATATGAGGGTCTCAGAACAGGAAGCCAGAGGTATTGGGGGTGCAGGAGCCAGGGTGGCGGGTTGAGGAGGGGCTCAGGACAAGGGGCTGGAGGTGTGGGGTTGTGAGAGTGAGAGTTGGGAGTGGGGAGGGACTCAGGGCAGGGGGTGAGGAAGGGCTTAGGGCACTGGATTGGGAGAAGGGCTCAGGGAAGGGGGTGGGGGTGGCTGCTGGCTTCATCCTGAGCAAGGCCCAAGGCAGTGGGATCACTCATCCTGCCTGCTGTCTTGTCCCGGGGCTGGCAGGGGCTTTCTTCTTCCCACTTGGCCCCTGCTGGGATGGAGGGAACCAGCAAGGACTTTCTCTCTCCCTGATCCCTCCTGGTGTGGGGGGAGACGGCGAGGGCTCTCTTCTCTGCCAAGGGCAGAAGGAGTGGTGGGGGCTGTCTCCTGGGTTGGGGGAGGCCTACTTACCTTGTTTGGTGGCAGGCAAGATGGCAGAGCCCCAGCCCTGCTGGCCACTCTCTTGGTGGTATGGCTGCCTCCAGTGGTCACTGTGCAAGATAGCTCTTCCCTACAGGCTCACTGCCCTCAGTGGTCACTCTGAGTATAGCATTCCTCCTAACAGCTCCTCCCTTATGGAAACCAGTCCCATTCCCAGCACTTCTGATTTTCCTGGCACAACCAAACCCTGTCCTTGCCTTAAGTTAGCGTCAGAGGGAGCTGCATACCAAATTTGGTGGTCCTAGCTTTTACCATTTAGGAGGCATTCTTGAACAGACTCATAGATAGACAGACAGACATGGATTTTTGCTCAACTTCCATTCATAGTTTGGCATATTGACAACAATTGCTGAAAGTTTTAGAAACAGTATTGTTATTTTCACCCATCTGATGTCATGGTCCAAAGGTATATCTATAACAAGTAACAGAATTTTATTGGTGTAAAATATATGTGTGGAAAATATGTGCGTGGACAGTCTGTGTCTGTGTGACACTCTGTGTGCATGCATAGTCATACCTGAATAACCAGTTTTTTAATCTTTCTCTCAAACCTACATAATTAAATAAAAATTTAAATTTTTGAGCCCATGTTATCTAGTGCATATAACATAGCACCAGGAATCAGTTGACACAGACTTGTTGATCTGCAACAAATGAAGTACAGGTCTTATAGTTTCCTTCACTGCACATCCCTAATTCATCCACAGAGTGGTCCATCTTCTCTACTGAAAGAAGCTGAGGTCCTGTGGAAAAAACATTATATTATATATCGTAATCAGAATCTGTATTATAATTCATAGGCACAAGAAGACCAAATTAAAAGTGTACAGAAAAACATCCCTTCTGGTATTTCCTAATTTTTTGTTGCAACCTTAAAAGTATTTTAGCCTATTTTTGTCTATAATATATACATACTTCAGACCATCTGTCAGCTGGTTATGAATTCATAGTAATCTTTATCAGCAAATATCTGATAATATTTAATACTTTGCATCTGTTTAAACCAAGAAGCTTTTATGGGCAGGAGTTTGTTCTTTCATTCTGGTGTAGTGTTGTTTTACATTCATTTTGTAAAGATGTAGTAGAATCCAACCTATTGTAGACTTATAGTTAGAAAAGTAAGTAATAGAAGGATTCATAAATTCTTTTGCTTCATCCTCCCACCCCCCAAAAAAATTTAGACCGGTGGAGGGAGGAGTTAGTGAAAGAGGAAGTGCTAAAAACAAAAGAAAAAAAATCTTTGAATGTCAATCTTTTAATAGTGTTATACTGAAAGATATTTTAATTCATTGGTGTTATATATAATATAACATAGTAAGGAAATAAAAAAAAAAAAAGCATTGATTGCTGATTGACTCTTGTTTGTTCTATGGCTAATGTTATTACAGATGTCCTCAATGTATGAAGTATTCTCTGAGTTACATGATGGTGCAGACTTTGTTTTCAGCTCACAAGAATACAAGTAACTTGGGGTATGTCTACACTACAAAGTTAATTCGAATTAACGGACGTTAGTTCAAATTAACTTTGATAGGCGCTACACTAGCGCTCCGCTAGTTCGAACTTAATTCGAACTAGCGGAGTGCTTAGTTCAAACTAGGTAAACCTCATTGTACGAGGACTAAGCCTAGTTCGTACTTACTAGTTCGAATTAAGGGCTGTGTAGCCCCTTAATTCGAACTAGTGGGAGGCTAGCCCTCCCTAGCTTTCCCTGGTGGCCACTCTGGCCAACACCAGGGAAACTCATCTGCCCCCCTCCCGGCCCCGGCCCCCTTAAAGGGGCACGGGCTGGCTATGGTGCCCGTGCCAGGTGCAAGCCTGCCAGCACCCAGCTAGCAGACCCTGCACCTGGCACGGCTCGAGCCAGCCACCCGATGCCCCCCAGCCCTCCCCCTCTTCCCGGGACCAGGCTGGCGGCTCCCGGGAGCTTGCCCGGGACCGCAAGAGGCGGGCACCCGCCTGGTCTAGTGCGGACATCGTGGACCTCGTCCACGACCTCCGCACTAGGCACAGGAAAGTGGCCGTCTAGGGCAGGAGAGCTGCCAGACTGGCCACCCAGGAGCAGGTGTGCATGAAAATCAAGGTGGTCCACTGAGACCCCCGACCCTGAGCCCTGAGCTTACAATGGCCGTACTGGGTCAGACCAAAGGTCCATCTAGCCCAGTAGCCTGTCTGCCGACAGCGGCCAACCCTAGGGACCCTGGAGGGGATGGACTGAAGACAGTGACCAAGCCATTTGTCTTGTGCCATCCCTCTCCAGCCTTCCACAAACTTTGGGCAGGGACACCACTCCTACCCCCTGGCTAATACCACTCCATGGACCCAACCTCCATGACTTGATCTAACTTCTCTTTAAACTCTGTTCTAGTTGTAGCCTTCACAGCCTCCTGCAGCAAGGAGTTCCACAGGTTGACTCTTTGCTTTGTGAAGAACAACTTTCTGTTACTAGTTTGAAGCCTGCTACCCATTCCTTTCCTTTGGTGTCCTCTAGTCCTTCTATTATGGGAACTAATGAAGAACTTTTCTTTATGCACCCTCTCCACCCCACTCATGCTTTTATAGACCTCTATCCCAGAGAGGTTACAAGTAATAGACAGTGTTAGTCTGAACTTGGCAAAACAAAAAAAGCAGTCATGTAGCACTTTAAAGACTAACAAGATGGTTTATTAAATGATGAGCTTTTGTGGGGCAGACCCACTTCTTACAAGTGAATCTTAAATCTAAATTGATAATATCTGGAATTATTATCTATTCCACAAAGTGTTTTGCAATCTGAAACCAGATTGTCTTCATTTGATCACTGTATTGCACCAATTAATAACATGCTATGTTCCTAGCAGTTTCAGAGGACAGCCTTTCAACTAAACAGTGTAGAACCTCATTCCTCAGTTTCCTGAGCTAAATACATTTGTGTGATATCCCATTAGAATCAGGATATGCAACTGCTAAAGTGACATGGCAAATCTAGTGCTTCGCTAGAGGTGTGTATGAATGACCTGGTAAAACATACATCATGCAGTATTTATAATATTAGAATACATCTCACAAACCTTAGAGTTACAATTTTTAAATGCAGAAACATTTGCCTTCAACATTTTTTAATATATCTTTCTAATAATAATGTCATGTCTAAAGTGATCCAGCTGCAATAAATGTTGTTGGGGATGTCGGCTAAATGAGAAAATGTGTTGAAGGGAAAGACAGAAGTAAAAAAAAAAATCATTTTTATGAATTACATGCCCATAAAACTTATTATATTGCTCTTAAAATACTTGGAAGAAGAGGTGTTTTTTTTAAATAAGTCTCCTTCCTTATTGTCTTTTGTTCTTGTATTCTGTAAATCATTTGTATATAATCATATTTCTAGAATATTGGAGCTATTGTAAACAGCATCACAGATGACTATCAAAGAATATGACTTTTTTCCTTTTATGTTTTTTTTTTTAAATCCTGCACGTGATCTTATTGGGGGAATGAGTTCTCTTCATAGCTTTACCACTCATTCACAGTGTAATTTGGGATGAACAGTTCAGCCTACTCTGTACCTTAGCTTTGCCATTAATTAAATAAGATAATGCTTGCTTCCTAGTCTTGACGACGATTATGAAATTGGTTAATGTTGATAAAATGCTTTGAGATCTTTTAATGGAAGGCATTATACAACTGTATAACATGTAAAATATTCTATATTAAAAAGAATTATAGGTGACCTACAAGCAGTGGTAGGGATGATGAGTAAAAGGCTTTAGGACAGCAACACTGAATAAAGAAAAAGCCTTTACAAGGAATTCAGGGTGAGTCATCTAGAAAGAAATAACGTAATAGTTTTGTTTTGAAGAGCTGTCTGAGCAACAGCAGAAACGGTCTTTTCAGACATGGCATATATTTTGTCACGGCAACAATGATGCAAACAGAACTTCTGTATCCAGCTTCTTTTACCCCATCTCTGGACACTAGAGCAGCTGCTAGATACAGTCCTGGGCTGTTTTTAGGCCTGCTGGTGCCCAAAGTTGGCACCTAGACATTAAAGGAAGTCAGCCGCTATTCATGTGATAACCTTTGTAACTGGAGCTCTTGTTGGTAGTGTAATGTATCCAACCTGTTTATCTCAATTTGAATTGTCTCCCTTATAACAGCCTTCAAATGTGGACTTTTCAATTAAAGCAAAGAAAATAATGAAAAAGAAGTGGTCTGGAAACAAAAAGGTACAATAAGGGGACTGATCAGTGGGTGCTCTCTCCAGCTTTCTCTTTTGGCAGACCTTAGGGGCAGGACTCTGGGAAATTTCTTAAGATTTATGGTTCTTTAGATTAAAACAATTATATTTTCAGCACTGATATGTGATTTATATTTCACAAGATACGCAATAAAGATATCGTGAACATTTTACATTCTGATTGACAGAAATGGAGAAGAGAGGGGGAAAGCGTTGTGAAACCCCGAGGAAGAACAACAGAGTAGTTTAAAAGAAATGAATAGAAGAAGCAAGCCCTTAGGAGGGATTCGATGGCAGAAAGAGTGGCTTGCTGAACTGATCCCATGCAGGGGTTGGGGAGGGTCACTGAGTCGAAGGCAGATGGACAAAAGAGCATAAGGGAAAGCTAATTTTGTTTGAGGCACACGTCTGTTACACACTTCCAAATGCGAGTTTCACCCTTTTGTGTGTAACTTTAGCACCCTTGTCGCCAAGATGGAGTCTTCTCTGCAGGCAGTGCCAGCCAAAAAAAGATGCAAGCAGGAACACAGCAGAGAAACTCCCTTCCCCTCGAGGGGTTCCTATTCCAAGCCCCTTGTAGTGAACGCACAGACAGCAGTGAATATAGGAAAGGAAAATATTTATTCACAGAAGAGTGAATGGAGAGAACAGGGGAGCAGTAAGGACATAAGAACGGCTATACTGGGTCAGACCAAAGGTCCATCCAGTCCAATATCCTGTCTTCTGACAGTGGTCAATGCCCCAGGGGGAGTGAACTGAACAGGTAATGGTCAAGCGATCTCTCTTCTGTCATCCATCTCCACCCTCTGACAAACAGAGGTTAGGGACACCATTCTTTGCCCAGCCTCACTAATAGCCATTAATGGACTTAACCTCCATGAATTTATCTAGCTCTTTTTAAAACCCTGTTATAGTCCTAGCCTTCACAACCTCCTCAGGCAAGGAGTTTCACAAGTTAACTGTGTGCTGTGTGAAGAAGGACTTCCTTTTATTTGTTTTAAACCTGCTGCCCATTAACTGCATTTGGTGGACCCTAGTTCTTATATTATGGGAACAAGTAAATAACTTTTCCTTATTCACTTTCTCCACACTTTCTCATGATTTTATATGCCTCTATCATATCCCCCCTTAATCTCCTCTTTTCTAAGATGAAAAGTCTGTCTCTGTAATCTCTCTTCATATAGGACCCATTCCAAACTCCTAATGATTTTAGTTACCCTTTTCTGAACTTTTTCTAATGCCAGTATATCTTTTCTGAGATGAGGAGACCACATCTGTATGCAGTATTCAAGATGTGGGCGTACCATGGATTTATATAAGGGTAATAAGATATTCTCCGTCTTATTCTCTATCCCTTTTTTAATGATTCCTAACATCCTGTTTGCTTTTTTGACTGCCGCTGCACACTGCGTGGACATCTTCAGAGAACTATCCACGATGACTCCAAGGTCTTATTCCTGATTAGTTGTAGCTAAATTAGCCCCCATCATATTGTACGTATAGTTGTTGTTTTTTTTCCAAAGTGCATTACTTTACATTTATCCACATTACATGTAACAGGGTTACATTAAAAAAAAAAAAAGGCCCCACAGGCCTAGTGGTACCACAGCATGAAAGGGCAGACATCTGCTGTCAGAGTTCAGTAATCATGAGCAAAGTTCCAGTTTAGTGATGAGTCCTGGGTGCTCCTAGTTCTCTTTGGCACCAGTGAACTTTCCCTATAAGCTCCTGCAGAGCTCTCTTTTGCAACTCTCTGCAAAGCCACACAGAGCGACAAGATCCCCACTTGCCTAGCTACAGCCTCCCTCCTCCTTCCCAGTGCAAAGTCACAAGCCCCAGGACTCATGGCCCCATACAGCTCTGGGGAACAGTGATACTTGAGCTCTGGTTTCTCCTTTTCAGGTGATTCTTCCCTCGCACATTGTTCCTCCTGACTCCTGTCCTGAGTATGTCCCCACTTGGCCACTCTGTTCCTCCAGGCTTGTGGCAGGCTCTCTCTGTGAAGTCCTGCTCCCTACATCCTTCCTGTCTGCAGTTCCAGATATAGGCCCTGTCACCTTCTCTCTCTCCACACTCCATTTCCAAAACAGCACTTCCTCTTCTGGAACATTCAGCCTTTCCTCCTGCTAGGAGAAAAATTTCAAGGGCTCATGCTCTCTAAATTGCAAAGGGATTAGACGTGTAACATTATCATAAAAATGATGAACTCAAGGCTTAATTTATGTGGGAATAAGGGTAAACACAATGCCATTGATTGAATAATGACTATTAGCAGATATTTGGCCAAAAGGAATTTTCTTTTGTAAAATGGGCCTGATTCTGCTGCTAGAGGGATTTTTTTCATGGACTTCAGTAGAAGTAGGATCTGGCCCAATAATACTTATATCAGTTTTCATCTTCAAAGTGCTTTGCAAGCATTAGCCAAATCTTTCCTCTTCACTCAGGTTAAGACTCACGACACAATTTGTAGCTAAGATAGTACTTCTGGCCAGCTCTTTTATAATTGAATATTATGGTGTCTATCATGATTTTTACTTTCAATGCTTTATTTTTTTTAAACGATAACCTACAAAATAACAAGCAAACCTGAATCTTCTGCCTTATGTGAATTATTACATTAGCATTAACCCTAACTACATTAACTATTTTCTTGTTATTAAAAATAACCAAGAGTTGCCTCTATGACCAGATGACATTTACATTCTTGGCTGGGACATAGTGGCACTGTAGTTCTTCATAATAGTATCATAGTAGTGTTCCTGGATACATAATCATACACTGGGAGCTCTGTGCATTGCTAAGTTATTGCTGCCACATCTTGAATGGAAAGTACTTAGAGGCATTTTGGGACTGTTTTAATCATCTAGTTTAATGTCAAAGCTCCATAAATATCAGAGGGAACCCTCCAGAACATAGCAGTTCTTTGAACATTAATAGTCAGATATATAGAAATAATCTTATTTATAGACTGGCTGTGTATGCTAATATTTGATGACTAATTTTAAGAATGGCCAAATGTGCACAATAGATAATATAAAAGATTTATTGATAGCAATGACAACAGCTTCTGTGTGGTCTTGTGGATAGAGTATTGGAGTAGGGCCTAGGAGAACTGGTTTAAATTCCTTGCTCTGTCATCTGATATGTGGTGTTTCCTTAGCAAGTCACATAATCTCGTTGGGTAAATCTACACTGCACGGCTATTTTGAAATAAGCTATTTTGGAATGGTTATTCTGCAATAGCTTATTTTGAAATAGCACATCTACACTGCAGGGAAGCTTCAAAATTAGTTAGAGGCAGGCTTCCCTAATGTAGACGTGCTATCTCGATTTAGAGCCCCAGAAGGCACTGGAGAGGAATAACTTAGAATGGCCCTGGTGAGGGGCTATTTCGAAATAGCAGCAGTGGAGCATCTACACATACCTTATTTTGAAATAGCTATTTCGGAATAGGTGTTATTCCTCGTAGAATGAGGTTTACAGATTTCAGAATAAGCCGTCTGCTATTGTGAAATTATTTTGAAATAACAAAATAGCTGTGTAGACGCTCATATTGTTATTTTGAAATAATGCTAGTTATCTCGAAGTAATGATGCAGTGTAGATGCACCCTTTGTGATTAGTGCAGTTTCCTGTTTGTCATCTAGAGACAATGATATTTTACATTCCTATGTAAAACAATGTGAGATCTTTGGATGAAAAGCCGTATATAATATTTAAAAAACATCGACAATCTTCGTCAGCAGAGGAAACCAAATCTATTTGTGAAATGGGCAATACATTGTAAGGCAATGTCAAAAGCCTTCGCTTGCTGTGTAAGGGTGAGAAACAACATTTTATCATCATTATTTAAAATAGGTGATGGCCTAGCAAGAATCAAATTTTGTTAGTTTATGTTGTTAATCATAAAGACTTATATTGTCTGTTGTTATACATATAGACTATATCCTGTCGTTTTAACTCCCTTTCATGTGCATTTCCCAAAGCTGATAGTAGATTCTGAGAACCAAAATAGGTGAGGTAATATCTGTTATTGGACCAACTTCTGAGTCTTACCTATTTTGCAAAGTGGGATCTTTTTTCACCCTGTATTGCAAAGTTTGCTGTCTAACTAGTAAACTAGGCAATTGCTTGCTAGACTATCCTGGAAGAGTTGGTAGTGACTTTTTCTTTTTAACTCAGTAGTATGTATGAGTAATAAAATAATATATGAAGAAGTAATAAATAATGAATAATAAAATATCCTTTTAAAGTTTGACATTTTAAAAATATTCTATTAAGGATATTCGATTTGGAATTAAAGATTACCTAGTAAAAATCAATTTCTATGTTAGATTTTTATCTTGCAAGCTATTCTGCTTGGTTAGACCCTTGAACCTATGCACAATCCTATTGTCTTCAAAGTAAAGGGGCGTGGCTATGTGGATTAGTGCAAGACATCAGGGCCTATATTTAAAATACTAGATATTTATCTTTGTAATAAAAAAGAGGGGATAGCTTAGCTAAGGCTCACACGTCTCAACTTTGTTTCCTTATATTCAGTAGTCAAAGAAACATGATATAGCCAAACCATTACATAAAATAGGGTGCCTTTGTGATTTAGGACTGTAGCAAAGGGATACATAACTTTTCACCTTTGGTCACTGGTTGGAATCAAGCCTAGATTGGCAGTGACTGAAAGATTTTCCTATATGATATGAAAACTTTATTATAGCTTATGATCTCATCTGATTCCAGTTTTCCATATAGTTTCTAGCAGCAAGTTTCCACATCATAAAACTACCACAACTGGCATCTTTACTGCTATCTTTTGAGAGACCAAGTATAGACCAGGCATAGTGATGACCTGTCATTCCTAGCAGAGTTGCTTTCAGGATAGCCTTGGGGACCATACTGATGATGTGGTAAAAACTTCAAAAACAACAAATAGCACCTTAAAGATTAACGAAACATGTAGATGGTATCATGAGCTTTCATGGGCACAGCCTACTTTGCCAGATGACAGAAGTGTTAGAAGTCCAGATCCAAAAATAAATAAAGGAAAGAGGGAGGTGGAAGAAAAAAAAAGAAGAAGAAAGAAAAGGGGTAAAAAAGGGAGGGGAGGAAGAAATGAGAGAGACAGTGAGTAGATAAGCTTCAGAGGGGTAGTGGAGTTAGTCTGCAACAGGAAAAACTTAAAAAACATCAAATAGTCCACTAGCACCTTAAAGACTAAATAGTTACAAGAGGCTGATAAGAACCATTAGTGCCTCCATTGTTTGGTTGGTAGGTTAAGTCATAGGATGTGGAAGGTAGTGTGCGTGCCAGCTGATGTCTTTGTTCATACCATTTGCATAAGAATTAAATTTGTAAATGAAGTTAAGTTCCAATCCTTCTCTGTTTATTTGGCTTGTGGAATTTGACTGAAACAAAACAGTGACTTGGAGATCCATTAATGAGTGTCCAAGTAGATTAAAGGGTTCTCCAACAGGTTTTTGTGTATTGCTTTTTTGAATATCTGATTTCTGTCTATTAATTCTTTCCCTTAGAGACTGTCCAGTTTGGCCAATATACATGGCAGTGGGGGCATTGTTGGCATTTGATGGCATAGATCACGTTAGTGGATGTGCAGATAAATGAGCCTCTGATTTGGTGGCTGTGGTTGAGGCTAGTGATGAGATCGCTGGTGTAGTTGTTTGGGCAGAGTTGGCACCAGGGCTGATTGGAGGGGTGGGTTCCTCGATGATTATGATGGAGGTGTGTTGCATGGTTATTGGAAAGAATTTATTTGAGGTTAAGCGTCTGTCTGTAAGCGAGAACTGGCTTTTCCCCATAATGGTGTGCTGTGAGGAATCGTGTACTATTGCTATCTATGCTGTAACAGTTCTCTGAATAGCTGAAAACTTGTAGTCTGGCACTTTTCACAAGCACCAAATTCACTAATATTTTACATTGTTTTATGAGAAATTTCACTCTGATTCGGAATGTGAACCACATTGCAACCACAGGTACAGGTTGAGTGTGTGACACAGATCACTGTCATGACTTTCCAAAGGGGAAGTCCATTGTGTAGGGAATGCAATGCTAGTTGTGAAGAGTTAAATTCCTGATTCAGATGCTTATCATCTTCCCTAATTATGTTCTTTCCGATATTTTCTGTCTTGAAGCATATTAAATCAAAGGACTTGGTGTTGTACATTGAAATAAAATGTTAGCTCATTATTAAAAATTGGGAATTCAAGACTGCTATTCCAAGAGTTCTCTCACCTAGTTTACAGTCTCACACTGCATTTTCCTTTCCGTGAAAGCTATAGTTTATTTTTGTTACAGCCTAACATGACAAGACAACTAAAACACATCTTATAGATTTGTATGATTATCTAAAGCTGGGATTGACATGCAGCGGGAAGGTCTTCAGGTGTGTGGGTGGAATTGGCAGAGGAACTGCACAGCACGGATATATGTATGCATGTGTGAATAGCAACATCAAACTTGTCAGTGTAATTTCAGTGAATGAGCAAGGTTCCTCTACAGGGTGATAGAAAAAGGCTGCGAGTCCCTAAATCTAAAGCATATGAATGAGAGAGGAAATTTAATTCAACACCAGAATATTGTAGTGAATTTTTCTTATACTCTACATACATATTTACTTTTCCCTGTTCTGTGTTGAAACTCATTACCTGTATTAATCAGACATATTAGATGGTGATTTTCAATGTAAAGCTATGACAGTTCTTTGCTGATCTCACAGAGTACCATTCTTATAGCAGTAGTGACAAACTACTTAAATTAGGGCTTGACCCTGCAGTCCGATCCACATGGACAGATCCTTGTGCCTGGATGGAACTTTGCAGGGGTAAATGGAATGAGCATGATTGCAGATGGCCGCTCACATGGATCAGATTGTAGGATTAGTGTATAAAATGACAGTTTAAGCCTTGATCCTGCAATGCAGGTCTGTGCACATACAGGGATCCACACAGCTGAGACCTGTTTCATTCATCCAGCTGCATATGGTATGGTCTCCCTGAACCAATAAGAGGTTGGGGGGTGGAGGGGAACTGTTTGCTAACAGCAATAAGGAGCAGTTCTGTATTGCTTCCTCCTCTATTGTTCAGGAGTGGATAGATGATGTTGGAAGACCACTTATCTCCTGCTGCGGAAACCATCCAGGTTTGAGGGAGTAGTTGGCTCTTTTTGGTGGCCTCTGGACAACACCAGGGAAAAGCAATCCTTCCACAGATGCCAGAAGGAGGCAGCAGGCCAGCAATCCTTTTCTGCAACATAGCACAAGGAAAAGATGACCAGTATTTTGGGGAAAGGTCTGTCATCATGACCCTTTCTAGGTAGTAAGCCACATGAAAGGAAAATAGGTTGTGTGGCCTGTGGGGTAAAATAGTTTAGATAAACACCCAAATTTTGAGCTGAAATAATCTGAAAGTCTCCTAGTGATAGATTTGGATGTAGTTTTGTTATGGCTAGACTGGTTTGCAGCATGCTTTTACTTGTAAGTTAGCTATATTGACACTGGCTTGGTATGTGCTCCTGGTCATCTGGCTATATTCATGATGTGGTTTCTCTTTTTAATTGGATCTCCCTTGAACTCCTAGGCTATGTCTACACTGGCGGGTTCTTGCACCAGAAATATGCAAATGAGTCTGTGTGGAATGTCACTGAGCTTCATTTGCATATCTGAGCTGCCATTTTTGCGGAAGAGGCTCTTGTGCCAGAAGGAGCTGTCTACACTGCCCCTTCTTGCGCAAGAAAACCCCTCTTGCGCAATGCCGTTATTCCTGAAAATAATCAGCGTAGAGGCATTGTGCAAGAGAGTTTTTCTTGTGCAAGAAGGGGCAGTGTAGATGCTCCTTCTGGCGCAAGAGCCTCTTCCACAAAAATGGCAGCTCATTAGATATGCAAATGAGGCTCAGTGATATTCCACGCTTAGCCTCATTTGCATATTTCTGGCACAACAAGCCGCCAGTGTAGACATAGCCGTAGTGTTACAGATCATAAGAATCAGAATATTTAGAGTATATTGCTTATGGTTTCCTGGCTGAAAATAGGCCAAGTCATTCCCTTCCACACCATAACAGTAACCAAATCCATCACCCATTATGTCCTCAGTTTCAAACTCAGTCCTATCACTCCAACCACCTAAAATTCTTGCCTCCTTGCCTCATAGGAGCCTGTCTGCATACTATGGGCAAAGGGACTTTCAGTGGCAGGATCAGCACTGGGCCAGAGGACGTGCCTACCTCATCTGAGTATTAACTGCTTTCTCTTCACCCCTTAGACACATTGACCACCCACATCAGCCTCCACAAGGCATCAGCCTCTAGTGGCAGGATGGTCCTATGTATTCCATGCTGCAACCAGAGCTCATGACCCACCAGTATATTTCTGCACTGTGGGAACAGCAATTGACACAAAGAAGTGCAATCTGCTTGTTTGTGTGAAGCCTTGCTTCCATGCTGCAAGGGTATCTAGTAACAACTGTTCTCTTTCCAGGTGCCGATATAATGGTATCTCAGTATTGGACTTCCAATTTGCCTGCGTCTCTCTAAGTGCATGTGTGACTATCCCCATATTGCTCTTTCTCCCCCAATTTTCCTTGAACAAGTCCAAATTGCCAAAAGATGCCTGACATCTTATTTCTGTGTGAATTTTGAAATGCTAATAAAACTTCAAGTCAAAAGTAGACTTTAGTCTGGTAACCGTCCTGGGGCCATTCCCTTTTTTTAATAGGAAACTTTCTCTGGTTCGAAAGTAAACTACTTAAAAAAAAAAAAAAAAAAAAAAAAGATGAAAAATGTGTGACATTGTGAAAATGTGCATATTTCTCTCATCTCCATTTTCTAGCCTTTCCCGAGGAAAGTTAGAAAAAAAGGAAGAAAGAACTTAAAAGCATTTGAAAAAATACCACTGTTGTAAGCATTCATTATCTGTAAATAATAATATTGATCAAATGTGTATTAGGACTAAATGAGCAGTTTGGGTGACTGCTGAACCAAAGCAGTCATTGGACAACCTATCTGGCTAACCAATTTCTATGATAAACTTAAAAAACAACAAACAGTCTGGTAGCACTTTATAGACTAATAAAACATGTAGATGGTATCATGAGCTGGCATGATTGAGATTAATGTGTGAGGTAGTGGCACAAATCCCCTTGGGTTGTAACAGCGGAAAAGACATTGCAGAACACAGGGAGGAGTTTCCATTTGCCTTTGTTGAATGTTGTTGTTATAACATGAACTCAAACTTGTTTTCATTCATCCACCCCTAGACATTAATAACATAGGGCCATACTGCACTCTTGGTTACACTGGTGCATCTGAGAGTGTAATCTGGCCCATTACTGAATGTCTAATATATGACATCAGTTTATGCTTGCCCATACCTGCTGAAGGTACAACATGAGAAGTATTGCTGTTCATTTTCTGTGAGATGCAAGCTGAAATAGCGCACTTCTCGTTATATCACCTCTCCTCTTTAAGAAGCAAAATGCTTTAGCAATCTGAACTTCTCTCCCAAATCTGTACATGGGAACAATTTGAGGGTGGGTGAATTGTTATAATTCAATTTTTTCTCTGGATTAAAAAACAACTTGCGAGGACTTGGCAAGATTCCATGACAGAAGTGAGGGACTTAAACACAATCTGCATTTATTTTTCTTTGTAATGGCATTGAGGAGGACAGAGGGCTGAGCTAAGGATAGCCTGTGTTTAGGAGTGTAGAACTCCTGACCTTCAGCTGTAAACTACAGAGGCATCTATTTAGCAGGCTTGAAGCTGGCTTGCTGCCAATTCTATCTATCACTGTTTCTCAACCTTTCCCATAGCAAGAGCAGGTTAGTTGTGACCTTCTGATGACTGTTTTAGGCCTCCAGGCTGAAAACCCATGATCTATCTGATTGATTGCTGCAGTCTACTCTTTCTATGCTACCTGACACTCCTATAGCTTCCTGCTTTCGTTCATCAGAAATATTACTACTAAAATTATTTTTGCCAGTGTCAATCTGACCATATATATCCCTTTCCTTGATTCTCTGCTTGCCATTATGTTCAAAGTTCCTACATAACTCTGCCCTTTGCTATGTATCAGGCATTGTCTTTTCTGCATGGCATCCAGCCCTCTTGGTTTTATTTATAAGGATGCTCTGCTCATCTGCATATCCCACAATCATTTGTGTGCCTCTTACCAGCATACCATGTAGGTATGGAAAGCCTTCCTAATTCTGATCTGCCCTATCATTACTCTTGGTGCATTCACTCTTGTCTTAGAACTCACAGCTTAAACATAACTAAAAAAAGGTGAAGTAGGAAACCTGACAAAACAAAGCACTCAATCAAGCAAACACAAAACAAAAGAAACTCAGCCCCACAAAAATCCCCCAATATGTTGGAGCCATCAGAAATGCACATAGCAATCTTAACTCTTGTCATTCTTCAGCATGTATTTTCACTCTTCCTCCCTCAGTATGTCTTACCTAAAACTAGCTACATGTAGTAAACTGACTGCAGGGAAGAAACTTGGGGAACTACACCCTGAGTGGAGAGGAAGGGCAATTGTGCAGGGCATATGCTTTGGCAAATAGAGGGGCTGGGGCAGTCTGTGTCCGCTACCCAGCTGCTGCCTGGGTGGGATCCAGCCCAGGGCCGCATTATGACTTTCGTGGGCCCTTCCTCCATAAAAAAAAAAATTAAAATTATTTTTGATATAACTTTAAATACTTCAACATTTTTTTTTCTGTTTTAGGCAAAATTTAATAGATTTTCGTGGGCCCTAAAAGTTTCATTTTTTTCTGATGCGAGAAAAAAATTAAAACATTTTCTTTGACCCTAAAAGTTCATTTTTTTCTTCTGATTTTAAAAAAAATGAAAACATTTTCGTGAGCCCCTAAAAGTAGCGTGGGCCCTAGGCACTGTGCCTAATGGATAAGTCAGCCCTGAATCAGCCTACAACCCTGTGCTCCAGAGGCTGATGCCCTATCCCTGAGTTCACTGGAGATCCCATGCTACCACCCTACACCAGGGGTGTCCAAACTTTTTTCAAAGAGGGCCAGACTTGATGAAGTGAACATGCGTGAGGGCCGACCATTTTGCCTGACATTCTTTGAACCATTAAAATGAAATGCAAATTAACTATTTTATGCAAAGTTTATTGCAAACGGCATACTTTTCATTTCGTCACATGGATGACAAATCTAAACAGGTGTTAAATCACTCTGCCTTTCATATCTGAAGGCCAGATGAAAAAAAAGTCCAGGAAGCTGAAATATATGTCAGGAACATTGTAAAGTACATTACATATTATTGGTAATAAAGGTTGTCTGTCAACTTTTAAGTTCAAAAAATAGGAACAGGAACATAACACCAAGTATACATGTTGTGTCCAAATATATTTATAACTGATTTAGACCAACTGACATTAACTGAGATTTTACAATGTATTCATCTCAATACATATGGATTCGTTGGGGGCCATAAAAGATAGATATTGCCAAATTACCTGTGGGGCCGTATTAAACCAGAACACGGGCCGCAATTGGCCCGCGGGCCGGACTTTGGACATGCCTGCCTTATGGCTTCTTGGTAGGGAGGAGCAATGTCATGCTAAGCAATGAAGATTTTTTTTTGGCTGGGGGAGGCTGTATATGAATGAACAAGCATCCACACACAGGACAGCCTCGGCTCCCCTTGGCCCATGAAGCATGCCGCGGCCCCGCTCTGTGTAAGTAGTGCGAGAGGGAGCAGAGGTCCAAGTAAGGCGAATCAAAATTGGAGCCACTGTAGTGCTGGTGCCTGTATGTGGAAGGCGAGGGGCCAAGGAGGTATCCGCACAGCAGAGCGTCCCATGACATTGCGGAGCCTCCTGCCAAACGCGGAGGCGCGGACACAGGTTTGACCCCCCCCCAAAGCCACAGCAAGGCTGGTGCCTGGGGAGCGCTGGAGAGACGGGCCCGTCCGCCTCCCCCTGCCTGTGGCACATCCAGCCCAGCAGATGTCAGTGTGGCCTGTGAATAGCAGCGGCAGGGCTGGGCAGGAAGCTTCCCCTCCCCCCGGCTCGCTTCCTTCCCTGCATCTCTCCGCCTGTCACCGAGAGCCAGACTGGCTGCAGACAGGGGAGGCGGGGGCAGGAGCGAGCCTGGGAATGAGCCGGAGGCTGCCCCGGGCGGAGCGCACGCAGAGCCGCGGCTGGAGGCAGGCAGCGGCAGGAGGAAGCCCCCGGGCTGAGGCTGCACGGGGCGAGCGGCGGGGCTGGGAAGGAAGGTGAGTGCAGCGCCTGCCGGGCTTTCCTCGCCGGCGTCTCGGGCTGTGGAGCCAGCGCCGCGGGGCATGGACACGCAGGGCGGGGAGTCCCCGGGAGTTGCTGCCGCCGCCAGACGGGCAGAAAGTGACTGGGAAAGTGCGGGGAGGCCCAAGTTTAAGGTCTGCGGCTCTTAAAGAGACAAGCCCCAGGTTGCTCTGCAAAGGTGCCTGTCTGCCTGTCTGTCTGTCTGCAGCCCTGTCCGGGTGCCAGCGCACCTGGGCATGTACCAGGCAGGGACAGGCGTCTGGCGCGCAGCTTTTTCTGCAGCAGTCGCTGCTGGCCACTTACCCTCGCTCCGCTCCGCCCTCCCAGGACTGAGGGGACCCAGCCGGACGGGAGAGTGTCCCTGGGGCTGGCGCTAAAGATGATCAAGGGAACTCAATGATTTGTCATTTCTATTCCTTGTCGGGGGGGAGAGGAGGGTTAGTTGGAGCGGAGACAGGAACGACCGGCTGTAGGGGGTCAACGTGGCTTTTCAATCAAAGGCTAGGACCACAGCCCTACCTTTAGTTGGGTTTGTTAGGTCCTTGCAAAACTCTGACCCTGGAGGGTTTTGTCTCTGCGTGTGGTCTCTCCCTCTCTCTAACAATCGCCCCTGTCCCTCCCGCCCTCTAAATTGTTTGTGCTTTTCGCGGTTGAAGGGAAACCTGGACATGTCTCCTGCATCTTGGTGTCTTGCTTTGTGGGTGGAACGGATTGGTTGGTGGTACTCCCTGCAGGACGAGGGGGACTTACTGAGGTGCGACAGCAGTAGGTCACTGTAAAGTGGCTTCACTGAATCTTTTCAGAGAGCAGGCTGCAAAACTAGATGTTTTATGTTACCCAGTTGGCTCTCTGTCAGCATGTTCCTTCGGGATGATGCTTAAAATACTCCTTAAATTTTGTATGAATAGGTATCTGTTGCTATGAAGAGTAAATTTTACATGGTACAGTTGGATAATATTAAATGGCAGGTCTGTTACATCAGTCCTGTGTAGCCCTGAAAAATGTTATGACAGAAGTGTCTATATTGTAAAGAACACTGTTCACCAGACTCATGCAGACAACTTTTACAGGAAGGAAGGGAGCAGATAAGCATTTGCCTGTATCTGTTGAGTTCCTGGAAAACAGACTCATATTTACTGAAATTTGTCATCTTTTGCAAATATTAGCACAAGTCTAATGTGCTAATCTCTGTATTCCTGATCTGTTTTGCACCCATGCCATTGAGTAGAGACATCTCAAGTTTGTGGCATGAACTGGGAAGCTAATTCTGCTGCTATATGTGGAAGTATGTATAATATTCATAATAGTTGATGGGCTATTTAAATGGATATTTATTTGTTCTCTTTTGAGAACAGGAAACAGGCAAAACCAGAAAAGAACTTCCCTTTGTTTAATAGTCTTAAAATGAACTTCTAAACTGAGGATTTGTCTGTAATGTTCAAGGTTTAGCAAAATTCATTTTTGTATGTGTAGCTGGTGATGGTTGTGTAGGACAGTAAAAATCAGGTGAGTAATTTTATGTGGTACCCAAAAGGGCATTTGGAATTTAAAAAAAATATAATTTTAGAATGCTTAGAGCAGATGTGGGGAAACTTTTTAGGGTCAAAGGGTTCTGACCCACAGAAAAATCAGTCAGGAGCTGCACACAAGTGAGAAGCACTCCCCATCCCTCTCTGACTTGGCCCCCAAATGGGAAGGAAAAAGATCTTCCCCTTGTACACCAGGGCCTTCATGGGCCCAGGCTAGTAGATGTTGTGTGCTCCAAGCTTCGGGGGTTGGATCCAGACAAGCCAGGGGCCGCTCTAGCCCGTGGGCCTTAAGTTCCCCACCCCTGACCTAGAATAATATTTTTCAGTTAGAAAGGAGTCATATTTAATTAGAAAGGATCTGTTTTAAAAAGGCTTAATTTCTCAGGGTACATCTACACAGCAGCATTATTTCAGAATAACTGCCGTTATTTTGAAATAACATAATGCACGTCCACACAGCAAGCCATTATTCTGAAATAATGTCAAGCTGAAGGACTTCTTACTCCGACTCCTGGTAACCCTCATTTTCCAAAGAGTAAGGGAAGTCGAAGGAAGAGTGTCCTTCCTTTGACTTCCTGTTGTGTAGACAGCACCAGCTGAATTAAGCTATTTTGACTGCATCTACGCAATTGACATACTCTTAAAGAGCTTATTATGAAAATAAAAGATGCCTTACATAAATATATGTAAGGTCTCATTTTCAGGCTAGCCAACAGTTCAGAGCTATTTCAGCAATAAGAAAGCAGAGGGACAATTACTGGTAGCAGTACAACTGTCTAAAAAGAATAGACTTCAGGGAAAGTTGATGAACTAAGATAATGGATAACTACAGTAACATTTGCTGCTGGGAAATGTTTTTCTGTATGAAAGTTTTCCAATTGTAAGTGACTTTAATTGGACAGAAATTGGGTTTCCCCCACCTGCTAATTAATTTTCTTGCATCCAATTCTTATGCATTTCATAGCAGTCCAAAATTTAATTTAAATAAAATGATACTCACTTTGATTCACTATTAAGTGAAGATCTGTGGTGATGGTATAGGCTGCCAATAACAAGCATGCAGACATTGCAGCTTCATCTCTGTCGGAAATAAAAAGGACTCTTTTGCTGGAAAGACATTGAGGGGAGACAGTCTATTCACTGATGAATGTCCCCACTTCATTGCCAGCTGAAATAGTGACAAAATGTTCTCCACATCTATATCTGTACTGGTGTTGCAGCACTGAGTATTGAGTTACTGTGAGTATGCCACAAAGTCAGTAGTAAGAGAATTTTAACTGCAGTGTATCAAATATATGTCTACACATGTATGCATGTACATAAAATACATCTTTATATATTCTGTATTTTTAGCTATGTATTAAATGCTGCCCCTTGGGTATGTGAGGATGGCTATTGTATGTACGTAATGAATGTTGGTATGTTATCTTTCAGCAGCAGAGCTAAACGATGATAAATGTAAGATAGAATGAGTTAACAATATAAGATCACACCATTGGCTTACATTAATTGACATATTCCAGGCTTTGGCACAATTTTTTTATGGATGAAGTTAGAGTCCGGGTGTCAATCTTGGACATATTTTAAGGAAAGTTAGGGAAACAAGAAGAAAATTGTGTTCCAGGATAAGACACAACTGTCCAAAATTGTTGGGAGGCTTCATGTTTATCAGTGAAAAAACAAACATTACTTGATAGTCTTGAAATAACTCATTTAATCATTTTAAGGCAGATAAACAGAGTTGCCTGCAGTTCCTTGTACATAAATTCTTTCAGTTGGTATGTTAAAAGCTGAATTACTTGTCTACTCTGTGTATAAATTAAAAATGCCATGGCATTCTCAGAAGAGGAAGTTTTTGCCCCAATTTGCTTGAACAGCATTTCATTCCTTCCTTTCCCTCAGCTATTGTATAATATGCTTTGTTGTGTTTAGCTGTTTGGCTGCTGCCCTTTACCTAAGAAGTGACAATACTGTACTCAGGTGGTGTAATATATGAAGAAGCCTTAGGAATCTCTTCAGGGGTGGGGCACCTTTTTTGGGTCAGGGGCTGCTGACCCCGCAGAAAAATCAGTTGGGGGCCGCACAAACGTGAGAAATAAAAAAGAAGAAAAAACCCTCCAAAAAACCACCTCAATGATATGGTCCCCGACTGAGAAGCAGAAAGACACCCCACCCCCCACATTCCCATCGCACACCAGAGCTCAGGGAGGGGCTCGCGCTAGTAGATTTTGTGGGGAAAAAGACTCCAGGCAGTGCTTTAATATGCCTGCTGGCAGGAGAGGGAGTGACAGAGCTTGTGGGTTAGATTCAGCTCCGGCTTGCCTCATTCCAGCCTGCAAAGTTCGGGGCTCCTCTTTGCCTAGCAGGGAGCCCGCACTGGCACTTCAGTGCCATGGGGGAAGCTGCGGGGTGAGGTGTGTGTGTGTGTGTGGGAGGACTGGAGTGCCAATGCTGGCTCTCCAATGGTGTGTGTGTGGGGGGGGGGCGGGGGATAGGAGGGGAGAGTCCTGAGCCTTGGGGGCCAGATCCAGGCAATCTAGGTGCTGGATCCAGACAAGCCAGGGGGCTGGATTTGGCCCTCAGGCCTTAGGTTCCCCACCCCTGCTTTAGAGAAATGAACAATTTTAAAGAGTATGCACATTTACATTCTCTGTGTTAATAACATGGAACTACATTCCATGTTCTTTTTGGTCCCATGATTATCCTTGGAAAAGTTTTATTCTAGCTGAAGTTGTTGTGATTTAGATGCATATACCTATGTGTGTGCCTGTCAATAACTGTAAGGGAATGGATGCACTTCTAGGAGTTTTTAGTGCAGTCTTTTTGCAGGTTCTGTGTACATAACCACTGAATTTTTCAATGGCTCCCTGCCAGTACCAGCTGCTCGTTAAAGAAGCTTGTGCCAGTACATTGGTGCATCAGTTGTTGAGAATCCACCCCCTCAGTATAAACATTCATACACACGCCGGTTTCTTTTACCCAGCTGGTGACGGTTTCTCAAAATAGCCATCTTGCCTGGCCTGGCACATTGAGACCTGGAAGCAGTCTGCTAAGGTAGTTCACTGGACACAATGGGAAATTCAGAGTTAATTTGGTTTGTAATTTTGTAGATCCTCGGGGTGACTGCGCGCTGTAGGGGAGAGATTACATCTTGGAGTTTTGCCATTCAGTCAGCAAATTCTTGCCCAAACCAGAATAATACAGAGGAAAAAGTAATTGATAGTCAATATATAACAATGTCTTCAATGCTATTGGTACCAAGGGACTTGCCCTGCGGCCCTTAATTAACTTAGTAGTCCCACTGAAGTTAATGGGACTATTCAGGTAAGTACATCTGGCTAAGCAGGACTGCAGGATCTGGCTCAAAGCACAACGAAGCAGGAGAAATTAAAGTAAATGAGGTAAATGTGTAGTTCATGGGTTTACCCTTTCCCGTGTGTTGTACACACAAAACTATGCTGCACATATTAAGAAAAAAAAAGTCAACGCTTCATTTTAGTATCTTATTTGCCACCTAAGCCCTACAGACTGTGAAAGGAGAATGGTATGCATATGGTACACAGATTAAAGCAGAGTATAGGTGAGTGGAAATTCAGAGGTTTTCTGTACTTTTTTACATGGGCTAAACATCTCTTTATTTACAATATGTATGCATTTAGTAAAATGCTTCATTAACATAGGCTCTGATTGGTGTTTGGAATATACTGTCGATAGTGTATTTTGTTAGTTCTTTTCGTGTCAATAACACAATGCACTTAAGGCCAGGAAACACACAGGCAATTGTAATATCTTTTGAGTTCTAGGGTAATATTAAACAAGTTTCTTCTTCTTAATTAAGAATGCTTCTGTTGCTTGCACATAAAGAAATGAAAATTAATTTTTTTGTGTGTATTAGGATGGATCTCAAGATTTTTCACATCTGGATTCCTTTTCTTTGAAAACTTATTAAAAATGGTGCTTTGGGTTTTCAGATTGTATTTGTGAGGTGCTTTCTTTCCACTGAGCTTATTTTTCAGATGGAGCGGGTTTGGAAATAACAAAGAATCTAAACGTAATTTTTCTCTTGATTGGCAATGGAGATTGCTTTCCCGGATGAAATAAGTTTGCACTGTGCCAAATGGTTGACTTTTCTAGAATAAAAACTCGAAAGGGTAATGCAAAAAATCCTCTGGTTAATATATTGGCATTCCCAGAACCACTAAAACTCAGGCAGATTGCCAGACACCACTTAATGAGGATGCAGAATGCCTGGCACAAATCCATATGAACAACAGCAAAGAAGTTTGGGGTGGGAGTGTGTATGAAGTGGGGGAAAGGGGTGTGGATGCTGTGTGTTGACACCCATTATTAATTTTTAATTACTATATTTTGCAGTTAAGCTGAACAGAAATCCTCTCCACCAGATTCTGAAAGCTTTATAATATGCTCAAAAATTTGGATGTGTGAAATTAAATCAACCATGGTTTATGATAGAACTGTATTATTTTGAGAGGATTTCTTATGCATTGGGGATTTGGGGTTTCTATTTTTTGGTCTTTGGGAGGGCACAGAAGAAGAATGAGAGTTGATAACTATTTTATGAAGTTTTATTGTTTGTTAAAACCAAAATGCATTTAAGAGACTATGTTTGTCAGACAGTTTGTGACAGTGCAAGTCAGTGCTTGCCAAGAACCAGGCAGACAGACTGTTAAAGTTACATGATGGGGATAAATAAATTACTGCTGTCTGAAAGACATACAGTCTGCAAACCTGTGGTGTGCCCTTGCCTACTGTGGTTGTGCTAGCTTATGTTTTGCTGCATAGCAAGTTGTCTGCTTTCTGATGAGAATGTGTGTGACCTAGTTCAGAAATACATATAATTTGGTTTTGTAAGCATTCAGTAAATATGTCCATCCTGTACTTGGTAGCTGTTTTTAAGGCTCTGATCCCAAATTGTTCCTTCCTCACGTGAGTTTTACTTGCCTTAGGTGAAGCAGCACACATTTCTACTTAGAGGCTTGGTCTGGATAAAACTCAATTATATTCCTTTTAAATCCTGAACTCTGGACATTTTTTACACAATTATGTAATACAGGTTGAACCTCTAAAAACCATAACACTGGTCCGGCAATATCTGTAGTTTGGCAGGACCACAGATGTTCCTGGGCCAGAGAGCCTCGGTGGCCAGGAGTCAGGCAGCAGAAGGGCCTGCAGCCAGGAGTATGGCCTGGGCCAGTGGCACTGGGGCCAGAGGTCCGGTCATGGACAGTAGCTTTGCCAGGGATGGCATCCCTGATGGGTCCGGCTGCAGCCACAGTGGGGCCAGCAGCCCGGCCAGGGCTGGTGGCTGCAGCAGGGTTGGCAGTCCAGTCAGGAGCCCAGCTGGGGCTGGCAGCCTTAGTTGGGCAGGTGGCATTGGCCAGTTTGGGAGGCCAGCAGTGGGGGGCAGCAGCTGGAGCTGGGTGTGGAGGGATCCAGAACTGACCTCTCCTAGTCTGGCAAACTCCCTTGTTTGGGACCATTCAGGTCCCCAACGTGCACTGAATTTATACAAGTGACATCATCACAGGACCTAGACACATAAGCCACCACATTAAAGGTTCGTACAGCTGCACATCCATCAATGTGACTGTGCCATCAAGTGACAGCAATGCCCCTTTGCCATGTATATTGGCCAAACTGGACAGTCTCTACAACAGGGGAGGCCAACCCATTAAACGAAGAGAGCCAAAACAGCGGTGGAAAAAATGCAAAGAGCTGCACCAGAATTGTTGAGGAAAAAAAAAAAAAGACGGATTAGGTTTTTTGGCCACATCAGGCTCTCGCTGGCCGCTGCCATTTTGCCATGCTGGACAGCTCCCCTGCTCCCGGCGAGTACAGGGAGCCGGGGGCCGTTTGTAGGAGTGCATTGGGTGGCTTCGCGAGCCGCGGGGGAGGCTTTGTGAGCTGTACTTTCAGGGGTGAAGAGTTGCATGCAGCTCGCGAGCCACGGGTTGGCCACCCGTGCTCTACAACAAAGGATTAATGGATACAAATCAGGTGTTCAAAATGGTAACACACAGAAACCTGTTGGGCAACATTTTAACTTTCCCGGGCACTCACTAATGGTCTGAAAAGTGACTATCCTCTTACAAAGCAATTTCAAAAACCAGCTGGGGAGAAAAGCTGTGGAACTTGGTTTCATTTACAAGTTTGACATCTGGAATCAAGGTCTGAACAAAGATCTGACCTGGATGGGTCGCTACATTTTACACCCTAATGACATAAAAAGATAATCACCGAATACTTACAGCCCACTCTATTAGCTTCATGTAGCACAGACACTCTGATTTACAATTTTTTTCCTTCTCTTTCCCTCCGCATCCTCTCTCTTTCTCTGCTGTTTATTTGTACCCCTGACTCCCTACTCCATTTATCTGAAGAAGTGCGTTGTGCCCGCGAAAGCTCATGATACCATCTATATTTGTTCTTAGCCTCTAAGGTGTTGTAGAGCTATTTGTTGTTTTTTTTAATTTTTTTTCAGTTACAGACTAACCTGTGACCATCTGGCACTTTGAATCACCTATGAGTGTTGAGGTCTGTGTGTCCCAGAATAAACCAGTGGAAGGAGGGGGAAATGTGTGGGAATACCAAGACAGTGTGGAGCTCTTTATTGGTGGTACAGTGTACTTTGATCTCTGCCAATTTAGATTTTTAACTGGTTCTGTGACAGGTGCAATAAGTACTCCTGGTGGAATTCTGTGGTAAAATGTTAAAAATTCTGCATACAGAATATTAAAATTCCCCATATTTTTTGTCAAAATATTGCAATATAATCATACCAGTTTCAGTTATTTGATACTTTATTTAAACTATAGTGCAATGGATGGAGAGCGGTAGTAGGGAGCATTGGAGGATATCCCCCCTTTGTCTAATAGTAATGTGGCTAGGTTTGACCCTTTATTTCTGGCTTAGTCAACAAATATATGTGGCCATACACTCAGTGTTACATCATTGGCAACTGAAGAGCAAATGGGAGCTGGGGAGTCAAATTCACATATTAACTACTGACCATCTCCAGAAAGCTTCAGGGGTTAACCGAGTTAGTCTGTACAGGATAAACGTAAAAAACAAAAAATGTCTGGTAGCACTTTAAAGACTAACAAAACATGTAGATGGTATCATGAGCTTTCGTGGGCACAACCCACTTCTTCAGATGAACGGAGTTTCCAGAAAGGTCAGTAATAAACAGTTCATGAAGCACATTTTGATAAATTTTTCAGTCCAAAAAATTAGATCAGTTCTAATCACTAAAGCAACATAAGCATTTATCAGGCTATATTATCATTTACAGGGCTCACCGAACTGCGGCGAGCCCCGCTTGCCAGCCGTACTGTCCGGCAATTTGTGCATGCGCAGATCGCTCGAACCCGGCTCTTTCGGATTACAATCTACTTGCCACGGGTTAGTAGATTGTAAATGATCAGGGCTCGACAAATAATACAATAAGGCTCCTTTACACCACTCTGGCACTGTAAAGGAACTTTTAATCTATTACAGGCAGTCCCCGGGTTACGTACAAGATAGGGACTGTAGGTTTGTTCTTAAGTTGAATCTGTATGTAAGTCGGCTGAATCGGACGCCAGTTCTGACTTACATACAGATTCAACTTAAGAACCCCAGGCATCCCCAAGTCAGCTCCTGCTGAAACTGATCAGCGGCTGATTCCAGGAAGCCCGGGGCAGGGGCTTCCTGTAGTCAGCCACTGGTCAGTTTCAGCAGCGGCTGACTTGGGGACGCCTGGGGCAGAGCAGCTGGGGTGCTGCTGGGTTGGTCCAGTAGCGCCGCCGCTCCACGGCGCTACTAGACCAACCCAGCAGCACCCAAGCTGCTCTGCCCCAGGCGTCCTGATTCAGCCGCTGCTGAAACTGACCAGCAGTGGCTGAATCAGGACGCCTGGGGCAGAGCAGCTGGGGTGCTGCCGGGTTGGTCCAGTAGCGCCAAGGAGCGGTGCTGCGGGACCAACTGGCCAGCGCCCCATCTGCTCTACCACAGGCCCGGGGCTTTGCTCCACGTCTCCCTGGTCTGCTGGGGGGGGGGCACTAGCTGCGCGCCCCCCCCCCAGCAGACCAGGGACATGGGGAGCAAAGCCGCAGTGGCGGCGGGGTGCTGCACCTCTGAGGCTTTGCTCTGGCGGGACCCCTCGCCTCCCCGGCTTTACACCAGGTGTCCCTGGTCTGCTGGAGACGGTCCCCAGTAGACCAGAGGCACCGGGAGCAAAGTGGCAGCAGCGGCGGAGACCCGCGCCTCAGAGGCGTGTTGGGAGGGGAGGTTAAATAACCTTTGTTTTTTAATGTGTAATTGTGTTGACATGGTAGAATTTCAGTTTCTCCTACCCCAAAAAAAAAAATTTGCATTCTTCCACTTCATGAAGGGACACTTTATGACTGAGACAGAGGCATGATACCGAAGACCAATTCATTTGACACCTCTCTTCTACCAGTATGACTGGAGTGAAGCTGTCATAGTGTATGCATTAATTAAAGAATGAACCATTTTGTCATATGGCATATAAACTCCTGTAAAACTTGCCTTTGCTTTTTTTTGACACCCCAAGCACAGATTAGTATGAATGTATACATTTGCAAGCCTTCACCAATAGGGATATATAAAGTTCTTCAATGGTGTTGCCTGAATTTAGATTTTTTTTTTTAAAGAGGGGACATGTTCAGATATAAATACTACTGATACAGCTAGCACTAACTGCTCTCATTTAACCACAAGTTATTTTGTTCACTATTGTTTACTTCCATAGTAGAGAAGAAGAATTCCCACAACTGCAGAAACTGTTCTTAAGTAAAATTCCATTTCCCATGCTTGCAGACTGGTAGATTGTAATGGTCCCTTTTGCTCTTAAAGTATGTCAGATTGATGAAACCCTGGTGCCATTTGCAGCAGAGGCAATAGAATGTCAAGAGTGACTTCATGACCTCATATCTTTTAGGTCAGAGTTGAATGACATTCTGGGGAGTGGATGGTGAAATTCACAAACACTGTTGAAAAATAAAAGTTTTGTTTTAGTTTTTGTGCTGTTCTTTCACATATCCTCCTAAAGGTTGCCTGTCCTCCTTGGTTTTGACTAGTGTTAAGCAAAACGAGACTGAATATTTTGCAAAATTTAGGTGGTGAAGACATGCCGTGCTTTGTCATTTCAAACCAAGTGACTTTGAACATTGTAGAGAGCTAATCCCAAATGTTTCTGGCCTCTCTCAGTGAGAAACAGTTGCTGACACACAGGTGTTCACGTGAGAGCCTTTTTTCTTCAGAAGTTGCCTGAGAGAAAATGTCAAAAATAGAGAACAGAAATAGTTTTTACCAACTGCTCTGCTCACTGTGTCCAATGCATAAGGTTGTGTCAGTGTATGTAAGTGACAGAGAGAGAGAGAGGTTTTGGGTTTTACCCCCAGTTCAGCACCAAGCCAGTTGCAGAGTCTAATAAGGTAGGCATTGGGCCACCTCCTATTCCCACAGGCTCTGTGTTAACTTCTGACAAAACCTACGGGCCGAAGATAAACCCACTTATTCTTGACCAGTTACCATACTGCTTCCCCAAGGTGTACCTCAGGTGTGTGTTTTATGTTCCAGTCAAGCCCTCATAACTCCCAATTCGTGCTTTTTCTTCCCCTTTGGTTTTTTTTCAGTCTGGAGTTAGCCTAAACAAGACATCCAGTGAACCAAAACCTCTGCTGCCATAGTGTCCTTTTCTGCCTCTTCATTTACTCCTCACTCTGTCAGCCCAAGTACAGAAATCCGCAAGATGCTCATTTACCAAAGCAAAGAATCTCACTTTAATACCCTTCCACCTTCTGACAGGCCACTCTGGGGGATTCTGAGAGAGAAGGGAAAAAGTCTCCATCTGCTTTAGTATTTCAGGCCATGTCTTCACTAGACAGAAGAGTGACACTGCCACGATCGATCTCCTGGAGTTTGATTTAACGAGTCTAGTTAAGACTTGTTAAATTGAACCCAGAGGGCACCCCCACCAGCTGCCAGTGCTCCTACTTCTGTGAGGAGTAAGGGAAGCTGACAGGAGCATTTGTTCCCATTGACCTCCCGCTGTTGGGACGGCGGGGAATTGTAAAACAAGGTATGTGGACCCAAGCTACATAATTAACGTAGCTGTAGTTGTGTATTCTGCTTTGACGTTCCCAAATAGTGTAGACCTGGCCTCACTCTGAGCTTGCCTTACCTGAGTTTTCTTTTTTTTACTGAAGAGGGCATGAACCACTTAGATTAGTAGTCAAGGCATTTCACTCGTCTGAGAATCCTGTACCAACTATTGCCTTCAGTGAGCTTTAGTACTGTTTCCTATTCAAGGAAAGGATTGATATTTTGGGCAGAATACATATAAACTCTGCAAGGAGGAAAAAGAACCTGGATCTCCTTACCAAAAATTGACCGTATACTGCAGGGTGCTCTAAGATGTGTTGTGTTTCCTTATACAGAGCATCTTCTTCACTATCTAACCATCTGAGAAGAAGGTAGCTTCTATCTCAACAAAATTGTTTATGTAATATAATGGTTTAGAAGCAGCTTTAATTTCAGTTTTTGTCACAAGAACTCTTATTTATCTCTTTTAATGATGTTCAGAAGATGGAGTGAAAGAGACACATTGGATCATGTCACTTTAGCCACTGCCTTTCCATGTATTTGCTAAACTCTTGGCCAGTGGAGAAGTAGCTGATAAACTTCCCAAATCACTGAGTTTGGGAACGTACTAAATCTCCTCTCCCTAGCACTCTGAGTAAGTAGACTTTTTGTGGTAGTAGATGTAAAACAGTTTTAAATCAGGGATTTTTATTTCAAGTCTAAAGAAGGTGAGGCATTTCCAAGATCTGTCAATCCATTTCTACTTAAAAGTTGGAAAAATATCATAGCAGCCTGATGGATCTTCCCAGTTTGTGGCTCGGGGGATTCAGTACATATCGAAGGGACAGGAGCAGGTGCTTAGGAGGTCCCCATCCCAGTATTTCCAATTTTTGACTTCCTGAATTTGCTACACTCCTACTCCCCTAAACTTGTTCTGGTGCCAGTAGACAGATAGTTTTTTCCCCAATCTGAGAATAGGAAAACTATCCAACAAATGGGTTCATTCTATTTTTTCACAAAGTCATAAATTTTACCTAGTTTCCCTCATTTTCAAGAGAATATAAGGACATAGGAAGGATCATACTGGGTTAGACCACCAAAGATCCAACTAGCCCAGTATCCTGTCTTCCAACAGTGGCCAATGCCAGGTGCCCTAGAGGAATTGAACAAAATGGGCAATCATCAAATAATCCATCCTCTGTCGCCTCTTCCCAGCTTCTGACAGAGACTAGGGACACCATTCCTGCCCATTCTGGCTAGTAGCCATTGATGGATCTATCATCCATGAATTTATCTAGCTCTTTTTGAACCCTGTGATAGACTTGGCCTTCAAAACATCCTCTGGCAGGGGGTTCCACAGGTTAACTAACTGTATGTTGTATGAAGAAATACTTCCTTTTGTTTGTTTTAAATCTGCTGTCTATTAATTTCTTTTGTGACCCCTAGTTCTTGTGTTAAATATATGTTTAAAAAAATGTTGCCGAACCTCACAGAAAGACGTTATAATCAAATATTTGTGCTAGTCTTCCCATTTCTTCTGAGAAATTAGATGAAGATATTTGCTCTCTGTTACTTTTAGTGCTGAAATATATAGACGCTTCAGCGGAGACTTGCATTTGAAATGGTTATACTGCTATTTTTGAAATTCCAGATATAATCTCTTTGTTCTCAGTAGCAGCTGTACAGCAGAGAACTTTCAGCACCTACAGGAGTTTTCTCCTAGAATCTGATTTTAGTATCAGCCATCTCTAATATGGAAGGCATTCAGGTTCTCTCATATTTATGGTGTTACTAAAAGTCAAATTTATTTCATAGAGCTATGTTGTGATTCAAAAAATGTGCTCCCTTCTTTCATCATAGGGTTTTATAATAAGACGTCAAGAAAGAACTAATCCCATCTGGGAACTTGTGTCCGTACTTTGGAGAGCCATATGTAACTACTTCAGACAAGGCTTCAGAAAATGGTTCCTTTAGAAACCAAGGTGCCTTCATAGCCCTATCCATCTGCCAGACAGTCCTGCAACTCATTGGATTAATGGGTTCTTTCTTTGATTTGATGTCTCTTCTCAGTGGACCTCCACTTTCCTCCGTCCTCTAAGCAGTACCACAAATGTCATGCTTTGCAGAAGAAACTCTCCATTCTGGAGAATGTCAGGAAGTCTGTTCTTCAATTGACCCAACTTACTCATCTTCTCTAGGGAGCTGCACTCCCCAATGCTGATGAGACTACTATAAATAATACTCTGGCCTTCTTGAGTAGGAAGCCAGGTGTTTGGGTAGAGAAGGACTCAGTAGACTGGACAGGAAACCTATTTGACCTCACAAACAGGTAGAATCCAGTCAAGCTGCTACTGCTTAAAGCACGTAAAGCTGTATGAGGATTTGCTGCAATAGCAGCTGGAACTCTAATTTGCATAATGGTATATACACTAGAGGCTTACAAATTGCACTTTATTGCTTAAGTGATATTGTCAGAATGTTGGGGGTATCAGTGGCCTACAGTTTATATAGTTCAGCTGTTTGTGTTCTTAGATGACCCAGTAGAGTAAGAGCTACAAGACTTATGTGCCATGTGCTGTGGGGAGATAAACCTGTAAACTTCACACGGCGCTTGTACTTTTGGTGGTAAAATTGGGCACATTGGGGCTGGCTATCATAGGATCAATCAGTCCTTTTTTCCCCAGCCTCTCTTTTTTTTGTTTATTTGTAGTCTAAAGGGGCTAAGTCTCTGTTGCAAAGTCTAGTCTGATCTCTGATTTCTAATCCTCTACTGCTCTCAGTAGCAGAACAGCTTGATTCTTTATTGTGATGATCGATATGTTGACGTTGTACTTAGGGTTGCCAGATGGTTTAACCAAAAATACCGACCCCCCCCCCCTCCAAAAAAAAAAAACTAAAACAAAAACCCAACCGGGGAAAAAATTCTGTTGGGTGTGAGAATTAAATAATAAAACAGCATTAAAACAGCATGGTCCTTTTCAGAGTGTCTGCAGAGTCAGAATAGGGATAGGAACAGGGGAGATGTTGAGCACTGAGACCTGGGGAAGGCATTGCTTTCCCTTGGTCTTTGGGCTTTTTCCCGGTGGCTATTTTGTTCAAGCCAAAACGCAGCTTCCCTGCAGAACCAGGTAAGCAGAGGGGCTGGGGGTGTCGAGGTCTGGGCTCAGTTGCTGAGTGTGTTGTAGGGTTGCCAGTATTTTCGCCTCCTGGCTGGGAAAAAAAATCTGAAAATACTGGACATTTTAGGTGTCCAGTATTTTCAGAATTTTTTTTGCTGGACAGGAGGTGAAAATACCGGACTGTCCGGGTCAATAACACTCATTGTATGAGGCGTAAGGGAGGTCAAAAGAAGAGTGCTCTCTCTTGAAATAACTGCTGTGTAGATGCTCCCAATTTCTAAATAAGCAATTTCAAAATAAGCTATGCAATTGATGTAGGTCAATTTGTGTAGCTTATTTCAAGTTAAGCATTGCTGTGTGGACTCACCCTAACAACCAGTTTACTAAAGGCTCAGAAGGTGAGTGCTGAAAAAGAACAAGGTTTAAGGCAACTCACGTAGTTGGTGGGAAGGAGATTATTTATGCTGGTGTGGCTGGAAGCTATGTGGGTGTGCAATGAAGTTGGAACACTGTTTGAAACAATTCCTACTATTTATTTCCTCAAGGTGTGTTCTTTTAAAGGGTGTCTATGGGATTACTGTATTCTCTTACTGTGAACTTTTGAAGGAATTCTTCAGTGATATATGCTAAATGTATATAGTTCTACATACATTTTCTTCATTGCAAACCTTTCTCCTCCATACTGCATAGCAGTGTGGAGTATCTTGTTTTGCTGGGTCTCCCAATATGCAGATTTTTGTAGCACTATGAGGTCACCACTGATAAGTTAAGATACCTTCTCTTACAACTACAGCTTAAAGGGAATGGGATTTTTTTTTTAATTCATGGGAAGCCCCTCCTTTTTTTCATTAAAAAATGGAACATTTTAAAAAAAAGTTCCCACAAAATTATATTAAATATATTACATTTCCCAAAGTTACATTCAGAAAACCAGTTTCATTTTAGATTTATTAGACTGGGTTTTTTTTGCTGATTTTGACTTCTGTTTTCCATTTTATACTATAATTTCTAATATTAAAAAAGGTTGAAATAAAAATGATTTTGAGGCAAAAACATCAAAATATTTCATTTTGAAAAGGTATGAAATTTTGACCTCATTGAAACAAGCTTTTTCAGTTTCAAAATGGACAAGATTTTGTGGAACTTCTGACAAATCTGCATTTTGCAGGAAAAAAAGTTTCTAATGGAAAATTTCCAACAAGCTCTACTTACAATTCTTTAGGTTTTGTGAGCTTGTCTCAACCTTTTGTTATTTTAACTTCATTTGTTTAAAGTTTTCGCTTTCTTGCAGTCTTCCCTTGTAGCACAACCACAACTTTCGTTTCTTTACTTCAATTATATATGGCCTCCTCCTGTGTGAAACATGGGAGTTATGGGATTAATTTCTTGACTAATTTCTTCCATTTCACAGTTTGGTCTGCTAGTCTGTCTTCCTGATGAGATTCTCTGTTGTTGATGTGGCACCCTGCCTTAGTTATCAGTTTTATCCTCTTTGTTACTACTTTCGAGTCTAGGTATATTTAACTATCTACACTTCATATTTTTAGTTTCCCTGCTGCAACAGGCTCCCCTGTTTTATTTTTTTTAGACTCCCCTGTTTAATTTTACATGGTTGTTTCCATAGTCTGGAGAAGACGAGGCTGAAATGTTATCAGTCTATTTGAACTTGCTCTCTTGTTTCTAAGGTGGTCTTAATTACAAGACAAAACCAAATTTCATTTCTTAAGAGCATAGGACTGACCATATCAAGTCGTTGGTCCTTTTAGCCAGATACCCTTCCTCTGATAGTGGCCATTATCTAATGGTTCACATGTGAGCTTCCTATATTATGATGTTCCTGTTGATTTATGCAAAGGTGCTGATTTAGGAGGAAAGATCACCTTCCTGAATCTCCTCTCTTTTCCCTGGCTATGTAGCATGAGATTTAATTATTCTTATCATTGAAGTTGGTGTCAACTAAATTACCTTTATGAATGCAGGATATGCAGACAGTGCAGTTACCTGGAGCATGCAGTTAAATATTTAGGTGCTACTTGACATTTTATGACACTTCTAAGGTGAGAAAAAAAGAGGTGATCCTATCTGTTGACATAGAAGAGTCATCAGCCTTACTGTTAAGTGCCTTCTGTTTGGTATTATTGTGTGTTATAAACTTTGTGCTACATATGTGTAGGTTTTTTAAAATCATTGTCTTCTACTTTGAAAGACAAAAATTCTTGTGTGAAAATGTGTACTGCTTGTTTTGTGTATGCAGTAGACTTGAATGGTTCTGTCAGAGCCAACTGGATTATTGTTTCACTGTACATTTACACAGCACAAACTGTGCTAAATGTATCACAGGCAATAAATTTAGGGTCTATATTATGTCTGTCTTTAATAGTGGAACAGCCAATTACTGCACCAGAGAACTGAAAATGGGAAAATATAATATAAAATTCACATTAAATGCAACTAGTGGTGGCATGAGTTGGCCAGCGTAATTAGCTTACCTTTTTATGTCTGTTTAGCAGTCTACTTGCTGACGCAGCGTCATTTTTGTTTCAAGGTTTTTATAACAAACTAAATTATGTGCTACAGGGCACAATTGTTTTCTGAACATCACTTTTAGAGTTGAAATCCTAGGCTGCTGGATAAACAAGTCATGTTCTAATTAGGTATGTCTGTTTTCAGCAAAACGATGTCAGAATGTAAAACCATCAGATTAATTAGGGCTGGATTAAAGCAGCATGAGTATGTCATTGTACAATCTCCTCTGCAAAAACAATTTCTAAGCTATGTTCTATGAACAACATGTTCTCTTTGTAGTAGTGAAAAGTTACTCAGGAGAAAATTGGTATATATTGTAAATTGTCATTTTTAATTGCTAAATAAAAACAAATACATTTCCCATGAGATGTTTTCTTTTAAACATTTAGACAAAAAGAGAGAGACATATATTGGGAGTTTGGGGGATCCTTGTTTTTGTGATCTTGAGTTTATAGAGACTATAGAGGGTAATAACAAATAGAAAACAGAATTACTTTTTAACTTCCTTGGTGTGTGTTTCAAAAGCTTGTTAGTGCTTGGAATATACGTGAGCTAATTGCAAAAATAAGTAAGAATTTTTAAAAACTCTGTTGTAAAATTGCTTAGATTTTGCAAGTGTCTGTGCTCTAACCTGTAGACATATATTCAAACATCTTTTCTCCTCCTTCCCCAGCATTTCTTCTCAAGCATTCAATAGGGAACTTAGAGGAGTGCCTAAACAGAATCTATATTGCTGATGCCATCTTTTCCTCTTCTCTACCACTGCAGCTTCCATTCTTCAATTCTAACTTTCAAATACAATTTTTACATGTACATGAAGGGAGAAGTCATGAGCCTGATCACACAACCAAACGAGGTGTCCACATCCAGATATTCTGTTTTTATATAGGCAGTCTTGGTATTCAGGACTTGGTCTTATATAAGCACCTATTATCCCCATGCCCGTCCTGATTTTTCACACTGACTATCTGGTTATTCTAAACCAAACAAGTGGTAAGGGGGCATGACGAGACCATTACTTCACCGGGTGGACTAGGCCCCTGCTGGAGGCCTTGCAGCCCTACCACATCCTAGAAAAAGGAAGTGGAAAAGATCATCCAAGTTGTTAGAGAGGGCTTGTGGGACTCAGCCAATCAGGAAAGAGGTTGCAGGGAGCAATGTGTCAGAGTCCAGAAGACTCATATAAATGAAACTGCAAAGCCACAGTGAGTTCAGTCTTTTGGCAGGGACTGTGGGTGCCTGAGAACCCACAGTTAGTTGCTAAAACTAAGCATGTATTACTGACAGGGACTAGGAAGATTAGGTAGAAGCATCTGACTGGCTTCTGAGACTTAACTAAGATAGGTGAAGAGGAAGTAGTCCAGAGAAACATAGACAAGAAATTAGTAAGGGGATGCATCATGAGGGTATTATAGAATCACAGAATTGAGGACTGGAATGTGACCTCACATTCCCCTGCATTCGTGCCAGGACTAAGTATTATCTAGAGACGATTTCTAACAAGTATTTGTGTAACTCAGTGGTGGGAAATAATTTTGGATGGGGGCTACTCCAAGGATTTGGAAAGTGGTTGAGGGATTCACTCTTCCATGATATTAATGGAGGGGGTCTGGGATGGAGGTTGGGTGTAGAAAGGACGTGGAGGTAGAGGAGGGAGTTTTGGTGAAGGAGGTAGTTGTGACCTGGGGCACTGGACTGGAGTGCAGGGGGTTGGATTGTGACCTATGGCAGGAAATTGGGGTACAGGAGGGGGTGCAGGGATTTGGGTTGTGAGCTGTGGCAGGAGGGGACTGTGATTTGGGGTAGGGGTTTGGGGTGCCAGATCTGGGAGGGGATATGCGTGTAGGAGGGAGGCAGAGGATTTGGGTATGTGGAGTGGGGGGCAGACGGTTGGGGAAAGGAGGGGCATGGGTGCCAGAGGCAGGGTCTGGCCAGGAGAATTACCAGCCAGCAGCCCGTTCCTGAATCAGCCTCCCTGCTAGCCCAGCTTCACAGGTGATTAATCAGCCCCACTCAGTCAATCAGCTCCCTGCATGGAGCCCTGAGCCCCTGACTGGATGGGACTGATTCATCACCTATGAAGATGTGCTATGCAATGTAGAGGAGACACTGCTGCTTGTCCTGCCCTGCACAGGCTGCAATTATGTGCTCTAGAAACCCTTGTGCTTCATGGCTGCCTGCTGCTGAAACAGGCAGCTCCCATTGGCTGTTTTTTGGCCAGAAACCAGCCAATGGGATTGTGCTGGGGGTGGAAGCAGCTCATAAAGCTTCCCCTCCCCTCCGGACTCATAGTTTTTAAAGAAAAACTGCCCCGCAGCCATATTTCTGAGCGGTGTGCGGGTAGGGCGAGGCAAGTGGGGAGCCTGCCTGGGGTTCCCTGCAATGTCTGCAGGCTGGATCTGGTGGCTTGGCAGGCCATATTTTGCCCTTGCCTGGTTTAACCTGTACTTAAAAATCTCCAGTGATGGAGATTCCACAACCTCTCTAGGCAATTTATTCCAGATCTTAACCACTCTGACAGTTAGGAAGTTTTTCCTGTTATCCAGTGGAAACCACTCTTGCTACAATTTAAGCCCATTCCTTTTGTCCTGTCCTCAGAGGTTAAGGAGAAGAATTTCCCCCCTCCTCCTTTTAAGTCTTTTTGTACTTAAAAACTATTATCATGAATCTCTGATTTCTCTTCTTTAGACTAAACAAACCCATTTTTTTCAATCTTCCCTCATAGGTCATATTTTCTTGACTTTTAATAATTTTTGTTGCTCTTCTCTGGACTTTCTCCAATTTGTCCACATCTTTCCTGTAATGTGGTACCCAGATTAGATACAATACTCCAGCTGAAGCCTAATAAATTTGGAGCAGAGCAGAAAAATTAATTCTCATGTCTTGATTACAACACTCCTGCTAATACATCCCAGAATGATGTTTGCTTTTTTTTTGCATTAGAGTTGCACTGTTGGCTCATATTAGTTTCTGATCCACCATGACCCCAGATTTTTTTCTGTGGTACTGCTTCCCAGGCAGTCATTTTCCAATTTGTTTGCGTACAACTGATTTTTCCTTTGTAAGTGGAGTATTTGTATTTGTCCTTGTTAAATTTCATCCTATTTACTTCAGACTTTTTCTCCATTTTGTCCTGATTGTTTTGAATGCTAATGCTGTCTGCCAATGCACTTGCAATCCCTCCAAGCTTGATATCATCCACAAACTTTATACGTTTACTTTCACTGCCATTATCTAAACCATTGATGGAAGACATTGAACAGAAACAAACCCAGAACTGATCTCTGTGGGACCCTGCTCAATATGCCCTTCCAGTTTGACTACAAACCTCTGAATAAGTACTCTTGGGGAATGGTTTTCCAACTAGTCATGCATCCATGTTATAGTAACTCCATCTAGGTTGTATTTCCCTATTTTGTTTATGAGACGGTCATGCAGGACTACAGGCAGTCCCCGGGTTACGTACAAGATAGGGACTGTAGGTTTGTTCTTAAGTTGAATCTGTATGTAAGTCGGAACTGGCGTCCAGATTCAGCCGCTGCTGAAACTGATCAGTTTCAACAGTGGCTGAATCTGGACGCCAGTTCTGACTTACATACAGATTCAACTTAAGAACCCCAGGCATCCCCAAGTCAGCTGCTGCTGAAACTGATCAGCGGCTGATTCCAGGAAGCCCGGGGCAGGGGCTTCCTGTAGTCAGCCACTGGTCATTTTCAGCAGCTGCTGACTTGGGGACACCTGGGGCAGAGCAGCTGGGGTGCTGCTGGGTTGGTCCAGTGGCGCCCAGAGCGGCGCTACGGGACCAACCGGCAGCGCCCCAGCTGCTGTACCACAGGCGTCCGGAGCAAAGCCGCGGAGTTTGGGGGCAGCGGGACAGCCCAGACGCGCTGTGGCTATCCTGCTGCCCTCGAGCTCCGTGGCTTTGCTCTGCTTTGCTCCCCGTCCCCCTGGTCTGCAAACCAGGGGGACGGGGAGCAAAGCGGCGGAACACGTGGGCAGCGGGACAGCCCAGATGCGCCGTGGCTATCCTGCTGCCCTCGGGCTCCGCGGCTTTGCTCTGCTCTGCTCCCCGTCCCCCTGGTCTGCAGACCAGGGAGAGGGGGAGCAGAGCAGAGCAAAGCGGCGGAACACGTGGCCAGCTGACAGCCCAGACGTGTCTGCTCTGCTCTGCTCCCCCTCTCCCTGGTCTGCAGGAGACCAGGGAGAGGAAGGGCCCCGTTCGTAACTGCGGATCCGACATAAGTCGGATCCGCGTAACTCGGGGACTGCCTGTATAGCAAAAGCCTTGCTAAATTCAAGATATATTGCATGTACTACCTCCACCCTACCCATAAGCCTTGTTATCCTATCAAAGAAAACTACTAGGTTGGCTTGACATGCTTCGTTCTTGATAAATCTATGCTGACTATTATTTATCATCTCCTTATTATCTTCTAGATGTTTGTAAATTGTTTGCTTGATTATTTGCTCTATTATAAATAGACACAAATCAGATACCAAGAAAGGTAAGATACAAAAACCAGTAGGAGAACACTTTAACTTCCCTGATCCCTCCCCCCCACCCCAGCCCCCCACACAAACACACATAAAACCTTCAAAACCAGACTACAAAGAGAAACAGCACAATTGCAATTCATTTGCAAATTTAACATGGTAAAATTAGGACTGAATAAGAACTTAGAATGGTTTTCACTACAAAGGCAATTTTCCCTCTCTTGGTATTCACACCTCCCCATCAACTGCTGGAAGTGAGCTACATCTACCCTGACTGAACTGGCCTCATTTACACTGGTCTTACACTTGATATCTGTGTGTGTATTTTTTATATTTATACACACACACACAGGGCTTGACAAACCCCGGCAAGAGCTACTCGCCAGCCCCGCACCGTGCATGCGCCAGACTAGCACTGCGCATGCGCAAAGCACCGTTGAATGGGGCACATGGAGTGACCGGCTGAAATCTACTCACCACGGGTGAGTAGATTCAGCGGTTTGTCGAGCCCTGTGTGTGTGTGTGTGTGTGTGTGTGTGTGTGTGTATATATAAATATAAATATAATCCCCACTTCTCCAATTTCTGTTCTGTGCATCTGACATAAAAACGGCCATATTGGGTCAGACCAATGGCCCATCCAGGCCAGTTTCCCCTCTTGCTTTCAGTGGCCAATACCAAATGCCCCAGAGGGAGGGAACATAACAGGTAATTCTCACATGATCCACCTCCAGAGAAAAAGAGACTAGGGACACCATTCCTACCCATCTTGGCTAATAGCCATTGATGGACCTAACCTCCATGAATCTATCTAGCTCTTTTTTGAACTCTGTTAAAGTCCTAGTCTTCACCACATCCTCTGGCAAGGAGTTCCACAGGCCAAATGTGCGCTGAGTGAAGAAAAACTTCCTTTCGTTTGTTTTAAACCTGCTCCCTATTAATTTCATTTGGTAACCCCTAGTTCTTATATTGTGGGAATAAGTAAATAACTTTTCCTTATTCACTTTTCCCACACAGGTCATGATTTTATAGACCTTTTAAGCGAGCTCCCCCTGAGCACCTGCTCCTGTCTACCTCCCTCCCAACTGTCTCTGTGAGAGGCAGCAATGGGGGGGGGGGGGGAGGCAGGCAGCTCCCTGAGAGGTGATACATATGGGCAGCTGGCTAGAAAGCTGGCTTCCCATGTGTACCAGCTCCCGCCTGCCCCCCTCACTGTCCGCGCTGCTGCTTCTCTATCAAAGGCAGGGGCGCAGGTGGCTCCACAGGATCTGGTGCTTGTGAGGAGCTGGCTTAAAAGCAGGCTTCTCATGGGCCCTAGCTCCCACCCCCCCTTTCTGCCTTTGCTATAGAGGCAAGTTGATATCCCTAGAAAAACGGTAAGCATGCATGCACTCAACTAGGAGGTGCTCATGAAAGGTTACAGCTTCCCTCTCTGGGCTGCTTATATAACCAATCCTTGAAAAAGGAGGAGGCGCACGAGCCATCAATGTGGAGGGGGAAGTTTTGCCAGGAAAAGAGCTAGTTCAGTTTACTTCCCCCATAGAGTAAATGGTAAGCAGTGTTTGAAACACAAAATGGTGCCTACTTTGCTCCTAAAACAGGAATGCCAATCCAGCCTTAAGTTTACATGTACATATTTATGAAGAAAGCCAGATTCCAAACTGACAGTATTTATTACATTGGTGGAGAGAAAGAGATGGTAATAGTTTTCACTTTTTAAAAATTAATTTTGACTAAAACACATTGATTTGAAAAAGGTACAACCACAAGTGCCTTTTTGTGAGTTGTTTCTTATTTTATTGCCTTCTACTTCTAATGGGCAAAGAGGTAAACTTTTTGAACATGATTCTTCAGGCACCCCGTGCAGAGAGGGTTGTGGCCCCTGGATATCAATTGTGTTTACTTGCAAGAATATGAAGACGATGGTGCAGACTTTCTTAGCTACTTTTAGAAGAAATCCCACTTCTATAATTAAGGTCCCGATCCAGGAATTAGAACCATTCAGGCAACTGCTCTGCCTCTTTGGCTTCTCTGGGCACAAGGATCTGCTCACATGGGTCTAGTTGCAGGATCAGAGCCTAAACTTTAGTTGTATATATTCTCACAGCAGCGAAGCGTTGTGTTTAATGTTTCCCAGACAGTAAATACTGTATATCTTTATTGGATGACAAAACAAAATTTGCTTCTCACCTCAAGAGATGGATTTTTTTTTCTGTCAAATTCCTTTAAAATGTGCTAGGAGAATTGTAAATTTGCTTTAAATGTTCAGTTTTCAATTCCTAAGAAAAGCTCCTCTTTGTCTTCTTTTTTTCCTTTGAGTGAACTTCTATCAAAATCATTCAGTGAGGGGAAAACCATCACACTTCTTATTCAATTGATAAATTTTTAACAGTCTGCCATAAGTTTCATCTGAAATGTGCCTATTTCACACTGAAAGGAAAAAAAATAGTTGAAGTGATATAAATGGATGCCAAAGATAAAGGAAATGCGTACAGAAAGCAAAAATACTGGATATGTTCAAACCTGAAATCATCTTGTTTTCATAGCCATGTACAAGGAAAAAAGAATATGTTTATAACTTGTTGCATATGTCTATACATTTGAAAATGTAGCATCAAACTGTCCCTGTTCATGTCAGTGGGTGTTCTGACGCTGTACATATTGAGGTCAGGGTTTGTTGTCTAGAAAGCAAGAAAATGCTGGATAGGTTCAGACTGTTAACTGCCATCCAAAATACACTACTGTATTTTAGATAGTAAGAGAAATAATTTTATGGCGGAAATTTTTTAAAATAAAGATGTCTGGGAGGAATCTGGCACTCCTGTACAGTAGTTATGTGGTCTCATGATTTGCTGCATTTGCAAAGAAGCCAACATTGTAACTTTTGCAATGCCTGCAGTTCTGTAGCATTTAAATAAATCATATTGCCAGATGTGAAAAATGATGGCTTATGTATAGATGGTTTTAAAATGGAAAACCCTTCTCTTTCTTTCTAATGCCATCTAAACAGTGATATTCATCCAGGGTATTAGACCATATTGCTCGGCATTGGGAATAAAAAAAAAACATTCTAAACATTTGATGTCTGGTTTTCATGCCAAGCAAAAACAGTTCTGTAGGGTCAAATCCTGAAAGCATATTTTTGTTTTAAATTTAAGTTTTACATGACAGTTTTGACTCGTAAAAGCTGACCTAATAAACGATGGTGCTACCAGTTTGTTTTTAGTTCCCAATCCAAAAGAGTACCCCCCTCCTTAAACTCCAAATAGGAGGTGAAAATAGTAATAATGACCCATGTAGGTATTGATCTGCCTGATGTAGGCATCAAAGGGGTATAAAGTAAAGGAAATATATATATGCTATTCATTTATGTTTCTTGGGGTACATCTAGACTACATGCCTCTGTCGCCAGAGGCATGTAGATTAGGCTACCAGGCATAGGAAAATGAAGCGTCGATTTAAATAATCGCCGCTTCATTTAAATTTACATGGCTGCCGCGCTGAGCCGATCAGCTGTATGTCGGCTCAGCGCGGTAGTCTGGACGCGCGGGTGTCGACATCAAAGGCATTTGTCGACCACCCAGGTAAACCTCATCCCAGGAGGCATACCTGGGAGGTCGACAAATGCCTTTGATGTCGACACCAGCGTGTCCAGACTACCGCGCTGAGCCGACAAACAGCTGATCGGCTCAGCGCGGCAGCCATGTAAATTTAAATGAAGCGGCGATTATTTAAATCGACGCTTCATTTTCCTATGCCTGGTAGCCTAATCTACATGCCTCTGGCGACGGAGGCATGTAGTCTAGACGTACCCTCAGCCTTTTTCTGATGGACAGTTGCTACCAGATAGAATCATAGAATACTTGAACTAGAAGAGATCTCGAGAGGTCATCACGTCCAGTCTCCTGCACTCACGGCAGGACTAAGCACCATCTAGACCATCTCTGTCAGGAGCTTGTCTAACCTGTTCTTAAAAATCTCCAATGATGGAGATACCACAACCTCCCTAGGAGATTTATTCCAGTGCTTAACCACCCTGCCAGGAAATTTTTCCTAATGTCCACCCTAAACCTTCCACACTACAATTTAAGGCCCTTGCTTCTTGTCCTGTAATCAGAGATTAAAGAGAATAATTTTTCTCCCTCCTCCTTGTAACACCCTTTTGGATCTTTGAAAGCGGACATCATGTACCCTCTCAGTCTTCTCTTTTCCAGAGTAAATACCCCAGGTTTTTCAGTCTTCCCTCATAGATTATGTTTTCTAGATCTCTAATTATTTTTGTTGCTCTTATCTGGACCTTCTCCAGTTTCTCCACACCTTTCCAGCAACTTAGTGCCCAGAACTGGGTGCACTACTCCAGTTGAGGCCTAATCAGTGCAGAATAGAGTGGAAGAATTACTTCTTGCCTATGTCTACACTGCCCAGTCTAGCGCAAGAACATATGCAAATAAGGCGCAGCAATGAATATTGCCATGCCTCATTTGCATATTTAATGAGCTGCCATTTTTGTGCAAAAAACCCCTCTTGCGCAAGAGCCGTTTTGCCGCTTATTTTCAGGCAGAATGGCTCTTGCGCAAGAGGGTTTTTTTGCACAAGAAGGAGCAGTGTAGACTGCTCCTTCTTGTGCAAAAATGGTGGCTCATTAAGTATGCAAATGAGGTGTCTTGCTTATAACTTTCCTGTTAATGCATGCCAGGATGATGTTTGCTTTTTTTGCAATGGTGTCACACTGTTGATTCATATTTAGCTTGTGGTCCACTATGACCCCTCGATCCCTTTCTGCAGTATTTCTTCCTAGACAGTCATTTCACTTTTTGTATGTACAAAACTGATTGTTCCTTCCTAAGTAGAGTACTTTGCATTTGTCTTTATTGAATGTCATCCTGTTTACCTTAGACAATTTCTCCAGTTTGTCCAGATAATTTTGAATTACGCAGTAATTCCTCATTTAACATGATAGATGCGTTTCTGAAAATGTCCGTGCGAAGCGAAAACGTGCTATGCAGGGTCGATTTTCCCATTAAAAATAATGGGAAAGGTGGGGATTGCATTTCAGGTGGCAGTTTTTTTGTTGGTGCTGGGTCGTCAACAACAACGTTAGATATCTAGCAACACAAGTCGCCGTGGTTTGTTAAAACACAAAGATAAACATGTGAGTGAGTGGAGAAGTGCTGTGACTACATGTATTCATCTGCTCATGCATATTACCACTGTTTTCACCAACTTACACCACCGCATGAAGTAGTCCGCCACTTGATTATTTTTGTGTTATTTTGGGGATGGTCGTGTTATTCAAAAAAGTTCCCTAAAAAAAAATTGTGCTATTGTGAAAACGTGTTAAGCGGGCATGTGCTAAACAAGTAATTACTGTAATTCTATCCTCCAAAGTACTTGCAACCTCTCCGAGCATGGTATCATCTGCAAACAAAGTGTCCTCCCTATGCCATTATCTATATCATTGTTGAAAATATTGAACAGAACCAGCCCCAAAACTAATCACTGTGGCATCCCACTTGTTATACCCTTCCAGAATTACTGTGACTAATTGAAAACTACTCTCTGAAAATGGTTATCCAGCCAGTTATCACCCACCTTATATCTCTGTTTCTTTGTCCGTCTCTCCTCTTCTCTGTTCTTTTTTTCTTTGCTTTCTGTTTTATGCATAGTAATATTGTTCCTCTTTCCCTCACTTGTTCTTTCCTCATTTTCCCCACTTATCAGAAAGCCACATGGAATTCAGGGTGTCCACTAGTGTCTCCGTAGGACTGGGATGCATATGTTTTCATGGATCAGCTGAGTGAGGATGGGAAAAAGACATACAGTTAAGTACACGTAAGCTGCTCTGGGATTCAGGGATGCTTTGGGAACAGGCAATGGAAAGCCAGACACATTTTCAGGAAGCTGTTCGCTGCTTTATCCATAGCTATGGGAACACATTTGCCATGGAAGCTGGGGTGAATCTGAGAATCATACTGTTGATTTGCCCCACAGGTTGGGTAACTCACTATACAAATCAATGACATTGGTCTGCTGTATTTTAAGGGAGTGACATGTGTAAAAGATATTGAGGGGATCTATTAGAAAATTAAACAGGCTTGGTTGTCCCTTTTCACCTGCAACTGTTACTAGAAAGAAAGCATCACACAGTCAAAAGAGAAGTGATAGAAATGTAGCCGTGTTAGTCTGGGGTAGCTGAAGCAAAATGCGGGACAATGTAGCACTTTAATAAACCATCTTGTTAGTCTTTAAAGTGCTACATTGTCCTGCATTTTGCTTCAAAAGAGAAGGGCATCTTTTATCCATTAGCTTTCCCTCCCAGCACAAACCTTGACCTAATTCCTGGAACCATGTTCTTTTTGGTTGCTGCTGCATGTAATGTATTCTGTAAGTAATACTGGCATGTTTGTCTATGTTTCTTTTCACTGCAAGAAATTTACTTCTTCATAAGGCATTTTATGATTTTTTGGGGGTAAAGAATGTTCTTGTTTTCTTTTTGCACTGCACTGCAAAAAACATTAATACACTAAATGTTTCCATACCATAAGGTACACAGTCATCAATTAGATTTTATTTTATTATATTCCCAGTTCTTTCCACCACCTTGTACTAGACGTTTTAGTTACATATCATTCTGATTTGTTGATACCTAACTAATGCTTAACTGTTTTAGGTGGATCCTTAATCTTGCAATCTCTTCGAAATACTCATTTGATTTTTTTTACAAATATACACAAGCATCTAATTGTTCTGACAGCATTGTGACCCTATCCTAGTGAGAGACAATGCATTTCCTGGCAACAGACAAGGCCAATCTGACAAACTTTTGATATTGACTTCATGACATTCCGCATTTTGTAGAGCTGTTGTCTTGACAACTAAATTTCAACTAAAAATAGAAAACTGAAGAAAAATGTACTGAAGAAAAACATCCAAATTTGCCATACATTCTTGAAAAATAATTCAGTTTACTTTCGAATATAGGGCTGATTACAGAAAGATTGGGGCATTTTATATGAATTTTATATTAATCATTTCCATACAGGTATTTTTAAAAACTTTCATCATAGTATCTTAATTTCATCGCATGTTTTTAAATGTTGTTTGTATTGGAAGAATGCTGTGTGCCTTTTGTGTGTAATGGAAACTCTCCCTTTCTTTGCACTGTAATGGCTGCTCTGTACATCGGTGGGGATGTATTTTCTGGCTTAAGACATAAGGATGCAGGCCAAGTTAATTTAGTATCAGAAATGCCAATGATAAGTAGTGGTGCTGGTCTGGGGGAGTTCTAGCTGGAACTTGGAGAACAAGAATGCATTGCTGTCTTCACTGAGCCACTGCATGTGTGTGTGTGAGAGAAAACAGTGACTGGTTTAGTCACAGGACATAATCGATTGTTGGTACAGACCCATAGTGTTTCAGTACTCAGAAATGGCATTTGATGATGATAGAGGAAGAAGCCAAATTAATCAGTGACAGCCAGACAGCTAACGTATCTTCTGCAATAGTTGAGATTGGATAAGGTGCACCAGATATGCCATATGATTATCATTGTCTTGGTCACTTGACGTTACCTCCTACAATACATTTGGAGAATGATAAAATGTTCTAGTTTTATGAATTTTTCAAATTATAGGCAGGGCTGGTAACATCACATATTAGTAAGATTGCCTGACACTTCTCATTAACAGTGCCTGTTTTCAGTTGCTTATAACTTTGCCAAACTTTTAAGCATTCAGACTGAAATTTTCCATTTTGAATGTCTGTCTCAGGCTGAAGTATTCTGGAAAATGTCAGTCAAAATGGTTTAGCAGTTTCCAAGTGAGGTTTAGGAATAACATACTGAAAAAAAAATGTTAAAAACCCCCTGGCAATTTTTTTCTTTGGGAAGCTCTAGGGGCCCCGTAGGGCTTTGGAGCTGAGACTTCAGATTTGATAGGGGGATGACCCTTGCCTTTTGCTTTGCATGTGAAAATGTGCTCAGTTTTGGGCAAGTTATAAGTTTGAACAGTTAGCACGTCAGAGATTTTAACTGGTAAACTCCAAAGCACATTCCCTGAGCATATTCAAGCCTCTCTCAGCTCCTGGTGCAGACCAAACTGCACAGAGGGACTGAGCATGAGGGACTGAGCATGCTTTGGTCTAGAATTACATGGGTGTAGCCGGACTTTGCCTGTACTGGCTTCTTTTAGCTGCTGTGGACTGGGGTATGTCCAGGCTCTAAAACTGAGAGTAGTGAACCCATCTCTCCTGTGTTCTCAGTGATACTCCTAGTTGGCACGCAGGCAGCCTGGAGAAGGAAGTAGTCTGCTGACAAAGCAGGAAGAACAAAAGCCAGAATTGGGGTAAGGAACGGAACAGACTGGAATGAAGAATCTAGTGAGATTGGGACTGGTAATAAGGGAAGTGAAATGTAGGAAAAGCTTCATTAAAAGAATATTATTAGGGTTGTAAAGTCAAGCACCCAAAATGCATGATGTAGTCTTCAATTATATAATCATGTGTTATTTCCAGGGGATCCCTGCCCAGTGCACAGGATGGACCTGCTGTAAGTGTGCTTCACAATTGTAAAAGAGACTGATTAGAAGGTGAATAGTGAATGAGGAAGAGGACTACAGTAAGGGAGAAGCATCTCATGGTGGAGACATTTTGAATGTTGCCCTAGAAAACTGGGCTATCCATGCCTCTGCCACACAGTTCCGTGTAGCGCTAGTCAAGTCAGTTAAACCACAGTTGGTCCCTAGTTGTCTGTAGTGGGTATGGAGTCTGCTATGTAACAACTCTGGCATGCTGACCTGTAATAATTTTATGAATATTATATGTGATCTGGTTAGTAAGATAGTGCCTGTGTACTTATTTTGGCTCATTGGGTTTTCCTGTATGAACATGTTGGTTTATATTAACAGTGGGTTTTGGAAAAACAAGCAGGAAGGCAACACAATAATTTTAAATAAGCAGCCCCTCAGCACACACTAGGGGCAATTACAAGACCAAGCTATTAGAAACAAAGATGCTCCTTCTAGGTTTCTGCCATAGCTATACAGCTGGCAGTCTAGAGACCAGAGGGACACTAAATGGTTTAAAATGTTCTCTGAAGTGAAGGGCTGGAGGAGTTGTCATTAGGGTCCACCTAAGATTTCGAGTGGATGATGTGCAGCCTTAAGGAAGACAGGCATAGACTGGCACGTACTATAGCCATTATTTTTTGAAAATGGATTTCTCCAAAACGATTTAGTTCTAAATAAATTTCACTTTGCTGTAAGAAAGCTTCCTGGTCTCTAGAAACCACTGGCCATAGCTCCCAAGGTGCTGAATTGCAGGAACTGAGCCTTGGCTTGGGCCTGCTGAGGTAATCACTTCTGGGTCCTGGGTACTGGAGTCCAAGCTCCAGTTTGAAAGTGGGGAAATTGGTACCATGTCAGAGCTGACAAGGCCTGAGATATGGTATCAGGTGCAGTTAGAGAGTCAGGGGGTCAGAAGTGCGGTCAGCCTGGTAACTTGGATGGCGTGTCCCACTTGGATGATGGCATAAATTGTCATTGCTCCTTTTGCCTTAAAAATTGTGCCTGATTTCATTGTTTCTTCTCCTTCCCAGTGTTTTGAAGCATAACTTGACCTATTTGACAGCATTCTGAAGATTAGTAAAATCAATATTTAAAAAAAAAACAACCCCAAACAGCCCCATCTCACACTAGGTGGCACTGTTCAGTTTCATCACATTTGGCTTGTTCTTCCGTGGTTCAGTTCCTGTCCATATCAGATGAAAGACCAAGGCACATGCTTTGTCACAGTGCATCCTCTGTGAAGCTGAACAGCTCATCTAGGGTACGTCTATACTGCAGTGCTATTTTGGGATACTACCAGTATCCCAAAATAGCTATTCCACATCTTTGAAACAAGCCTGTTATTTCAAAATATAACAGGCTCGCTGTTCTGATGTTCCTGTAAACCTCGTTCCACGAGGATTAAGAGACATTTCAGAATAGCATTCTATTTCAAAATTTGGTGCTGTGTAGACAGTACCAAATTCTGAAATTAGCTACGCAATTTGCAGTGTAGACATACCTCTACTATGGTAATATTTAATCTCAAAGATGGGCTTAGATAAGGCTCAATTATAACACTCATTCTGTGAGAAACCCATGGGCTGTGTCTACACTGGCCCCTTTTCTGAAAGGGGCATGCTAATTTTAAACTTCGTAATAGGGAAATCCGCGGGGGATTTAAATATCCCCCACGGGATTTAAATAAAGATGTCCGCCGGAATAAAGCCCTTTTGAAAGTAGGAATAAGAGATCCTCCGGAAAAGGGCTTTATTCCAGAGGATCGGGCCAGTCTAGACGCTCTTTTCCGGCTTTTCTACAAGCCGGAAAAAAGCGGTGGACATCTTTATTTAAATCCCGCGGGGGATATTTAAATCCCCCGCGGATTTCCCTATTACAGAGTTTAAAATTAGCATGCCCCTTTCGGAAAAGGGGCCAGTGTAGACACAGCCACGATGTTTTGGCTCAGCATTAAGTTGATTTTTAAAGTATAAGTTATTTTGTAGAAGAAGCTGTAATGTACAAGCGAAGACTGGACATAGGAATTTATAGTAGAAGTCATTTAGGAACAGACTATTCAGTTGCTGCAAAGAATACCAATAGGATCCTAGGCTACACCAAGTGGGGTTATTTGAGTAGAAAAAGGAAACTCATATCACTGTGAAAAGTACTGTGGTGAGAATCTTTTTGTGGGGGTGTAAATAGGGGAAGGGTGATTTGAATATATTGGGGTAAACAAGTTCAGTTTTGCAACTCTGTCTGTGGTAGGGATTTTATAGAAGTACCTATTATATCCATTGAATGCTTGGAAAGAGAGAATATTTGTGTTTAAAATTATATTAGTATTATATTGGAAGTTGGATAAGAACCCCTTGTAAGTGACGTAAATGTACTGCAGAATTTTTGTGCTCAGACACATATTGGGAAAGGGGGTCTCTGGTTTTTTTTGCAACATATCTCACCTCATATCTGACACATTCACTACACTAAAATGTTTTACAGGATATTTACTCATAAAGAGTTACATATAAGGTATATCTACTGAAAACTCATAACTTGTCAAAATTCATAATCGTTCTGAGATGTGTGTCTGGGTGATATTTAAGGAATAATGTTTTTATAGTGAAGGTATTCTATTTATTTAAAAACATAGTGTGTTCGACAATTCTCGGGGTACCCAGGACTGACATGTAAAATGACATGTGACCACATTCTACCTTCTAACTAAAAATAAGTGACCCATATCAAATCCAACCTGTTTTTGTTCCCTGGCTCAGCAGGGGTTTTTAAATATTAGGTTTTCCTTGTATATCTATTTGATAAGATCAGCATGTACATTGTAGATTTGCAGAACCTCTGGCTTGCAGATTTCCCCCTTATAGGAAAGTTAGGCTGAGGAGATTGACCATCCAGAGGTGCCTACTGGTAGAATCTTTCAGGAGGCAGGTGGGTGAGCTGTAGAAAGAGGTGGATAGTCTGGGGAGCATCTATGCAGAAGAGGAATTAATTAAAAACATGCATAGAGAGATGTCCAAATTTGAGGGAGGAATCCAGCTGGAGAGGACTGCAATAGCACCACAAAGCGAGGAGGAAACTTCTTCACAGGGAGAAATTGGTTGCTGGTTATGTCTGGCAGCAGGCAGTGCTCCACCCTTGCTCCCAACCTACTGTCTATAGAGATAAAAAATGGCATGCTGCCATGAGAACGAGGGGTAAAGGCTCTTTCCCAAAGGTGGATAAGGAGAATCTATGTATTTCCAAATCTGAGAGGCTCATGGTGACCACTGGAAAGAAAAATGAAGGGGGAAGTGGTCAGTGACTCCCTTCTAAGGTGAACGGATGCATCCATCCACAGGCCTGACCTAGCATCCCAGGAGGTGTGCTTCCTGCCAGGAACCTGCATCTGAGACATTATGGAAGGATTGTCTAGGATCATCCATCCCTCCCACTACAACTCTAAGCTGCTTACCTATGTGGGCACTAGTGATACTGCAAAGTAGGAACCTAGGCTGATCAGAAGTGACTTCAGGGCTCTGGTAGTAGGATGAAAGAGCAAGAGAGGTCGGTGCTGTTCTCTTGGATCCTTCCCATCCAGCGTGAGGGTCCAGGCAGAGACAGACACATCCTGGCGATAAATGCATGGCTGTATGGTGATATTGCCAGGAGGGATTTGGTTTCTTCAGCCATGGGATTCTGTTCCGCAAAGGATTGTCAAGCAGAGATGGGGTCCATCCATCAAGTAAAGGGAAATACAGATTGGCTAACCTAGTGTGGCAGGCTTTAAACTAGGATTGATGGGGCAGGAGACAAAAACCCACAGCTGAGTCCAAAACATGGAGACTTCAGTGAAGGATCAGAATCTGGAGGAAAACTTCAGCGAGGACTAAGGGCAAGCAAGAAAGGAAGAGAGTTGGTGGGCATTTCATGACTGGAATATTGGCATAGAAGGGTAGATCTTATTCAGGAAGGATAGACAGAGAAAAAAAGTATGAGGTGTTGCCTTGTATATCAAAGATGTATACGCTTGTACTGAGGTGGAGAAAAAATGTGGAATGGCAAACCTGTTTAAAGTCTTTGGGTAAGGATAAAACGGGTAAAAACAAATGGGGATACAATGGTAGTGGTCTACTAAGAGGTGGATGAGACTTTTTTAAAATCAACTAACAGAATCATCCAAAGCACAGAATTTGGTGGTGATGGGAGACTTCAACTACCCAGATATCTGTTGGGAAGATAATACAGCAAGGCGCAGATTATCCAACCAGTTCTTGGAATGCATAGGAGTAGGACGCTCCCTAAAAGAGTCCACTACATCAGCGTTCCCTGGTAGCTGTGCACTTGTGCTGCCCAGCTCATTAGGAAAGTGCTCATAGCCAGGTATTTTTGTTCCTTCTGATAGTGCATATTCGCACATGCTTTGCTGCACATAAAAATATGTTCTGTATATGGATGGAAAAAATCGGAACATGGATGGAAATATTAGAGGGAACATTAGAGGGAAGTTTAGATATCTAACTTGTCTAAGTAAGGGTATACCTGCACTACAGCATTATTTCAATAGTTAATTCAAAATAAGTTATTTCGAAATAATGCGTCTACACACAAAATACATTTTGAAACAGTGCGTCCACGTTGAGTGGACGCTGAATCGCATTTAAGGCCGGCTGGAACCAGGCCCGGCAGGGCATCAGGTCAGGAGTTACTTTGTGTGGCTGCTGCTTGAGGCTATCTGAGGCCTGTGCTTAAAAGGACCTCCCCTGGACAGCTGGTTCTCAGCTTTCCCTGCTTGCTTGCCTACCTCAATGAGGGACAGCAAAGCATTTTGTCTCTGCGTGCTCTGGTTGCCCTCACTCGGGACACCCCAGGACTCTGCACCATGGAGCCAGAGCTGCCATGGGCACTCTGGTGCTTCTCGTGGATATGTTGCTATGAGCCTGGCTGCACTTTCTGCAGGCTGCCATCTGGGAGGTCCATCGGGGGCTGTCAGTATCCAGGAGGCCCTGCGGGAGAGCTTCCACCCTGAGGAGTACTAAGAGCCTCCCTGGTCTGCCCCACTGGGGGCTTGTGTCTCATTCCTCCCTCATGTCCTTCCACTTACCCATCCCTAACCCCCCTTCCTGATGCCAAATAAAATACATGTATTTTCATGAACACAAACTCTCTTTATTTAACTAAACTTGGGGGAGGGGAGGAATGAAACTCTGGTGAGACTGGGGAAAGGAGGCGGGAGAGGGGAAGAGAGAGGGTGAGGGGGAACCTAGGAGGAGGGAGCTGGAAGGGGGAAGCAAGGGGAAGAAGGGGGAGGAGAAGCTCAAGGCTGAGGGTTGGGGGGTCTCGCCGGACCAACTTGATTGTTGTGCAAACCTGCTCCTGGGTTCTCACGTGGCCTTTGGTGGCCAGGCTCTCAGCTATCCTGACATAGACGGCTGCGTTCCTCCATCTAGTGCAGAGATCATGGATGATTCAGGGAATTTTGGGCCAGGCATCTTAACTTTGGTACCTGGAAAGATAATGGAATAAATATTCAAACAATACATTTATAAGTACCTAGAAGAAAATAAGTATCAATCAACATGGATTTGCCAAGAACAAATCATGTCAAACCAACCTAATATCCTTGTTTGACAGGGTAACAAGCCGTGTAGATATTTGGGAAGCAGTAGATATCATATGTCTCCAAAGCTGGATTATGAAAGGGGTTTTAAGATCTGCAGCCCCAAGACCCTAGGATGCAGCAACTAAAGCCGCTGCATGATGTAGCTCTGCCTCCCCACCCTCCTGGCTGGAGCTGTGTGTGTTTCTGCTAGTAGAGCTCACCTACAGGCTCCCCCTTTGCTATTCCCATTGACTAGGAATCGAGGTGAATGGGAGCGGCAGGGAGCAGTGTCTGCAAGTTCAGGGCTGTGCAGAACCACGTTACCCCTCTTCCTCCAGAAATGGTGCCAGGGAAGTGCCCCAATCCCCTGACCCTTCTGGCCCCCTCCCAGACCCTGCCTCTCACCCCCCAGCCTGCTCCTCCACCCTATCTTCCACACAGACCCTGCACCCTTACGCCTTCGCAGCCTCCTCCCACACACTGAAACTCTCATTTTGTCCCCACCCTGGAACTTAGGGTTCACTACAAAAATCTACTAGCCCTAAGCTCCTGGAAGAGTTAATTTCCCCTCCCCCCGTATGTCTTGACTTTAGTAAGGCTTTCCCTACCGTCTCATGTGATCTTATCATAATCAAACTAGAGAAATATAGCTTAGACAAACCTGCTATAAGGGAGGTGCACAACTGGCTGGAAAGCTGTGCTCAGAGAGAAGTTATCAATGATTCAGAATCAAATTGGAAGGGCATATTGAGTGGAATCCTGCAGTAATTTGTCATGGGTCTGGTTCTAGCCAATATATTATTTGGAGAATGACTTAGAAAGAACATTTATAAAGTTTGTGCGAGATATCAAGTTGGGAGGGGTTGGAAGGCCTGGGAGTATAGGATAAGAGTTCAAAATAATCTGGACAAACTGGAGAAATGGCTTGAATTAAATAGGATGAAATTCAGTAAGAACAAATACTCCATTTATAAAGGAAAAGTCAATTGCACAAATACAAAATGGGAAATGACTGCCTTGGGTGGAGTACTGTAGTAAAGGATCTAGCAGTTATAGTAGATCACAAACTAAATGTGGTCAAACAAGTGTAATCCTGCTACAAAAATAGCAAACATCATTCTGGGATGCATTAGTAGGACTCAGAGTGTAGTAAGCAAGAAACAAAGAAGTAATTCTTCTGCTCTACTCAGCACTGATAAGGCCTCAGCTGAAATGTGTTGTCCAGTTCTGGGCATCGCACTTTGGGTGTGTCTAGACTACATGGGTCTGTTGACGGAGCCATGTAAAGTAGTTTACCCGACATAGTCAATGAAGCGGGGATTTAAATAATCCCTGCTTCATTAAAATAAAAATGGCCACCGTGCTGTGCCGACAATCAGCTGATCCGGCACAGCGCGGCAGTCTAGACGCGGATCGGTAAACAAGGGAAGCCTTTGTCGATCGCTCCCTTATGCCTCGTGAAACTCGTGAAATTATTTAAATCCCTGTAAACTACTTTATGGAGCCATGTAGTCTAGACACACCCTTCAGGAAAGATGTGGACAAATTGTAGAAAGTCCAGAGAAGAGCAACAAAACGTCTAGAAAACATGAACTATGAAAAAAGAATGGAAAAAAAATTGTCTTAGTGTAGAGAAGGGAAGACTGAGGAAGAGACAGAGCAGTCTTCAAGTACGAAAAGGTTGTGATAAGGAGGATAGTGATAAATTGTTCTCATTAACAACCACTGAGGATAGGGCAAAACACAATGGGCTTAAGTTTCATCAAGGGAGATTCAGGTTTGATGTTAGAAAATACTAACTGTATTAGTAACTTAGCGATAGCTAAGCACCACAACAAATTTTCTTGGGGAGGTTGTATAGTTTCTGTCACTGGAGGTTAAGAATCATTAAAGTCAAACAGACACCTGTCAGGGATAGTCTAGATCAATGTTTCTCAACCAGTGGTACAAATACCTTTAGGGGTACTTGAGAGAACTCGGGGGGGAAGGGTGTACGTCAACACAACTGAAATTAGGAGAAAACCGAATTTTTGTTGTAAGTTTTATAGTGCTCTCTCATTTTTGTACTTTTTATACCCAAAAATTTCTTTGTCTGCCTGCCTATGATTAAGTTGTTTAAACAAATGTGTTGTAATGGTAGAAAATTTTTGTGTGTGTCTGAAAACTGTAGGTACTGGGGGTATTTATAATTTTTTAAAAGGGGTACTTTATAAAAAAAAGGTTGAGAAACACTGGTCTAGTTCCGGCTACTCAACACTTGGACACAGCTCGCAGGATGGGATCCTGTGAACATGGCGTCTTCTGGGAACACGCTTCACAACAGTGAGGTGTCTCCCAGGTAGGGTGAGCTTGAAAGACGGAAGTGGACAGGTTGGCTGAAACAGCTGGGTACAGTGTGTCCGCATTTCTAGCCCCCAGGGAGGAGGTGCCCGGAGCACCAGGGCATTGTGTGAAAAAAGCTATTTGCATATATTTGCATATATATGCAACCACTCTTAAATTGTGGCCCTCGGCATGTGCTGTGAGTATCATTGTGGCCCCTGGGGCCTCCAAAGTTGAGTAGTCCTGATCTAGAGATAATACTTAGTCTTGCCTCAGTACAGGGGACTGGGTGAAATGGTCTTTTTGGGTCCCTTCTGGTCCTACATTTCTATGATTTGGTGTGTTGTATGCTCTGGACAGGAGCTCTTCCTTCAACCTGAGCCCTGGAGAAGTCCAGAGTTCTTTATAGAAATAGCCCCACACATGTCAGTATTACTACAGTAATCTATAAAGGTTTGGACCATTACTGTAGATTAATTTAGTATTTTAATAAAGAACAGTGGATTGGGTAAATGTCCTCCCAACATGGAACTGGACTGTTGCGTCTTCTCTCTTACCTGGATTCTTGCATAGAATAATTTTCTCTTTCTTCACAACCACCATCATGAATGGTTGCATTGAAATGTTGCTATTCACCTGTTTTGGGGGTTTTTGTTTTTTGTTTTGCTTTTAATGCAAATTCCTATTTATTGGGCACTTGTCTTTCCTATATACTACCAGTGTATTAAAAAGATTATTTGTCAATAGTAGATATAATAAGAAAGTCAATGATTCAGATGGTTAAGTGGATGGTAGACTTCTTTAACAAATCTAGATTTTGTGTAGGGTGTGCAGGCTGAGAGTTCCTCTTCCTCCATTTTCAGTGGAGACGTTTTCCATATTCACTTGGTTTTCACCTGCAACTTTTATGTGGTGAGATTTAGGGCTTTTTAAATTATGTGAATCAAGAGATCTCAGACCCCTTTCAACACCTTTATTTCAGTGACTGCTGAAGTTTAGTGAAGCTCTTTTCTCTACTCCTTTTTCATCTTACCTTAGTTAAACTGTTGTGGGTGGATTCCATCTTCTGGGATTCCAGTGGACTAAAGAATCCTCTCCAGTCTAGATATACCCATTAAGAACCAGTTTGCTTACTTTCGCAAAGATGCTTGAGCAGGCTGTTTGCTTTTCCTCTTGGTCTTCAGTTATTGAAGGCAGATCACAAATGAAAATATTTCATTTTCCTCTGGCAAAGCAGATGTTTATTTTCAGTAGCAGTTATAGAGGAACCAGATCTGGTGTCGTGCATCGCTTTCAGTTTTGTGGCTGTTGTCACTTTGCCAACACAACTGGAATTAGCTTAATTTACAGACATGCCAGCTGTTGATGTGGTACAGTGTTCAAAGAACCTTGGTTCTGCTTCTCTGAATAACCTCTTGCTGGTTATACTTAAAACTCAGTTTACAGTACCTTGATGAAATCATAAATCTGTTAGAATAATGTTTTACATGCACAAAGTGCATTAAAGTTGAAACTCTTTAAACAGCTATCTGCAGCAATAAACCTTCAAATGGATTCCAGTGACATAAGATTCAAAAATGTAATATTGTATCATATACCGACTAAAAAGAAAATATATTTTATACATGTAAGAGTCTCTCTCTCTCTCTGCCTCTGCCTCTGCCTCTGCAGAGCTGGCAGTGCCATCTGTAATTAAAGTTCCCAGACACTTTCCAATATAAGAGCCTGTTTTCAGTTGCATATAACTTTGCCAAACTTTAGCCTTAAACTATTTGAGCTGAAATTTTCCAAGGTAGGTGTGTGGCTCAGGCTGAATTTTTCCTGGGGGGAAGTTTCAGCTAAAACAGCTGTTTTTGTGGGTGAGGTTGGGAAAAAAATGTTTGGCTTCTGTTTTTAAAAAATATGTTCTTACAGCTGCTTTGAAAAGCTCCATCATGTCTCCATGATGGTCTTGAAATTTAGCAAAGTTGTTATAAGTGCCAGGATGGTGATTTTTATTTCAAGCGAGTCTTGTCAATGGTGCCAACAAACTTTTTTCATACACAGTGAATCTGCATCTAAATGAGGTTTCCTTACACTCTGAAAGTGAGAATTTTATTTTTTTTTGCTTTAATTTTGGAGTGCTCTTCTGTACGATAACATATTACATTTTAAAAAACCACAGTGAAAGAATATGAAAATTACAAAATCAAGCACACAGAAATGAGCAAATGCCTGTACTATTTTAATTCGGCCTCCTTATCCATATGCCCCAAAGGTATTTCTTCACCCCCACCTCCTGCAGGCGGCAGCAGGAGCAGCACTGAGTAAGCAGTCCGTCTTCACCCTATGTGTTTCCTGGAGGCACTCTCCCACAGAATGGCAGCACTTCCTTTAGGGAGCAGGCAGCGGTATGGGGGGAAAGATCTGGGCAGCAGCAGTATGGAGGAAGTGCCGGAAGCCAACAAGCAGACTGGCCAATGGAGGAGTGAGTATGATTAGCTGTGGCTGCAAGAGGGGCCAGGGATAGGAAAGCAAGAGTAAGCTGATGGGAACAGAGCAGTGACCAGGAGTGCTGGGAAGTGATTTGTGGGCAAAGCGGGGGTGGGGATAAATAGAAGTAATGGTCATGGCCCAAAAAAAGACAAAACACAGTTGGTGGAATCGGTGGATCACCCTAGTAAAAAGTTTGGGGACCACTGGACTGAGCACACATTTTTAATTACATGGTCACATACTATTTTTCTAAATTATAACAATTTTCTACTAAGTACATATGAACTGAGAGTGGGGCCCCCCAGGCTTATAGTTTATTTGTTTTGTTTTTTTACAGAGCTGGCAAAAGGTACATCCTCCCCGACCCCAGGGTGACACACGTACAGCTCTTTTTAGGTCACTTTAGTAAAATTGTGGAGCAAGTAGAGCTCCTGTTCTGAATATTTCAAATATACCAGATTATGGCCACTTTCCATCATAATGGCAGATACATTTTTACCCTTGGTGTGCCATAGCCAAGGGTTAAAAACACTCGTGGAGGCAGCATGAGTATTTCATATTTTGCTCTGAAAAATTCTCATTTTATAAAAAACTAAGAAGAGGGTTTCTCAATTTCTCATTAAAGTATTAAAAAGATACTCGTTAAACAGCGTGTATTTGATGCTATGTTTAAATAATATCTTTGTAGTAGGTTGGTTTGCTGTCTGCATTCTAGGGTAATACAATTATGCCTGTTGTCTGAGCTTAGGCTCATGTCAGAAAACTCATTTGGTTAGCGTTGTTCTACACCTTAGCTACATCTCTCTGGGGTATGAAAAAAATCCACACCTCCTGAGAAACAGCTATGATGACTTCACTTGATATAGACAGTGCTGGATCAATGAAAGAATTGGGGGAGGTGGATTAACTGCAGTAACAAGAGAATACATCCCATCGCTGTTGTGTCTAGACTGAAATGTGCCAGCGGCACAGCTGCAGAGTTTTAAATGTAGTCATAGCCTTAGAGCAGTGGTTCTCAAAGTGAGGTCTGTGGCTGCCTTCCAGGTGGTTTGTGGCTCAAGCGCAGCCCACCCCATCCTCCCCCACGCAGCAGGGAGCCCGTGCTGTGGCTTGAGACTTGCGGTCGCTGCACAGGCGCACCAGCTCTAGCTTCCCTCTCGGAGGGTGCATGAGCTGGAGGACTGGGCGGCCCAGTGAGTAGAGCGGGTGGCATGGAGCTGAACATGGGGCCCTCCACTGAGATGCTGCAGGTAGCCGAGGAGGCCTTTGGTGGCAGAAACTTCAGCCTAGAGGTTAAGATCTACAGCTTGCAGCTGGCCAAGCTGCCACAGCACGTACAGGGCCTCTCCCTGTGCCAGGGGGACATGATGGTCAATGCCAGTCACATGACCAAGGCCCTGGAGGCAGGCTGGCCCACCTGCGGACTGAGGAGCTGCGAGAGCTGGCCGAGAGCCTGGCGCTCAGCCCACGTGAGAAGGCGCTGCACCTGCTGCCCTGGCTCGCTGGGGGCCCCAAAGGGGAGGGTGAGGTGCTGGGCAACCCCGGCTGCTGCCGACTACCAGTGTCTGCTGAACTGCCCCTTGTGTTGGCGGCTGCTGTGTGAGCCAGTGACCCTGCACGGTGGCCACACCTGCTGCCGCTGCTGCGCCAAGCCCGGCACTATGGCTGTTGCCATTGGCCCTGGCATGCTGCCACCCACGTGCCTGGTCCCACCAGCCCCCAGATCAGTGTGGTGCTGGACAACTTGCTGGAGAAGTGGCTGAAAGTGGAGAGCTGGGCTGCACGGTGACTGCAAGGCTTGAGCGGCAGCACAGGTTCCCCACTGTGCGGGGGAGGGGGAAGAAAGAGGGGGCTGAGCTCCCTCCCCACCCTGCTCCAATGGCAGCACAGGGACGTGTCAGACCTCGCTCCCTCATCCCACAATCCACCTCCTGCCTAGATCCTGCATCCCTGTCCCACTCGTTGGCAGACCTGTCCCACACACTGAACCCCTCACTTTTGGCCCCACCCAAGTGCTTAATGGGGTCCACAAAATCCACTAACTCCAGAAAAGTAAATCTTGCCTGTGGGAAGTGCTGAACGTCAGTCCTCCCTGTTCCTTCCCCTCACCTCTTGGGGCTAGAGTGCCAGAAAAATGAGGTGTCTCAGTTGGGAGCCACATCAGTGAGGGTTGGGGGTTTTGGGAGGAGTTTTTTTGTTTCTCACTTGTGAGGTCCCCAACTGATTTTTCTGTGGGTCAGTGGCTGCCAGTCGAAAAAAGGTTCCCCATCTCTGCCATAAATAAAGAAAACATGGGAACCTTTTGCGTTGAACATAAATGAATATTTTACTTTATTGAAAATTAAATTTGATAAACTAACATGAGAAAGTTAAATTACTTAATCTGTTTAATAACTTACATTAAACCATTCTCCCCAGCTGCAGCACTAGCAAAATGGTTCAGGCATGATTATGTAATTAACAGTGAGTTTCCATTAGCAGATGGTGGTTCACAGAAAGGTTTGCATTGAACCAGGTGGTACATTGGCCGAAAAGTTTGAGAACCACTGCCTTTGAGAGAAGCTCTCCAAGGAATCTCAGCCACTGAATGCATTTACAAAATGGCAGAAAGTATCAATGGAATTTATAAACGAAATGTTAAGTAGTCAGGGATTATACCAGTTTGCGATGACAAATCCTTTAGAAACTAGTTCACTGTTCCCACCCAATGGGAGCTGCGAGCCGCTGTACCTGTGGAAGCTGAGGGAAAGAAAGCATTGGTGGCCTGCCAGGGGCTAGCCCCGGTGAAACGCATCCCGCCTGTGTGCTGCTTATTACCCACATCTGTTTCAGAGGAGAAATAATGGAACATCAAAATGACAGTAAATATTGTTATAGGAGTACGTTTGGAGATTGCATGTAGTTCTGGATGGATCATAGCCATCTATTTTTATTTTATTTGTAATGAATAATAAGGGAACTTTTGAAGGACAAACTTAAAGTGTGCTCCAGTCATCTGAAGAAGGGGGCTGTGCCCACGAAAGCTCACGATACATCTACATGTTTTGTTAGTCTATAAAGTGCTACCAGACCATTTGTTGTTTTTTTTCTGTACAGACTAACTCGGCTACCCCCTGAAGCTTCTCAAAATGTGCTGAAATGGAATGGGGCCATTTTGTAAGGGCAGATGATAATTATAATTTCCTTTTAATTTTGTAACTTTTTGATTTGGTTCGGTACTGGGAGGTGCTGAGCAGCTGCCAGTCCCATTGACTTTGTTAGTGGAAGGTGCTCAGTACTTTTCAGGAAGCCTTCATCAGCATGTGGGATTATAAGCAATCTCTTCTGTCCAAATATATGCAGTTTGCCATTTCCCTTTTAGTATTTTATCATGGGCAGGTCATGTGTTTTCCCACTGCAAGTGAGCTGGCCTTATTTTTAGATTTGCAAACCATAATAAACACCTGAAAACATTTCTGCATTACATGCAAGGTCTCCAGGTCAATAATCTTTCTTGTGACAAGGTGTCTTAACACTTCTGTATCTATTTAAGTTTTAACCAGAGTCGACATTAGCAATAACACTTCATTTTCGCATATAGTCTGTTTTTATTTTAATGCATTCAATAGTCTAATAGCTTTTTTTTTTTGGTTAAAATTGCTAGCACAATAGGGTTCTCATTCAGATAAAGCTTTATATGATGAATTGTATAAGACAAGAAAATTCATATTGTACAGCATGTGCAGTCAAAAGAATGCAGGATGCAGGCTTGTCAGGCTGTTAATCTCTACGTGCTTTCATTTCCCTACTGTTCCCAAGTCCCTTTCTCCTACTGCTTTGCCATGCACTGTGTTAGCATGGAATCCCAGTCTCTAAAATGAAGTACTGTACTGATGTGTCAGAAAAAAGACTGGAAAGCTCCTAGTCAAGGTGAAGTGGCAGGGAAGTGCAGCATAGTATTAGGAGTGAGAGAAGAACTGCCATATAAGGTAAAGGAGTAGAGAGGATGAGAAGAAATGGAGGAGTAATGGATATATCAGAAAGCAGAGTAGAGAAGATCTGTGAAAACACTGCGCAAAATGGGCAATTGGGGGGGGGGGGGGCGCAAAGACCATCTGAGAGCTAGAGGTGGACAAAAGATGTACCAGTTTGGAAAAGCAAAACATGAGACTAGCAGATTGCCCCCCAAAAAATACACCTAGCACTACAAATGCTTGTCTAAAAACCAAACATTGGGAGTTCTATCCATTTTAGTTGTTTAGAAATTGTATGAGGTATTCGGAACATCGCTAGATCAAGGAACTGGGAACGGGCTTTAGAGACTCTGACATTCAGTTTACTCCATCTAGAGAATGAATGGAGGATCTAGGCAGAAATTAGGGTGTAGGAGGGAGCTCAGAGTTGGAGTGTGTGGTCTAGGAAGGAGTGAGGGTGTTGGAGCAGGCTCAGAGCTGGGTTGGGTTATGAGATCTGGGAGGGAGTTAGGGATTTAGGGTACATGAGGAAGCTTAGAGCTGGGGCAGAGGGTTGGGGTGCAGAGTGCTTATGTCGGGCAGCTCTGTTTGGTGTGGGAGAAAGCAGGTGTTTTTGTGCTGCCTTGCACTCACCTGCAGGTACCACCCCTGTGGCTGCAATTCCTGCAATGAACTACCCCTTTCAGGAAGGGCTGGCCAGGAACACAGTGGCTGTCTAGGGGTGAGCCACCAGAATCCTTAGTACAGGTGGAGTCGAATACCATGGAGAGCAATCAGTAAGTTCATTTACCTAGGCTGCAAGCAGAATTCACATGGTCATAGCAAACTGAACGTTTTTTTACTGAATAGTCCTCGCTGCTTCCTGAGTGAAGTCCATGATTCACTTGTGGATGCAACAATTTTACTGCTGAGTCGAAGTTCTAGATCTGTGGACTATGGGTTAGAAATCCGGACACCCTTACAGGCAGAGTTGGAGTGGCTAGAGACATTTTGCATACATTGCCTGTGCCAAATCTGGAGCATAAACTCATTTGACTTGGTGTGAAATGTCACAATCTCACAAAGATTTGGCTTTCTTTTAGTTGCTCGTTAGATATAAAGGTAGCATTGCATGCTCTTTGGCCTGGTCACCAGGACGGACAAAAGCACCTTAGCACACCATGCTCTCAAACTCTCCACTAAGGTGAGAAGTGGGATGCACCCTGATCCTACCTGGTGCTGCCTCAGGGGGCCACCTGAGAGAGTTGTGAATTCACAGGAACTTCACTTCTTGGTGCCTGGTGTGACTCCATCAACCACTGTCATTCTGGCTGGCACAATGCAATGGTCTTTAGTAGACCATGCATGTCTGATTGATGTCTTTTCTGCTTGTTTAGCCTGAGTTAGCTACTATGGGTTAACTAACCTTAGTTAAGAACACAAGTGTTTTTGCAGTGTAGACATCTTTTTGTCTGTCTTATATAGTCCTGGTGGGAACACTGTGTTATATTGGACTGGTAGATTTTCTAGGTCTAACTACCCTTAAGAAGATTTCTGATTGATTTCTTACTTGTATACGCAGCCCCAGTATAAAAATATTCATTAATGGCAAATTTTAGAATCCCAGTTTGGAGTGGATGAGTTGTGTTGGTTTGTATTGGCTACACACAGCAGCAATGTTTTTTGGCACCCTCTGTTGATAGTTCCTTCAGTGACTTCCTGTTGTCTTGTTTCTTTGAGATGCAGAAGAAATGACCACTCTTAAAGAGAAATTATCCTTCAAAATGGAGGAAAAAACTTAAACAGGAAACTGGAAAGATAATCATATGCTATGCTGAACTCTGCACAGTTTATGAGGAGACCGCTTCTTTGCCATCAGGGAACGATTCTTAGGCACTCTGTGGCAAGTTTCCCCCTGGTTACTCATTTTGTCTGAACGATTGCTATGTTACACCACTCTGTTTCAGAACCAGTATCCTCTTTGGCATCTGAGCTAATTCTCTGAGCTTTCCCTTGAATATTTACCCAGATAGTTTCTTTTTTGGTAGTCATTTCTTCAGACAGTATTACATTTTTTTCCCTCAAGGATTGTAATAAGGCTAGAGTTGTCATACGCATTATGGAGGAAAGTGGTAGCAAAAAAGAAGAAATAAATAGGTAAGTGCTGAGTGTATTAGCATGTTAGACCCTGAAGAAAATAAAACTTGACTGGCTGAGTTTATTGTGTATGTTTCAGTATATTTTGCTTTGCCCCTTGAGCTGTGTGGGACTCTGATTTGGCCTCATTCTTGCTTTTAACTTTGCTGGGATCAGTGTCAGATGCATATTTTCCAGCTGTTACTTATTTTTTCCTCCACATAAGTTTGAAAACATCAGTTACTGGGGCATAGTCCTTCTAAATCATATTTTCTAAAGATTAAAAACAAGTTATTTTTCCTGTGTCACAGATGTAGTTAAGTGCCTGTGGTTTGCTACTCGTGACTACTGTGAAAGGGATCCAGCTACTTAGTGAATCGATACTTTAAACTTCTGGAGTCTCAATAGAGACCAAGAACTGCCTCTGTCTTGGGGAAGCTAGACAGAAGGTTTGCATCTCACAAGTGTGCCTAGATGCCTCTTCTGAGAACTCAGACTTCACATTTGCCTGGTCAGTGGGGCCTTAGAGACTCTCCCATATGTTACACACCTACAACTCCAGCTGTATGGGTGTTCTGGGTTCACATGTTTAACTCTTCATGAGCACCTGGTAGATGCAACACATAACATGCAGACTTTTCATGGGATTCTAACTACCCTTGCTCCTTTTTTAATTGCATCAAAAATACACAGATCTATTTAAAAAAACTTACATAAATATGTCTGCCTCAGTTTTCTCACCACCCTAGAAAATTCTTTGAGGTGGGTTCGAAGACTGCTCAAACTGTCCAGAGTCCTTCTGCTGCAACACTTACTCTCTCAGTCACAGGAGCCTCTCTAGACCAGTGATGAAGACTTGTAGTAGGTCACTAAGGCAAGGTGGGCATAGGGGAATTGGGGTCCTCCCCTCCCCAGGAACCCCAGAGTGAAGACAGAGGACTGCTGATAAACCCCCTGGAAGGGAGATGAGAGACCTCTGTAGTGGACTCTGCTGGAGGGCAGTGTCCTGAAGAGAACGTCCTGGAAAAAGCAGAATGGCAGCGGGGGATGTGGGAGAGGGACCTTGGGTTGATCAGGCAGAAGCGGGACAAGCAGCTGTTGCTGCTGCTAGGTCCGGTGGTAAAAGCAGAGTGGCAGCGGGGGACGCGGGAGAGGGACCTTGGGTTGATCAGGCAGAAGTGGGACAAGCAGCTGTTGCTGCTGCTAGGTCCAGGGGTAAAAGCACAGCAGCAGTGGGGGACGCGGGAGATGTCTGAAAGGAGAGCGGGGAAGAAGCCAGCGTCTTAGCGCCGGGCTCCTCTGTCTCTTTATGGGCAGGGGGAGGGGAGTGTTCGGGTTCTCGCGGAACCCTTACGTTCGCTTCACGGAACCCCAGGGTTCCGCGGAGCACCATTTGAGAAACACTGACTTACAGATTCGAATCCCTCTGTTTTGCAGTTCTGTAATTTAATTTAGTTTCCAAATATACCAGTTTACTGTTCAGAAGATAATATTTTCAGTTTGTCTGGTTTATGCATAAAATAATTCTTCATTTTCAATGGGTACGTCTAGACTACATGCCTCTGGCGACAGAGGCATGTAGATTAGGCTACCTGATATAGTAAAATGAAGCGGCGATTTAAATAATCGCCGCTTCATTTAAATTTACATGGCTGCCGCGCTGAGCCACTGACCTACTACAAGTCTTCATCTAGCCCAGGGCTGGGCAAAATACAGCCTGGGGGCCGGATCCAGCCCTCCAAGACACTGGATGCGGACCCCCCCCCCCCCGCCGGGACCCTCAGGCACAAGTAGCTGCCCCGGTTTAAAACCGAGTCCCTGCATCTCTCTGCTCTGCTGGGAGGGTGAGGCTTCGTGCGCTGTCTCCTCCCCCAGCCCAATCGTTAGCTCCTATTGGCCAGAAACAACCGGCCAATAAGAACTGACCTCAGCCAATCTCTCAGCTCCTATTGGGTGGCCACCGCCAGCCAATCAGAGGTGAGAGATTGGCCGGAGTGCCTAGGGCAGCGGAATTGAGAGCCATGTGGAGGGAGCAGGCTGCATTTTCAAGCATGCTGGGGCTGCAACAGGCAGGGAGCCCAGTCTGCCTTGGGGATGCTGCTGGGCAGGAGACACTTAAGTTAACGCCTCCCATCCAGAGCCTGCCTTTGGCACCCCCGCCACTCCTGCAGCTCAACTCCCTCCCCCAGATCACCATCCAGACCCTTTGCACCCGCTGCCCTAGGTGACAACTCCCTCCCAGATCCTGTACTCCCTTCTAAACCCCTCCCCCAGGCCAGAATCCTCTCCTGTGCCCACACTCCCTCCCTGACCTGACACCCCAAGCCCCTGACCTAGGTCACATCCCCTCCTTCACCCAAACTCCCTCTCAGACTCCACACTGTCTCCTGAACCCCAGTCCTTTACCACGTGCGCCCTTCTGCACCTAGCCTCCAGCTAGGGTTTCCAGGTGTCCGGTTTTCTACAGGATAGTCCAGTATTTGCACCCTCTCTCCGGTAGAAAAATTCAGAAAATACTGGACATGTGCAGTGTCGGTATTTTCTGAATTTTTGGCGGGGCGCTGTATGGAAGCCTGGCAGAGGCAGGGGAGCGACTGGGAGGCAGGGCCGCGATTGGTGCTGGCAGGGGCAGATGACCGTTTTGCGGGGCCCCGGGCAGCATAATTCCACGGGGTCCCCCCTTTGCCACGGCGTATGTGCAGCAGTGCCACGGCGCATGCGCGGGGCTTTCTGAAGTGCAGGGCCCGGGGCGGCCGCCCCGTTCGCCCTGCCCTATATCCGCCCCTGGGTGCTGGGAGCCCTGTGGTTGCGTGCAGGGGTGGGGCAGAGCAGGAGCACTGGCCGGGACTCCCAGCCACTCCCCCCACCTGGCTTTTGCACACAACCAGAGGCTCCCATCACCAATCGGGAGCCTCTGGTTGTGTGCAGAAGTTGGATGGGGGGAGTGGCTTTTAGCCACTCCGCCCCGGCCCCGCCCAGCTTCTACTAGCAACTAGAGGGAGTGCCTGCCAGGGGCACAGCCTGTTGGACTCTGGCTGCGGCCAGTGGCTGCACCCCCCCGCCAGCTCTGCTTCCTGCTCCCCTTCCTCCGGCCCCCCCTCTTCCCGTCCTGCCCCCCCCGGTTCCCTATTCCCCCCCAGCTCTGCTTCCCGCCCCCCCTTCCTCTCGGCACCCATTCCTCCCAGCCAGCCCTCCTGCCTCCCACCCCCTTTCCTCCTGGCGGGTCCCTCCCTTGCCACCCATGATCAAGTGTGTCCGGTATTTTGGGGGGGGGGGGGGATCTACCTGGTGACCCTACCTCCAACCTTAACCCCACAACCCTCCACAGAAAAATGTGGTCTTTGACTGCTTACCAAAATCTTGGAGTGCCTCCCCCCCACCAAAAATTATTGCTCACCCCGATCTAGCCCCTGCCACGGGGCAAACTGCAGTCTGAAATGACCACTCATCATTAGTAAGAGGTGTGCCTCTTTCTAGCTTGGCTGTCTCCCTGCAACCCTAGTATACTCTGGCCTTCCTCAGGCCCCTGCAGCCTGGGATCAAGACCAAGCCAGAGCTCCTCAGCCCTGCCTGCCTTTCCCCAGCACTGTTCTGTCTCAAGAAGCCTTTAGCATCCCTGGCAGCCACGTCCCATCTGCTCCCCAACTGGAGCAAGAGTGTCTCTTCCTTGGCCTTTTTTCCAGAGCCCTTATTTATGCAGCTCCCAGCTGGGCTGTAATTGGCAGTATCTGCCTCAGTTGTGGGCTTTGCTCTCAGCCCTCTCCCAGGGCTGGGGTTTACCCATAAAGGGCCAGTGTGGGGCAGATGCCCCCCCCCCTCACACACTCCCTTTAAGTATCCTCTGCAGGGACAGGGGATGCCTTAACACCTCAACATCCCCCTCAGCTGGGCCCAAGGGGTGTATCTCTCTTTCTGCAGGCTCTCTACCTTCTGGAACAGCCTGCTCCCCTTTTCAAGGGACTGGGTCCCCACAGTGGTCCTCTCCTCTCTAGTGGGGGTGTCTCTCCTGGTCTGGGTCCCCATTGAAGCACAGCCTGCTCCTAGGTGGGTCCCCAGAATTGTCTTGGGGCTTCTGCCTCATACACTCCCTGCTTGAGGTTTTTCCCTCATCACTCTCTCCTTTGGAATAGCCTTGGGCTGAACCTGCTTCAGGTGCCCCACTCCCTGGGGGCCATGTCTTTGGATGTGGCCCTCCATATAATAATGGAAGCACCTCTTGTGCTTTCTTTTAACTCGGGCCCTCCTACACTCCATTTGTGGCTTAGCCCTTCCCTCAGGGCTAGCTGGAGCCCTGCAGGTCCCCCGGATGTACTCCCTCTTCAGGTATGCAGGCTCCCCACAGGCCCAACATGTTCAGGGCACCCCTGTTACCTTCACTGGGGGGATACTCCCGCTAGTCGTATGACCTGGGTAGGGCCTCCCTGCTTCAACCCAGTAAGAGCACTTCCTAGGTGTCCCTTGTGCATAACAATGTTTAGGTCCTGGCACCAGCTCCCCACTCTTGGTGCCCGGTTTCCAACTGAGTCCAAGTGCCCACTCCCATAGCAGCCAGACCAATCCTCTCTGCTGCTAAGTCAGCTGGGCCACCCACACCCTCCACTACGCCTCCATTTTCATCCTCCACCTACAGTTTCTCAAGTCTCTAAATGTGGCCCAATGGCCAGAGTTTATAAAATAGCTCCCTTGGTCACAGGGTAGCACAGCCCAATGGCCAGAGTCCATAAAATAGCTTTTTCATCACAGGGCAGCCCAGCTCAGTGGCCAGATTCTATAGCACAGCCCCCTTGTATCAGCGGGGAGGGACCACACGTGCCCACATTCTCTACCACGTGTCATGGGGCAGACTCACTGCAACAGCGCAAGGCAGACACCTGGTCGCATCCTGATAGAAGCAGAATTACGGGCATCAACGGGAGTGCCCCTCTCAGTTCGAATTAGCATGTCTTCACTAGACCTGCTAGTTCAAACTCTGGAAGATTGACTGCAGCTGCTTTGATCTTATCTGTAGTGTGGACTTGGCCAGGGTGAGTAGGGCCACATGATTAGAAATGCTTGTCAAAAGTTGTGGTTTGGGAATCTCTGTCTCTCTTTAAAAAAGTTAAATATGGAGCGGGGGAGGGGGGAATGTTGTGAAAGAAAATGGGGGGGGGGGACAAAGAGGTGAAAAGCCTTTCACCTCGGGCACGCCACTGAGCACTATAAAGACTTTGCCTTTGTTGGTCTGACACAATCTTTCTGTACAGACTAATAATCTAGATCTGGTGTGCAGGTTGGGAGAGATGTAGAGGTTTCAAAGCCTGTCAAAAGTCAGTGTCTGCTTGATAATACTACAGGCAGTCCCCGGGTTACGTACAAGATAGGGACTGTAGGTTTGTTCTTAAGTTGAATCTGTATGTAAGTCGGAACTGGCATCCAGATTCAGCCGTTGCTGAAACTGATCAGTTTCAACAGCGGCTGAATCTGGACACCAGTTCTGACTTACATATAGATTGAACTTAAGAACCCCAGGCATCCCCAAGTCAGCTACTGCTGAAAGTGATCAGCAGCTGATTCCAGGAAGCCCAGGGCAGAGCAACTCTGCCTCGGGCTTCCTGTAGTCAGCTGCTGGTCAGTTTCAGCAGCGGCTGACTTGGGGAAGCCTGGGGCAGAGCAGCTCGGGTGCTGCTGGGTTGGTCCAGTAGCGCGGCCGCTCCTCTGCGCTACTGGACCAACCCAGCAGCACCCCAGCTGCTCTGCCCCAGGCGTCCTGATTCAGCCGCTGCTGAAACTGATCAGCAGCGGCTGAATCAGGACTCCTGGGGCAGAGCAGCTGGGGTGCTGCCGGGTTGGTCCAGTAGCGCCAAGGAGCGGTGCTGCGGGACCAACCGGCAGCGCCCCACCTGCTCTACCACAGGCCCCGGGCTTTGCTCCACGTCTCCCTGGTCTGCTGGGGAGGGGGGCACTAGCTGCGTCCCCCCCCAGCAGACCAGGGAGACGCGGAGCAAAGCGGCGGAGGACCCGGGCCGGACCCGCGGCGCTTCCAGATCAGCGCCGCGGGTCTGGCCCGGGTCCTCCGCCGCTTTGCTCCGCGTCTCCCTGGTCTGCTGGTTCCTCCAGCAGACCAGGGAGACGGGGAGCAGCTTTTCTCGCCCCGGAGGAGGCGGGCGGCGGGACCAGGTGTCCCGCCGCTCCAGTCCTCCGGGGTGAGAAAATCCCCGTTTGTAACTGCGGATCCGACATAAGTCGGATCCGCGTAACTTGGGGACTGCCTGTACCACTGTCTCCATTGCTGGGATAACAGAGAAATATTGGTCCTGAAAGCCTCTTGAAAATGAGGTGAAAGGACAGCTTTTGTGTGCGCGCCCGTGCCGGAGGAGGGAATTGACATAAGGAATAAATTGGGTGGAAAGGATCACCATGAAGCATAGTTCAGGTATTGTAGCTTCTAGTAAATGTGAGATGATTTATAAGCTTCGGTAGGTGAAAATATTAATATGGTTAAAGCGTAATAGTCATTTTACTGAAAGCGCAATTATTTGGAAAATGTTATGCATCCTATCTAATGGCTGTTTGTTACATTTGACATGAACAAACACATTCCTCTGCCGGAGTGAAGGGAAAATTGTATGTGTAAGAATTGCTAAGTGCAAATTTTGAAATACATTTTCTGACAATAGTTTATTTCAGTGCTGTGCACACAAGAGATAGTCACAAGTATAGTCCCATTTGAGATGCAACTACCATGCAATCTGACTGAGATTACTGCGTTTGAGAAGAGCAGGGATTGCAATAAAGAAAAATAAATGTGTAATAAAATATTAGTATCTGGTAGTCACATTTTTATTTACACTTGGTAGAACATATTAGATGAATATACAGTATTTCTGGCATGGAGAGAAGCCAGATGACTTTTAAGGTTTCTCTGATGCACATCTGCAGCTGGTGTAATTTGTCATATCGGTATTGAAGTAAAAAATGTTACTAAAGCCAATAAAACTATACCAGCTGAGGACCCACCCCTCCATTTCTTATTTCTTACTTGGTGCTGTTTGGGTGATATTGGAAATAAACTTGATTTCATTTTTCATTAAGATTTTTTTTTTCGTGCTCAGAAATTGATCCTTGAGTTCCAGACAAAGAGCCCCAGTGACAGAATAACTAGGTTCTGTTTTTCTTCTGTACTTTCTGTCTGCATGCATGCTGCTGCTGTTTTTCTTTTTATCCTGCTTCACAGGCCTGCATCTGTTGGAGTCAATGGCAATCACCCATTGACTCATTATGGTGCAGGACTGTGCCCATGTTTAACTGGGGAGATGGGATTCTGGTGCTGGAGGCAATTAAGGTGAAAGTCGTGGTGCGGCAGATGTCAAGTTCAGGGTTCATTTTGCAGGTTACAATAGCATGAGATGTTCGTGGATGAACAATATGGTACATTTTAATAGTAACTAGCAGACTTACCCAGCATTGCCCCTGTCCTTCAGGTGTGTGTGGGTGGGGGTGGTGCAGGAGGCTGAAGGCCAGCAGTGTGTTCTCCCCCAGGCTACCCTTCTCCCACCTGGGGCCTTTTTCCTCCCCTCCTCTGGAGTTATGGCCAAGGGCTGAGGAAAGGGGAGGAGGCTGCTTACTCAGTCAGCTGGGAGGCAAGATGTCAGAGCCCTAGCTCTGCTGGCCATTCCTTTGGTGGTATGGCTGCCCCCAGTGGACACTCTACAGGATAGCTCTCCCCTACACGTTCACTGCTTCCAGAAAGCAGCCCCTCCCTTTGCATTTTATGGCTTCCAGTTCTCCTGGCACAACCAAACCCTGACCTTGCTTTAAGGTAGGAGAAGAGGGAGCTACACACCAAATTTGGTGGCCTCAGCTCTTACTGTTTAAGAGGAATTCATGAACAAATGGACTCGCAGACAGACACATGGACAAGTGGGCTACTATGTGTGAAAACTTTTTAAATGAGACATTACAGATGAACCAGTAGCCAAAGATTTTTCTAGACATTCCCCTAGATATCCTTGTTATTTGTCAAAGTTTTTGAACTGTAAAATGACTGATCCTGCATTTTGACCAATGTCCTTTCCTGTTGGTTTGTTCCCAAGAAGTAGTTAACTTTGCAGAACTCCTCTAATACACTGTTAAATGAGAGGGTTACTTGGAGTAAAGGGGGAACTATATTGAAATAATTCCTGATAAATAATAAGTAATCCTTAATGACAAGTGTCCTTTGAAGATGACCTACGATTACAACCCACGGTTTTGCTGTCACTTAAGCTAAAGGGGACATGTGTAACTGTCTTGCTCAATTGATGGGATTGGATAGATGATTGAATGATGATACCGCAGGCCAGGTCTTTAGCTTGTCAACTTGTATTTAATTCAGAATGACAATGTGCATGCAAGGCAAGTATCTCTGTTCTGTCATGCTTCTAGCCAGAGCCCTCAATGAGTGTGAATGCTGTACATGTTCCAGTACAGACCACCACAGATTGAGGTATAAAGATAGCCATCAGCCCAAACTAAAAGCTTTACAGTTATTGAATACATTCTAGTTGTTTTTTCATTGCTTTTGTATAAAAATGAACTGGAAACAAATTTTGGCTATGAGCAAAAAAAATGCTTAAAAATCTGTAGATTCTCTGGTAATATAATCCCTCTGGTTTTTACGACATATATTTGTAACTAGCAGCACTCCTTTAAAACCCCCCTGAGCGGTTTGATTTTATCTTTCATTTCCCTCAATTATTCTCTCCCCCATTTCTGTCGTTTGCCCTCTTCTGCTCCTTAACATACACAATAATAGCTGGGAATTGTGTGGCTACTAGTAATAAAAGTGACATCACCAACCTTAATGGGAAATGACTAGGGGATTTCAAGTGGTTTCTGGTACAGCAGCTGCTTATTTTTGTTGGATTTTAAAATCAGTATTCCGTTATATTAAATATTTTTCGTCTTTTTTCCATGTGAAGACCAACTCAAACAAAAGGGGAAACTGACTAAATAGACATAAATTGTTGTCAAATGAACAATAACTAAAAAAAAGATTAGAAGACAAAAATAGAAGAGTTTTTGGTGTCTTTGTTACAGTAATTTCAAGCATTAGTAGCTTTGAAAAAATTGAGATGAAACTGTGATCTTTTAAAAATTGGTATCACTTAAGGTGGATATTATTTAGTTATTTTTATAATGTAATCAAATGTGTGCTTGTGTTTTAAGTGATTGGTTACCCCTCCCCTTCCTTTCACTTGAATTTCATCTGTGATGATTACATAGAATACTAGAATTGGAAAGGACTTCTAGAGGTTGTCAAGTCCAGTCCCCTGACCTACTAGCAGGAGCAAGCACCTCTAGATAGATGTTTGTGTCTAATTTGCTCTTAAATATCTCCAATGATGGAGATTTCACAATCTCTCTAGGCATTTTTTTCCAGTGATTAGCCCCCCTGACAGGAAGATTTTCCTAATGTAAATTGCTTTGATTTGCTCAGAGAATCAACTATAACTCTGTTTTCTTATCTAAACTCCCTGTTCTTGTTTTTTGTTTCAATGGTTTAAAAAGGATCTTTGTCTGAAGACAAAAGTTTCACAACTAGAATATTGCAGGGAAAATGCTCCATTTCTATAAATCTACCCATTGGGGTTTTTTTTTTTGTTATTTTTTCTTTTCAGATGCTGATTTTGTTTCTCTTTTGCATTAATGCTTACTCCATGTTTTTCTTACCTTCTTTGACCCAAAATTACTTTATCACTTTCACTGTCTATTTTATTAGCTTACCCAGTAGTAGGGATGTCATTGTGTACATGACTATACGATTAACTGATAAGCTTAGGGCTTATCTGTTTATTTTGTCAACTACACACATTTCCTTCCCCCTTTCTGCCTCTGCATCAGAGGCAGCAAAGGGGTGGAGGAGGGAGTGGGAGCCAGTGCCCATGAACTCATGGTCACCGAATCCACCTGCCCTCCATACTGCAGCTTCTGATAGAGAGGCAGCAGCGCGAAGAGTGAGGGGAGCAGGCTGGAGCCAATACACATGGGGAACTGGCAGCTCTGTGGATCTGCCTGCCCCTTCCCCTGCTGCCTTGTACAGAGGCACTAGGGACGGGGGTAGGCAGGACCTGGTGCAGGTGGGGATCCGGCTTAAACACCTCTTTTCCCCCAGCACCAGCTCTGTGGTACCACCTGCCCCTCCCCCCACACTACTGCCTCTGATAAAGGGGAGCAGGGGAGGCTGCCACAAAGCAGCCGCTGTCCACAGCAGGCCTGAGCTCCCCGCGGGCAAGGCTGCTCCATAGCCCACGGCTAGGACCCCACATAGACAGGGGCTGCTGCCGCCCCATGCTGCTGCCCCTGTATCGGAAGCAGCAGGCTGGGGTGGCAGGCAGCCGGTCTGTGAGAGGAGCTGGTTTTTAAATTGGCTCCCCTCATGGAGCAGCTTCTACCTGCCACCCCACCCTGCTGCCTCTGACACAGAGACAACAGGGTGGGATTTCAGGGGGCTCCCCAGGTATGGAGCCAGGAGCATGCTGGTTGTCAGCCCCACCCCTGGGAACTATTGAATAGTTGTGTAATCACTAAGTTTTCAGGCAATTACACGACTGTTCAATTACACTATAACTAACATATCTACCCGCTAGCTGTTTCTCAGGTGTCAGTCTCCACACAGGAAATTTCCTGTGCTGGGATCTGGTGAACGGTATTTTAATGCCACAGGCAATACACAGGAGTAGGAGAGTATGCAGAAACTGAGTGTAAAGTGGTGTGAAGTTGACAACATTAGTTTTGAGAGCTTTAAAAGAAATCAATATTCCTGGAGTCTGCTGCTGATCAGTTTCAGCAGCAGCTGACTTGGGGACGCCTGGGGCAAAGCAGCTGGGGTACTGCTGGGTTGGTCCAGTAGCGCCGCCCCGTGGCGCTGCGGGACTAACCCGGCAGCACCCCAGCTGCTCTGCCGCAAGCGTCCCAGATTCAGCCGCTGCTGAAACTGACCAGCAGCTGCTGAATCCGGGATGCCTGGGGCAGAGCCGGACTATCGGAAGGGGGGGGCTATGAGGGGTCTGGAGTGGCATCTCCCCCCACCCCACTCCAGACCCCTCATAGCCCCCTCTTCTGATAGTCCGGCATATCTGATAATCCGGCACCCCCTGGGTCCTAAACCCCCTGCAGCAGGTTTATTTTTACTTTACTTTTCTAGAAAGCATATTTCTTTTCCTTTCTTAGAAATCAGAGATGAAGGATCTAGTGGGTACAAACAATTTATAAAACAGAAGATCCTGACATAGATTAGTAAAAACCCTGAATCATTCAGAAAGACCAGACAAGCTAATGTGCAGCAGGAATACTGTTTTGTGTTGCATTTTTCTCTTGAGAACTTTATCAAAACTAAAGAAATTCCCTAACAAAAAATATGTTCAGTTGGCGTAAAGTTTACATCAACAATTGAAGGTTAAAAATCTTAAAATGAACATTGTAAGGTAGCAAAGATACTAGAAAGTTGTGAAAATAAATTAAATTAAAGCGTTTTTTTTAAGATAAGTTTGGAAACTCACACTAATACAACCTTAAATCTGAATAGAAGTCCCTGTTAACCCGAATACCCTCCATACATAAGGTATTAACAGGTGACCCCTAACACAGCTAGTTTGTTATTTGAACTAGCTATATTTAGTTTATTTAGCCTTATATACATTAACAGTGTTTGACTTGATGGATGGGAACACCTTACATTTGCTGTACTTTGCAATATGCATATAGATTTTAAGAAACCTGCAGGCATGTTTATCAATGGTTTATGTAATGAGACATATACATTCCACTGGAGATTTCCAACCACTAGTGTGATCACTGCAGATAACTAAAAGTAATGCTTTATTAAATTTCCTTTGTCTAGCAGGAGGGAAAGTACAAGGGTTTATAAAAAGTGCAAGACATGAGAACTTGGCATGTTCTACTAAAAAGACAGCAACACTTTGATGGAATGCTTCATTATATATGTGGAATTTATATAGTGCATGCATCTGGAATAAATAATTAGTACAGTGTATCAAGTATGATACAGTGTAGTGGGGGGATTGTCATTAATGTGCAGACATAACATAGTCTTGTGAATTTGGGTGAAGTATGACTGGAGTTGGGGACACATGTAAGGTTGTTCACAATATCTTAACTCAGCATCTCTGTGCTTCCAACATTTAAAAGAATGTGTTTTTAAAATTCTGATGTTTTATCACCTTGGGTTTTTTTGTTTAAAGAATTGATAGGTATTTACAAGTATTTAAGAAACGTGTTTTCAGGGATCCTATATTGAATAAATTTAATTTGAATGCATTGCTCTCAAGGTGGTCTTATTTTGTGGGTTGTCTTTTTTTTTAAACATTCTCACCACCTGGTACTGAGTGTGTAACAACACAAGTAAATAGTTTCTTAATCAGGAGATGAGACTGGTACTTATGCTAGAGTTGTACTGTGATCTATGGTATATCATGGATCTTAGTTTCTGGAATCATTTAGAACTTCTAAAATTATTTCGTGTATAAATTGACCAACTCAAAGATTAAGTAAGAGTTTAGAGATACAGACCATCCAGAAAAGCCATTTAATGATCACCAAAGTCTTTGTGCTGTGATTTATATTCTTAACAAAGATTACACAATTATTGAGTTTGAAAGATAAGATACCAGGATGATGATGATTTTGTATGTTTGTATGCAGTATCTAACCGTATGCTAATCACTGTTGGGGAAAGGCACTTCTCCCCATTGTCATAGCTTTTGGGGCTGAGGTGGCACGTTCAAGCTGGGTTGGAGCTGAAGGAGGTCTGCTCTGGCCTTGGTTGGGTCTGGGGCCAAGCTGCCCCGGCTGTGGCTGAATTCAGGCTAGCGAGAGTGGTGCCACGGCAGGTTCATGCTGATGCTGTCTTTGGGTCTTCTGTCTCCCAGCCTGACAGGTTGGAGGCCTGGCTAGGTTGGGCATGGGGTGGCCCTCCCCTGGCTGCTGCAGGTCTCCAGCCTGATTCCTTGAGTGCCTGCATGGTGCTTAAGTAGTCAGTCACGCAATTTACAGGGAATTTAGACAGTGAGGGATTATATGGGAATTTGCATCCCATGCTGTTCTTTATAGAGGCCAGATAGATTAGAGCTGTAACTAGCTCTGGCCAGGCATTGTCTTTTGTACCCTGAGCAGCAGAGTACAATCTTCTCTACCCTGAACAGAAGTGATTTTCTAGATGAAGAAATAACTAGTTAGATACTGTTAAACTTCTTTCCTGCTCAGATGTCCTGGCTGGATGTTGCATGTTTGTGGTAGATCAGTGAGGCAACTTGTCACAATCTCCCTTTCCCACTTCCCTGACTTTCCCTGTTCCTTCTCAAAATACTGAATCCCCTTCTGCAGTGATTGAATCTCCGATTGTAGGTTAATGGAATTCCTGGTCGTCAACAACTTAGTTTGTATAAATAAATACATGCCCCTGTTTTACAGAAAATTCTCCCTAAAATACATGGACCCCCAAAGTCCACCCCTCATTGGCTGTGGAGGATTTGTGAGTAACCTCTGCTCTGTAAGAAACATCAGTAACTAGCTTTTATTCTTACTGATAAGTTTGCATTGGTTTATGTTTTACAGGCTACCTTTGGGGAAAGCGAAAGGCTGCCAAGTTTTATGCAGCTCCATATGTTCAAATAATTATGCAGATTATTTAATGAGCTATAGGCATACCTGCAAGTAATGTGCATAACACAATTCGGTTTTGTTAAACTGAATGGCTTTAGTACCGGTGGAAGACATTGCTTTGACAATCCCAGTGAATAAAATTGTCAGCTTATTTGCAGATTGAGCATTCCACAGGCACTGCCCTTCCAGCATGTTACAACCCTGATTGGGAAGTACCTCCCTGGGCAGCTTTAATGCAGTCCCCTTGTACTTATGCATTACTCTAGGGGTTATTATCTACTAAAAAGATACTATGTATTGTTAATTCCATATGGTCACCAGGGTTTGAACCCAATGTCTTCAGATCTAAGGCACATATCTTATTTGTGTTTGGACTGAGGAACTCTTCTTTGGTATGATCTTTTATTCCAGTGTAGATGTGCCCTTTGTGCGCTAGCCCCTTGAGGTGGATGTAACTCAGAGTTAGCTAAGGGTCTACATGTACTTGAGAGACAGCTGTGCAGTGCTTGGTATGAGAATTTTTGGGTTCTATTCCTAGCTGCGAATAGGGTTGCCAGATGGTTTCAACAAAAATACCGGACACACTTGACATTACATCATAATCTACATTACATCTTATATAGGAAATACTGGACGTTTATATTTTCTCGTTTATATTTTCTCAACTTATTTCCCGAACAGAAAGCTCAAATACTGAACTGTCCCGTTCAAAACCGGACACCTGGCAACCCTCGCTGTGAGGGTAGAGCATGATTATAATACGCTGGTTAGCAGCGATTACAGACAGGAGAGCCATGCTCATGTGTCTGGTATATGCATTCTAAAAATCAGTGTGACTGAGCAGTTGAGATTTGCTTTGATCATATTGTTCCGAGTTCATCAGTTCTGAGTTCTATTGTCAGATGTGAGCCGATGCAGTGTCATTTTTCATAAACGAAGGAATAGTGCCTACATGGTCATATTACAGAGATGTAGTCTGATTGCTCTAAAATTTAATTGTAGCAAACAGTAATACAGCCACACCACTTGTACTGTTGTTATTGTTAATCATTGCATTCATACAATTCTGTGTTAGTTCACACTGACCTCTCAGCATTCTTGGCAAATATCCGATGGTGCACTGTTCCACCACGCTGCTCTATTCCCTGTTTTTCGTGTGGTACGTTCTGGCATGCATACTAGAAACTAAAGCAATTGTGGGACTTGGGCTCAACTCCCACCAATGATTTGTTGCCTACTGCCTGGAGAAGGAGATAGGAGAGTTGTAAATTGCACAGAAATATTAACACTAGTGATTAGAAGAGATGAGACCATAAATTTAGGGCTCCTAACTCCCAGCTCAGTATGCTTCTCTTTATTCTATGTGCTTCCGAGGTTCTCACACAGAATTGATGAGATCTTTCTTGGAATACACGCAGATGGGAAAGAGTTACCAAATGCGTGAATGTTACATGAGATGCACCACAGCTGACAGGTCTGAAAAGGTCTAGAAACTAGATTTTTAACTGGTGTCTGAGATTAACTTTTACATTTCTGGATTCCCTTAAATTAGGGTGAGGCCTGTGGCTGTGGGCTTCACAGTCTGGCCAGTTCTCCGTGCGAGCGTCCTTATATTAGCTATCTTATTGCTTCTAGTTAGTAGTTATTTTGTTTCTGTTTTGTGCTATTGCTTTGTGTATTGTGTTGTCACTGTGTATGTGGAAGACTAGCCCATGTAGTTTACTTTAATTTCTAGTTCAGTTTCTGCTGCAACCCAGAATCATTGAAGGCAATGTGCAGTTCTCATGCTTTTGTTCCCTCTCTCCCTCAACTGCCTTTTAAATCTTTTAGCTGCACTAGTTTGTTGAAGGGTAAATTACAGTACAAAGGAAATACAACTTGTTTGAAAGCTAGGCACTATTTTGCTTTAATAAGGGTTCATAGACAAGTTGATGGTTTGGAATTATTTTCATGAGAAACTGCTTTAACTTGAAAGTTACAAAACCCAAATTCCTTAAAAATAACTATGAATTCCAGTTTATAATAAGGTAATTGTTGGCAGCCTTAAGTTTAAAAACTTTTCACGGCTTCCAGGAGGGGAAAATTATGGAACAATGTGGTTTGGTGGCTTCATGTATGTGTGTGTGTCCCTCTTTGAATATCCTCCCCTATGACTGATTCTCTTCCTTCCAATGTTTTACCCTATGTTCTGGATAAGTGAGATGTTATGAGGGACGGAGCTTGGGGAGGGACACTGGATTCATTTTTTTCCTCTTGATTAAAATTGGTTCCACAGAATGGAGATTTGGCAACTTGTATGGAAACTAAGTAAATCTGTTTACAGGGCTCTCAGTATAATGAAATTGACAAGAACGAGGATAGGCTGAACAGGATCAAATCAGGGGTTTAATGATGAAGCCACATTGCTGGATTTTGATTCTAGTTTTTTGTTCTTTTATCCAGTCAAAATACAGTAATGTATCTTATACCATGGTACTAGTGCATCATACAAACAAAAACACCCTCACAGTTCAGCTGTCTGTCCTCTCTAAAACTTGAGACTAGTTCTCAGGATAGAATGCTTGGCAGAATGGATCTGGGGCCAGTGATGTTGAAAACACCTGTGAATGGTACATGTACTTCTGTTACAGCAGATCTTATGGGGGAGTCATTGGCAGATTGCTGATGTAAATTTAAGAGCCAGTTTTTGGCTGACCCTAAAGCAGTTGCATAGGGGATTAAGGTGGAGGCATCTCCCTGTCCCTGACTTCTGATATTGTTAATCAAGGTCTCTCTAGACCTGGAGGGAAGGAGCCAGGACTATACAAAACAGTAGCTCCACATATTCCCTGAACAGCGAGTCACAGAATCACACTTTTCTAGGGTGCGGCAGCAACATGGAGCATCAAATACAGTCAACTTTTTAAAAATCTAGTTTATTTTTCATTATTTATGCTGTTTGTTTACTATTTATTTCAGCTTGGCTATTAGAAAGCCAAATAAGGATTTGACTTTACTGCAGAGTTAAGCCAACCTCTTACATGGATGTTGCCCCATCATGGTTTCCGTCCGCGCACACACAATCCATTGGCCAAGATTGGACACTTTCAACCCGGGTGGGCTAGCCCATGTAGGGCTATAGGTTAAATCCTGAATGCTACTTACATGTGAAAAGGTAAGCTGCCCACTTTGTATTGAAGATACAGGCTAAACCCCTTGTGTTGATGGTCCTCAAACACCTTCCTACAATTCCCTGTGCCGCCTCCTCCCCAGAAGGACAGACAAGTTCTCTCACAAAGTACTGGGAAAGCATCACAGAACATCTTGGCTTAGAACATAGAACATCGTGCAACACATCTTAGAACATCTTGCAACATAAACAATCACAGGATACATCCCTCCCCGGGATGTGTACAGGAGAGCACAGCATTCAGGTGGCTGTAGCAGCTTAACTGGCTTGGTAGTTTTTGTTAATTAGGGCAGGTCTACATTATGAGGCAATGTTGACCTCAGGTATGCAACAGATACCTCCAGCTTCACACCCTACAACAGAAATACCTACCCAGGAACCAATTCCTGCAACTAATTCCATTGCCAACTCTGTCCACACACCTACCCTAGTGACACCATCACAGGACCTAACTGCGTCAGCTATACTATCAAAGGCTTGTTCACCTGCACATCTACTAATGTGGTAGATGCCATTATGTGCCAGCAAAGCCCCTCTGCTATGTATATTGGACAAACCAAACTGTTTCTATGCAAAAGAAAAAATGGACACAAATCCTACATTAAAAATGGCAACATACAGAAACCAGTGGGAGAGCACTTAAACTTCTCTGGACATGCAGTTACTGACTTGCAGGTTGCCATTTTTAGGAAACAAACAAACAAAACCCAAAAACAAAACAAAACAACCTCCAGAAACAAACTGCAACACAATACTGCTGATCTGGAATTCCTGTGCAAATTTTACACTGTCAGAATGAGTCTGAATAGAAACAGGGAATGGCTCTCCCTTTACAGTAATTTTCCCCTTCAGGTACTCTCACCTTCTCATCACTGTTGGAAGTGAGCCACATCCACCCTGATTTCATTAGCACTGATGTTACACTCCCATCTCTGTATCCCTGCTTTTTTTTCACTTCAAGCATCTGAGGAAGTGAGTTGTATCTCACAAGGGCTTATTCCCCAATAAATCTGTTAGACTTTAAAGTGCCACTGAACTGTTGTTTTTAACAAAACAGGAATGTTTTACTCCCACGTGAAAATGCTTTAAATTAAAATTGTAAAAGTCAGTACAAGATTTGTTAGGATTTGTAAACATTGATCGCTATCTGACTCCCTCTAAACATTATTCTTTTGAATGTCAAAGAAGCTAGATACACAAAAAGGCTGTTATTTGTCCAATCAGAAAAGGCAGTTCTATTGCTCCTCTAGTCAATCTGCATTCAGGCATTTTCTTTTCTCCGGGAAAAACATTGATTTACATGTCTGCTTCAGAATGCTGACATGAATTTCATTTGCTGTGTATATAGTGTTCCCTGTCTTGCTTTTCCAAAGATAAAATGTACCATATGTGACTTGTATGTGGAATTTTAAATGATCCACATCCACCACTGTGTTTTTTCATAAAGGGAAAAAATGCCTTGGATTTTTTATGTGTTTGTGCCTCAAGGAAATCCCCTTGCTGGCTTCCTAACATAGCCTAATATGAGTTGATAGTTTTAGATCAGCAATGGTCTACATGAGTGTCCCTCCTTCATCTCAATGGGCCATAGTAGACCATGGCCCATTGGGGTTCTACTTGCAGCTCTGCAGAACCCCTGTCTGTCTTCTTCCTCCACATGCCTCTCATGCACTGGGGCGTCAGAACCCTGCACTTCCTACTCCTCTTCCTCCCTTCCAGGATATTTAGAGCACGAATTGCCCAATTCGTGCTCTGTCCCAGCTCCTCCCCCTCCTTCCCAGAGCTTGAACAGCCAGGAACAGGTGATTTGCAGACAGTGGGTGCGTGGGCCAGAGATGGAGTATCAGTGGGCTGCATGTGGCCCACGGTTCCGCAGGTTGCCCACCACTGCTCTAGATCAGTGTTTCTCAGTGATGGACCGGCCCATAGTCTGACACTGATCCCTGAGATCTATTTAGGAAGGCGTCAAGCCTGGTCCATGGTTTCCAAAAGGTTGAGAAACTCTGATCTAGATGATTAAATTGATTTGTCTGCACTATTTTCTGTCAGTCTATTTATTTAACACTATTTAATCACAGTACATTGTGTTTTTGTCATAATCTCTGACATGGGCTATAGCTTAGAAACTTACTGTCAGTAGTAAGTATTGCCTGAATTTTAATCAATCACTCATTTGCCAAAACCTGAGATAGGCGTGTGTCAGACCTATCTCCCAGATATGGGAAGTGAAATGTTTAATATTGTGAACTGACCCAGATGTATTTTGTATTTTCCAGATTGTTTTTAACTTTTAATACAGTTTCACTGTAAAACAATAACCTGAGGCTTTCATATAAAAAATAGAAAAACTGAAAACTGCATGCTGTTAAAAGCCATCTGGTATCCTTACTATTTCAGGTTCTCAGGCAAACTTTTTTTCTCGCAGGTACTTTTCCCTGCTGCTCTGTATCCTTCACTTCTCCCCAAATGCATTAAATCCTTATGATTGTGGGCTTAAAGTGGTCATTCAGAATCTTAATCTATACCCGTCTGGTTCAAAACCACTTCTGCGAGGGAGGGAAACACCAAAGCATCAGTATCTTCAATTTGGACTGGTATGTCTAGTAGGTTTGTAGTATGAGAAGGAAACAAATCTTGCTTCACTCTTAAACACATGGGCTACGTCTAGACTGGCCCCTTCTCCGGAAGAGGCATGCAAAGCAGGCAAGTCAGAATAGGGAAATCCGTGGGGGATTTAAATATCCCCCGCGGGATTTAAATAAACATGGCCGCCGCTTTTTTTCCGGCTTGGGGAAAAGCCGGAAAAGAGCGTCTAGACTGGCGCGATCCTCCGGAATAAAGCCCTTTTCCGGAGGATCTCTTATTCCTGCTTGCAAGATGGAATAAGAGATCCTCCGGAAAAGGGCTTTATTCCGGAGGATCGCGCCAGTCTAGACGCTCTTTTCCGGCTTTTCCCCAAGCCGGAAAAAAAGCGGCGGCCATGTTTATTTAAATCCCGCGGGGGATATTTAAATCCCCCGCGGATTTCCCTATTCTGACTTGCCTGCTTTGCATGCCTCTTCCGGAGAAGGGGCCAGTCTAGACGTAGTCATGGGCTACCTCTACACTAGTGCATTCTCACACAAAAACTCTTTTGAGGAAGAGTTCTTCTGCAAAAACCCTTCCAGAAGAGAGCATCTACACTGGCATGTGCTTTTGCGCAAGAGATGTGCTTTTGCGCAAGAGCATCCTTGCCAGTGTAGATGCTCTCTTACGCAAGAAAGCTCTGATGGCCATTTTAACCATAGGGCTTTCTTGTGCAAGAAATTCATGTTGCCTGTCTCCACTGGTCTCTTCTGGAGGAGCTCTTGCACAAGAGGGCTTATTTCTGAGCGGGAGCCTCAGAGTTCTCGTACAAGAAGCCCTGATTTTATTTATTAGAATGTCAGTTTACTTGCGCAAGAACACGCATCCAGTGTAGACAGGCAGCAAGTTTTTGCGCAAGAGCAGCCACTTTCATGCCAGATCGCGCCAGTGTAGACACAGCCAAAGGAGTTGAGTATTTGCCGTGACTACTAACCACTTCTGGGGTTCCCACCTCAGATCTTATTTCAGTAAAGTTATTGATTTAAGTGGCCTCTGATACTTTTAATACAGAATAATCAGAAAGTGCATACTGGCTAGTGATTCTTAGAACCCTGAAATCCACATCTGTAGATGCAGATATCCACAATTAATTTTTGCAGATAATAGAACAGATGCAGATACACAAAAACAGCTCTACCCAGCTGCTTGTCCCGCTCCATCCTGCCCAGTGCTTACTGGATATAGATAGACATAAAAGGCAAGGAGTGGATTGTGGATCAGATGTACATTGTTTCCAGTATGGACTGGATGCGGATCCACATTTTTATGTCCTCACAGAGTTCTAGCGATTCTTTCTTTAGTGATTTGTCATGTGGTCTGAGGAAGTGTAACGATGCACACCAAACCAAGTACAGGCAACGTTCATGTTGAACTCTTGCTTTGGAAATAGAAGCTTTTCAAATATTTGCCTTGTTGGTGTCATGTTACATGTTGTGGAATTTCTTGGGGGAAGAGACTAATTTTAGGCCCTGTCTACACTTATTAGCTGCCGGTGGCACTGCTGTGTCGATACAGCTGTGTTCCAATCTCTTATTACACATATGCCAGAACTGACAAATATATTTTGGACTATCATGGTTTTCAGAGATTTCACATTGAGTTTCAGAATGGACTTTCTCCCCTTCCCTCTCCTTGGTAGCCAGTTTTTTACTCTAGGAAGAAATAATAGTGGGAATGGGTAAAAATGTCTCTCTCAGAATCTGAGCTGTAACGTGGCTTTGCTTTTGAGTACAGTATTTGTTTCTCCTCTCCTCCTCTCATTACTAAAGGTGTATAGAATCTTTCCTTGGTATTTAAAAAAAGGATTATAGAGCTGGTTACTAGCCAGAGGATCTCTGTTGTTCCCTTTATGTAGAAATGGCTTGTAAAGCATACATTGATTTCTATTGCGCACATAGCTCAGTTGCATGGCAGCAGAGCCATAAAGGGGAACAGGCTGGTCATAAGTGCGCAAGCCACCATATACACCACTGCAAAAATGTTAGAAGAGCAGGGGTTAACGGAGTGATTTTTTTTGGGGGGGGCTCCAAAATTGGTGGTGGGATAAGGAGCTTTAGGAGCACAGTTCCTTTCCTCCTGAAAAGCCACTAGCACCACCATATCCTCCCTTTGTACAGTAAGTATGCCCGTCTGCCTTTGTGTTCAGCTGTTTGTGTGTATTTCAACTCATCCCCTTCCTTTCCTAGTGTCTCCCTAGTGCCCTGCGGCCCTCTAGCTCCATCCCAAGCAGAGCTTGCCATCTCAGCAGGGAACCCTGGGGCCGTCTAGACATTGTGATTCCTGTGTGTTAGCTTTTCTAGCAGACGATTTCATTCTCCAAGACTTAATTTAAGCAAGAAAATCAACTTGAGTGTGGGAGCCTCTTTTTTTCATTTCTGATGAAGGATGTATTCCAGTAGGGCTCATTTTCCTCCCTGCAGCGAATCAAAATCTCTAGTAATCCCTATTGGGATGGTAAGAATTTCATCCACTTGTAGTCTGGACTGTCATTTTCTGTTGTAGAAAACCTCACCCTCATGTTCTGTTTTCCCAGTTGGCTGCTGTAAGGGCTGATAAACTTTCCAGTACCTCAGGACTGGGTGTGATACTTTTTTTTCTGGATGGGGGTGTTATATTCACCTCTTTAATGGAAAATTGTAATACCATGATGCTCCTGAATACTGCTACCCTGACAGTGTGAGAGTTCCAAAATTTAACCAGAGCCCAGGTCGCCTGTATGGTATCATGTTGTGCTAATAGCAGATCTATTTATTTCTTAATTAATCAAAAAGAGTGTGCCTTTTATTTCAGCCATCTGGCTGGAGAGCACGTTGTTTAGCTACTTGCTTACAAATTGGTGCCACGCAGGAAAAAAAGATGTTTCAACTCCTGTTTTGGCTTGTTTTTTCTAGTCTTAGGTGCGTTAAAACATATACTCATCACTGGAGTGTTTGTTTCTCAAGTTGGAAGAACCCATATTAAAATATTTTCCGTAGCAAAGAAAGAAAAAATTATGTCTGCAGTCTGATTGCTCACTGTTGCTTGTTTCATTCCATTAAATGAATTGTAATTCATAGATGTTGTTTCCCGTGTACGCTTTGGGGGCATTCTAGGCTACTGAATTATGTGTTTTCTTTGGGAGGGAGTAGAGATTTCTGCTGTTACATGTCTTTTTGATTAGTGTTGAAAATTAAGTTTATTTTTCATATAATTTGTTTTTCATTTGGCCACCTTTTTCTCTCCCTTCATGGTCACACTAAAGCTTTATATTCTGTATTCTACAAAAGTCCCCTTAGCACAGTGTCTCTTTGGAGGCTGCATTGTTCTTGTGGAATAAGTTCCAAGGAGCAGTCTGTCCTATGTGATGTTTACTGTAGTTCTGCCTTGCAGCCAGCAGATTTTAGTACAAACTTGCCTAGGGGTGGCCTTGTCCTATTTTCCTCTTAGATGGTTCTGGCATTTATAAAGCTGGGGAGATCGTGCTTCTGAATTTTCCAGTCTGAAGAACTCGAGCCAAAACAGCAGGGAGGACAGCGAACCTGCACGTTGTTTGGCTTAAGGCAGCTGGGCCTGGTTTTTCTTTGACCCTGGAGCGATGGCAGATTTTTCTTGAGCTTGGTGTGGAGGAGGGGGAAGCAGGAGGGAGTGAACTGGGATGAGCAGAGTAGTTTAATCTCTGTAGCTTTGAAGGTCGGGGTCTGTTTTCCTCTACCCTTCTTCCCATATTCCCTGTTGAGTTGAGCTAGCAAAACTCAAGTTGTTTTTATTCTATGTTTTAACGATTTTGCTCTCTGAGTTATGACTTGAATGCAAATTTCCAATTAAAAAGTGGGGTCGAGTTGACTTTGTTTTATCTACTATATATTTGAGAGAGTTTGTCTGTCTGTGTTTGTGTCTGTCTGTTAAAGAACTCCTAAATGGTAACAGCTAAAACCGCCAAATTTGGTATACAGCTTCATCTTATCATAGCTTAAAATCATAGTAAGGGTTTGGTTGTGCTGGAAAAATGGGATGTGCCTTGAATGGGATTGCTTCTCATAAAACCATACATAAAAGAGACAGAATCACCAGGCAGGTGAAAAGGGCTGGCTGTGCCCTCCTCCCCATCCGGGTTTGCCGCAGCCCTGAGCGTCCCACCCCCCAAGCTCCTTTTAAGGAGTGCAGGGGGGCTGAAACCCTCTCCCTCTTCCCCCACTCTCCAATTTGTATGGGAACATTGCTGGCTGTTCTCCTTCCTCAGGGAGCAAGGGAAAAGTGCAGCTTTCTGTATTCCTGACTGACAAACCTGGGCCTGCCCCAGCCAGGGGACATGCACCCCTCACTGAGCCCCAGGCTGTTAGCGTGTGAGAAGGTTGAGGTAGTCCTCTTTCTGAATTGAGGGTTGAGGTAGTCCTCTTTCCCTGGTGCAGCCTGCATACTGAACCCTTCATCCCCAGGCCCATCCCAGAACAATTATTTAAACAAAAACAAACATTAATTGAGTTAAGGACCCAAGCAGTGCTGAGTAATATCTCTAGTATACAATATTAATATAGCATTTCATAGTAACAAGCTCTCCTAGCCTGTGGTACAGGGGAGCTGCCTTTTTACCTTATAATTATGGAGAGGTAGTTGTTACGTAGCTTTTAATAGTATTTGATAAGCTCTCATCAAATTGTGTCATTTATGTTCTCTCCTCTCCATTCTAGTCAATTTTTGTTACTTAATTAGATTCATGTTGATTTCTGCCCATTATAATCCATGCTGTGCTGATTACTTTGAGGAGTGAACATTAGAAATATCCCCACTGAACCACAGAATGGAAGTTTGATAAATATGAGAAACTTTTTTGACAGCTTGGCCTCAGTCTAACAGGAAAGTAGTTGTCCATAAGCACATTCTCAACAGCTGTCCTCTCTGAGTGAAGTTTCCCATGGAAATAAAGACTGCATTACAGCTGCCCTTTTTGTACATTAGTTGTATAGCTATTAATAGATGGTTCACTGGCATTTTGCATATAAACAAGAAAAAAATTGAGCTGCCTCCCTAAGTGACTTATTTCCTAGGGGCATAGGTTTCTGAACATGACTGTGTACGCTTCACAGACTTCTTTATGGGAATCTTCCTGAAGAGCCAGTGAGTGCTTGAAACTATAAACCACAACTAGGCTTTGTGTTCCCAGTGTGTTTTAGGGAAATACAAGCAAATGCTTCCTCAGATGTGCATTTGTGACTTCTGAAGACTTTTATCACCATATAGTTTAAGTGCTAATTGAGTAATATTGAAAGTAGTAATATTTCTCTAAAGGTGCTGATGTATTGAGTTTCTTTCCTTGGGTCCCCAGTAGTGTGAGCCGAGATAGTGACCACTATTAACACATCTGATCATACCTAGTGTAAAATGAGAGAACCAATCTCATTCCTCTTTCATCCCATCATGATATGTTTTCATAGTTTGTCCTGATGCATGAAGGTTTTTGTTATTGGTTGGTATAACAGATTCTATTCTAAGTTGGCTACACCCAGTACTGCAGGAGTAATATGGTTGATGCTTCTTGAGAAAACAGGGTATGCTAACTTTGAGCAAACACTGATCAAGAAGAACTGTCCTCATTGGCAACACAGGATGATTTCACGCTCCTTTCCTTCCGCCCACTTTCAGTACTTTGGAATCTTCTCAGATAGGTAGTGACACACACTACCACAAATCATGTTTTATAGCAAAGGAAAGATTATTTGGGTCTTATAGAGGGAAAGATAGTGGGGGAAAATTCAGTCAGAACAGAGTGCGGGGATATGCTTCAAACTAGTGGTTTGATGTTGAGATGGGATGAGCCCCCTGAGATTTCATGTCATGGAACTGATCTATTTGGTTTCTCTTGGCTGAGAGAACACCACAGTCTGGATGATTAGGCCAAGGAGGAGATGAACCTTGGCTATATACAGATTTCAGAGTCATGACCAGCAGATTGAGATGGAAGTATTATCTAAGCAAGTAGTTAATCTGTACCATGTTTGCTTTCCTATACAGTAATCTTTTTTCTACCTCCCCAAGCGTAATAGTAGGTGGTGATGCAGCAGATTTTGATTTGTTTAATTTTTTACTATAATTCACACAGGGACATCCTAACTCTTTAAGCTAAGTTTTTTTCTTTAAATTTTTGGTGAAGATGCACTGTCCTTTTAAACGTACCATTTCCACAGTGATGCTTTATCTCATTTTCCCCTTCTTATTAATTGGATCCGTTTTCTCTTCAGAACTCCTTTCGTTCTCATTATGTGTAAAATCTTGCCTTATTTTCCTTAATCGTTTTGGCCAACGTTAACTTATTTTGCTTTTTGCTACCTTTTGTTTTGAAAGTGTTAAGAGACATGTACAGTGCATTCTTGGTTGGCTGCTTTCGCCTGTTTCCATTTCTGGTCCATCCTTTTTTTCTTTGTAAGTACAGGCAGTCCCCGGGTTACGTACAAGATAGGGACTGTAGGTTTGTTCTTAAGTTGAATCTGTATGTAAGTCGGAACTGGCGTCCAGATTCAGCCGCTGCTGAAACTGATCAGTTTCAACAGCGGCTGAATCTGGACGCCAGTTCTGACTTACATACAGATTCAACTTAAGAACCCCAGGCATCCCCAAGTCAGCTGCTGCTGAAACTGATCAACGGCTGATTCCAGGAAGCCCGGGGCAGAGGCTTCCTGTAGTCAGCCGCTGGTCAGTTTCAGCAGCGGCTGACTTGGGGACGCCTGGGGCAGAGCAGCTGGGGAACTGCTGGGTTGGTCCAGTAGCGCCGCCGCTCCTCGGTGCTACTGGACCAACCCAGCAGCACCCAAGCTACTCTGCCCCAGGCGTCCTGATTCAGCCACTGCTGAAACTGACCAGCAGTGGCTGAATCAGGACGCCTGGGGCAGAGCAGCTGGGGTGCTGCCGGGTTGGTCCAGTAGCGCCCAGAGCGGCGCTACGGGACCAACCGGCAGCGCCCCAGCTGCTGTACCACAGGCATCCGGAGCAAAGCTGCGGAGCACGGGGGCAGCGGGACAGCCCAGACACGCCGTGGCTGTCCTGCTGCCCTCGGGCTCCGCGGCTTTGCTTTGCTTTGCTCCCCCTCTCCCTGGTCTGCAGACCAGGGGGACGGGGAGCAAAGCGGCAGAACACGCGGGCAGCGGACAGCCCAGATGCGTCTGGGCTGTCCGCTGCCCGTGTGCTCCTTGGCTTTGCCCTGCTTTGCTCCCCGTCTCCCTGGTCTGCAGACCCGGGGGACAGGGAGCAAAGCGGCGGAACACGCGGGCAGCGGACAGCCCAGACGCGTCTGGGCTGTCCACTGCCCGTGTGCTCCGCCGCTTTGCTTCCTCTCCCTGGTCTGCTGGAGACCAGGGAGACGGCCCCGTTCGTAACTGCGGATCTGACGTAAGTCGGATCCGCGTAACTCGGGGACTGCCTGTATACTTTTGTAGATTTTAATTCTTTTTAGTTCATTGGACTTTACTCAATATTTTTTTTTAATTCCCTCCAAATTTGCTCTTTTGAAATCTAATAGTTATATTGTTTCTGTCTTGAAGTCAATTCTCTTAGTATCCTTAATTCAGTGATGTAGCTTGTGGTCATGGTTTCAAATTTACATGTTAGCTTCACATGTACTCCTTAGAAATAAGAAATACATACAGTCAATTCCTTGTTGGTGTTAAGTTGGTGCAGAATCAAATGTTCTTGAAAGTCACTTGGGCTATTATGTCTAGACTATGTGGAAGATTCGAAAGAGGATATGCAAATTCCACAGGAATCTGTATATCTTCTTCCGATCTCACTTTCGAAAGCAGAACTTTCAAAAGTGAAAGTAGTCTAGATGCGTTTTTTTTCAGCAAACCCTCCCCTTTTTTGAAAAGCTGTGTAAACCTCATTTTTGGAGGAATTTGCATATCCTCTTTCGAATCTTCCACATAGTCTAGACAAGCCCTTGGTAATACAGATTGAACCAGCACTCTCCGGTCCGACAACATCTGTGGTCTGTTATGTTTTTAGATAGTCAGATGTCCACTTCTCCTGGGTGTGGCCAAGTTTCCCAGTCCCATAAAGTTTGATTACTGCCACAAGTCCTGGCTCTCAGTGTTCTATGCTGTTATTTAGCTCTAATTTACCCCTAAATGTCTTCTAAGAGCCCAGTAAACAGTGGAAGTGTTGGTAGCGCTGCTAGAGGATATTGACCTCACATTGATCAGCAAATTCTCTGATTCAACACTGAGCAGGTCCCAAGAGTGCTGTACTAGAGTGATTCAACCTGTAGTAAATGAACTGCTGGTCTGAGTTCAGTTTTATTAAGTAGTTGTAGGAATCACCATATCTGGTAGCCTTGTTGAGCCTGAAGTAAGGTGGTGAGCCATTTTTCATTGGCTGCATCCTGATCACCTGATTGTTAAATCAGAGACTTAAGACTTGGTTAGATACCAGCTCTGCATAAAAGCAGTCAGCTTGGATGTAACACTTTGCTAGAAAAGAGCCTATTAAATCTTTAACATTTTTGTTTGGAATGAGAGCAGTTTTTTTAATGCCAAGTAAAATTTGGACTTTTTATTGGAATTAAAGTTTAGCATACACCTAAAATTAAGTTTTTGTTGTCTTATTAATTTGGTTATTATGAAACCCAAATCAGATAAAATCTCCAACTCTTCCCTGGTTGCCCATTGGGTTCTGTCTCCAAAGTACATTCTGTTTAGTCGTTTTGATACTGACTAAAAGTCCACGGTCTGTGGGCAATAATGTGTGGTTGCATCATCCAGATTACAGAGTTTGGGGAAAACGTGTTCGTCAAGTTCCAACCATACAAAAATCACTAGAGGTTAGAGTGGACTTTGCTATTTGACAAATGCAGTCTTGGCGAATCTCCTCTGGAATTCTAAGAGGGTTTTCCAGCTCGACAGTCATTTTTTCCCCCCAACTCTCTTGGCATGGCTGATCACTCAAGAGTGACATATGGTAGAAACATGCTCTAAGGGACAAGTCTTCCGGATGGCACACAGCACCACACAAGATAGACAGATGGTGGCTTATTCAACCCTGGAATGTAGTTTAATCCTACATATTGGCAAGGCTTGGGTGCCGAGGGAGACACACATGTACACAAGCCTGTGGAATCTGAGGCAAAGCTTTTGTGAGTTCATGTGCAAAACCACTTAGCTCTAAAGGCAAAAGCAGCACTAAGCTGATAAAACACAGCATAAATATCTGTGAAATTGTACATTACAGTATCCCAAAGGAAAAAAAAGTCTGAAAGCAAGTTTTACTAAAAATCACAAAGTTGAAGGATATATGTGATAAATCCCATTTACCTAACTTTCCACCCCTTCCTCTGAACTAAAAAAAGACACTTTAAAGTAGCAAACTGACTTAACTAATTGGCTTATTCATTAAGTTCTGTAATTTTTAATGTTCATATAATCAAAGCCTTTTTTGGGAGAAGAGGCCTTTTTATTTTTATTTCAGACCTTTGCCTAAATACAAACATTTCTCCTGCAAAATACAAACATTTCATATTTTGTGTATTTTTAAATATTTAGAAAAATGTAAAGCAAAATAGTGTAAGCACAAACTAAAAAGCTTAAACTTATCAAATGTAAAATTAGATTTGAGGTGGAAAACACAAGTTCCATTTTAAATATTTGAAAGTAAACAAGTCTATTATTTTTATTAGCATTCAATCATCTCTTCATTGGAAAACAATGAAAGGGGCAGGTAAATTCTGAATGGAAAAATGGGTCACTTCATTTCATCGTAGGTGGTGAAGTGGGGGTGCTGCCACATCCCTTTGGCTTGAAGCATTTTCCATCATCTCCAGGGTTTACAGTTTGATTCAATGGCTCTTGCACTGGCTTGCAGACCGGGGGAGTGGAGGGAGGGAGGAAGGGCAAGGGCGCAGTTGCACCTGCTGATCTGAAAGGGCCTGGAGCTCCCGGCTGCCCCCGCTACTGCAGCAGCAGCAGGGGCCCTGGGCCCTCTTAAATTGCAGCCAGAGCACCTTGCCTCATGCTTCAGACAACACTGAGGGCTGGGGGGGGGGGGGGGGTGAAGGGGTGCACTGTGGTCCAGGGAATGCTGGGCTAACTACCTGAGCCCCCACCCCTTCTGCCTGAGGCCCCATCCCTGTCTAGGGGCCCAGCGAATCTGTTGGCCCTGCTGGCCATGCGGATGCCTATTTAGCACTGTGCAGGCGATCAAGAAACCTGCCCAGGAACCTGCTGCAGCTAGAGGCGGGCCGCCCTACCACTTGCCCCAACCTAGTCTTCCCTCCCACCTGCTCTGGTTAAGAGTGGGATGGCTTGAAGTCAGTGCTGGTCCGAACCTGAGTGAAAGTCCTGGCTCTGAACTAAGGATGTCAGATGACAATGGAAAGGGTCCATGGTGTCAGGTTGGCAAAGTCAGAGGTGCACACAGTGCTTGTGGATGAGAACACGTTTTGAGAAATTTCCTCTTGTCCTCATTTTCTTCTTCTTGCTACTTACCATTGCACAAGTTGGTGTGAAACCAAATCATTGCATAACCTCGAGACTTTTAATGTCTACCACAGCATTGCTGGATTTCCCCTCTTTCTTTTTTTCTTTTTTTTTTGAGCCACTTTAAGAATTGTATCTAGGACCTAGTCCTGTAAAGTCGTAGCACTTAAACTCGACCCATGCCCTTGTGTACAGTTAGTGAAACGAACAAAACAGCAGATAGGTGGAGTACCTCTCTCAGTAATTAAGCTGCTGCATCCATAGTTAGGTTGTGTTGAGATTTAAATTAAGTCTAAAATCTCCTGTTTCACACATCAATTATTGAATTTAGCTTCCATTTATTGCTGCTTGCTGACCCCATCATGCTCTCAGCGGATGTCTTCTATGGCTGAAGGAGTGCAAGAACTGTAAAACATACCACTCACTGGGTCAGTAATCTGGTGATAGAGAGGGGTAGGAAGTAAAAACTGTCTACTTCTTGAGTGTCTTTTATGTTTCTACCTTCTCGGAGAGTTAAGTAGAAGTAGCAGTTGTATTAATTTAGTGTCAGTTTATTTTAAATGATTTTAAAATGAGGCAGAGCAGGTTTGTTTTCCTGGCATAGGTGATGGATACAGTGGTTTAAATAGGGGTACAGATGAAAACTGCTGTGATCATTTCTATCCTTCAGTCTTTCTTCTCTATCCCTCCCCCTCTGCCTCTCTTGCTCTCTCTAGTTTAACACAGTTGAACAGCACTGAAGTGTAAAATGTGCTTTTGCCAAGGTCAGTTTCTTGTGATTACTTGCCTGTGGCAACTGATGCCAGTTGTAACAGACTGAGTCTCAGCAGTCCACAAAGTCACATTGGTGCTTATGAAAAGGACAGCCAGTCTAGGTTATAGTAACTGTAGTATGGAATGGCTTGTGATGCTGAATTTCAGCAGATTTCTTTGTGACTAGTCTGGGCCTTCCTTGTGGCCTGGAATCTGTTTTGCTATGAGATGGACTGTCCTGATCTACAGGAACCCTTAAGAGGCTTTTGGGTAGATGAGAGTGATTACTGTTGTTTTTTTAAATAGTGGGCTGCCTCATAGTTCAGATATTCTTCATAATAGAAGATGGAATGTAATAGATCATCACTGAAATGAGATGTCTGTTTTGGAGGGTTTGTGGTTGGCTTGCTTCTTGGGGAAGTCATAATGAGTACTGCTGCATTAAAAGCAAAATTGGGGGAAGAATGGAGAAATCCATGTTCAGCAGATGTAAATGGACAAAAGCATTTTCTAAAGATTTAGTCAAAGCCCTCAACCAGCTGGGCTACGTCTACACTGGCCCCTTTTCCGAAAGGGGCATGCTAATTTCACAGGTCGTAATAGGGAAATCCGCGGGGGATTTAAATATCCCCCGCGGCATTTAAATAAAAATGTCCGCCGCTTTTTTCCGGCTTTTAGAAAAGCCGGAAAAGAGCGTCTACACTGGCCCCGATCCTCCGGAAAAAAGCCCTTTTCCGGAGGATCTCTTACTTCAAAGTAGGAATAAGAGATCCTCCGGAAAAGGGCTTTTTTCCGGAGGATCGGGGCCAGTGTAGACGCTCTTTTCCGGTTTTTCTAAAAGCCGGAAAAAAGCGGCAGACATTTTTATTTAAATGCCGCGGGGGATATTTAAATCCCCCGCGGATTTCCCTATTACGACCTGTGAAATTAGCATGCCCCTTTCGGAAAAGGGGCCAGTGTAGACGAGCCCCTGCTGATTAGAGGAGCATTTTAAAAAATGCAGATCCTTTATCGCTTCTAAAACTTAGATTTAGTCCCTAAGCATCAAATAATTTTTTGTTTAAAAGCTTGTAATGGGTCTGACTGTTATTATGGAGATAGTAACGTTGACAACCTGAGGGAAAGAGTGTTTCTGGTTAGAGTCAGAGTAAGTATCTCTGGAACCTGCTGTACTGCAAAACACTGGGCTTTGCCTCTTTCATCATTTTCATTCCCTTGTTTAAAGTCAGACCGACCCCTTCTGAAGGAATTTTATATCTAGAATAACAGAATACCATATTCCTTTGGTAATTTCCTCATCTCTAAGCATGACATCAACATGTAATTGTAAAAGTAATCACTTCTGTTGGAAGCATCTAATCCCATGGTTTTGTGAAATCAAATGAGCTATCTATTTACTGCAGAACATTGGGATCACTTATTAGAAGTTTAAAGTATGGGATGTAGGGATAGGACTAAAGATGAACTTCTGGTTGTTTGACATCCACATCCTGATTCTTTATTTTGTGGCTTAAAATACATCTTTAGTTGAAAGATGTATATTTTCTCAGCTATTTGATTCACTATGTAGCTGTATTTCTGTGTGTCACCATCTTCAATTCTCTCTTGGGTTTGATGAGGGATTTTGAAGGACTGCAAGTCACAAGTAAATTAGTGAGTCAGTAATGTAAGGTCTTGATCCTACAAACACATACGCACAGAAGTAACTTCAGTGGGCAAGAATGGTTCATTGAACTCACATGTATGTAACTGCCTACGTCCATAGATGTTTTTAGGTTCAGCCATCGTGGCCTCCGAGGCAAGGTGTGGGGGGCGACTTTGCACCCCTGGAAGGGGTGGGGTTGGGGGCAGCAAACACTGGATGCCACCCAGGACTACAGCGCTGGCTCCCCCCCAGCCCTCCGATGATCTGAGAGTTGTAGTAGTGTAAGAATTTTTCTCTCACATGTTGATTCCTATGGAGTGGTATTATTTGACCAAGATTATTTTTCATACTGTACTGTAGTTTCAATTCTCTTGATTTTGTTTTTAAGTTCAAATTCAGCTGCTCTGTTCTTGTTGTAATTATACATAAACCAACATACATTAAATGTTCTGTATAATCTCTATAAACAATTGTTTGTTTGAAAGACAGCGTCTTTGTGATTTTTAGTAATGAACTTCTAATTTTTGTCTTTCCACCCAGTTGACATTAAAATTATTTTTCTTCAGCTATTTGGAGGATTGTTAAAAATATTTGTAGTCAGGTTGTTAAATGTACTTGCTGTGATTTTTCAATCTGTAAGCACTTTGGATACTATGAAAAAGAAATATCTGATAATTATAGACCATATTTTTACTACCGTCTTTTTATGAATATATATAAAGTATGACACAATAGATGGTTAACTACATGTTCAAATTTAAAACCACACAGTTTACGTTCAGTTCTATACTTTTTGTAAGTAAAATTAGTTTTCAAGACAGGTTCATCTCTCATGTTATTGAGGGACTTCTCCATTCCTCTAGAAGTAAATCTGAAGCAAAGACTTATCAATCAGATTTTTAGATACCACTCCAGGAGCATTTATAAATAGCTTGATTGATCAGTCTCAGAGGAGTAGCTGTATTAGTCTGTAACTTTAAAATCAAGTAGTCCTGTGGCACCTTGGAGACTAATAATATATATATTGTTAGTCTCATGGGCAAAACTCACTTGACTCAAGCTCATCTTATCTGACAAAGTGGGTTTTGCCCAAGAAAGTTCATAATATATATATATATATATATATATATATATATATATATATATATATATATATATATATATATACACACACTAGTCTCTCTCATATCCTGGGACAAACATGACTATAACAACACTGCAGACCTTAAGTGTGACTGTTAATTGATAATTCTCCCCTCCTTCTTTACAATAGTTGTCATTATTTAAGTACTGACTCATTAGGGTGAGAGAACACTTCTTTCTCAACTCTCTGCAAGCAGTCCACAAGCCTGATGTGTCATTTGAACAGTGATGGAGGTGGGGAAGTTAGAGTTTGTAGTCTGAAGTGTGTTTTTTTTTCCTGTACAATATTTGAGTACTTGAACTCCATGACTACTGTCCACTCACATAGCCAAATTCCTGCACCCTATGCTGAATATTTTTATCACTTACGTGAAATGAAACATCTTAAAATAAAAGAGCATAAACAGTTTATGATTTAAAAAAAATAACAAATGGTCTAGCAGCACCTTAAAGACTAACAAAACATCATGGTGGGTTGTACCTGCGAAAGCTCATGATACATGTTTTGTTAGTTGTTAAGGTGCTGCTAGACCATTCATTGTTTTTTAAATTTTTTCAGTTACAGACTAACTTGGTACCCCTCTGAAGCTTTTGAACAGTTTATGGTCTCAGAGTTGTTACAGAATATTCAATCACTAGAATAAGGAGATATGTAACTCTGGTGTGTAGTATTGTGTCTCTGCATGCTTGGACTGTATGTGAGCAAACATTCTGTTTGTAAAATGCATACACTCATATAACAATTAATTTATATCCTGTTTCTGACAGAGCGATTGCAAGCTGTTCAGTCTACTGTCAAAGTGACAGCATGTTAACACTCATTTAAATTTAACACTGTCTTTAAGCCTGAATTTCCAGGTGCTTGTGAGAGTAAATCAGACAACTACATTATTTTCATCAGTTTAGACCAAATATTGGCCTCCAGATACACTGAGATGATGTCTGAGTGAAAGAGCTTCAGGAAAGTTGAGATGAGAAAATTTCAATAATATTTACCACTAATTGGATACATTTAGCCATTGCCTGTTGTCAGCTTTCAGTTCTTTTTCAAAGTGACTGGCACACAACTGTCTTGCCTAGCAATTTTTAAAGCAAAGGAAAACAAACATTTTTTTTCTCAGAATCTCTGATTCCGCTCTCTGTGGGAATCATCCAGCTCTTCTCATAGTGATCCAATCTGTTGCATAACCAAAAACCACACAGCTTAATGATGCAGACCACTCCACTTGTGGAAGGACTAAGGACTTCAAAGAAAGGTTGTGTGTATGAAGCAGCTTCTCCAGCAAGCCCACAAGGATCAAAGCACATGTAAGAAAAATAATAAAAAAGGATTGGATACCAGGAGGAAATAGCCTGAAAATAAAACCAATTCTAATGAACACTCCTGAAGTAAAGGTTATTTTAGCTTTAGGAACATGAGATGATAGAAAAGATCAGAGATTTTCAAGGAAGATGTATGAAACTCCTACGTTTTTATTTTGCAAACACTTGGCATCAGTACAGGATATTGACTTTTAGAAATGGGTTTGTTGCACAGAATTTCATAATTTGTGCCTGGATGCAGTCACTTGAGAATCGTGAGAGGCTTATTTCTAATAAACACATCATTTTTTTACAATTTTGTAAAATTGTATTTTAAACTGCACTAGTGGAAAACTTCCTTGAAAGAGAGGGAAAATATCTTAAGTTATTTAGACATTATGATTCTATAAAGTTTATACTGTTGCTTTAAAGACTTATATTTTTCTAACCTGATTAAATACAGAATTTTAAAAAATTCACAATAAAAATTCAGACAGTCTCCTTTCCAATTGACACCATATATCTCATTGCGTGGAAACAGCTAGCTGAGGTGAAAGCCTCATTTGTGGTCTTATCTTACTTCAAATTCTCAGAATTAAGATTTGTTTACCATTTTTGTAATGCTCAAAGTCTGGGTTACCTAATGGAATAATGAACAGCAAAATGACAGGTTTTAAATTAGCCTTTTTGACTGTGACATGCTCACTCTTTCTTCTGAAGCTTTAGACTGAATATTTTTGTCCTTTTTTACAATAGGACATTTAAATCACATTTAGGTATTGAACTTGTAGGCAGAGTTTGAATTTAGAGCTAATTTAATGGCAAATGTTGGCAGTTTTAACTGTAATATTGCTAGAGAAATCTGCTTTAACATACAGAAAATTATGTAAGGGGAAGCCACAAGATTTCATCTCATGATGTAGGGAGCTTTATGGGGTTTTTTTATTCCATATGTCTATGATCCTGTTATTTACCAGAATATCACTTCCTAGGTATTATGCTAAGTAATATGTTTTTAACGTGTTTTCTTATGTATCTATCCAGACTGGCAAAAGAAGGCAGGAAGGTCCTACGAGAGATAGATCTACTCCCTTCATACCACCCTTATTTTTGTCTAGTTCTCCAGACTTCATTCCAGCATGAATAATAGTAGCTGGGTCAGTGCTAGGCATGCGATCGGCTTGATGGTTGGCATGTGTTTGTGTATTTCATATACAATACCCATGCTAAGGTCCATAGAATTCTTTGTATGACCATGAGTATTTGAATTATTATTTAACAAGGTATGTGGACACACTGGTATTGGAGCTCTCTCTCCTGACCGTTCCCTCTTTTGCTAGGAAGATTGCTCTATTAAACATATTTACAAAACAATAAACTCTTTAGAATGCGAGTTCTTCCAGTGAGTGTTCTCCTGGCTTCTACTCCCATGTCTAGCATTGACTTGCTCTGTGTGGTAGAGTCTCAGCTTCCCTAGTTTATATTTCTTTACGAGGAAAAGGGGATGGACAACAGTGGTAGTTTTTACAGGTTTACATAGCACCATAGATATGCATGGGTTCCTCTTTACAAAATAAATGCAGAGTCCTTGCCCTGAAACCTGTCTGTTGTCTGGATGCAACTCCCCACACAAATGGAACCATGTACAGGACTTGATTACAGTATAGTTGTCTCTGACACAACTGAAAGGTGGCTTCCATTTGCTGTGTGAATTTTAGCTGTTGTCCTGAACTGTGCAGGCATTAGCATGGCTTTGGAACATAGCAAAGGCCCTGTCTGGATCACACAGAAACTGGAAATATGCTTGAACTGTTCATATCAGCTTAGAAAAGAAGAGACTAAGGGGGGATATGATAGAAGTCTATACAATCATGACTGGTGTGGAAAAAGTGAATAAAGAAAAGTTATTTACTTATTTCCATGATATAAGATATAGGGATCACCAAATGAAATTAATAGGCAGCAGGTTTAAAACAAGCAAAAGGAAGTTTTTCTTCACTCAGCGCACAGTCAATTTGTGGAACTCCTTGCCAGAGGATGTCGTGAAGGCTTGGACTATAACAGGGTTCAGAAAAGAGCTAGATAGATTCATGGAGGTTAGGTCCATCAATGTCTATTAGCCAGGATGGATAGACATAGTGTCCCTAGCGTCCGTTTCTCTGGAAGTGGGTGACAGGGGAAAGATCACGTGAGGATTACCTGTTGTGTTCCCTCCCTTTGGGGCATCTGGTATTGGCCACTGTCAGCAGACAGGATACTGGGCTGGATGAACCACTGGTCTGACCCAGTATGGTTGTTCTTATGTTCATATCAAAGCACACAGTTATGGTTCCAGTTCCCTGGCCTGAAGCAGCGGGTAGCAGCCATTTCAAGGAAAGCTCCCATATCGTAGTGCTACTACAAGCTCAGTCACTCTGTAAAGATGGTAGATGTATAAACCTGTCAGGTATAGGAGCTATGAGGTCATGGCTTATGTATACTCCAGTCAGCACTATGAGAGACTCAAGCAGGCTGAGTAAGGGTGAAATTTTCGAGATTTTAGCTGTGAATCTCTAATAAGTGCCTACAGAGCATCTGCAGTTTTTCAAAGAGCTAGAATGTGACTGTATTTGGAAAAGGTGACAAAAGATATATGTATGACACAAAGCCCATGCATGATCATTCAAGCTTTAATTTAAAAAAAAAGTTCCCAGAATTTTTTAATATTGTGTTTGTGGAAACAGCTGAACCATTTTGTCTGAAACTTTTTTTTTTTTTTTTTTTTAACAAAACTTAGTTTGATACAGACACTCAGCATGGAAGATTTCAAACACTCTCATTCTACAATTAAAGTTTTTTCAAAGTTATCAGCAACTAAAAACAGGTTCTTAAATGGCAGTGCCCACCACTCTTGCCTGTAATATAGAGACAGACGTTTGCCATCTGACATTTTAGAAAATATACAATACAAAACTAATGATAGGCACAACATTTCAGGTTGCATGACTACATCCGTCCCATTTGGCTAGAATGCCATCTTCACCACACTGAAGTCAGTGGGAGTTTTGCCATTAATTTCAATGATACAGAGATTCTCCCACTCCCTGACCACACTAGTTCATGTAGTAAAAGGCAAAATGTTTTTTCTTTTGTTTTAATTTTGGCTAAAGAGATGGGAAGAATGCATTTTATCTGTCTTCTTGCTACTTCACACTCTCAGAAAAAACCCCACCAACTTTCCTAATGGTGTTTTTCCTTTTTTGTATTGTTTGCTTCCTTAGCTTTTTCTAAGAGAAGAATTCACATGCTGTTCTGGCACAATTTGAATCCTGTGTGTCACTAGCTTTGAAAATCTGAACTGATTCGTCTTGTCAGATTTCTTTTTAGGTTTTATAACATCATATTACGTGTTGGCTAGTTATTTATACAGTAAACAAGTCAATTAAATATAATCTCTTCTTTTGGTTGTATTTGTGTTTTGTGTTGTTTTGTTAATCATAGTCTTCACACTTCACTTTATGAACAATTTATATAAATCACCTTAAACTCTTTATAGTATTTCTTCACATACTGTCAGAATGAGAGCAATTTGTTGGTGAGACAGTGTAGAAAAATCATGCAGGCATTGATCATGGTTCCTGCAGAAGAAGACCCATTAAAAGGTTTTTTTAAATAATCATAATAAAGATGTTGTAGATGTATTTAATGTCTATCTAATCTGTATAAAGCCTTTTACAATAGATCCTGTATACCTCATTTTACGAGGCATAAGGGATCTATCGGAAAAGGCGTTCTTTAGCAATAGATCAGCCTCTAGACTTCCGCTTTTCTCCAATAAAGCTCCGTTCTTTATGCTAATGAAGTGCAGGTTATTTAAATCCCCGCTTCATTAGCAATTTCGCCCAGCCTAATCTGCATCCCTCTGCTGGCAGAGGGGCGCAGTCTAGACATACCCTTAGAGCCATGGTGTTCAACACGGTAGCCACTAGCCACATGTGGCTCTTTGGTCAGTTGATTGTGGCTAGTTCGCTATAGCAGTAGCCACCATGGTGACTACTGCTTCAGAACTGGTTGGACATCACAGTCTTAGAGGCTAAATGTTGGAGCTTCTTGTGTGTAATCGTGAGAGAGCTGAAGGATACACTCTGTCAAAGTGATGGCTGTTAAGGTTTCCTGAAAGGTGAGTGATATATTGGTAAGTTTCTATCATTGGATCTTACCCAAATTGTGAATTTTTCAATTGTGTGACCTTTTCTAGTTTAATTAATGTAAATCTGTAAGGCACAGGACCCCATGATTGTAAAAGACAAGGCTGTTCATCCATATTACTAAACTGTGTCTCCAAATTCATACCGAAGTCTACTAATTCACTGCAGTATTTAAAAATGAAATTTATTTTTAAAGGAAGATAATCTAAAGAAACGAATCCACATCTTTATTACTGACATCACCACTGCCTCTCTGATATATTTGCTGCTAATAAGTCAGCTATTATATATTTTATTTATAACAAAAGCTTGCAAGTATCAACTCTTCTGTTTCAATATACAGTACAAATGAAAAAGACAGTAATCTGAACATGCAGAAGATGAAAAATACTTTTGGATACTTCTTACACAAAACCTGATACCGTATTAAATGTATTCCACCTTGTATTTAGCTGGGATACTCTCGGTACGTCTACACGGCAACACTATTTCGGGATACCAGAGTATTTCGGGCTCGCTATTTGCACGTCCCTGTAAACCTCATTCTATGAGGAGTAAGGGACGTTTCGGAATTATGCTTATTTCAAAATTTGGCGCTGTATAGACGGCACCAAATGACAAAATAAGCTATTTTGAAATAGCATCAAAATAAGATACATAATTTGCATAGCTAAAATTGCATATCTTATTTCGAGTTACAGTGCAGTGTAGACGCACCCTCTGACTACCTTACCCAGACCTGAAGAAGAGCTCCATGTAAGCTTTAGAGCTTGTCTCTCTGGCCCACAGAAGTTGATCTAATAAAAGAGATTCTCACCCCCTTTCTCCTGCAGATGAAAGCACTCTATGCATTTTATAATGGATTTAAATATGTGTATATGCAAACCAAGTATATACACGCAAACCAAATATTTTATGTTTCAGATAGAATGAACAAGAGTCTTAGGCTTTTTGGCTATAGGAGAGAACGCTGCCATTAGCACTTTTTCATATTGATTATGCATATTGCATTGTGGATAATTTAATTTTACTTAACCTTTTACTTAACTTCATTTGATTTCTCATGTAAAGAAATGTTTTCAAAACTGTTTATTTGCTTAGCTATGTTAGCTTTTCAGAAAATGCCGCAAATCCCTTTTATTTATATTTCAGGATGCATTTTAAGTTAACTGAATTCTTCTGTGTTTTATTGACAACAGGGCTTGAGGCAGGGCTTCAGACATATCTTCTGTAGTGTTTGTGACTTTGGCATTGTGCAGTTGAATAAACAATTTGCAAAAAGGTCAGCACCAATGAAGTTCTCACTAGCGAGCTGGTCTATGGCTGTAACGAAAACTAATCTAAACAAATTGACAGGAAAGAAGACTTCTTTGTGGTGGAGGATTTCCTCTAATCTACAGACTTAATTAGCGTTAGCTGAGCAAGGTTATTTTGTAGTCCCTGAGGTCTGATCTTGATTTGAAACTAGTGCTCAGTTAGTATTGCATGTAGAATGATGATCTCTCATGGGATTTGAGCAATACTACTGTGTACAGTAGCTAAGGATAACATGGTTGCCCTTGGTAATTACGTCTTGTATTGCTTAAATAGGTTTCTCGCGCCTCTGATTTAACAGTCCAGAAGGAAAAAGTTGATCTCTTGCATGATGAAGTGACACAGCAGCTTATCACAGGTTGACATTTATATGCCCATGGAAATGTCCAGGCTTCTGCATATTGTTTTTCTGTAGTCTCCAGTCTGCTTTTCTTCTGATAAGATGGGCTAAGTACTGTCTTCAGCAGCGTCTTGATTGATGAAAGGCCACCTTTCATCTCTTGAAAGAATTTTGTTTAGGTTGCCTTACACAATTGGTAGCTCACCTTCATATAGTTTAAGGCCAGAAGGAACTATTAAATCAGGGGTGGGGAACCTAAGGTCTGGAGGCCGGATGCAACCTCTGGGTTGCCTAGATCTGGCCACTGAGGCTTAGGGCCTCCCCCAGCATTGGGGAGCCTGTGCTGGCACTCTAGTCCCCGTTTCCCTGCAACCCCCGGCTCCTGACTGATTTTTCTGTGGGTCAGCGGCCTCTGACCCAAAAAAGTTTTCCTGCCCCTGCATTAAATCATCTAGTTTGACTTTCTGTATGACACAGGTCATTAAACGTAACCCCTGGATTACCTGTATTAACCCGATAAGTTGTGTTTAATGTTTTTATCTTACAAAAAGGCATTCAGTCTTGATTTGAAAACATCAAGAAATACCAGATTCCCTTGGTAGTTTGTTTCAGTGGTTAGTTACTTTTGGAATGCCCCGTAGACAGTATGAGTCAAATGCCTTTACAGTAGAGTCCTGGGCAGATACAAAATTTGTGTCTGCTTGTGTATCTCAAAAAGAGGATTGTAGGGATGGATTGTAAGGATGTCACCGTGTACTCAACTATACAATTAACCAATAAGCCTGAGCTTATTGGTTAATCTTGTCGCCTACACACATTTCCTCCCCCCTTGCTGCCTCTGTATCAGAGGCAGCAGGCGGTGGGAGTGGGATCCAGGGTCTGTGAGGACCAGGGCGTAAGTAGGCTCCCCACAAGCACCAGATTTGCCACCTCTCCCATCTCCACACTGCTGCCTCTGATAGAGAGGCAGCAGCATGGAGAGTGAGGGGGGCAGGGTGGAGCCGATATATGCAGGAAGATGGCTTTCAAGCAGGTTCTTTGCATGTGCCAGCTCCATGGACCCTCCTGCCCCCCTTTGCTGTCTACTACAGAGGCAGCGGGGGGAGCGGAGAAGGCAGGAGCTGGTGCTGTGGGGAGCTTAAAAGCCAGTGCCTGCCAGCACCAGCTCTGTGGTGCCAACCTCCTCCCCTTCTCCCCTGTGGCCTGAGCTTACTGCAGACAGAGGCTGGTCCATGGCAGCAGCTCCTGTCCATTGGGGGTCCGAGCTCCCACTGACAGGGGCTGCTGCTGCAGACCAGCCACTATCTGCAGGGAGCTCGGACCCCCAATGGACAGGGGCTGTTGCCATGGACCAGTGTCTGTCTGTCTGGGAGCTTGGGTCCCCCTGTGAACAGGGGCTGCCATCCACAGGGAGTTTGCACCCCCGCGAACAGGGGCTGCTGCTTCTGTATCAGAGGCAGCAGTGCGGGGTGGCAGGCAGGTGGTCTGCGCGGGGAGCTGTTTTTTAAATAGCTGATATAGAGGCAGCAGCACAGGGTGGCAGGGAGTTCCCTGGGGGTGGGGCTGGGAGTGCACTGGTTGCTAGCCCCACTCACGTGGACTGTTGATTAGTCGTGTAGCAGCTAAGATTTCATGAGATTATATGACTATTCAATTACACAATTTCTAACATCCCTAATGGCTATCTCCATCGATATTTGCAGATGTGGATACCCGAGGATATAAACATTTTCAGGATTCTTGATAAAAATTTTTTATCTGCATCTACATTTGCGAATGTGGAGAACCGTGGGTATAAAGTGGATATCCACAGATTTTCAGGGCTTTACTTTACAGAAGTCTAAAGATATGACACCTATGCCGTTCCCGCTATCAAGTGAATTTTTCATCTTATCAAATAATGAAATCAGGGTTGACAAGACCTATTTTCCATAGAGCCATGTTAATGATAATTCCCGTGCTTTATTTCTTTATTAGTTGAAACCTATCAGCTTTTCTGTCATTTTTTCAACAGTGATGTCAGTCTAACCAGCCAATAGTTACCTGAGCCATTGTGGATATGAATAACACAATTGCTCTCAGTAATAGCTACTGACTGCTGTGCACTTTAAAAAATCTGGCCACTTATTCAGATACCTAAGTGGAAAGTGGTGGTTATGGGTTCTATGGAAAATGTGACCCAGATAATATTTAGAGCCAGTCCTGGTGCTAAGTATAGGTTATTAAATGGCAGACCCAGTTTCCACAATTAGAACATTTCAAAGTGAGGGGGAAGAATAAAGTCATGTTAATGTCTTGGCTTTCCTATGGCTATAATTTTATTTTCTATCCTATATGTATCCATATCCAAAGACTCCTATCTATCAACAGCTGTTTATGCTTTTAAGTCGTATCACATATGCCCTGGGAACTGCCTAGCACATTTTAACAATAGGAAGCCGTTCATCGTGTGTCAATGATGAACACCTCAGTAGTTGTTGTTAAAGCAGCTTTTCTTTGAGCATCATAGCAGGATATTTCCAGGTCTCTGAGGTTTTTCCACAGTTTGATGAGAAGGCTGAGATCTGTACAGAGAATCTGTCTAGTCAATAGCACTTTGGCAGAGAAAGTATTCCTATCGCTGGAAAGACACCCTGAAATAAAACCAATTATATGCTACTGCCAATGGAAGTCATCAAAATCTTCTACACTACAGAGTGCAAAATTGACAACCTTCTTGGAAAATTGCAGCACTCTGCCTGGTCCTCAGAAAGCCAATATTTCTGGGTTATCTGCTCCACTACCATCTCATCTCTTAAATCTTCCATTCCTATGTAGAATCTTTGAGAAAAAAACTATGGAAAAACCTTAGGCTGTGTCTAGACTGTCCAGTTTTTCTGGAAAATCAGCCGCTTTTCCAGAAAAACTTGCCAGCTGTCTACACTGGCTGCTTGAATTTCCGCAAAAGCACTGACTTCCTACTGTAAGAAATCAGTGCTTCTTGCGGAAATACTATGCTGCTCCCGTTCGGGCAAAAGTCCCTTTTGCGCAAAGCTTTTGCGCAAAAGAGCCAGTGTAGACAGCTCAGATTTATTTTCCACAAAAAAGCGAAAATGGCGATCGGGGCTTTTTTGTGGAAAAGTGCGCCTAGATTGGCACAGACACTTTTCCGCAAAAAGTGCTTTTGTGAAAAAGCATCCGTGCCAATCTAGACGCTCTGTTCCGAAAATGCTTTTAACGGAAAACTTTTCCATTAAAAGCATTTGCAGAAACTCATGCCAGTCTGATCAGCTGTTTGTCGGCTCCGTGCGGCAGCCATGTAAATTTAAATGAAGCGGCGATTATTTAAATCGCCGCTTCATTTTCCTATGCCTGGTAGCCTAATCTACATGACTCTGGCGACAGAGGCATGTAGTCTAGACGTACCCTAAGATAGGGGGAGAGGTAGATACACTGGAGGGTAGAGAGAAGGTCTAGAGTGACCTTGACAGATTAGAGGATTGGGCCAAAAGAAATCTGATGAGGTACAACAAGGACAAGTGTAGAGTCCTGCACTTGGGACGGAAGAGTCCCAAGCATTGTTACAGGCTGGGGACTGAATGGCTAAGTAGCAGTTCAGCAGAAAAGCACCTGGGGATTACAGTGGATGAGAAGCTGGATATGAGTCAACGGTGTGCCCTTGTAGCCAAGAAGGCTAATGGCATATTAGGGTGCATTAGGAGGAGCATTGCCAGAACATCCAGAGAAGTGATTATTCCCCTTTATTTGGCTCTGGTGAGGCCACATCTGGAATATTGTGTCCAGTTCTGGGCCCCCCACTATAGAAAGGATGTGGACTCATTGGAGAGGGTCCAGCGGAGGGCGACCAAAATGATGAGGGGCCTGGAGCGCATGACCTGTGAGGAGAGACTAAGGAATTTGGGTTTGTTTAGTCTGCAGAAGCGAAGAATGAGGGGAGATTTGACAGTAGCTTTCAACTTCCTGAAGGGAGGTTCCAAAGAGGATGGAGAGAGGCTGTTCACAGTAGTGAGGGATGGCAGAACAAAGAGCAATGGTCTCAAGTTACAGTGGGAGAGGTCTAGGTTCAATATTAGGAAAAACTATTTCACTAGCAGGGTGGTGAAGCACTGGAATGGGTTACCTAGGGAAGTGGTAGAATTTCCATCCCTAGAGGTTTTTAAGTCTCGGCTTGGCAAAGCCCTGGCTGGGTTGATTTAGTTGGGATTGGCCCTGCCTTGGGCAGGGAGCTGGACTTGATGACCTTCTGAGGTCTCTTCCAGCTTTGTGATTCAAGGGAGGGTATTTAATGCATGAGAAGCATCATGGGGAAAAAGTACCTTTGGTTGCAGTGTTGCTGTTAGCAGAGCAGAGGGGCTAGAAGAAGGCAAGCAGAAGGCTGGGATGATTTAGTTGAGGTTGGTCCTGCTTTGGGCTGGGGCCTGGACTCGATGACCTGCTGAGGTCTCTTCCAGCCCTATGATTCTATAAACAGGCAGAAGAAGAATGGTGAAGAAGCTTGATTGGAGGACAAAAAGTTATAAAACATATTATAGATACAGTTCACTGAATAATTTGTATTGGGAAAAATAAAAAATCCATTAGTGCGTACACCAATCTCTGGCACATCTATGAAAAGATTAGCCTGAATCAACATTTAAACTACACAAGAAATTGTATATAATCATCTGTAATATCCTGTTTATTAAAGAATGCAGTCTAGGTTATAGTGCAGGACATAAGGCTGAAAGGTTTATTCTTGACTGTGGCATTGATGGTTGTGTGGCCTTAGGAAAGTCACTTAACCTTTGTATTTTAGTTTCCCAATCTGTAAAATGAGTTTAATGCTTCTTTCTCAGATACTTTGAGGTTTACTTTTTGTAAAGTATTTCAAAGATGCATATTGAACATATATTTATCAAAAAAGTCTTGAAAATATCATATTCTCCTGGAAATCTACTATGACAAAGCCGGACATGACAGTTTTGCAAAAGTGGTAGAAGGCAGGTGTATATCAGTCTTAAAATAGTTAAATGTGTTTTCTCCCACCTTCCCCCCCAGCTATGAACTGAAAGAGGTTACCTCGGGTTAATGATGGACACCTAAGTCTAATTAAGGGCAGGCAGTGAGTGACCTTTAAAAACCTCTTCCAGGCAGTGGGATGAGGGAGAAGAAGCAAGTTGCAGAAGGGTTGTGTGCAGTGAGGGGAAAAGGCTGTTCTGACATAAAGCTGTTTTTCCTCTATAAGAAAAAAAAATTTTTTTTTGGTCTGATGAGAGGGCCTTGGCTACCCATGTAGCTGGGCTCAGAGTGGGTTAGAGAGGATTGTTAGCGATCATGGGATGATTTATTTATCTTGGTTTTGCTTAAAGAAGCCCTTGGGCCCACCCTAAGGCCTAACTTGTATATGCTGCAAATAAAACAGTGTGAAATATTAAACCTTCAGAGTAGAGCTACTGAGCCCTGATGTGATGAAAGAGGTGCATTGTCACACTACATACAGGTCAACTGGCTCTTGTGTTTTTTTTATCTTTAATCCTTCAGCTCTTCTAAATGCAGACAGGTAATGAACATGCATTTGGTAATGCATTGCTGTCTCAAGCACTGGTTATTTCCTTATTCCAATTAGGGGATGTAATAGTATAACCATTTAAAGGATTAACTGATAAGCAAGAGTTTATCAGTTATTGTAATGATTACATGCTGGCTCCTGGCCCCACTCCTGGGAGCCAGCTGCCACAGCCTTCAGTGATGGGTGGCAGCTGGTTCCCTGGGAATGGGGGAGTGGGACTGTGAGACAGCTTACAAGTTGGCTCCCAGCGTGCACTAGCTCCTGGGGAGCTGGCTGCTGCTCTGCACTGCTACCTCTGATAGAGGCAGCAGCTGGTTCCCTGGGAGTGGGGCTGGCAGGCAGGAGCTGGCTTAAAAGCTGGCTTCTGGCACACGCTTGCTACCAGGGAGCCTGCAGGCCCCAATCCCAGGGAGCCAGCTGTGCTGCAAGGTTCACAGTATAAGCTTTATACTGCAGAGCCCACAGTGTGTAACTGCTAAGATTTTCAGCAGCTGCACGCTTGCTTACTTAACCACTTTTTAACATCCCTAAATACAATGCAGAATATCAGGAGATGAGGTTTATGTTGCTTTGTCAAGACTCCAAAATGTCATCATGGCCTGGTCTACACTAAAGGGGAAAGTCCATTTAAGGTATGCAAATCCATCTACGTTAATTACATAGCTGGAGTCGAAGTATTTTAAATTATGTTTTGGCGGCATCCACACAGTAGGAGGTCACACACTCCTGTTGACTTCCCTTAACTCTTAGGAGCAGTAGTACTACTGGTGCTAATGGAGCACCCTTTCAGTTTGAATTATCAGATCTTCACTAGACCCTCTAATTCAAATTCTGGAAGATTGACTGTGGCAGCGTTAATCTTCTCTGTAGCCTCAGGAGATTAGTTGTCTGCCTTGAAAAAGTTCACCAGATCTGTCATTTCCATTGCAATTGTTGATTTTAAGTAGGCCACTCTTTGGAGTGAAGCTGTAGTGTAATAGGCTAGAGCTTAATGTTACTTCATTTCAAAGAAAACTTCTGTCATCTAGAGATGGTAATGGTAGGACCCATGTGGCATTGGTGAAGAAGGTGTTAAAGAACAGGGTACAGGCAGTCCCCGGGTTACGTACAAGATAGGACTGTAGGTTTGTTCTTAAGTTGAATTTGTATGTAAGTCAGAACTGCTACATATGTAGGGGAAACTCTAGCCAAACATTTCTCCAGAGCTTAGTTTTATTCTCCCACACCTCACTTCCCTTAGTCCTTTATTCTCAAGCTGAGGTGTCTGCTGAGAAAAGCCGCTCTGTGTCTCCCTGGTCTGCTGGGAGGGGAGGGGGGGCGCGCGCGCTAGCTTTGCATCTCCTTGGTCTGCTGGGGGGAAGCAGCTAGTGCAGGGTTGCCTCACCCAGTTTGTAAGTAGGGATCCGATGTAAGTCGGATCCATGTAACCCGGGGACTGCCTGTATTTTATTTTGTTAAGAAACCTTACACTTTCCTTATATATTTCTAGGTTTAGCTTCCTACTTATTTCTCCCTTGTGGAGAGATTTTTCACTTTATAAATCAGGATTCAGAAGGGATTTTATTCAACTATGTGCAGGTTACTTTAGTAAAGCTGTCTAGAAATATTTTCTCTCTTGCAAGGTAATTGAAAATCCTATACTTCTAGATTTTTTTTTCCAACGTCCAAATGCTAAGATATATGATGTCAGTGATTGAATGCTGTCCTTAACTTGAGAGAAACTTTCAACGTGTACACAACTGTTTGAATTTTTGTTTTGCTAAACAGTAGCATGCAGTTTTCATGCATGGATATGAACAATATTCATTCTCTGTAATTTATGTAGGCTGTCTAAATTGTCACTTTTCAACAAATAACTCACAATATTATTTGAGTAGCAGATATTAAGTATACCAAGACTTGTTATTGGAAGTGATAATAAACCTTGTGCTTTAACATTTAAGTTGACCTTTAATTAAGATGATGGAGGTGAGACATGGAGGAGAGGAGGTTATTTCACTGAAGCTTACTGCAGAATCTTGTACCTGCCCCTGAAGCATCTAGTTTTGGCTCCTGTTGGAGACAAGATCTTGGATTAGTTAGGCCACTGCTCTGATCTAGTGTGGCAATTCATGGCCCTTAGTGGATCATCCTTACTCTCACCTATCATCATCTCATTTGCTATTGAAAGGTTGAATCCTGCCTCTGAACAGCCTAGGATTGCAGCCTCCATCATCCACTTACTAAAATTTCAAACAAGCACCTCCATACTTCCTCTCCTCATGCGTAAGCAGAGTTCACTGCAAACATCTGCTAAGCTACATTTATGCTCCTTCAAATTATCTTTTGCTTTGATGCCGACAAAAAACTTAACAGTGATTAGGCTACTGGTGTACTGAGTCCACTGCCTAGCATGCTGACCAGTATTGTCATATTAATTCTTTGTACTCCTTTTTCTGTATCCATCTATTGTCTCTTGTTGTGCTTAGATTGTAAACTCTGTCCTTTTTTTTGTCCTGTGTTTGTACAGATCTCCTAGCAACAATAATCATACTAAAAAATCCTATGTTCCCATGTAATTATAATTTATCCCTCTGTCACACATGTATGCCTGCACTGGTGATTAGCACAACAATTACTAAATTATTACAGTTTATTTCGAGTACAACACAAACTAAGCTTTCTGATTGGCTGTCCTTCATGTATGAAGTATCTGATTAGCCTCAAAGCATGATTATTAAATATTTTAAGTAAGTTCTATTTCATATCTGCAGTAAGGCAGCAGTGAATTTAGGGGATATGATTGTGATGATTGAAGGCATGAGGTTTTTCACACCTGGGGATGTACTTAGTCTTTAAGTAATAAGATGATCATGAGATGGTAGATTTCAGGATCCTGACAAAAGGTAAAAAGGAGAGCAGCAAAATACACACTCTGGACTTTAGAAGAGCAGACTTTGACTCCCTCAGAGAACTGATGGGAAGGATCCCCTGGGATGCTAACATGAAGGTTAACAAGAAAGCTTTCTACAGACATGTTAGCAATAAGAAGGTGTTCAGGGAGGGTGTGGGGCCCTTAGTGGATGAGGGAGGTAACCTAGTAACAGATGATATGGGAAAAGCTGAAGTACTCAATGCTTTCTTTGCCTCTGTCTTCACAGACAAGGTCAGCTCCCAGACTACTGCACTAGGCAATGCAGTATGGGAAGGAGGTAGGCAGCCCTCGGTGGAGAAAGAACAAGTTAAGAACCATTTAGAAAAGCTAAACATACACAAATACATGGTTCTGGATTTAATGCATCTGAGGGTACTGAAGGAATTGGCAAATGTCATTGCAGAGCCTTTGGCCATTATCTTTGAAAACTTGTGGAGATCAGGAGAGATCCCGGGTAACTGGAAAAAGGCAAATGTAGTGCCCATCTTTAAAAAAGGGAAGAAGGACAATCCAGGGAACTACAGACTAGTCATCCTTACCTCAGTCTCTGGAAAAATCATGGAGGGGATCCTCAAGGAATCCATTTTGATGCCCTTGGAAGAGGGGAAAGTGATCAGGAATAGTCAACATGGATTCACAAAGGGCAAGTCATGCCTGACCAATCTGATTAGCTTCTCTGATGAGGTAACTGGCTCTGTGGATATGGGAAAGTCAGTGGATGTGGTGTAACTTGATACGGTCTCCCACAATATTCTTGCCAGCAAGTTAAGGAAGTATGGATTGGATAAATGAACTCTAAGGTGGCTAGAAAGCTGGGTAGATTGTTGGGCCCAAAGGGCTGATCATCGGCTGTGATCAAACTCGATGTCTGGTTGGCGGTCTGTTTAAAGTGGAGTGCCCCAAAGATTGTTTCTAGGGCCAGTTTTGTTCATCATCTTTATTAATTACCTGGATGAGGGGATGGATTGCACTCTCAGCAAATTTGCAGATGACACTTAAGTTAGGGGGAGAAGTAGATACGTTGGATGATAGGGATCAGGTCCAGAGTGACTTAGACAAATTGGCGGATTGGGCCAAAAGAAATCTGGTGAGGTTCAACAAGGACAAGTGCCCAGTCTTGCACTTGGGGTGGAAGAATCCCAAGCATTGTTACAGTCTGGGGACTGATTGGCTAAATAGCAGTTCAGTAGAAAATGACCTGGGAATTACTGTGGATGAAAAGCTGGATATGAGTCAACAGTGTGCCCTTGTAGCCAAGAAGGCTAAATGGCATATTAGGGTGCATTAGTCAGAGCTTTTCCAGCAGACCTAGAGAAGTGATTAGTTCCCTTTATTCGGCACTGGTGAGGCCACATCTGGAGTTTTGTGTTCAGTTCTGGGGCGTGCACTATAGAAAGGCTATGGATGCATTGAGAGGGTCCAGAGGAGAGGGCTGGAGCACATGACCTACGAGGACAGGCTGAGGAATTTGGGCTTATTTAGTCTGCAGAAGAAAAGAGTGAGGGGGATTTGATAGCAACCTTCAGCTTCCTGAAGGGAGATTCCAAAGAGGATGAAGAGAGGCTGTTCTCAGTAGTGAGGGATAACAGAACAAGGAGCAATGGTCTCAAGTTGCAGCGGGGAAGGTCTAGGTTAGATATTAGGAAAAACTATTTTGCAAGGAGGGTGGTAAAGTATTGGAATGGGTTACTTATGGAGATGGTGTAATCTCCATCCCTAGAGGTTTTTAAGTCCTGGCTTGACAAAGTGCTGGCTGGGATGATTTAGTTGGGTTGGTCCTGTTTTGGGTAAGGGGTTGGACTTGATGACCTCCTGAGGTCTCTTCCAGCCCTATGATTCTGTGATACTAACTGTGAAGGGACAGAAGTTGAAATGCCAGAGGACACTCAATAAACCATTGCACAATAGCAGCTGTATGATCCCAGTGCCATTATTTGGGATGTAGAGACAAACTTGAATGTCCCTTCAGTCCTTTAAATGTCCCTTTAATGTCTGTTCAAAGAATTCGATCCATTATCAACTCTGAACATGTGATTGTTTACAGCTCATCTCTGATTTTTTAAATGATCCTGAAGTTAACTTACATTAAACAAAGCACCTAAGTGCACGTCAGAGTGGCCAACTTTCTAATTGCACAAAACTGAGCTCCCTAGAGCCTTCCATATCCCAAGGCCATGCTCCCCACTCACTACATTCCCCCGCCTTTGGGTGCTCCCTTTCTCCAACCCTTTTCAGTGGGCTGGGGCAAGGGTTGGTGTGGGAGAGGGTGAAGGTTATAATTCAGTGTGATGGGCTCCAAGGTGGGGTCAGATATGAGGAATTCAGCAAATGGGAGGGGGTTCTGGGATCTGACAGGGGTTTAATGTGTGGGAGGGGATGAGAGCTTTGGCTGGGGAGGCAAGCTCTGGGGTGGGGCGTGGGATGTGGGGTTTGGTGTGCAACAGGGCTTGGGGGGGCTGGGAGCTTGGGCAGAAGGTTGGGGGCACAAGGGCTGACCTTTGGCAACTCCCAGTCAGTGGTGCTTTGGGGGTAAGGCAGGCTCCCTGCCTGTCCTGGCTGCACACTGAGCCCTAGGTCCGGCTCCTATGTGGGGGGCCAGGAGGCTCCACTTGCTGCTCTCTCCTACAGGCAACATCCTCAGAGCTCCAATTGGCATGGGAGTTCAGACCCAGTGTTTGGGGCAGGGCAACCCACTTGAACTCCCTTTTGACTGGGCGTTACAGTTGAAAACTGGATGCTTGTGCATGTACTTTAGATCTTTCCTAGATCAGGGCCTTAGTTATTAGGGCTTGGATCTTTTTGTTTAATTAAATTAGTTGATTAAACCACTTCTTCAGTGGTGACTTAACTTGCTTTCTGTATTTAACTTAAGAGTTTCAAGATATAACAGCAGCCCACACCACATGTTGATGCTGTTTGCCATTAATAGCATATTTTTAAAAAGTGTCTATGAAAAATATCCTTGGAAGACAAAGCGTTTGCATGTTTTAAAGAGAGGTGTTTATTCTAAAAGAGCTAATTATAATTCAGTAGTTGAAACTAAATCCAAATTCTTTAAAGAGAGGTTAATTCAAGGCAAAATATTTTGCCAAAGAAGGTTTATCTGTAGATTTTTTCCTTTATTTCATTCAGGCTCATAATTGCCTATTTTCAACAATTCTTTGAATTGTTCTTTCTTTAATTTTATTCATACAGTCCAGTGCAGAAATTGATATTAATCAGGAGGAATGATGAGATCTCAGTTACAGGATGGTACACAAAGTTCCTATTAAATGTTCTTCCCACTTAGTACTGTCAACTAGCAGCCTAAGAAGAATTGCATACATTTTTGTTAGTTGTTGCTCATATTTTGTTGGTCTGACAGAATGCAAGTAAAATGTTGTCGTCTTGGAAATTACTTAAAGTAAATTTAGTCTTTGATTTTGAAGGTTTGTAAGTCTGTTTGACAATAATCTGCAGAAAGGAAAGCAAATTTTCCTCCAGGTTTTAAAAAAGAGTCACTTGCACTTTCATAGAATTGCAATCTGTAACACTGGAGTCGAGATTCATCATCTTAACACATACACTGGCTCTTATTTAATCAGTAAGGGTATGTCTACACCACTACCCTAGTTCAAATTAGGGTGGTAATGTAGGCAACCGGAGTTGCAAATGAAGCCCGGGATTTGAATTTCCCGGGCTTCATTTGCATCTCGCCGGGCGCCGCCATTTTTAAATGTCCGCTAGTGCCGACTCCGTGCCGCGCGGCTACACGTGGCACAGACTAGGTAGTTCGGATTAGGCTTCCTATTCCAAACTACTGTTACTCCTCGTGAATAGGAAGCCTAGTCCGAACTACCTAGTCCGTGCCACGTGTAGCCACGCGGCACGGAGTTGGCACTAGTGGACATTTAAAAATGGCGGCGCCCGGCGAGATGCAAATGAAGCCCGGGAAATTCAAATCCCGGGCTTCATTTGCAACTCCGGTTGCCTACATTACCACCCTAGTTCGAACTAGGGTGGTAGTGTAGACATACCCTTAGTCTAGATTTTTGTTGTTTGTTTTTACACTTTTTTTAGCTAGTCTTGTAAAATACTCCTCTGCATGTTTTTATATTACTAAATACTAATATTTCCATTAAATACTTTGTGTTTCAAAAGAAGATCTGCATAGATATATTCTCATGATTGAAGAGTCTGCTGTCTTATAGCTGCATAATCCCCTATTACACCTACTCAGGATAAGACCCACATATTTTTACCTTTTGCCTTAATTTTTCAGTTATTGTATCATCCATTTGGCAAATTCATATTGTAATGACATGATATAACAAGTGGTGACTTTCATTTTTCTCTAGATCACTGATTTTCTACAATACAGGCAGTCCCCGACTTACGTGGATCCGACTTACGTCGGATCCCTAGATACGAACAGGGTGAGGCAACTCCCGCACATGCGCAGCAGCATTCCCGGGGCTCGCTCACCTGGGTCCTAGGATCCTCCTCCTCCTCGGGCCGGCTCCGACTGGGGTCCCGCAGAGCTGCCGGGCAGAGGAAAAGTGCCTCCCCCTGCCAGCAACAGGCTGCCCCCTCCCCTGAGCAACAGGCTGCCGAACAGACAAAAGCAGCCTCTCTGCCCCTCCTCTTCTCTATACATGCCGGGCTCCCGGAGCGCAGCAGCGTCCCCGGGGCTCGCTCACCTGGGTCCTAGAATCCACCTCCTCCTCCTCTTCGGCCTGCTCCAACTGGCCTCTGCCTGCAGCAGCTGGCCACAGGGACAGGGATCCCGCAGAGCTGCCGGGCAGAGGAAAAGTGCCTCCCCACGCCCGCTGCCCCCCCCCCCCCCCCGCGGCCTCGCATCCTGCACGCCTCCCCCCTCCCCCCCTGCCAGCAACAGGCTGCCCCCTCCCCTGAGCAACAGGCTGCCGAACAGCAGACAAAAGCAGCCTCTCCGCCCCTCCTCCCCCTATACATGCTGGGCTCCCTGGGCAAACAAAGACTCCACCAAAACAAACAAAGTGCTGGCCTCATTGTGTTAGCAAAAAAAGGACCCTCCTCCTAGAACCCTGGGTGGTGTGTGGAAATAAAGCTATTAGCTCAAAGCATGGTGCAGAGCTGTTTGGTATTTGATGAGTTACTCCTTTAGTCCTGAGTTTGTCACAGGGACAGAAATAGATGTGAAATCTTCTGAACAGGGGAACAGACAGCAAAACAAACATTAGAGGGGAGTTAACCTTTCCCTATGCTATCCAAAACTAAAAAAAATGTTTGGCTAGAGTTTCCCCTATAATATGTACCAGTTCCGACTTACATACAAATTCAACTTAAGAACAAACCTATAGTCCCTATCTTGTACGTAACCCGGGGACTGCCTGTACTCAGGCTCCTACGCTCAGCTATCCAGACCATCAATTTTTGCTGATAGCAGTACTAACTTCTCCTCAAACAAGGGCAACAGTACCTGCAATGTGTCCAATTTAGCATGAAGGAATTCCAACAAATCTTACAGTGACTTTGTTGGATGTGGAAAAGAATTTGCATCTCACCTTTGGCAGCTTTATTTTTCTTTTTGTGGAGTATGAAATCCTAGATGTTTTTTTCTGTCATTTGCTGTTGCAGTAGATGCTGTCCAGGTATCTTGCTAGTGTCCTGGCACCCTTTGTTCTGACTTTAGTGTTTGGTCAAATAACCACCCAGTCAGGCCCAGCCTTATGATTTTTGTGCCCTACTCAGCCTGAGTGCCTGCACCCTCCAGCACTCCATGGGTGGGGAGGTTGAAGGAGGGCAGGGAGGCTAGTGGTGGAGCAGGCAGACTGAGTGGTACAGGTGGTTGGAGCTGCAGGCTAGTGGTGCAGCCTTCTGGAACTGCAGACTGGCAGGTGGAGCTGGGGGGGCGGGATGGACAGCGGAGGTATGGGGTAAAGAGATTGGGGGTATTGGGGCCAGGAGGCAGCACAGAGGGTAGGGATCTGGGGGTTTGGGGCCGACGGGGCCAGGAGGCAGATTAGAGGGTGGGGGGCAGGGGATTGGAGCTGATGAGGCTGGGAGGCAGAGCAAGAGGTGGGGGATTGGGGTCCTCTGAGTCACTGCTGTCTGCAGTTGGTGGTGGTCCTGGGCATACGCAGGATTTGGCACTACTAAATTTGGGCGCTAGTGGTGCTCCAAATTGAGTGGGTGCCCTATGCAGCTGTGTAGGCTGGGTCTGCCTAAAGATAGCCCTGCACCCCACAGAAAATATGGTCAGACCATGTATGTGCAAAAGTTGGCTTGGAGCATTGAGAAAACATTGTGTCTCATTGTAGTATAGTTATAATGCACTTGAATTGGCAGGCTGGAGTAACATTGTTTTATGTAATCTTTCTGAGACAGGTGTTGAAGGGTGCATATTTTTATGGAGAGGGAAAGGAAATATTATTCAAAAATTAATCATGATCCATCTAAATAAATTAACAAAGAGTGGAATTTGTCAATGAGCCCATGTTCTGGCAAAATATAATCTTGATTTGATGAAGATGGAGTGACAGCTACCTTGGTGGTCACTTATGAGGAACATTAATTTACTTCCATTATGTTTCAGCTAGTCATTTTTTTCCAAGCAAAATTACTGCAGCAAAGGACAATGCATATATATTGAAGAAAAAAAAAAGTAAATTATTTCCCGAGCCTGACCTCAGCAAGAAACCTCTTCCTTCCCCCAAGCCAGCTATGATACAAATGTCATAAAATCTTTCCACATGTCCCAGTTGTATTCAAATGAACTCTGAGATAGGTTTGAAGCAGTAATCAGATATGTTTCCTCCAAAAAAGTGGGACTGAATTTCACCTTGTTCTTTTCAAAATGTTTTCTTTTGGTGAGACAGTTGAGTTATATTTGTTTGGTCTTTCTCCACAGGATGCCTGCTAGTGAAGGGTGACATTGTTGGTTGTACATTCCAGCTTTTAATTTTTTGGATCAGTGACCCATAGCTCCCTTTGTTGGTATTTTTTGGGAAGGGAATAGATCAGAGTTAGTGCTTTGTCTAATGTATTAAATAAAATCCTTCACCCATTACCATCAAACCTGAAAGATATGGACTCAGAACAAAGAAGATGGACCATTAACTTACAATATTTATTTTGAAATTGATGGATGCAGATTAAAGTGTACCTCTTTCCAGTGAAAGAGGAAACCTTACCCAGAATTTTTAGTGTAAACATTATTCTTTGATTGTGGAAGGGAGTAAAACACATTGTATTATGGTTTGGTGTTAGAGACGACTTTAAAGAAGAGTTGACCTTGACCTTGAGAGCTTGGTCATAGTAAGCCATTTCCTGGAGTAGCTCCTTTATGCAGCCAGTGGAACCATGCCAGGGTGCAGCTGGTTCAGTTAGTTTTGTTGATCCCATTTGTGAAGTGAAGCATTTCTCATTTGTTTAACGTTTTGTAAAGCAGCTCTGACTGCCTACTAGGTGTGTCCATGGAAAATTCAAAGCAGGAATATAAAGCAAAATGAGGCAGCAGGTCTCAGAATTCTTCTTACTATTCAACATTTTAGTTAGCTCTATGATTTGCCAAAAAGGCTAAAAACCCCTGTGTTTTTAAAGAGGGGTGTTCAATGGCCTTTCACATTGGCACTAATGAAGAAGATGATCCAAGTACTTCTTCAAGACTGTCTCCCTTGCATTTCAGAAAATGTTAAAGGCACATGGACGTTTACAGTTGGAGGACAGATGCAGGAAGGGGGAAGGTCAGTATCTGAAAGTATGTTGTGTAATACAGGCATGAGGAGAAGCTAGTGGCATAGCGAGGGAAGACAGGGAGGGCAGTTGCCCCCAGGCGCCACGTTAGGGGGGTGCCAATTTGGCTGTAGGGGGGTGCCAATATGGCTGTCAAAAGTTATGTTCTTGTTAACTTTTTTATGATTATTTCGTATATATTCCAACAGTTGACTGTGAAAAGGTTTCAGCGAAACCTTCAAAAAGTAAAGAGGACGATAGTTATGTTATACTGCAAGCGTTGAGGTTATACTGCATGCGTTTTAGCGTGAATGGTGGCAGGAATACACTCTACCCAGTCACCTCAGTTTGCGTGCATTAGGAAATAATCAAAAAGTTAACAACATAACTTTTGGCAGCTAAATTGGCGCCCCCTAGCGTGGCACCCAGGAGCAACTTCCCTGTTAGTTCCCCCTGCTACACCACTGGGAGAAGCAAGTCTTTGGCTGTGGTGATAGAAAATTACATCTTTAATTGGATTCAAAGTAGAGTTCTTAAATCATATTAAAGCAAAAGTGACGAGGAGTCCTGTGGCACCTTATAGACTAACTGAAGTGTAGGAGCATAAACTTTTGTGGGCAAAGACCCACTTCGTCAGATCTGCATCTGACGAAGTGGGTCTTTGCCCACGAAAGCTTATGCTCCTACACTTCAGTTAGTCTATAAGGTGCCACAGGACTCCTCGTCGCTTTTGCAGATTCAGACTAACACGGCTACCCCTTTGATACATATTAAAGCAATTTACAGTATAGCCTCAAAGATACGAACAGCAAAGTTATGGATTGACTGGTCAACAGGACACTATGTGATAGTGGAAGTAACCAATTAGGCATCTTAAAGGAAGGCGCATCCGCCTGTCCCCATTCCACCCCGTCCCCATATGCGGGGCTGCCACTTACATTAAGTTGCTGGGGCTGCTGGAGCTCTTACCCCTCCACTCATCCGGGAGGAGGGTGTGCTGTTCACCCTCCTCTCCCCAGCTGGGAGTGGGACTTGATATGTGCAAGGACATACACACTCACACACACACACACAACCTGGAGGGTGACAAGCTTGCAAATTGTTGCCGAGACTGAGTGGAGAGCTCAACTGCTTCTGAATCGTGGCCAGGAGTGTCTGCTGCTGGATCTGGAGATCAAACTGTGCTTTGTTCAGAATTACAAACAACCTCCATTCCTGAGATGGCTGTAATTCTGAGGTTCTACTGTACATAACTAATTCTGTAGCCTCCGCCACTTTGAGCGTAGAAGACCTACTATAATCTCAAATTGCTGCTTTGTTAGTTGAGCCCTGTTACTGTATGCAGGCGAATACTGGGGGGAGAATACAACGGGGAGTCCTCTGTTCAGTAACCACCAAAAACGTGGTGAGAAAAAGGCTGGACTGTGGCCACCAATTTCCTTTTTGACACTGGACAATTTGCTTAATGTTTCTGTTTCTTTGTTCCTCACGTATATAACATTCCCACTCTTTATTACTATTAGGTTAACTCCATTGAGTTCAGTGGGGATTTCCTACAGATGTGAGATAAGAATCAGGCTCTTGATGTGTCTTGTTCATTTAGGTTGACCCCAAAAGTGCTGTGGGACCCCCAAAACGGCCTTTTACTGTGTATTTCTTCAACACCTAGGCTCTCTGGGTGCTATTATAATGCAAATAATAAAGAGAGGGAAGTCAAGATTATTCACTCTTCAGAGTGTAAAACTATCAGCAAATATGGGAATGCAGGGCCTGAGAGAAGTATTTTCATTATTAAAATATGTTGGAAGCATCTATAAAGGATTCTCTAGTTTATATAAAGGTGTTACATGTAACATGATGATAGAGTTCTGGTCACATAGCAAAGCTTCTGGATGTCAGGGAGAACTTCAATGGTTTTTTTCACACTTCAGGTCTCTCCTGCAATGAAAGGCTGTTGCAGTCTGGAGTGTTCCTCCTCTAGATATGCTAATACGCTGTGAAAGTGCACATCATGCCTGGATGGGCCCTGCTGATAAAATAATGCCTGGAGATTTCTCAAAGTGCTAATGCGTCAAAGTGCCCACAAGCACAGGGTGAACGTTACTGCTTTCTAAAGGTCGTGTCTGTTGAAGTTAGCTTGTACGCTCTGTTTTTGTGCAAACAGTGATTCTACTTTACAAAAATTGGAAAGCTTTATTTTCGCTGAAAAAGCAAGGCTTAATAAGAAAAATCAATATAGCTGATAACATGTCTTTTACTTACAAAGGTAATAGCTTTGATTGGACCAACTTTTGTTGATGAGAATCGAGATTATATAGAGCTCTTCTGGTCTCTCAACTTAGACAGTGTTTCAAAACAAACATTAAACTCAGTCAGTTGATTTGAAAACTTGTTCACAGAATTAGCACAGTTATCTGATTTGAAGCCTGATCTGTCACAGTATTACCAAAAACTTTTTTGTTGCATCCTGAGGCAGTTTTCTCTTTCCCTTTTGCTATCTTTCTCCTTTCCATTTCTAGTCTGTATTGTTCACTCTCTAGCTTGCTCTATATATAAAAAAGTTTTTCCTGACTTGTGACAGAATGACGTCATCAGAGAGTGGGGAGAGGGCTATGTGGAGTTGGCGAATGTAGAGAGCAGGGGGCAGCTCCCTAGTAAGTTTTAAATCAAAATAATTTTTTACATTTGCAGCAATGACAGTCAACAGCAATTGTGGCAATTTCCTACTCAGAATTATTAGTTATTCTTATAAGAGGCTGAGAATTTTAAAACAGAATAACATACAGCTGGAATCTCTTATTTATTTTTACTGTTTTTCATTTGCAGCTGCATACAGGTGTACATCCTCTGGAGTTTTATTCTAAGATTAGTGCTTGATACTTTTGTGGAACCTCTTTCCAGTTATGCCTTTAGTTAACACCAATTACAAAATCTTTTATGCATGGTTATTCTATCATTTGTATAGGTAAAGAGAAATAGTAATGCATGTACTACTAAAATATTATTTGAAATAATTTAATTTAAAAAATGTATGTATATCGATCTGGAAACAGTTTTACATTAGTTTTAAAACTAATACATACTCAGTGGGTTTTTGGGTGGTAGTGTTATATATCAGACTTGTCAACTGTTTTTAGTGTTTCTTTAGTCCTTTGTTTTTATAGATAACCACTTGTCCTCTGTTTATAACGTGTGTCTGTTTCAAAGTTGCAGACTTGTTTTACTTTAAACCCATGCATATCTTTTGTCCATTCTTTGAGATTTAGCTGCATATTTCTTATCTATAGCAGCAGATGCTATTGTTTATTGAGGAAAAGCTTTATCTTCCATTCCTCAGTTATGGGACTGAGGATTTAAGAGAAGCTTTACTCAGAGGAAATGCTCTTCCTCCTTGTTTTGTTTCCTCCTTTGGCCCATTTTGAAGAGCTTCTCTGTGGCACTGGTGGGTTCAACTTAATTTGTTTCATCCTAGTAACTTAATTGCTTCTCTCTGTGTTTAAAATGGAGTGTATTGAACATGTTGAATGGATATATTTAATTACTGCTTCTCCGTCTCCCCATTGGGCTAATACTTTTATTTCTAGGCATTTAAGGGATCAAGCATATTTTTAAGGTAAATGTATTTTTCAGACATATGCTTTGTCATCCTGTCCTGATGAAACTTATCTTTATTCACAAGGGTCTGTCCTTATGTTCTAAGAAAGTTTGTTTTCCTGAGTCAGCTGCTGTTTCCTCCATTCCTCGTCTTAATAAAAGACTAATGAGTCAATACCATTTTCCGATATAAGTGGTACTTTTAAAATCTTATGTCTACACTAGAAACACTACAGTGGCACAGCTAAAGTGCTGCAGCTGCACTTAATACAGGGAGGGAAGGGGTTCTTCAGTTGCGGTAGTAAATCCACCTCTTGGATGTATGGTAGGTAGGTTTTATGTGAACCTACAGGTGTCCACACTGGAGCAATTACATTGCACAGTGTGTAAATTTGTTTACCACTCTTAGCAATGTAGGTAAGCTATCTTTGTTAGCCTGAAACAGTTAGACCTATGACTTTGTTGGTCAGAAGATGGGCTGTCTGCAGTATCCCACCCAGGGCCAGTCCTGACCAATTGGCGGCCCTGGGTAAATTTCTTTTTGCGGCCCTTACAACAATATGCCGTGTTAGCCCAAATGTTGGAAAACTGTTCTGTGATCCTTAAGTTTGCATATATGGTAATTAAATATTTTAAAGAAGCATTTTCAAATTATTTTGATAGATATATTAATTATTAAAGGCAGTTAAAGTTTGGTCTCGCCCTGAGTGACAAAATTCCTTGCTACAGAATTGCATCTCATTTTCGCTTAAAAGAATTAGAGATACTTACCTACTCCTTTCTGATTGTCGGACGAGGCGCACTGCTGAGACCACTTCTGAAGAATGAGAACTTATCTAGTGTGATTGGTTGATTTGCTCTTTGAAGAAAGGTGATGAAAAATTGCCACAGTGATTTTTATGCAATTAATAGGGTTCCTGTCTTCCAGCAGCGCCTGCTGTCTCCTGCCCTTGGCCCGGCTGGGAAATACAAACACTAGGGGGAGCTGTCCGGAGACGTGAGACTTTCTTGGGAGTGTCTGGTGGGAAGGGAGCCGCTGATGTGGGGAGCCAGAGGCGGGTTTCTGGCACTGGAGAGTGAGAAGCAGCCTCAGTGCAGAGCAGAGTGCTGGGCAGGGTGGGGGGGGGGCAGTTGTGCTGCTGAGAAAACATGAAAAATATCTGGCCAAAGCTCATGCAGTTTTTCCCATTATATATACAATTCATTGTGTTACATTTCAGCGGCCCCTTGAAAATGGTGGCCCCGGGTGACTGCCCGGCTCGCCTACCCCTAAGACCGGCTCTGATCTCACCCCCTCCTAACATGGGTGTTTAGTGTAATTGAGATGCGGGCAGGTTAGATAAAACAACAAAATCTTTATTAGATAACACAAATAAACTAAAACTCCCTGCAACATTGCAATAATGGCTTGAATGTTAGCACAGTGTTACCACAGGCAGGAGCTGGCAACCTATGGCTTGTGAGCCAAATATGGCCTTCCCCCCATCCTGTGCCTGTGACACAAAAACAAATTAAATGCCCCCCCCATACCCAGACCCTGCCCCCCTGGCCAAACACCTTGCCCCCAGCCCGCTCCTCTCCCTGCCCCCTGGCCAGACACCCTGCCCCCAGCCTGCTTCTGCCCTCTCCCTTGCTCTTTCCCTCTCTCCCCAGCCAGACACCCTGCTCCTGCACCCTACCTTCCACACAGATCCTGCACCCCCATCCCTATTCCACCTCATCCCAGAGCCTAGGGTGGAACACAAATTCCATTAACTCTGGAACCCCAGAAGAATAAATCTGGCCTGATGCGCTGAACCTCAGTCCTTCCTGCCCCTCCTTCCACCATGGGACTGGAGCACCAGGGGAGTGAGGTGTTTCAGGTAGGGGCCACATCAGTGAGTGTTGGGGGTTTTTGGAGGGGTTTTTTCTTCTCTTTTTCGTGGTCCCCACTGATTTTTCTGTGGCCACAGACCCAAAAAAGGTTCCCCACACCTGCCATAAGTAAAGACAATGTTGAAATATTTTTGTGTTGGACATAATATTTTACTTTATTTAAAAATGAAACCTGGCCAATAAGCTCCCAGTTTGGGTCCAGCCTCCATCTGGCTGTAATGTCATAACACTTCTGTACCAGGCCCCCCTCCATACACACCAGCCTTGAGCCCATCAGACACCTGTACCCCCTGCCCTGAGCCACCAATACCCCCACATACCAATCCCGTGCACCCCCCTCATTCCCAGTCTCTGCCATAACACTCCCACAGCCCCACACTAGGGATGTTAGCGAGTAGTCAACTGGAATATTGATTACTCGCTTCCCTCCCTCTTCTTCCCCCCCCTTCCGCTGCCTCTATGAGAGGCAGCAAGGGTAGGGGAACAGAAGCCAGTGCTGGGGGGAGCCGGCTTAAAGCAGCAACAGGGGGAATAGGGGAGGCTGCTGTGAAGCAGCCTCTGCCCACATCAGACCCAGGTCCGCTGCGAACAGGGGCTGCTGGATTCTGCACGAGCTGGAACCAAGCAGACCGGGCTCTTACTACATTTAAAATGCAGAGCCACAGTGCAGGTGGCTCCCAGAGCCAGCACTAGCTGGGACTGCTTAGTCCCAGCTCTAACTGGCTCTAGGAGCTACCTCCGCTGCAGCTCTGCAGAGCAGTCTTATCAACTAATTGTGTAGTTGATACAAATTCTAACGATTATAAAATGTATTGACTACACAATTAGTCAGATAACTGCTATTTAACATCCCTAGCCCACAAACCCCAACCCTGAGCCCAGAATCTATCATATATCCAAATCCCCTGACCTGAGCTCCTCATACAATACAACCCAGACTCCTGCACCCCCACATCCTTGTTCCCTGCCATAAGATTGACAGAAGACAGCCTGATTTACGGGCATGAAGCTGGATTTGACCTGTTATGATGTAAACTTCAAAGAAATGTGTGAAAAGATGTAGCACAGAAGCCCCATTAAATAAAGTCTGTGAGTACATTGTTTCATTTATTAATCATCATGTTAGTTATCAATAATATTAAGTTGTATATTTTAAATAATGCAAACGGGCATTCTTATACAGCTCTTTGTTGACCACTTGTTCTGAATTTTGACATAGTTTGGCTCTTTGGTTTGAAAAGGTTGCCAACCCCTGCCATAAGGGATGCATCCCAGAGCCCAGACCCATACAGTAGGGAAGCAAGATAATAGGGAAGGACTATACCATGTCTTGTAGACGTTGGGATGACACAGGAAGGATATAGAAATGCCAGGAACTAGATTCCAGGAACCTCTGGAACAGGTAATGGACTTCCCTCTATCTTCTGTCTTCTTTCTTTCATTCTTGACACAACATTCTGCATGTGGTATGTGCGCACGCTCTGTCTGGTTTTGTGTGTGGATGTAAGTTAAAAGGTCCCTTCTAGATGGTCTATCTCCTGGCTCTAGCTCTCAGCAAGGCTGGCTCCCTAGGGGAGGTCTCTGTGCCCCAGTGGGATGACCTGCTTGCACAGCATCAAGAGACACAGAGCCCTGTCAGAGTGACAGACACTCCCCTATATACTTTCCAGTTGCTGAGCAGATTTACTGTCATGTGGCACTCCATGTTCCCGCCTTTTCCTCTGTTTTGGCACCAAGCTGGAAAAAGGATGCTAAAAGCCTGGAGAAGAGGCACCAAGATGGAGGCCAGGTTGTCCTTTTGCCAATTCAAGATGGAGATTCAACCAAAATGGGAATCCTATAAATCAAACGTGTTTAACCCATTTCTTTCCAACATCCTAACTGTGTAATATAGACCACCAGATTTCTCCTCCCCCTCCTTTTTTTTTTGGCTCCTTTTTGAGGGCATGCATCTTTGCAGATGTTCCTGCTACTGTATTGCTCTTTATTTGGAAAAACTTCAAAGAAGCACCTGCAGATTCAGCCATCATTCCAATTGCCATGCAGCTAACTTTCAACATGATGCTCTGTATAAATAAAATGTGGGTGACCCCTACCAGTGTTCCCCATAAGCTTGTGCTTATGCAGCCACTCAGGAGAGATTCAGATGCTGCCCAGGTGATTAGAGGAGCGCTGATTACTAAGTTTTTTATTTCTGTTTGGTGAAGCACATTCACATTAAAATTTATTCTGCACATGGATGGAAAAGTTTAGAGAGAACATTGCCCCATACTCACTACACAAAAAATCACTTGAAGATATAAGAGGATGAGGAACAGGGGCATAAATATGGAGACTTGTTTAATTAACTGATAAATGTAGCCTGAGTGTAGCACGTATTTAATGAATTGTTAAATACCTCAGTGTTGAAATAATTTGACATTGTAAAATGTTTAAATTTTTAACTAAAAAGCAAAACAAATCTGACAGCAGTGTATAGAAGAAGTACATGAAGTGTTTTGCTAGGAATCTCAACAGCAGACTGGTCAGTATAGCGATAGAGTTTTGTTATGAAGTCCTTGGTTAATTCAGCAATGGGCAAACTACTTGGCGTAACTAGATATTTGTAACCAAAAATATGCACTTGTTTTTATTTGCTGAGATTAAAAAAAAAAGGAAAGAATATCCAGTGTGTGAACAAAGCTAAGGGGAAAATAAAAAGGGAGACGACAAAACCTGTTGCAATTTAAAAAAAAAATTCTAGGGCTTCAGTGATGACAGACAGGATAAAAAGTATGGAAATGATTTCAAGTTACATCTTTCAGTTGAAAAAAGAAATCGGAGATGTCTGTGCTTAGGAAGATGGTGTATTTCTTGTGCCTTTATGATATCTGACAACTTATGTGACTCTAGCAGGTGGGACATAGGGTGGCAGTGTTACAGAGTAGGACTTTAAGCTTTTATACCAAATGAAACACATTTTGGCATATTGAAAAGTAGGACAATCCTACCAAAGTAGGACATGTGGTTACACTGAGCTGCTTCCAGGAAAACTTTGTCAGTGGTAGCAGAATCCAAGTTCTCAAAGACTCTTCCACACTGTCGCATCAAGCTGTCTGACTCCTTGGCTGCCTGCGTTTTTATTCTTCTGCATTTATGCAATTTCCTCTTTTCATTACAGTTTTCAGTAAGTCAGTGCTAATTTTGTATACACACCTGGCAAGTAGCCCTCTTTTCCCCTAAATATTATGATTCTTGTATTCCAGGAAATGAACTACATATTGTACCTCTCTCGTCCGGCAGCCTTGGGACCTGACTGGTCCTGAACAAGGGGAGGTCCCTCTCAACATGGCCTGTGCTGCCTACAGCTAGGACTGCAGCCAAGTCCTGCTGCTGTCTGCCCAAGCCATGGCTCCCCAGGCTGGAGCTTCTATGGCTGCAGCGGCTTCTGGGTCTGCTGGGGTTCCACAGATTCCGGGGCTGCTGGGACTCTGTGGCCGCTGCCGGCTTCCCACTACTGCCCGGCAGAAGAGGCCAGAACTCCCTGCTATACCTCTCCCCCCCCTCAACACCGGGCTCCTGGCTGAGTCATGCCTCTCCTCTCTCAGTGCTGCCCTGTGGCCTGATCTGGACTGTTTGGTCCAGGAACATCCGTGGTCCCTACTGGAATCCTGGTTAAGAGAAGTTCAGCCTGTACATCTTTATTTTTAACTGTATCCGATTTCAGCTGGTGAGTCTTTACTTCGTGTGGCACTCACTCATATAAAGTTTCTCAGATAATTTAATTACGGTATGTAAACTAGTGCTGTAATTTAACAGACAATTAGCAGGATAATAAGGATGCATTTATAAAGGTTAATACATATTGAGGTTAAATAAATGGTTAGTGGATTGTTGGAATAGAGTAGATTACTGATATCCTTGTAACACAAACTACTTGTCTGTAACATTCTTAGAACCTCAGATGCTAACCGTTATAAATGAAATTTTAATATGAAGTGTGACTGACAGCAGCAACCATCCAGCATTTTTTAGAAGGAACATATTTTTGTTTATCATAATACTTTTACAACAAGTTTTCATAGCTTTGGTACCACATTATATAGTAGGCCTCTGATATTTGTTAAAATGTTTTACCTTAAACTGATTAGCCCCCCTCCATGATGAAGTGGAATTATTTTGTAATATTTTATGAAGTCTATGGGTACGTCTAGACTACATGCCTCTGGTGACAGAGGCATGTAGATTAGGCTACCCGACAGAGTAAAATGAAGCGGCGGGTTGTCGACAACTCCCTTTGATGTCGGCAGGGGAGCGTCCAGACTATCGCGCTGAGCCGACAAACAGCTGATCAGCTGTTTGTTGGCTCAACGCGGCAGCCATGTAAATTTAAATGAAGCGGCGATTATTTAAATCGCCGCTTCATTTTACTCTGTCGGGTAGCCTAATCTACATGCCTCTGTCACCAGAGGCATGTAGTCTAGACGTACCCTATGTGTGCCTCTATACCTTGCATTGCTACCCAGTGGGGGCAAAATAATTAAGTCAGCTTTGGGGGTAGACCAAGAGACGTGAGGTGACACCTGTCTGGAGTGCAAGGAATTGTTAAGGAACTGGCTTGGAGCCTGCTGAAACCAACCCATAGTAATGGAGAATCTGAAACAGACAACGGAAGCTCCAGTGATGAGAATGTTCTCAGCTAAGAAGGAAAGCAGAGCCTCCCCCCCAGCTCAGGAACAAAGTAGACCGTGTCAGGATGAAATATGGCCCTCTGGAGAAAGACAATTTGCTCACCTTACAAAGTGCTCTGACAAAGCGTCAGAGACTGAACTGGAGTCCATAGCAGATTGGCCAGAAGACCCATGGCTTAACTTTTATTTCCTTATGCCAACTGCAGGACTTCCAGTGCTTCATTCCAATTGACTAATAAACTCTCCTCTGTTTTAAAAAGGCTGCGGGGTGTCACTGCCTATACTTGCTGAAGTAAATTGGTCACTGAATAATGTAAAATTTTCTGACTTAATGGGAGAGGCTTACCAGTTCCCCTTAACCAGTAGGGGCTGGAGTAGCTCCCTGCATGCACTGGGCAGGGGTCTGCTCCAGCTCCATGGGGCCTGCTCCCTCCCCCCCGCAGGCAGAGGTTGCTCCGCCCAGCTGGTCAGAGCAGCCCCTGTCCATGGTGGGACTGCCCACCCCCTGCTGTAGGTTAAACACTGGCTCCCCGGGTATGGGGCTGGCAGCCTTAGGCAGCTCCACCCCCGGGGAGGCTTTGCTGTTTGCTCTGCAGTATAAACCTTATTTACTCTGCATAAGTAAGCTTTATTTATGTTTTATACTGCAAAGCCAGCCATGCATGTAATTACTACGATTTTTAATGGTTACACGGTTACATTTTTAAACAAATTTTTACATCCCTACCATTTTCAGAGGATTTCAAGCTTTCTAATGAAAGGTTGCATGAAATATTTTGCTCCCAAGCATATTTCCATACAGAATATGAAATACCCTGTTACACTGCTGACAAAGATTGAAATGTTGCCAGTCAGCTTTACAAAGTCTAATCTTTGGCTGGAGAGTGGCAGTGAGGGGTCTAACCCAGCAAAAAAAAACTCCCAAGCCACCCCAAAACCCAACAAAAAACAAAAAAACCCAAACAAACAAAACAAAACAAAACAAAACAAAATCCCAGATAGTCTAGTGGCACCTGAAAGACTAACAAAACATGTAGATGGTATCATGCGCTTTTGTGGGTATCATCCACTTCTTCAGATGACTGGAGTATTAAAAGTCCAGATTCAGGACTAAATAAGGGAAGTAGGGGCAGAAGGCGGGGGGGGGGGGGAGGGAGAAAAAATTTGGTTGGTTGGTTATGTCATTAGGATGTGGAAGGTAGTGTGCGAGCCAGCCAATGTCTCTATTCATTCCATTCTGATAAGAATTAAACTTGTAAATAAAGTTACGTTCCAACCTTTCCATGTGTATTTAGCTTATGAAATTGATGCCAGCAATGCCCCACTGCCATGTATATTGGCCAAACTGTACAGTCTCTATGGGAAAGAATTAATGGACATAAATCAGATATCCGAAAAGGCAACACACAGAAACTTGTTGGAGAACACTTTTACCTGCCCGGGCAATCATTAATGGATCTCCAAGTCACCGTGTCGTTTCAGGCCAATTCCACAAGCCAAATACACAGGGAATGGTTGGAACAGAGACATGGGCTGATTCGCACACTACCTTCCACACCGTAATGACTTAACCAAACAAACAAACGATGGAGGTGCTACTTGTTCTATCAGCCTCTTGTAACTTGAACAATCTATTCACTGTCTCTTTTTCTCCTTTTTTTTCCTCCCCCCCACCCTTATTTATTCTTGAATCCAGATTTTTAATACTTTTGATACCATCTCCATGTTTTGTTAGTCTTTAAGGTGCTTCTACACTATTTGTTGTGTTTTAAGTTTTTCCAGTTACAGACTAACTCGGCTACCCCTCTGAAGCTTTTGACCAGCAAAAAAAGTTGAGAAAAGTTTTCAACTCTATACTTAAAAGAACCAGGTTCTGTTACATGCCTTACATTATGAAATTCCCTCTTCTGCAAGATGTTCAGCGGGGCAGACGTCTGCCCCTGCATACAATTGCATTGATCATATTGGGACTGCAGCCAGAGAGATTGCAGGAGTAGTGGGACTGAAGACCAGAAACTTTGAATCTGCACCATGTTGAAGAACTTTGCAATCCCCTTTCCCCCAAAATATCCCTAGTACAGATTTCACCCATACTTAAGGGGCTGGATATAGAGTCTTATCTTGGGCATTCTGTTTGACTTCCTAGCAGCCATTTTTATAACTTCTCTCCATAAAACCTGGTCAAAGAGTGAGAGAAGGGAAGCCAAACTTATCACTCTGCCTATTATAGTCGAGGTATTACACTATATTGTAGAGGAAAGTTCTCCATTGTTTTGCAGGCTAAAATGTTAGCATGCTCATTGATTTTTTTAAAAAAAGTATGAGGTAGAGAATCTGAAATTATGAGTACAGAAATTAAGATTTGTCCCATCTCCGTAGGCTTTTTGGGTTTTTATTGTTCAAAGGCTTGACTTTGAGAAGGTGAGTTGCATACTTTCATTATTTCTTAAGAAAAAATCCAATGAGCTTAAAATAGAAATCTTGACTGTATTAATAAGTATAATATATAGTACTAGCAAGAGGAGTTTGGGTGATAAAACATGAGACAGTGCTGGAGTAGAAGATTACAGAGGGATTTAGTCTCTGAGATAAGAGGAAGATATAACTTCATTCTGTTTTAATTTATGGATGGTACAAATCACTATTTGTTTAATTAAGAATAAGTAGATTCTGCAGTTGAGAGGGTTAAGGGATTTATTACATAAGGAAGAGGGTTGCTCTCCATCCTCTTGGGTTTGCTGCCGCCAAGGTAGAACCTGCAGTGAAAAAGTGACCTCTTTAATAGTGTAATATATTATACTGTCCACATACTGATATTATTCTAATAGGAGCATTATCATAGCTCCTAATGGACCCAGTGAGTCTGTTTGTCAATTTTATGAATGAAAAAGAAGGAAATCTTTCTAGTTTGAGAAACTATATGTCAGAATCGGACTTTGTCATTGACTGATTTCTGGTGTGGCTGGCTTAATAATAATGTAATTGAAAAAGAAAATCCTGACATTTGACCTATATTTAAATAATCTCTCAATGTGTGAGGGTGATTCCCTCGTATATATATTCCCTGAACGTGCCACCCCATCCCTCAGGTCTTCCCATCAAATAATTTCTTCCATCTAATCATCGGTAAACTGATGAATTGATTAGAAAAAAATTAAAAGCAGAGAAGTAGCCAGCAAGATTTTTTAAAAGGGCGATGTTTTATTCCTAGAAATTCAAACAAGTTAACATTAACAACAAAAGTTCAGCTTAGGTCTGTGATTCCAGGTTTGCTTTTCTGCAGCGGCGGCGCGGAGGGGCTCCGGCGGGGGGGCAGCCCATGCGCGCCTGGGATGCCCCGCCGCCGGCTTCCCCCGAGGCTTTCAAAGCCGCGGAGGGGCTCCGGCGGGGGGGCAGCCCATGCGCGCCTGGGATGCCCCGCCGCCGGCTTCCCCCGAGGCTTTCAAAGCCGCGGAGGGGCTCCGGCGGGGGCGCAGCCCATGCGCGCCTGGGATGCCCCGCCGCCGGCTTCCCCCGAGGCTTTCAAAGCCGCGGAGGGGCTCCGGCGGGGGGGCAGCCCATGCGCGCCTGGGATGCCCCCCCGCCGGCTTCCCCCGAGGCTTTCAAAGCCTCGGAGGGGCTCCGGCGGGGGGGGGGGGGGGGCAGCCCAGGCGCTCCTGGCGGCTTTGCTCCCGGTGCCTCTGGTCTGCTGGGGACCATCTCCAGCAGACCAGGGACACCGGGAGCAAAGGAGGCGGAGGGGCGCTGGGGTATAAGATGAAACCCTATCTTTTAATTAAAAAGATAGGGGGTCGTCTTATACACCCAGTCGCCCTATACGCCGGAAAATACGGTAACTACATTTTAAAAAATATTTCCATTTAAAAATCCTTGACTATGAATAACTGTGTAGATTAAGGTCACCTTTTGATTGCTCAAATATTGAAGATGGCTAATTCATGATTTTTCAGACCCTGTTGTTGACAGTACACTAACTCAGCCCCGTGGCCCATTTAATTTAGTGTCCTGTATCCAACAGAGACTATTACCCAGACATGCCAGAAGAAAAAGAGGAGGCAATGAATGTTGGTTAATTCAGCCACAGCTTTATTCACTTAAAATATCTGGGAATAGCCAGCAACAAATTGTCCAGTACAGTTCATTCCTTAGTCACTTCCAAATAATTCCCACAGTAATTTCCAAATAATCCCCAGCCACATCCCAGCTATCCTATCACTGGGACCCTGTCACCTGCTCTTGCATGCGGTGAAGAGGGCTATATATATATATACAAAGAGAATATTCAGCTCACTTCCGTCTCAGTCATAGGAACCCAACTGCTTTCCTCAGCTCTCTAAAGGGTTATTTCCTTCAAATTCTCTCCAGGCCATTTTCTTCAATAACTCCCTTCCATGCTTAGTACCTGTACTGCATATCTGTCACAAGGTTTATCAATTGAGTTGTGACCCTATAACCTCTTATTCCATTCCACCAGCCTCCGAGATTAGCTGAGGGGAAAAATCCCACCCTGCCCTGCCCAGTCTTATAGCGAGGGAAAAATTCCTTTCCAGCTCCTCAAGGAAAAGAGCAACTTGCGTAATGCCCACAGTAGGGCAAGAGGGAACTGGATCCTTTTGACAAGTTCTTGGGTGAGTGCTACCAGCTCAGTCCTCAACTCTGGCAGCATGGGGTATACCTGCTCTTCAGGTCAGAAGGAAGGCAAATGCAGTGACCTTCTTTTGACCTGGCTCCAACTGCTTCCTGCTCTTCTTGTGCATCTCTGTAAAATGTCTCCTTTTCCCCCAACATCATAAGAAGCCCTTAAAGAGGCAACATCTATTTTCTTCCAGCCCAAAGATCCTTCCTCCCTTACATGAAGGTTGCAGTGGGCACATTTTTTCAGATGCTCACTCCTTTGTAGTGGTGAATCTGTTTTCAAATGGTTGTGGAAAGTTTTAGCGGTTATTATCACATGATTGTTTACTTTGTAAAGATACAATTTCAGAGAAAATGGAATGGTACTCTCTGGAATTCTCAGTCATTGCAGTTCCACAGAGAATATTGATCAGTTCCTAGAGGCTGCAGAGGACTCATTATCTCCTTTCACTCTAGAATGCTGATGAAATCCCCGATATGTAAAGTTTGTGCTGCTTTTCATTGTTGCTGTAGTATGTCAGAACTGAGCACTTTAACTGAATCACTATTCTGTCTTGCTAGTTAACTTTTGCACTTCACATGTTCTTTTTTCAGTAAAGTTGTTTGGTTTGTTTTTTTTCATTGAGAGATTGCACAGGTGGGAAAGAGAAAGAGGGAGGATTTTTTTTTAATCTGGAAGCATTTCTTTTGCTCCTGATATAGATGAAGATGTGTCTGGGAGATTGTTTTGATAATTGTTGTTCAGTGTGGAACAAAGATTAAAAGGAAATATGTGTCCCTAAAGAGTTTACAATCTGAAAGGAAACATTCTAGACCAAGCTGACGAATTTATTTCATATGGCAGCACTGATCTTCTACCTTGGCACTTAACATGGGCCACGTTTGGCAAAAGTTATTAAAATATAAAAAACAGGTTGGTAATAGCTTCGATTTATTTTAGATTTTGGTGACTGCGAAGACTGGTGCAATATGCATTCACCCTTTGACTTCTCTGAAATGTCCTTTTCTTTGACTTGCCAGGCTGGGCTTTCTATTCTGCAGCCGGTATGTAAACACTTTTCCATGACGTTTTCCCTTGTCCCAGGTACATCCTAGCTTCCACCAGACTTATGCGTCTGTAGCATCTCTTAAAAGCAACCAAGTGGTTCTAAATCTGTGTGTGAGGTTTTTGCTGGATTGCTACATAAAGTCTGGACTACTGGGTCATGATTTGTGGATTGTGTTGCATTCTAATTACCCTATGTGGGCCCTACTGGAGCATGCTAAATGTTCCTGTGTACATTGATGTAGTCCTTATTGATACTTCATTGGAGCACACTAGCAGGATCTACAGGAAGTCCTCGCCATTTGTGGTTGATAATTTCTTGAGATCACTGCGAATGAAGAAATCCGTGAATGCTGGGGGCGGTTGTATTCGCAACACAAAACAACATATTGTGTGAAACATAATGCTCACTAGCATTTTATTATCTACTGTTTGAGTCAACAAACAACTTCAACTTCAAAACAGATTTCCAACTCAACTCAAGCACAGAGATAGTGCTGTACAGTCAACAAACAACTTCAACTTCAAAGCTAAACCCCTGAATCAGTCCTTTGAACTTGCTCCCTGTGAATCTTACTGTTCCTCTGGGATATGGGGGTTAACAGTGGTGGGTTTGCGAAGGAACTTTGTGAGGTGAAGCTGTTGAGACTTCTTTTTAACTCCTTAAAAATTTCCTGGTATGGCATAATTGCAGCTTCCATTTCCCTTTTAACATTCAGGCTTGGTTCCGTTGAGAGATCATACTCAAACATTTTGTCAGTGAGCTACTGAAGAGCTCATCCAGTATTATCTAAATTTAAATCGAGGTTTTCTATCTCTTCTTCTCTTTCCCCTTCATCATCACTATTTGTCACGATTTCTGCTAGGTCCTCATCAGTCAATTTCTCTGAATGCGACTCAATCAGTTTTTCAGCCTCTGATTCTTCCACGTCCTCAAAACCCTCCCCTGTAACATCATGGGGCATTCTCATAATCCTCTTGATCTCTTCATCGTCAGGTAGAATAAGGAATATCATTGACAGCTTACTTCCACAATTTCCTCCAACAAGTGTTGATGGCTGATCATTTCATCAATGAACTCCTTTATGTTACTGATGGAATTAGCAATGTTGTAGTCCTTCCAGCACTTCCTGACATCAAGCATTTCATCAGCTTACATCCCATTACGAATCTGAGTGAACATGTGCCTGGTATAATAGGCTTTAAAAGTAGCAATCAGACCAAGAGGCTGGATGAGGGAATTTGTGTTAGATGGCAGGAAAACCACTTTCACATCAGGATGGGCAAATTGCAGAGTGGTTTGTGGGAGGCTTGGGGCATTAGTAGCACTTTGAAGGGCAGCCCTTTGTACCCTAATTTTTTTTTCTACTTCACGGATGAAACAGTTGTGGAACCCATCCAAAAATACATCAGTTGTGATGTATGCCCTTCTGTTTGACCTCCAAAACCCCTCCAGAAAACCATGCTTATTCTTTCCCTTTAATGCCCTTGGGGTTCAATGCGGGGTAAGGTAGGTTTCACCATGGAGTCTCCTGTGGCATTAGCACAGATGAGAAGGGTTAGCCTGTCTTTTGCTGCCTTGAAGCCTGAAGCTGACCTTTCCTCCTTGGAAAGGTATGTTTTTGCCGGCATCCTTTTCCTAAACAAGGCAGTTTCATCTGTATTGAAAACTTGTTGGGGTACATAAGACTTTTCCTTAATAATTTTAAGAGGCTCTGGGGGATAATCCTGTGCTGCTTTATGGTCTGCTGACACAGATTCCCCCATTAACTTCACATTATGTAAACTGTGCCTCTCTTCACCTGATGCTTGCCCAAAATGCTTCCACAAGCTCAAAACCTTTTCTCGAATTACAGGGCCATTCACAGGTGCTCATTTCTTTGCCATGTCTGAAATCCAGATGTTTAATGCCCTTTCCATTTTCTCAATTATGGGCTCACAACCCACATGTGACACTTTTGCACAAGCTGGTGCACTTGCAGCAACATTGTCCCTTATGTTTTTCTCCTTTTTTAAATATAACACACAGTACATTCATTAATGCCGTACATTCTAGCTCCTGAGGCCACACTACCATCACTTGCAAACTTATCCAGTAATTTGACTTACTGCTTAAACTCGTCACCTTATTTCCTTTCTAGCCTCTTGAGATCTAGCTGCATCACCCCACTTGTCTTTTCAGTGCCATAATTAAGAGTAGTGTTAATTTAGTGATTATAATTATTTTACTAGAACGCACCGAAAAAGCATCAGTCCATTGCATCATATGTGTGGGCTGATGCGGTGTAGTGCACTGCAAATATGCAAAACTGTGCACAGTGAAACCGTGTACAGAGAGCGCTAGAATGCAGCACCCTGGTGTACTGTATAAATCACAACCCTCTACTGTGTACCCTAGGTTACTGTTTCTCAACCTTTTTTTTTTAATAAAGTGCCCCTTTAAAAAAAAAAAAAAGTTCCCCCAGCCCCCCTTCCACTCTAACCCAATGCCCGTCCCCTCCCCCAGATCCAGGTACCAGACATACGGTAACCCTACTTTTGAAGTGCCCGCTCCCACCGCCCAGTCCTGCCTCAGTGGCTTGTCTGCAGGGAGCAAGTGGCCCACCAGCACCGGGCTCGCCACGTGGGGCTGTGCGCTTCCACCCCAGCTTGGTGACCCCCCTAGAGTGGCGCCTGGGGGCAACTGCCCCTCCTGCCTGTCCTCGCTATGTCACTGATGCGGGGGGTCCTTTGGAGCAAAGCTTATTTTGCCGCTTCACCACCTTTTAGTTCCTCTCAGCAGCACCATGGGGAAGGAGTGATGGGGATGAGTTGTACTGAGCTGCTGGCGGGGGTGGGGTGATGCACGTCTCCAGGTTCAGTCACCATCCCCTCTGGAGCACCCTCTCTTCTAGAGCACCCCAGGGAGGCTGCTGGAGAGGAAACGAACTAGGAAAGGCGGCCGAGGAAGTGATTTTTTTCTCTTCCCAACCAAATGAGCCCCCCAACTTGGAACTGCCCTGGGTCTCGCCGGAGCTGACGCAGCCACCCGCTTTTCCCAGCAGCACTGGGGCGTGTGCACAGAGCAGCTGTTAACGTCCATGTGCACTGTTCTGAACATTCAATTGGACAGGCATGTGCCACTGCCCCCTTCCTGATCCACTTTGCAGGGGAAAATCCTGGACATATAGCGAGGATGATCTGTACAGGATACATTTTACTCTTAGAGATGTGAGCTCAGTAGTCAATGGGAAATGGACATGTATGGCTATAGCTACACTACACTTCTTTTTCGGAAAAAGGTACGCAAATTGCACTCTGCGATTTGTGTACCTTTTTCCAATTCTTTTTTTGGGAGAGGCTTTTCCAAAATTTGGCCCGTCTACACTGGGCCAAATTTTGGAAAAACCTCCTCTTTCAGAAGATCCCTTCTTCCTTGTGAAATGAGGTTTACGGGGCCTCCGAAAGAGAGTATCTGCTCTTCCAAAAAAAAAAATGTCAGAAGGGCAAACGCGTTTCCTGGTATCCCGGAAAAAACTCCGTAGTGTAGACATATATCTCAGTGCAGAAACTTTCTGTAAAGAATAGAGGCAGTGTCAAAAACAAAACTAAAAACTATGTCCCAGCTAATTTTCATTTCCTGTTTCATATCCATATCTGGGGGGGATGAGAAAATGAATAGTTAGAATAGTTAGGAAGTAGAGAAATTCCTGGTTTTTGTTGTAAGTTACCTTATTTCTGTGGGAAACTAAGCTTTTGAGACCTATTATGACATGATAGTGGTATCCAGTTTTCTGTACATTTTCATCCTTAACTAAAACAGCACAGCTCAAGAAAACAAAAACAAACAAAAAAAAAACCAACAAAAAAACCCAACAACAACAAAACCTGCTCCGAGTGCTAAGCACATTCTGTGTTCATATCAAACAAAATGCCAATTTAAAAGACTCCCTCAGAGTTTCTGATGGAGCAGTGATGGAAATCTGGCACGTTTACTTGTGCAGACCTGTATAAAACCACAAAGCCAATTATCTGCTAGACATCTGCACTATGAAGAATGCCAGCAGTGATTTTATATTCTTCAATAGTGAACTGCAGTGTCCAATAAACTAAATTTTCCAAATCTATAAAAGCTGAATCACTTTCAGCTTTTATATATGTGATAAAAAGATTCCTTTTTTTATAAATTTATTTATGGGATTTAAGAAATTAAATTACCATGGGGGAAAAAGTGTCAAAGTTTGGTTAAATTATTCTAAGTTTTCATTTGCATGAAATAAAAAAGGAAAGGGAATAAATTTTGGAAATTGCATGCTTTTCATGAATCTTACTAGCTCACAGTAGTACAGAGTTTGAGACATGCTGGTTATTTTACCACAGCTGTCAAACACACATGCGTTTACTTTTGATTCAACTTCAGTAACTCACAGAACTAGTCAACTTTATTATGAAGCTTTGATAGTCATTAGATTCTAATAAAGAGCAATATGCACTTACAGAAATGTATTTAGTTTTTGTTTTAAAGTATTATGTTGGAGTTGAAAAGAAATTCTACCCATATCTCTTGTCACACATATCACTTCTTAAATCTTCTACTTTGGAACCTACTGTTACCATGTATCACCAACTCAAAGTATTGAACAGTCATGTCAAACACTATTTTCCCTTTCCCTCCAATCATGAGACTTTAAAAATAACACATTTTGGATTTGTTTATTTGTCTCTTGTTTTTGAGACTTTAGGCTTCATTTTTTCCAGCTTTTCTCCATAATCTTGACAGCTAACCCGTCCCCCCCCCCCTTTTTTTTCATTAAACAAAGCTGAGATTCTCAGGTAATCACTTGACTCTAGAATTTGGTGCATTAAGAAAAATACCAAATATTGTTAAAACTCATGATAAAGTTGCAAGATTGGGTAAAATTGAATTGGGCTCCAATTTGATTTAATCAGAAATGTAAAAGGAAAATGAATGAGGAGGAAAGAGCTTGTTTCAGCTGCATTTACTTCTGGATTTGACAGTTGATATGTGATTAATGAGCAGATTAAAATAGATACATCGTATGGTGGCGAAATACTCATTGTCACAGTATATGGTTAGAGTAGAGTACAAATGATCTGTGCAATAATCTTTTGTCTGTATTGTCAACTAATTTTTTGCTTATTTTAACTATCTGGGCTCTGAAACATTGCTGATACCTTCTGCAGCCTGTTTTACACCATCATAAAAACCAAACATTTCCCTCTCTAAACAGATATTAAGATTTTTAGCATAAGCAATGCAGCAATAAGAAATCAATAAGCAATAAGAAATCCCTCTCACCCACATCAGATAGTATTTGTATGAGCTGAAAGTGAGGCTGAGAGAAGTGAAGGCTAACATTTTCTAAGTGTTTGCTAATTTTTTTGGATGCCCAGCTTGAGAGACAAATGCTCTGAGTTTGAGGGGAAATGGGACCTGCAGTTCATATTGTCTTCGGTTGGTATTGTATATACAGGCAGTCCCTGGGTTACATGGATCCAATTTACATTGGATCCCTACTTACAAACGGGGTGAGGCAACCCCGCACTAGCTGCTTCCCCCAAGCAGACCAGGGAGACGCGAAGCTAGCACCCCCTCCCCCCCCAGCAGACCAGGGAGATGTGGAGCGGCTTTTCTCAGCAGACACCTCAGGACTGAGGGAAGTGAGGTGTGGGAGAATAAAACTGAGCTCTGGAGAAATGTTTGGCTAGAGTTTCCCCTACAATATGTACCAGTTCCGACTTACATACAAATTCAACTTAAGAACAAACCTACAGTCCCTATCTTGTACATAACCCGGGGACTGCCTGTATCTTGTCACCTCGGAACCTCAGGCTCGGAATGTCTCAAGTTGGGTGCCTAAAATTATTAATCACTTATGCTACTTTGGGCTTAAGTGACTTGCCCAAGGTCAAATGCATTATGTCAGAAGCAGAACTCAGGTTTCTTGATGCCACATTTAGCACCAAAGCCATGTTCTTCCACCCTGCACAAACTCTCTTCCATATAGGTAAATCAGAAGCTTCTTATCCAAGGTTGAACTAAACATTTGCCATTCTACATTTTATTTTAAACCTTCTTAATTATTAATACTCCAGGTAGATAAAATAGGTGATTTTTTAAAAATCTAAATGTTTTTTATTTAAATCAGATTTTTATTTTTTTAAAATCATCAATAAAATACATTTCTCATTTTAAAATGTTATAATTAAATCTCATCACAAACATGGTACACTTTTACTTAAAGTCTCATAAAAATGAAATAATGACTCTAGTCTGTCGAGCCTAACAACAAGCTCTTGCTTCTTGAAAGTTCTGTGCTGTCCATTTCTGTTTCTCAGAAGACTAAAAAGTAACATGCGCAAAGAAAGACACAATATGGATAGAACTATGCAGCACTTCAAAGACTAACAAGATGGTTTATTAGGTGATGAGCTTTCACCTAGTAAACCATCTTGTTAGTCTTTAAAGTGCTGCATAGTCCTGTCTTTTGTTTCAGCAAGACCAGACTAACACGGCTACATCTCTATTACAAGATGGATAGGATTGTTCTTGTTCTGTGCTTATTTGTTGTTGATCTTGGTCAGACACCGCAGAGGGGTTAGTTAAGATATTGTCTCAAAGACAGAGAAACTATATATAGGAAAGGACGGAGGTAGCATTGAAAGGAACAGTAGAATGGCCTGAAAAGAAATAGGGAAGACATTATTCAGAACACACACAGCTTTCTATATTCCCTCACACTTTTGCCACAGAAAAACGGTCATGGCTTCTGTGCATAGCAGAGACCCTATTTGGGAATATTTTGAAGAAATTCGTTCCCTGGGTAACAAATTAAAATGCATCAAGTGTAAGCAGTGCAAGAAGATGATGCAGGGCCTAGTTGTAAGAATGAAACATAATAACAGAAGTTGTTTATTGGGAGAAAATTATGCAGATAAAAAGCCCTGGACATGGCTGTTGGTTAGTAAGTTAAAAATTCAGAAAACAATGAGGAGTCCTGTGTCACCTTAAAGACTTACAGATTTATTTGAGCATAAGCTTTCCTGGGTAAAAACCCAGTGCATCAATCTTCAAGACTCTCTCAGGCTAACACGGCTGCATCTCTATCACTCTCTTTTTTAGTGTTAGCGTTATTTGACAAGCAAATTCCCAAGCTGTATACTGTGTTGTATGTTGCTAGAAAAAACATTTAGCCAGGCACTAATCCCTATGGCTTGTTTAATTAGTTAATTAGGTTCAGAATCTATCACTCAAATATACAATACAGAAAGCTGCAGTAAAAGAAATCTAGAGTTGCCAGTTACCACAGGCACTTTCTTATTTGATATTACATAGTACATGCCCCTTATTTTGGAACATCATGGTCACAGACCATAATGATGCTGTAAGTCTATTCCCTATTTTACTTCAGTATAACTCAGCTTTTCCAAGGAAACCCTATTCTATACTTGTTTTCTCAAAAACAGAAGTGCCAGGGTACATCTACACTTGCCCCCGAGTTCGAACTAGGGATGCAAATGTAGGCGACCAAAATTGCTAATGAAGTGGGGATTTAAATATCCCGTGCTTCATTAGCATAATCTCGCCCGCGTGCTATTCCGATCGCCAGCTGATTCGAACCAGGAAGTGTGCTCCGGGCTGCGTTAGTTCGAATCAAACTCCTTGGTTCAAACTAACATTACTCATTTTTTGAGGAGTAATGTTAGTTTGAACCAAGGGATTTGATTCGAACTAACATGGCCTGGAGCACACTTCCTGGTTCAAATCAGCTGGCAATCGGAATAGCGCACGGTCGAGATTATGTTAATGAAGAGCAGGATATTGAAATCCCCTCTTCATTAGCAATTTCGGTCGCCTACATTTGCATCCCTAGTTCGAACTAGGGGGCAACTGTAGATATACCCCAGTGAATTCAGTGGGGCTTACTCCAAAATTAAGTGCACTCTAAGTAGTCAGGCTTATCTTTTTTGGTAACTTGATTTAGATCAATGTTTTTTTTGCTTTGATTTAAATCAATCCAGCATGTGATATTCTTAAACTGAAATGTAATACTAGAGATTATTCCTAAATATTTTACTTGTTACATCATTTATATTATCTATTCAATCCAGTTTATTATTTGAAATTGATCTGATAGTATTATTTATAATGTCACCAATGTCACCACAGTATGGCACGGGCCACAAAGCAGGCGCTCAGTAGAAACATCGTAAAACTTATACACGCTTTAATGAAAAAAACCCCACATTCTCAAAACGTTAAAGAAGGAACAAATGAGATGCATACCAATAAATAGGAAGAAGGGGATAGGTAACAAGGGGCCAACAGTTTTGATAAAACTGCTCCTTTGGAAAAAATAATCAACAGTTTCAGTAAATACAGGGGATGAAATAAGATGCCCTGGAGTATGAAAATAAATTACAGTGTGTGACTCAGAACTAGGGCTTAGTTTGTAGCTGGTGTAATGCCACCGAAATCAGTTAATTTACACTATCCTAAATCTTGGAGTAAAACAGTGATGAATCAGGGCCTGTGAATTCATAGGGCTGCCAATTTAAAGACTATTCCTACTTCCACTAGGTCAATCTGAACCTTTCAAGTTAAAGTTTCCTCTTTTTCCATTTACTGTAAATTGGAATGGAGAATTCATTCAGAAGCATCCTGAATCTAGCCCTTATTGAAGCCTTCTGTCCTGGATTCCTGATGAGAGTGACAAAAATAAAGCTGCAGCACTGGAGAAACCCAGCTTTGCTCCTGTCACAAGGAAGGTGACCCAGTACTTCAATATCATCTGTCTTACAAATATAAAACCAGCTTTCTCTGAACACAAAATTCTTGATAGCAGTAGTTACTTCCTTTGTGGCTTCAAAATAAGCCTTTAGAACAGCAAATGTATTGATGCCAATCCAACTAAGTATAGCAGCCACGCAGCATAAAATTCTTCCCTTTCACTCAGTTCTGTCCCCCAACTCCTACCAAAACTCTGCTAGGATTTGTCTGCATATTTTAATGATTTCCTTTTAAAACTGCAGTAATATGGCTTAGGCACAGTTGGAAATTGGTTAAATTGGTTTCAACTGCCACCTGCCTTTCAGATCACCTGGGACTAAAATCTCTGCTTGTGACAAATTACAGTGGAAAATTAGTTGGGGCTGTGGGTGGGCTGTGAAACAAAAAGACTTAACTTCAAATTGCTGAATTTAGCTAACTTGGATTGACTGTGTCCTGTTAAGACCACAGAGCAAAGCAGACCCCCTGCTTAATAGACTGCTGGAAGCTTGCTTTTCCTGTGGTATCCCTCAGCTTTCATACCTTTATATTTACTAGCAGCTTCATCTTTAATAATGACAAGCAGGCCTGGACTGGGAATGTAGCTGTGTATACATTGCAAAAGTTAAAGAAGTATGTTGAACTTGCTCAGTTGACTAGTATTAAATTGGATATTCTTGTGTTTATGGCCACACTGTAAATGCAAGATCTGACACTCAGTAAGTGACAACTGAGTGCACTGCATTATTGTTTTGTCGCAATGTCTAACAACAGTAGTTACCTGGCATTAGCATGTATTAGTGAATAAATCACTTTTTTGTTTTCCCATATGGAAGTAAATTGCTATTGTTTTAGCATATGCTGGTGAGTTTCAGTAAATAGTTTAATAAAATAAGTTACGAGGGGGGGAAATTTGTTCCAAACACTTTATGGTAGTGTGAGTAAGTGGCAACAGTGTTATAAGAGCAGTTGATTGATTTGGTAGTGGCTGTGATGGTTTTCCTCCAACAAAGAACATTCCATAAAATTCATTAACTGCATCACTATCTCCAAATTCTCCAGTACCAGAGTCTGGCAAAATAAGTTGGTTGTGGGATTTAGAAACTGAGCCATTTTCTCTCTTTTAATCAATAAGCTGACGAACTATAGAGGTTACCTATCTTGTATGTATGGGATGGAACATAGTTTATTCCTCAAAATAAACCTTGGTTGGGTGGGGAAATCTAATTTTCTGGACAAAGCCTTGAAAGGAAAATGGTTTGTGGGTGTCTAATCTTCTGGTAGTAAGGGTCATAATATGAAGAATATTTCTTGTGAAATCTCTCTCCTGTGCTCACAAGCCTCCCCCTGTTGGTTAGTAGTGGAATGTTGCTGTTGTATTAAGCTACAGATCAGTGGTTCTCAAACTTTCGTATGGGTGATCACTTTCACACACAGGACTATGGCTGAGTCTGCACTGGCACTTTACAGTGCAATAACTTTCTGGCTCAGGAGTGTGAAAAACACTGTCCTCCTCCTCCTCGAGTGCAGCAAGTTACAGGACTGTCATGCACCAGTGTGAACCAGGCTATGAGGCTGGGAATCGTACTCCAGCACTGGTAGTTACTCCCCTGGTGGAGGTGGTTTACAGAGAGTGCAAGGAGATCTCTCTTCCAGTACTCGTGCCGCAGCCATGCTTTCAGTTTAAAGCGCTGCCACAGCTGTGTTTTGAATCATTTAGGTGTAGATAAAGCCTGTGACTACAAATCCCTACACTTTTTAAATTACAAACTTTTTTTTATTGAGTACTATCATAAAAGCTAGAAGTAAAGTGGGATTTGGGGTGGAGGCTGACAGATCACCACCACCCATGTAATAGCCTCATGACCCCCAGTTTGAGAATCCTTGCTATAAATGATCTCCCTGGCAAGTGGGGATCAATCCAGCAATCAAGGAGACAGAGAATCTGTTTGACTTAATAAGAGTGGTATAAGTTTGTAAAAATTTGTGCTGGAGGAGTCTCTGTAGTTCCTAATATTTTTTGCAGATTACACTCTTTTTTTTTTAATTCCTGTATTCCATATAGCAGATCATTCCATATCCATAAAAATCTATGTGGTCAGTGAGGTGGGAGCTTCTATTCAGTGCCAGAAGTAATAGTTAGGCATCATTTAATAGTTATTGGTTCTTCCACTCTTTGGTCTTTTGGTGAGGTTAAGTTTTTTTCATTAAGTTTTGAAATTGGGTGGAGTCCCTCAGTTTCCAGAAGTTAGGTCATGGCAATAGTAGGGTTGCCAATTTTGGTCAGGCATTTTCTGAGAGCTTTCCTCACACAATATAATCTTTAATTAAAGGCTTCAGGGTTAGCCGAGTTAGTCTGTACAGGATAAACTTTAAAAAAAATGGTATGGTAGCACTTAAAAAACTAACAAAACATGTTCATGGTATCATGAGCTTTCGTGGGACTCTCAGAACCTGACGGTGCTGAACCAAAGAATTTTCCAAACCATGGGAAGTCAATTTTGTTTAGCAGCATTACCAACACTTCCACTGCCTACTGGACTCTTAGGCTATGTCTACACTGTACAGTTATTTTGGAATAAGCTATTCCGGAACAGTCATTCCAAAATAGCTTATTTTGAAATAGCACATCTATACTGCAGGGAAGCCTCCCCTACTGTAGACGTGCTATCTCGATATAGAGCCCCAGGAGGACTAACTTAGCCCTTCACCAGGGCCATTCTAATTGGAAATAGAAGTCGAGCGTCTACACATGCCTTATTTCGAAATAGCTATTTTGGAATAGACGTGATTCTTCGTAGAATGAGGTTTACAGAAGTCGGAATAAGCCATCCATTATTTTGAAATTATTTTGAAATAACGGAATTGCTGTGTAGACACTCGCATAGTTATTTCGGAATAATGGCTGTTGTTCCAAAATAACTTTGCTGTGTAGAGACACTCTTAGGGTACGTCTAGACTACATGCCTCTGGCGACAGAGGCATGTAGATTAGGCTACCCGACAGAGTAAAATGAAGCGGCGATTTATATAATCGCCGCTTCATTTAAATTTACATGGCTGCCGCGTTGAGCCGACAAACAGCTGATCAGCTGTTTGTCGGCTCAGCGCGATAGTCTGGACGCTCCCCTGCCGACATCAAAGGGGGTTGTCGACAATCCAGGTATGCCTCCTGGGATGAGGCATACCTGGGTTGTCGACAACTCCCTTTGATGTCGGCAGGGGAGCGTCCAGACTATCGCGCTGAGCCGACAAACAGCTGATCAGCTGTTTGTCGGCTCAACGCGGCAGCCATGTAAATTTAAATGAAGCGGCAATTATTTAAATCGCCGCTTCATTTTACTCTGTCGGGTAGCCTATTCTACATGCCTCTGTCGCCAGAGGCATGTAGTCTAGACCAGGGGTCTCCAAACTTTTCTGCCCGAGGGCCGCATTAACTATCAAACAGCAGTTCGGGGGCCGACTACACACTTGAGGTCCAAATAAAAAACAATCAAAACATGGATGTTGTTTTTAATTATTTATTTAATATTATTTTATTCAGTTATTATTTAATAACACATTGATACACTACACATGAACATCTGTATTAGTGTGAATGGTGAAATTGTTTCCTGGATGCCAAAATAGAGCCCAGCCCACTAGTGACCTCATGAGAGAGCTAGCCAATAGGATAAGAACGCACTGGCCAATAGGGAGCAATTGTCCACGCCAAGTCCCAACCCCTCTTGCTGTGAGGGACGCGCAGAGCCCGGGCTCGGCTGTCGGTCCGCAGGGCGTGTGGCCGTCCGTTGGCGGCTCTGATCCCCCGCACCCCCGGCTGGGGAGTCTCGCTGCCCAGGGCAAGGGCTGCGCGGGTCCAGAGTCCCTCCTCCGTCCCGCTGGCTCCTCCGGCTTCCCTCTCCTGGCTGCCTGCCCAAAAGAAAGTGAGTGCCGGCCGCCCCTGTCCTTCCGGCCCCTTCCCCTTTTGAGCCGGCACGCACGGGGCGTGCCGCTCACCCTGGCGTCCCTGCCCCTTCTCCTCCTGGGTCCTGCCGCCTTCCTCGCCTGCCGCGCCTGCGGCTGTGCGCCCTCGCTCCCCTCCCCGTGGGCTTTCCCCTGGGCTCCGCTGTGCTGCGCCGCTCGGCGCTTCTCCGGGGGAGGGGCTGTCAGTGTGGGGAGTTTCTTCCCCGCCCCAGCTCCGCGGCGCTGCGCTGCTCGGCGCTTCTCCAGGGGAGGGGCTGTTAGTGCGGGGAGTTTCTTCCCCGTCACAGTCTCCACGGGCCGGATGAGAGGGCCTCGCGGGCCGCATCCGGCCCGCGGGCCGTAGTTTGGAGACCCCTGGTCTAGACGTACCCTTAGAGTACATTAAGGGTAAATTAGAGCTACATAACAGCACAGAACACCAAGAACCAGGATTGGTGGCTGTAAATAAACTTTATGTAACCACAGGAAACTTGGCCACACCCATGATAATTGGACATATGTCTAACATGCCGGAGCATGGATGTTGCTGGACCAGAGAGTACAGGACTAATGGTTCAACCTGTACTTGGAATTGAAATCTTAATTTTGTAACCCTGACACCTTCAGCAAGTTTTAGGTTCTGTGTTTGTTCTTGAATTATTTCAGAGATTGCATTTATCAGACATCTAGCAACCTCTCTACTCCAATTCCTGTCATGTTGTTGCAGTGTGGACACTGCTGGCACATCTCTTCATTCTGTTCATCTTGTGGGATAAGTTGCTATTGTATTGGCATCCCTATTCATCTTTTGTATTTAGAGACAAAAAGAGTGACTATATCTGAGAGGATGATGTTGCTGGGTCTGAATTGGCCTCTTTGGGGAATGAAAGGACGAAGAGCAATTTCCAGAGTATTCTATGATTAGGAAGGATACATCAGTTGTGCCTTTATGGCCTTATGCTAAAGTTTCTTCCACAGGCACTTGGATAACTCAATCGCGCTCTCAGGCTAGAACAGCTGTTTTTTATTCTGAGGAACCTCCAGAGAGGCAGATGTGCAGTTCTCTAGGCTCTCATCTAGCTACAGCTGTAAGGAATGGAAACTACATGTCTCTATTCATTTTTGTTTTCCAACTTTACCATGACTGTAACATTGGGGGCGTAGTGATAATATATTTAAAATTCTCTTCTTTACTTTTCAGTTTCCTTATTATCCCTACTCAAGGTTTTAAAACTCGGAACACCCTCCCTACTTTAAATTTTTATTTTTACAAATTCAAAAGGGATCTTGTCATGGTTCTGTGTCCATAGTCTAACTTGAAGTCCAAATACTACTTGACTGTTGCAAGCATGTCTTTTTCTGACACTGACTGGTGTTCAGGAGAAAGTGACATAAGCCACTGTCAGTTCTCCTAAATTTTATCTCTGAAGAAATAGTCTGGCCTTTGACTCCTCTTCACTTCTCTCTCTGATTAACTTTCTAAAACTGGGAGATTGATGCCGCATTTGAAGACTGTGGAAAAAATGTGCTGTCTAGTGGTGTCAGTGTTTTCTTATGGAAGCTGGTCTGTTCCAGATGTTATATATCAGATGCTCTTGATCTAACCACTGTGTGTTTTGTTGGTGTTTTTTTGGATCAGAAACACAGGAACAAGTATATTTGCAATGAAGCACAGAATCTCATTGAATTAATTCTGAAATACACAAAATTCTTATATGGTAAGCATAGATGCCCCAGCGTAGGGATGTCTTTTGTTCTGTTCATTTTCTTTGGGTAGCATCTAGTATTTATGAGGTCCTAATTCACAACTGAGACTGCTAAGGGTTGTGGGGTGGGGGGTGGGGGTTCAAAACAATATAAATCAATATTACAAATGTAACTGTAAATGACATTGTAGAGAGTGTTTAGTCGTTGTGTCACACAGCCATGGTAGCGGTTCTCGTAGCTGGACACTCACCAGGCTGCTGTGTTTGGTTCTTAAGCTTCCCTTCTTCTGAGTTCACAGCAGCACTCCCTCTTATTTTGGCCTCTCCGTCATACTTTGTAGGCACAGACTTTCTGTCTGTTGCCCCTTCACGGAAATGGGCCTTTCTGCCCAGCTGCTCTAGGCCATCAAGACCAGTGCAAACCTCTCAGGTTCTCCAGTGGAGTAAGCACACCCTTTCCCAGAGCTTCAACTTTGGAAACATACCAGGTTTATGTTACTGTAACCCACACACTTGCTGGGTGTGGAGTACTATCGCATCTAGTGGCGCCAAGACCACGTATATCGAGCATACTGGGTCTGCTCTACAGCTTTAGCTGAGCGGCAGCTGGCTTTTAGCTCACTACGGTCCAGATATCCCAGGTTTGATTCTGCCTGCTGGCATTACATTTTAGTTCATCTCTTTCAGGGGCATGTGGCAGGTGAAGGAAATAGGTTCATAGATCGGCTTTGCAGAGGTACAAAAACCAAATTATACTTCAGTGCAAAAGATACACAGAACCAAATAAAATAAAACCTTATAGGCATTTCCCTGCCTCAATGTCCTCAGCATTCTGGACCATTCTTTGGGGTTAGGTCAGAGTCCTTTGGGTGCCCAAGTTTCTACTTGGTGATGTTTACTAGGTAATGATTAAATGGTACCCAGGGAGCAGCCCCCCGCCTGTGGCCTGTCGTGGGCCATGGGCTGTTTCTGCCCTGCTGGGCCTCTGCACAGGGCTGCTGGAAGCACCTGACATCAAGACAATATAATAAAGGTATTTAAGTGGTCAATGAGCATCCACCCCACCACCAGTGAATGAGCTACTTGTTTAAAAACTGGTGTAGACACTGAACAGAGCAGCATGATGTTTGTCATAATATTTGTCAGTTTACTTGAGTGAAAAATTGGTGTTTTTTTTTAACATCAGTAGAAAAATCAGGTTATGCCTACACTACAGGATAAGGTTGAATTAAGATACGCAACTTCAGCTACATTAACTGCGTAGCTAAAGTCAAAGTACCTTAACTCGACTTTCGGTGCTGTCCACGCTGCAGGAAGTTGAAGGAGAACATTCTTCCTTCGACTTCCCTTACTCCTTGTGGAAGCAGGACTACTGGCATCGACCGGAGTGCCCTTCTCAGTTCGAATTAACGTGTCTTCACTAGACCTGCTAATTCAAACCCTGGAAGATCGACAGAGGCAGTTTGGATCTTTTTTGTTGTATAGGCATACCTTGAGTGATTTATACCAAAGCTTATCAATTTGCACATGTCTAAAAAAAGTCCATAATGCTAATTCTTTAATACAGATATTTGTACCTCAGACCCCCTCAGGAATTGCTATTGCATTTTTTTAAACCTAGAATTAACAAAAATCATGTTAGCCTATCAGAGTTTTTAATCAGGATTCAATAATAAAGGCAGCTCAGGCACAGTTGTTCTGCATGTTGTTCAGTTCTCCTCCCACTATTTCAAAGTGCATCCGAGTCAGAGCTCACAATGGGACACCCTACTGAGTTTTGAGGAACGGATGCATTTTGCCACCCTACTTTGACAGTCAATGTTAAAAATGCATGCCACTGATCTCCTTGTTGGCCAGCAGCATCATGACATCAACCCAGATGCAATGACTCCCAGCCACATGTGGAAATATTTCAGTACACAGAGTGGGAAAAAGCAAGAGAGAGATTAATTACACCTTTGTGGTTCTTGGACTGAAAGTTTTGCTTGCAGTTGGATGCCAGAATAGAAATAGGGAATAATATCCAAAATTTGTCAGTGGTGCTTTCATTATTTCAGCAGTCCCACAAAGTCAAATGGACCATCAAATAATATCTGATGTAGGTGGAGTGAGGTGGGGAGGGCAAGGATAGTTATAGGGCCAGACAAGCTGGACTCCTGCTTCCAGGAAATACTGATTTGCTGTGTCAGTCAGCTTTATTTTATTTTATTTTTTGCTCTGCTCTGATTGGCCAGACTTTTTTTATTTTTCGCTCTGGCTGGATTTATTCCCACCATTCTGTTCCAATTGGCCAGATGAAAATGGCTAAAAATGTTTCCCCCCCTTAGCTTATTAAAATGGTGAGCGCAGCTTCTGGTGGAGGTAAAGAAAAAATTAGTACATGTAGTTCTGTTTGAAACAGGGTTACATTCATGCACAGTAGGGAACTTTTAGTGTGTGCTAATAAGGTCCTGGTGGGCCAGTGAGTGTGCAACCCACTGGTGTCAACTAAAATGTTCTCCATTCTGGTGCAAACTGAAGCACCGTTTAGACAAACCCTCACACTCGGTCACCTTGGTACAATGTACTCTGCCATTGAAAAGTCATATCTCCGGAATGTTTAAACCCAGAGTGAAGTACACACACTTCCGTTATTTGAAGGTAGTACATTTCTGATGGGCTGCATGAGAAAGGTTGATTAATGAAGCTTTTTCATCCTTACCTCTGCATAGACCTTTAGGTTTTGTTAAATGGGGCTATCTGATGCTTTGGTCCACTTTCGTATGCATGTACAATTTAACCCTGTTACATGAGTCCTTTGAGGTAATATAGCAAATAACACAATAACAGTAAGACAAACAACAGAACTTACAATAGTAATAAAATATTACAGGCAGCTTCCATGTCTTTCACAGCATGTACTGAAGTAGGAGAGAACTGTATGATTCAGAGCTTGGAAATGTTTGTTGTAATAGGCAGGAGAGACATGATGTGATGAGCTGTGAATTTTCCTACTTGCTTTAGTTGTATTGGTAATTACATATTAGGGGTCCTCCTTCATGTGTGCTCAAGTTTTCTCTTAGAGCATGATGCTTACAGAACTGAGTTGCCATATGTATATTGGCCTAATGGCAAAGTACTGTGAGTTCTAATGCTCACTAACGAGAGTTCTAAAGCTCAATATTTTTTAAAAATACATGTCCTCTTCTAGTGAAAAATGAACTAACACGTTTTAAATTCAGAACAGGAAAAACAGTATGTGAAGTGGATGCTACTGGACTTTGAAAAATATATTAAAATTAAATTAACTCAGGTTGGAAGTAAATGAAGAAAAGGTGGGTAATCATCAAATTGATGAAAATTACAAACTCCTTGACAAATCAAGGATTGATTAGGAGAAGAGTCTGCTCAATGGGGAAAGAAAACATCAAGATGGTAAATATAAATTACCGTGGGATAAAATTTAGCATTTATTTGTGTTAAAGATTTATTCTAGCTGCCATTATGAAAATTACTTAAAGAGGAGAAAGATTAAGTATAAATCTTGGGAGCTTTAATGCTTCAGGAAAAGCATTTAATTGGAAAAATGCTTTCCCCCGGTATCAGAGCTTTATACAGCCATTGAAAAAAATCTTAATACTGATAACAGGCTAAGTAGACTGGAGTATTCAGGTTAACCATAAATGCTAACAGGAATTTTCCTCCAGATTAACAAGATTAATTAAATTGAAAAAAGGCAGTAAAGTTAGGAAGTGATAAGGTCTGAATGTCAAGACAAAAAAATGAGAGAAAAGGGCAAAAAAATGGTTACTTTTTTCTCTTCCCTCATGTGACTTGATTAGAATATGGTTTCTCTGTGTCAGACTCTCCCTGTAATGAATCTTGCCTCAGAATACAGCATATAGGTAGATATTATATTTCCATTTTACAGATAGTAAAATGGAGCAGAGAGCATATGTAATGCAATCTTTGATAGAGTCAGGAAGAGAGCAGTCCTGATTACCAGTAACGTTTTTCCATCATCTTTCATTTGTTAATAACATGAGACTTCACTATCTAACTCACCACTTTTAAAGCTTTGCTGAGGCAGGATTTGAGATTTGATTGTGAGATTTATGAGATGCATTAGTAAAATAAAAATTAGCTAGTTTCTCCTGTTGTTTAAAAACACATAATAATAGAAAAAGTCTGAGACAAATCATAGCATACATCATGTTGAAGGAATTTTGGGAGTCTTCAGTAAGGGTGGTTATGTATTTTAACCATCACATTATCCTTGCATTAGATTTGGCTTAGGAACTGTATTTTTATTAAGTGTTTTTACAGCTGGCAGTGGTTACATGAGTTCTCTCTTTCAGGCTAACATGTAGAAGTGATAGTGCAGTAAAATTAAAATAATTATTTAGTTATGTTTTCAAAGATTTTATTTATAATGAAGATGAGCCTAAACGCATCAAAATTCAGTGTTAGTGTTCAACTTGAGACATATTGGACCCGTTTTTAAGGCTGACACCCCATACCTTTCAGTGACTTTATCTGGAGTCATGAGTACAGGCAGTCCCCGGGTTACGTACAAGATAGGGACTGTAGGTTTGTTCTTAAGTTGAATCTGTATGTAAGTCGGAACTGGAGTCCAGATTCAGCCGCTGCTGAAACTGATCAGTTTCAACAGCGGCTGAATCTGGATGCCAGTTCTGACTTACATACAGATTCAACTTAAGAACCCCAGGCATCCCCAAGTCAGCTGCTGCTGAAACTGATCAGCAGCTGATTCCAGGAAGCCCGGGGCAGGAGCTTCCTGTAGTCAGCCACTGGTCAGTTTCAGCAGCGGCTGACTTGGGGATGCCTGGGGCAGAGCAGCTGGGGTGCTGCTGGGTTGGTCCAGTAGCGCCGCCGCTTCTCGGTGCTACTGGACCAACCCAGCAGCACCCAAGCTGCTCTGCCCCAGGCGTCCTGATTCAGCCGCTGCTGAAACTGACCAGCAGTGGCTGAATCAGGATGCCTGGGGCAGAGCAGCTGGAGTGCTGCCGGATTGGTCCAGTAGTGCCCAGAGCGGCGCTATGGGACCAACCGGCAGCGCCCCAGCTGCTGTACCACAGGCGTCCGGAGCAAAGCCGCGGAGCACGGGGGCAGCGGGACAGCCCAGATGCGCTGTGGCTGTCCTGCTGCCCTCGGGCTCCGCGGCTTTGCTCTGCTTTGCTCCCCATCTCCCTGGTCTACAGACCAGGGAGACGGGGAGCAAAGAAGAACAAAGCCGTGGAGCACGCGGGCAGCGGACAGCCCAGACGCATCTGGGCTGTCCTCTGCCTGCGTGTTCCGCTGCTTTGCTTCCTCTCCCTGGTCTGCTGGAGACCAGGGAGATGGGCCCCGTTCGTAGCTGCGGATCCGACATAAGTCGGATCTGCGTAACTCGGGGACTGCCTGTACTCAGTACTCCTGAAAATAGGACACATCTCTACTTGAAGTCTCCAAAACTGGTGGCCACTTTGAAAATGTGGTCTGTAATCTGGGTTGAGCAAGGGTTTATATGGACTGTGTCAAAACAGTGCAGACAGAGTTTTAATATCTTCAGTATGTAACACTATTCCATTGTTAGGTCATGGCTGAACGGTTTAATTATATCCAGTTATTGTTTTTAGAATGAGGAATATTTTAAACTTTCAAATGAACACCACCCTATGATGTCTTTTATTAAATAGAGTTTTAAAACATTACATTGCTGGACTGTTGATAATGCCAATCAGTACCTAAAGCTGCTAAATTATTTCATGAATTATTCTTTCAAAATGTTTGTAGTCTCAACTGGAAATTATTTTTTCCCAAGTTTTTAAATACAAGTCACAATCATTTTTTTCCATATTAAATTTTAAAAAGGACACTGAGGCATGTCGGGGGATGAGGAAGATGGTCACATTTTCTACTTTTTTTAAATAATTTTGAATGTGATTGAGAATTTCCTGATGCTGTTGGACTTCAGTGAGAGTTTTGCTTGATTAAAAACTTCAGGGTTTGGTTTGAATTTGTTAGCAAAAGGTTGATCTTTGTTGAAGTAGCCATTATGGTATTTGTAGTATTTGTCAGTACCAAGTTTCTGGATTCTTAGCCAGTGTGAGTCAGTGTATCTCCATGGATTTCAATCGAACTGTGCTGATACACAGCAACTGACAACCTGACCAGTGTTGGTTGGGTTTTTTCCCCCCTCCATTGTTATATTTTCAGTGTTGGTCCTGAAAATCCGTTCAAGTTAGCACTGTTCACAGAGCGGTGTTGACAGCATTGATAATGATGTGCACAAGCAAAGAAGCAATCAAATGAGGGTTTTAAAAACATTATTGTATAGTAACTGCAATGTAAACATGTAGTACTGAGAGGTAATCAGATACCTTGTCAGGCTAAAGGATTTTACTGTTTACTTTAACTTTCCTTGGCATGCCTATAATTCTCCCAATATGAACAAGGATAATCTGGTGCCGATTACGGTGTTGTTCTTAATAATCTCATGGTGCACCTAAAACATAGCCATATTTATTAGTTAACTTTCTTTTCCAGTAGTCTATAATTCAAAATGTTATTATCTGATCATTTGTTGCTGCTACAGTAACAGTTTGCATAAATTATTTCAGGTGCTTTGCTGTAACTTTCTTTTTGTAAGGGAATTTTAGAAAAGTTTTGCTTATTTCATATTTATTGCTTATATTGTAGTTGAAATCAGAGGGATACGTTTTGAGCTGTATTGTGCTTGATTCCCTGTACCCACAGGACTAAATTTAAATGTTACATTCATAATATTCGGATATATTGAAAGAAGAATCATTTCTAGGTCACTGAAATTTATTTTAAAAAGTAACAAAGTAAGTGGAGACTGAAGTAGAACCTGTACTGCCCAGCCTTCAATAATTGGAATACATAGAGCAACCTATGAATATTTTTCTCTCTCTGGCAAAGCCTTGTTCAGTGGCTAGTGATGAAAAAAAACTTCCTATATGCATGTTATCGAAGATAGTACATTTCTATCTCTGGTAAATCAGTATTGACTAGTACATTAACAACTAGGCTGCAAAAGAACGAAATTGTCTTCCAACATTTTACAATTTAATAAAGAAAGAGAATGCTGTTTTAGTGTTTGGGCTGCGATGTTAAATGCACGAAACTCAGGAAATAGAAAAATATGGTGTTCCGTATTGTTGCATATGAAAGTTAAATGTAATTCTCCACTGCTCATGTGTAATGTGGCCGAGTAATCATTTGAGTGAGAACATTACATTTTAAAATTCCCGATTTGTGTGTTGAAAACTTCAACTAAAACGTTGCATTCGAATAGTTTTTCAGTTTTGTTTTCCTCTTAAAAATACATTAAACTGGAACTCCAAGCTGTACATCTTAAAAATGTCTATGGAAAATAGCTAGTTTAAGGAACTGTTAATGGCTCTTGACTCTTTCACCACTGGCTTACTAGTATGAGTTTAGCCCTGTTTATCAATGACCAAAAATCATTGTCTGAAGGCTGTTCAATGATCTATATGAAATGAATTTGGACAGGTGCCCACCTTACAAAATCTCCACCAGAGCCAGCAGTAGCTGCCAACCTTGCTGGAAATCCTAGCCACGAAGACATGATTTAAAAGAGTTTGAACTAGCTTTTTACCCCTAAAAATAATTTTTCCAGATCTGGAATGAGATTGGACCATGTAGGGAACACTTGCACTGTTGCTGCCTGTGGTACCCGAAGAAGAGATCTGTATAAGCCAGAAGCTTGTTTCTTTTCACCAACTGAAGTTGGTCCAGTAAAAGATATTACCTCACCCACCTTGTCTCTATAATATATCTGTTCTGCTGATAAATAGAGAACTTCATTCTGTAGTCACAATTCATTCATCCTGCTCAACTGAATTTCTTTTTATGAATACTTGAGGGGGTTACTCCCTTATTGCTTAGTCAACTAAATTGAAAGACTGTGTTCATGGAAAATGTTAGCTATTAACATCAATTCATTTGATATCTCTAACTGCAATAAAAGCTTCAAAATATGTTAATAGATGCAAAACTGTTTTATGTTTAAATAAAATAGTTGCCTAAATGAAATATTACCAGAGTTAAAAAAACCACCCTTACATTAGGGAAGAGAATTGTTTTGAGAGAAGATAGTCCACAAAGGATTGTTTTCTTTTTCTTCATTTGAAAAGATGACTAAAAATAAAGGCTAAGAGTATTCATTGGGTACCCTAACTCTTAAAAATATTTAGGATAGAATATTAATTTACAGACTGAATTTGGAGAAGGCATTAAGTGTGAAAGGTTACAGGTTTAAAAATATTTTTTAGCTGTAGTAAGATTGTATTCTGTTCTTGGGATTACTTACTATTTAACTGCGAAACCAAAATGACTCCCAAGGGAGTAATCCTGGCCCTGTTGAAGTCAATGTGAGTTTTGCCATTGACTTCAGAGTTTTATCCAAAATGGTAAATTCTTCCTCTCCAACTTTTAAGACATATATTATTTGATGATCTAACTGAAAAAGAAAAGGAAAATGGCTCTTGCTCAAAGTTTTTCCATTTATTTTATATTTTTTAAATATCAACTTCAGGTTTTTTTTCACCATAAAAAAGCCCCAGGTCTTTGTTTGGATATCTGTAGTCTACATTATGATGTCCAGACCAAACTGCTTGCCTCTGGAAAATAAATTGTGCTTATGAATGTTATAAACAATTAAGAGAGGCAGGCTAGGTGAGGCAACTTTTTTTTATTGGACCAACTTCTGTTGATGAGAGAGACAAGCTTTTGAGCCCCACCATGTATGTCTACACAGATATGTAAATCCAGTCTTGAGCTTAGGCTCAAACCTAGCCCCGGATACGTTTCCACTAGGGATGTTAAAAAGCAATTAATATGAGAACCGGGAAGCCGCTAAAAATCTTAGTGGTTACATGGTTCTGTGTGCTCTGCAGTATAAAGCTTAGCTGTCTGTGTTTAACCACCATTAACCCATTAGCATCATTTTATCGGTTTAAGGCTAGGTCTACACTGTAGCCTTTTTTCGGAAAAAGTTACACAAATTGTGCTCCGCAATTTGTGTAGCTTTTTCCGATTGCTTTTCCAGAAGAGGCTTTTCCGCCATTTGGCCCCATCTTGACGGGGTCAAATGGCGGAAAAGCCTCCTCTTTCAGAGGAGCCCTTATCCCTCATAGAACGAGGTATACAGGGCTCCTCAAAAGAGCACATTTGCTCTTCCTCAAAATAAAAAGCGGAAAAGCAAATGTGTTCCCTGGATGCAGCGTCGTTTTTCCAGGATACCTTAGGTATCCTGGAAAACCCCCACAGTCTAGACGTACCCAAACAGTTAGTTAAACTCTAACATCCCTAGTCCACACATCAGTTGTGCTAACCTAGGACTTGAACCAGGGTCCCCTAGGATCCTACAGTGCTGGAAAATCTTAGCCCATGTTAAGGTGGGATCTGTTGCTTTCCTGTGTGCATGCAGCCCCAGCTTGACTCAGGTCCCAGAAGTATCTTAGTGCCTTCAGCAACTACCTTAGTCCTCTCCATGCTGACACTCCTCCCTCCGCAAATGGCAGCAGCTCAAATCAGTGTTAACCCATAATATGCTGAGCACTGGTCTGCAGGTGCACTGTCAGAGAACCTGCAAGGCTTTTAGTGGAGATGAATCAGAATAAGTTTTTGCAGAGAGCTGCTTCTTGGTCACAAGAACACACTCTGATTTTGGTGCTCACTGTCTGGGTGCCCCTGCATTCATAGCCCATGGAAGAGGTGGGGGAACCCTGGGAGCAAGGGTCAGAGAGAAGAGTGAGGACTAGGTAGCTGACCGATGGTGGGGGTTTGGAGGAGTGGCACAGCTCCTGCTTCAGCATGGCTGGGGAAGGATGACCCCCCACACCGTAACCACTCCTCCTTCCTGCAGCACAGCCGCTTTGTCCCTGCTCAGCACTCTACCCCAGCTCCAGTGACTGTGTGTGTGCGGGGGTGCCCAGGCAGCATATACAGTTAAGGGGGTGAGTGGAAGCAGCCCCCAAAACCTCCCTGCAACCTCCCTGTGATAGGCTTCTCACTGCTGTGGGGAGCAAAAGCCACGCTGAGCTTGGAGCTGTGCTGACCTCCCTTCCAGCAGGGCAGCTGCTTAGCTCTGCTCCACCCTCTGTCCCATGCTCCCCCTTCATTTCCCTGTGGCTGTATATGCAGAGGTGCATTGTCAGGGCGGTGACTGGGACCAGCCCCAAAACTTCCCACAGCATCCCAGGGATCCCTTTTTCCTGCTTCGCACAGTGCAGTGGGGACAGGGATAAGGGATCCCTGGGAGGTGCTGGAGCACACTTGCACCCTAGCCCTGGAGATGCAAGCCAGCGTTTCATAGCTGGCCAAAACCTAGATTTTATGTCGAACTTCACAACAGACAGACACAAATAAATAATCAAATCAACCAGACGAAACCACCTTCATTCAACACCCCATTATCAAAATGAAGAATTTGCAAACTTTCATTGTAGCAGTTTGACAGCCCTGGAGACTGATGTCCTCATTATCCTCAGACCAGGTGCACACGGGCATTTCCCTGCCATGTGACTCAGAATAGAAGTGCCAGCCTAGTTCTCTGAGTAGACGGTAGTTCAGTATAACGCCTTTTCATACTTCACTCAAGCTACTGAGAGAGCCACCAAAGGAGCTAGTTATGCAGTTTTATGTGCTCAGGTGCTCCTCACAGGCACTGTCACAATTAAGAAACAGGGTGGGTAATAGAGTTTTCCCACAGTACTGGAATTCATAGAAGTAGAGTGTTGACAGGGTGCTAGACACTCTGAGATAGGGTTACCTTGATCTGGATCTGTGCACTGCAGGGTGGACACAAAAGCCTTAGGTTTGAGTATGAGTCAGCAAATCCTTAATCTAGGGTTAAAATACAGTGTAGACACTCAAGCCCGCACCCAGGGTTCCTGAGACAGATCAACTGACTTGAGTTCCCCTAACCGTAGGCTTACATTGCTGTGTAGACTTCGCCACAGAGCTCTTATTGAGGTCAAAGAAAGATACTCCCAGAATCACAGCTAAATGCAAGATGGAATAGCTTGTTTAGCATAAATAGTTAGCACCTGTTGTAAGGAACCATTCAAGATAGAGTGGCTCATTAATATCTCTGCAGTTATGGGACAAAAAAAGAAGTTAGTGGGTCGTTAAGCTATAATTTCAATGACTGATGAAACCACGTTAGCAGTTATTGACATCAGGTCCACCGATGGCAATTCTGGGTCCCAGGACAAAAATCAATGGATCTCCTGCCCTTCTCTTGGCTGAGGACACAAGTCTTCCTGCATTCCCTACCCAACAACCTCCCCCAACCTTTGCCAGAGGGACCCTGAATCAGCCCATCCTGATCCACCTGCTCAGATGAGCCCCTGGGCAGTTCTGAGGTGCCTCCCCTTCCTTCCCCCAACCCAATCTGCCTGCTCTGGGGAAAGCCACACCTGCATCTCTTAGTTGAAAGATGCTTTTGATATGCCCCATGCAGGTTCCCAGTAGCCCTACCCCCAGAACCTGCATGGGGCATATTAAAATTGCCTTTGAATTAAGAAGTGCTTCTGTGGCTTTTCCCTAGCAGGCAAAGCTATTGCAACAGTGACCGGCCGGGAGAGTGTGTTCCATATCTGGTGCTTAGTCCTCATGATGGCTCCAGTAAAGGGGAAGTATTGACACCTGGGATCACCAGGGCATGTACCTTTCAGGAAAAAAGAGCTATGGGAGACACAGTCCACAGGTAGGATCCTTGAGTGGTCAGTGAAGTCTTCTTCGTGTGTGTTTAGTAAGGAGGAAAGGATTTGGCAGAAGGCCTGAAAATTCCTGGGAGAAGTCCGAAGGGTGAGTCTCAAGCCAGAAAATCTTGGCGAGGCTGTGGTGAGGCCATATGAGAAGTGGTCTGAAAAGGAGTGAAGCAAGGGTTTGATTGAAGGGAGTATGCTGGCTCAGAGTCTGAGAGTTCCAGGCCAGAGCCTGCATTTGGGAGAGGTAACCATGTTTCCTTATATCCCAAATGTGCCCAGAAAATGCCAAGTTAATACCCTGCTGGAAGAAAGAAAGGACTATTATATTCTCTCTTGGCAGTCATTTCAATTCTTCATTGGGACAGCAGAGTCCAGAGAAAGTAGAGGGAGAGACTGGATTGTTTTGGGGACTGTTGTGTTCTTTTGTCCCTTGTGAAGGGAAGTCCTTTAATAAGAGGTTTAGCTGGAGGACTAAATCTCATTCCTCTTTTCTGCTGGCTGGAGACAACAGGCGACTTGTCAGAAGGAAAAATTAGGTAAATGCATGATTGATGCAGGAGAGGTAAAAGACTGTTTCACTCCACATTTACCAGTGCTGGATTTATGCACAAGCTAACTAAGACACATTTCAGATTGAGGGGCCTCTAAAAACCAAAAAAATTAACTAGTTTTTAGTTGCAACTTTGCCTACGTGCCAGTATATATGTAAATATAAAACTTCATTCTATCTATTTTCATTGTCCTTTCTGTTAGAATAATACACATTTTTTTGGTAATGCCATGGGGCCTCTTAAACGTGACATATTTTAGGGCCCCCGCATGTCTTAATCTGGCCCTAACATTTACCCTTCTGTTTGGGGAAGTGGCTTCTCATAAAAGGATATCCTATAATCTCATTTACAAAAGCATTTTTCCGGATACTGTTTTTTCCTCAATTTGTATATAATATGTATTATAGTGCATTTTAGCTTTATTCATGTTCACGCTATCCATCTATCTGTACTCCTTGCATTTTCATAAATTATCTAAAGAAATTTAATTAATCCATAACAGATCACATTCTTTGAGTTTTAATTTTATTTACTAATTATTGTGCTCTTTATGACGATATCAGGGAATAATTCAATTTTTGGATGAATACACCAAAGTAGATGGCCTATGCCTGACAGTTTATTTTGGATTGTAGCTAGTGTTTTATTTTAGCTAGGATTTCTCTGAATCCAGTTTCTTTAGATTAAAATCTCTAACATCAGCTTTCCTTTTAATTTTTTTCCAGAAAATGTAAGCAGTTTTCTACTATATTTTTTAGTGATAAAATTTGTCTTTTAAGAAAGTAGGCATCTATGGTTTGGCCATATGTTAGAGATAACAAAGAGGCCGTTATTGTGCTAGATGAAAAAGTATAGGAATTGGCTCCATTGGTGTTTCAGTTGAAGCCATGAAGATACATACTGTTGCCTGCCGATGGGAGGTGGGCAACCGTTCCTGGGTCCGGTGAGTCAACTACTGTGGCAGCCAGAGGAGAGGTGAGTGGGTTGTGATATGACAGCACCTATAAGAATTTCAGTGTGGGGTAGAGTGCGAGGCAGTGGGGGGCACAAGGCAGGGATTGGAGGTGTGTGTGAAAGGCTCAGGGCAGGAGGCTGGGATGGGTGTGTATAAGGTAGAGTGCAGGAATGGAGGCTCCCAGCCCCAATCCCTGCTCCTCTCCAGACGCTGGTCCCAGCCCTGTGTACCCAGAGTTTCCCTGCTGCTGGCCCCGCATGCTGGGATTCCAGCTGCTGCCAGCCCCGGATGCCCGGGGCTTTTCTGCCCTGTGTGCCAGAGTCCCAGCTGCCGGCCTCAACTTTGGGGTCAGGACAGGATAAGGCCCTGCCCTCAGCCAGCCACTCCCTTACACAATAAATCACCACCGTAGTACCGTGCGGGGTCATCCTGCCAGCGCTAAGGTCTAGTAGGGGAGGGACATTCGGTGCAATCCAGGCATTGCTGAAGTCTGGCCAATCCTTTCACCAGGGTCCTGCCCCTTCCAGGAACGTGGAGCTGCCCTCACCACCTTGCTCAGGGGCCCGACAATTCTGTCCCCCCCCACCACCACCACACACACACTAAACTTAAATCAGTTAATAAGTCATTTGGTTTATGAAAACAAGGGTCTCATGCACTGAAATATATTTACAGTTGCCTTGTTTAATCCCACCAAGCAGCTGTAGCTGCTGCTGCTATTTTCATGTTGGTTATATAATTTACCATGTTGATATGATTTGTTTTTTTGCTTACATTCTTTATTTGCAGTCTGTAAATTGGCTTAATTATAGCATGTAAGGTCTGATCTAGCAGACTTTATGCTGGCAAAATGCCGGTGGAAGTCCATGTGAGCTGAGATCGTCAGTGACTTTGCCTTCCCACTAACATACCATGACAGGTTTTTATTTTCATCTAGAAAAGTTCCTCTTTGAAAATGTTGACCTCCTAAGGTAGGAGGTTCTTTTGCGTTGGAACTTCTTGTTTTTTGAGGGAAGGAAAGGAAGTTAGCAGGGTACTCCTCCCTTCCTACTTCTTCTTGAGTCTCCATTTCTGGCATATACTGCAGTCTTCAGGAAAGCATTTTTTTGACTCGCACTCTTCCATTTATACTCATCATTTCTTTCCCACTTAACATCTACAGAGCTCTGATTCCTCCCCAACCCATCACTAGCACCAGAGACCAAGTGAGTAGGTGGGAGCCACTTGGGATGCAGGGGTCTGGTTGAGGAATTATCTCCTAGCTGTGGATGAGTGGTTGTGGCCAGGAGAAGCTCAGAAGTGTAAAAGTAGAGGCAAGGGGTAAGCACAAATGATTTTCTCTTATTTTTCTATAAGCTTAACCTCTTCCCGTTTGCAGCAGTAGGAGTCTGTGAAAATCCCACAAGAGATTACCATAGAGAATTTAGGGAGGCACCAATTCTTCTTAATTTACTCTTGGGCTACCCTGAAGTGCTCTTGAGCTTTTCTTAATCCTCACTCACTCAAAAGTAAGGAGACAGTGAATATCAACAGATGATGCTGTCAGTAAGGGGGCGATTTACTGGGCAAGTCTTATTGAATTACAGTTAAGCATTTTCAGGACTCCTTGTATGTGTGGGATCGTGTGCAATGTGACTAGGAGACATGACTAACGTAAACCTAGAGAAGTGTTCTTCAGAGGACTTTTTTGGTGGGGACGGGGACAGGAATTTTTTAAAACAAAGGCTTAAGACAAGAAGTATTAGTTGATTAGGTTTCTAGGAAATACTTGGGAAGAAAGTGGTTCTGAACTGGTGACCTGCAGGAAAAACCCCTTGACAGGGTTTGGAGGACTTATCACCTCCCAGAGCTTTTGTTGTAATGGGGATGTTATCTGGTAAATTTAGTAGCATGTGTACAGGTTCCTTTACTGTTGTTAATACATTTTCTCTGTAATGTTTTTACCTTCAGAATAAATCTGCTAGTTTAGAACGAGGTGTGTGGTAACTTACCTGAGGCAATTACAATGTTTATCATTTCTGAGGAGAAAAGTAAAGCAGGCTGCCTAGGCAGTCTAATTTCTCTGGGGAATTCACAGTGGAGGCAGAGAGCTGTGCCGCTTGTCAGTGTCCCGGATAGAAGGGAGAGAGACATGGGTCTCTGCCCAAGAGAGATGGCAGCTGGGAAGTTGGAAGCCTAAGAGCGAGTGCCAAGACTATAGAGGGGGAGTACTAATGCAGTCTCCCTGAACTGTGACAGTACCACAGTAATGTCTTCATATTTCTGAGGTCAACGTATCTGTTAAAATAGGTACTACAGCTTGCTTGCAGCTTAGGGGCAAACTCATACCTGGCACAGATTGTTTTTTACTATTCGTATCCTAAATATAGGAGAAAATTGAGGTATCATTGTAATAGCTGGTAAACACTGGCCTTTTTAATGGTTGCTGCTATAAGTGTTGTAAAAATATTTGCTAAGTTGTTTTAAAACCTGATAAACAGTATGGCTCCTCAACCAGAAACATTGTGATTAGAGGATGCATTGTACTGAAATCCCATTTTAAAAATAATTGGAAAAAAAAAAAAAGAACTCAAAGCCCTGCTAATGTGACCCTGGTATGTTGCTTGTTATGGAAAGTGCCATTGGGTAAATTCTTTAGTTTGGCATTTCTGCTCATGCTATCATGTCTGACTAACAGGAATTTGCCTTCTAACTCTGAGACATTATTTTTATATGAAGAAGTAAATGTGCCAGATGATAAACATAGGACTATCATCCTACTGACCAGCAGCGGTTGAATCGGGGACACCTGGGACAGAGCCGGACTATCGGCAGGGAGGGCTATGAGGGGTCTGGGGTGGCATCCCCCCCATAGATCCCCCCCTTCCGATAGTCCAGCATATCTGATAATCCGGCACCCCCTGGGTCCTAAAGGTGCCAGATTATTGGAAAGTTACTGTACAAGTTTTATTATCATCATTATTGGTAATAGTATTATTATTGCATATAGAACTCTTTCCCCTGATTTCTGTATTGGCTTTCAAAGCATCCCCAGGTGAGGAGTGGAATAAACATGTAAAATGTACATATACATACCGAGTATAATGAACATGCATGTTGAGCTGGGAGCACCAACTCCTATGAAAATTGCCCTGTATGTTACTTTGCAAAATTTGAACCATTTGGGCTGAAATTTTCCATACCACGTGTTTGCCTCAAGCTGATTTTTTAAAAATTTGAACCAAAAATATGCAGCCATTTCCAAGAACAAGGCTAGGGGGAAATACCTGTGTTTAAAAAAATTCTGGTGACTTTTTCTTTGAAATATTCTAGGATCTCTACTCTTTGGAGCACAGACTTAAAATTTGTCAAGGTGAGCAGGGGAGGGCAGATCTTTCTATCAGGGATTTACTTTTACTCTCCTTGTGAAAATGTGCTCAAATTTGGCCAAGTAATGAACTTTGGAAAAACTGTAGTTTGCACATCTTTCACTTTAGCAACCCAAAAGCACCCACACTGAGTATGCTTCTGCCTAGAATTGATAGGACTTCCCTGCAATTGTGGCTCTAGATTGCTGTGGGATAGTCTCGGTCTGGGGCCTGAAACTTGTCTCTCCCCTGTGTTCTCAATGCCCTCCCCCTTAATAATACCCATACAGTATGGAGGAAAAAGCTGCCTGATTGGCATGCAGAAGGGAGGAAAGCTGAACCTACAGGAAAGGGATAGGTTGGGACAAGGAAGCCTGGGATGCTTAGGAAGGGGGCTGGCTCTGGCAGCTGGTGGCACAGGAGTAGGGTTGCCAGGTGTCCGGTATTGATCTGGACAGTCCAGTATTTTTGCCTCCTATCCAGTAAAAAATTCAGAAAATACCGGACACCTAAAATGTCCAGTATTTTCTGATGTTTTTCCCTGCCAGAAGGTGAAGGTAGCAGACACCTGGCAACCCTACGACACACTCGGCAACTGGGCCCAACCCCTGGCCCCGGCCCCCTCTGCTTATCTGGTTCCGCAGGGAAGCTGTGTTCTGACTCCACGAAGATAAAAAAATGGCCACCAGAAAAAAAGCCTAAAGAACTGAAGCCTTCCCTGGGTCTTAGTGCTCAACTTCTCCACTCTTGTTAGCCCTATTCTGACACTACAGACAATTAAAGCTGTTTTAATGCTGGTGTGTTTTTTTTTTTTTTTTTTTTTTGGTACAGGCAGTCCCGGGGTTACGTACAAGATAGGGACTGTAGGTTTGTTCTTAAGTTGAATCTGTATGTAAGTCGGAACTGGCGTCCAGATTCAGCCGCTGCTGAAACTGGCCGCCAGTTCTGACTTACATACAGAATCAACTTAAGAACCCCAAGCGTCCCCAAGTCAGCTGCTGCTGAAACTGATCAGCAGCTGATTCCAGGAAGCCCGGGGCAGAGCAACTCTGCCCCTCGGCACTACTGGACCAACCCAGCAGCACCCCATCTGCTCTGCCCCAGGCGTCCTGATTCAGCCGCTGCTGAAACTGACCAGCAGCGGCTGAATCAGGACCAGAGCAGCTGGGGTGCTGCTGGGTTGGACCAGTAGCGCCCAGAGCGGTGCTGCGGGACCAACTGGCAGCACCCCAGCTGCTCTGCCACAGGCGTCCAGAGAAAAGCCTAGTCTGCTGAGGGGGGGAGAAGCATACTAGCTGCGCCCCCACCCCCCACCCCAGCAGACCAGGAAGACACGGGCAGCGGACCGAGACGCACCGCGGTCCCGCCGCCTGGGTCCTCCGCGGCTTTGCTCCCAGTCTCCCTGGTCTGCTGGAGACCAGCAGACCAGGGAGACGGGAAACAAAGCCTCTGAGGACGCCGGCAGCGGGACAACCACGGGGTGTCTGGGCTGTCCCGCTGCCGGCTTCCCCCGCGGCTTTGCAAAGCCTCGGGGAAGTCGGCAGCGGAGCAGCCCAGGCGCGCCTGGGGTGCCCCGCTGCCCGAGCCCCCCCCGTGGCTTTGCAAAGCTGCGGGGAAGCTGGCAGCGGAGCAGTCCAGGCGCGCCTGGGCTGCCTCGCTGCCTGAGCCCCCCCCCCGCGGCTTTGCAAAGCCGCGGGGGGGGGGGGGGGGGGCTCGGGCAGCGAGGCAGCCCAGGCGCGCCTGGACTGCTCCGCTGCCGGCTTCCCCGCAGCTTTGCAAAGCCGGGCGGGGGGGCTCGGGCAGCTGGACTGCCCCGCTGCCCGAGCCCCTCCGCGGCTTTGCTCTGCGTCTTCCTGGTCTGCAGACCAGGGAGACGCAGAGAAAGCCCCAGAGTACACGGGTGGCAGGACCGCGAGGTCCCGCAGTCCGTGTACTCTGGGGCAGCCCCGTTCGTAACTGTGGATCCGACATAAGTCGGATCCGCGTAAGTCGGGGACTGCCTGTACTTAACTCATAACAGAATTTTTTCCCCAGTGTTTTTTTTTTTTGGCGGGGGAGGTGTTTAGTATTTTTGGGTAAACCATCTGGCAACCCTACACAGGAGGAGGGAGAAGTTAATACTTGCTGGGCAGGGAGGTTGGGACTGGGAACCAGGAAGCTGGAGGAGGAAGTTGGGGAGAGGGAAGAGAAATCTTTTGCAGAGCCAGAGTCTGAGGCTGGACTGTTATAAAAAAAATCACACGACAAATGATACTGCTATACTATTGCAAAATTTCTAGTGTAGTACTGGCCTTAGTCAGTGTGTGTGAGTGCATATGTCTCTTTCCCCTCTCTATTTGTATATGTAAATATACTTCCCTTTAAAGAGCTAGATCTTAGATTATGTACAACTATATAATTTGTAATCAACTACTTGACTTGCACTGCAAAGTACTTATGTAGCCAAGGGAGAAGGGGGAACTGTGGATTTACTTTCAGGGCTTGTTCATGTCCATTCCGAACAGGCATGTTTGTGCTTGTGCGTGCAGGGTAGCAGGAAGATATTCCCCTACCAGTATCTGTCAGGTCAGTCTAGGTGCCCTCCTCAAGTGGCATCTTCTTGGCACTCAACATGGGTTCCTGCCGACCCCATCCTCTCGGGGGGTCCTTCTTACTGTCAGTGACAGTTACTGGAACTTCCCCTTGCTCTTCTTGTGAGAGGCGCAATTCAGCAGTCTGTGGGTTGTTATTCGTTAGTCTTATAGTTTCTAAAGTTAAGTAGTGAGTAGGTACTTAAGTCTTACACTTTTAATCCGATATAACACTGCTGTGTAGACATACCCTCAGAGAGCTGAGAGCAGTCTGCCTAACATGTCAGACTTTGCGAGCCCACTTGACAGGGCTCCAATACCCACCTACCTATCTCTCTGTCAGAATAGCCAGCAAGAAGGAACAGAGGGGGTGGTGTGTTGGCAGGGCCCTCTATTGAGCACCCCGAAGGCCCACTTCAGGATGCACCCAGGCCAATTGACAGATACTGATAGAGGAAAAATCTGGATGCTGCATGTGCACGCACCTGACTGGAATGGACCTGAGCAACACATCTCAAAGAACAACAGTTACGAGAAGGTGAGTAACCATTTTTTCTGAGCCAAAGTGATTATGAACTGACCACAGAAAACCCCTTTGATGGGATTTGAAGGACTCTCATCACCTACCAAAGCTCTTGCTAGAATAAGTGTGATTTCTGGTAACGCTTAATAGCATGTCTGAAGAATAAATTTGCTCGTTAAGAGCTGTGTGGTAACTTAACAGTGCCAATTAAAGGCTTATCCCACTCCAGAGATGAATCACTGTGTTCTACACCAGTTGAAACTTCCAGTTTAATTATTTATTTATTCATTCCCAGAGGTGCTCACAAAGGGCTAGGTTGTTTCCATGCTGAAAATGTGGCTAATTTCAGTTACCGCTTGGCCAAACTCCTGCTGCTTGATGGTGCCAATTCAGACATGTCTAAGAATTCCGTGAATTATAACTTGGGTAAGCAAGGAGCGCCAGTGGTTGCTTCAGTGAAGGAAGGGGAATGATAAAGGCATGCACAGCTGCATCAGGTTGCTTCAGAGAGCACATAAGGCCATAATGTTTCAGTGATGTCATTTTTTAATCTGCAGTGTCTTTTTCTTTATTTATACATATGTATTTGTGTAAATGTATATGTATAAAATGAATTGTCAATGCTCGATGGAGAATGAAATGATAAAGATGATTGGCATTAAAGAAAAGAGTCATAGAGCAGAATAAGGACCGAGACTTACTAGTGCCCTTTCCAAAGGCCGACCATGTAAACTAAGTCTTTGCGCTAGGGAAGTAAAAAATAATAATTTAGAAATCCTTTATTTCACTAAATTAATACAGACAATGTAGTTACATAAAATACATTTTTTAAAATATTTTAACATCTCTCTTATTGTACCAATGTTTAGCAAATGCTTCAATGGTAAAATTTAGTTACAGAGCTTAAACAGTAAATAACAGATGACAGCAATAAAATCTGCAAATTCCAGGCAGAATGAATGATTTCATAGTTATGGGTTTTATTTGCTTTCTAATTGTTTGTGTTGAGGGCGTTAGCCAGGATCCTCAGCATGCTAAACAAAAAGGGCAGATCCAGCTGTGATATATTAAAATTTCATTGATATAATATGGTTGTTTTTGTTCCAGTTGCTTGTATCATGGTTTTGGCAAAATATCTAATGTAGGTGAGGTTAAAACTTCAGTAAGGAAAAAGCTCATAGCTTTGTTGGTACTATTCTTTAACTGGATTGAAAGCTTTACAAGATAATAACAAACTGCAGATAATAATTGAAAGTCAATAGCCTCTGATGGCTATTCAGTGGCCCATGTGATCCTAGTCCAGTGCTCAGTGGGCAACATTGACAAGACAGTTGAGGATCCTGCACTGCTCCTGCCCATAGTGTAAACAATGGACTCCAGGGTTGTCATTCATTCATGCACATTTACGTAAAGAAAACAACCTGGATTTTTAAATGGGATGACTATATTCCAGTCATCTATTTTAAATACAAGTTTTGACACTATGTAGTTCAACAAAAAAAAGAAAGAAATCTTGAACCTTCAGAATTTGCAGAGTTAAATTACAATTATAGTAGCTTTTATATTGAATTTGAACATGTTTATATTTTTATGGTTCAATTTGTAAGCTTTTTCTTATTCACTCTCATCATACAGCAGACCTGATCCCAAGTGTGTGGGTTTGTTTTTGTTTTTGTTTTTTTTAAAACTTGAATTGGATTTTGTCCCAAAGAAGTATGTTGTTTCCATGTTATTGCCTTAGTCCTGTTTAATCCAACAGACACCTGGTGCGTTGTGTGTATGTATATATTTCTGGGACAGGGATTGTTTCAAACTACGGTATATATTTGCATGCACTTATTAGAATGAGGTTCACATCTTGGTTGAGTGTTGGGCTCCAGGTAGTATTGTCATATGGTTTAATAAAAGTTGTCATTGGAATAAAATGTATGCATTGGAGGCTGTGTGTGAGTTTCTTTGTCCTCCCATGGTTCAAAAAGTCTGCAAACTGCTAAACTATCTTTGCTAATATGCTGAATACTTGAACTATGGATAGAACATAGTTTTTTCCCCTTTTTTCTACCTTTGTTTGGAGACTTACTCCAGTTGCGTGCATTAGTAACATCTGTACAAAAAAGATAGTGTATTGCTCAAGTGCTTTAGCATATGTGAATTAAAATCACATCATTTTCTACTAAGATCTTTTTAATGTGCAGTTTTTGTGGCTAATATGCACGAGGAGTAAGGGACATTTTGGAATAGTGTTCTGTTTCAAAATTAACTCAAAATAAGCTACTCAGTTTGCGTAGCTCAAATTGCGTAACTTATTTCAAGCACCAGGTGCAATATAGAAGCACCCTAACAAAAAAAAACATATATTGACTCGAACTGCGTATCCTGTACTGTTTGTAAAGTTGTGATAGGTCAGTAGTTTCCCAAATAATAAGTTTCACTTAACTTTCAAGTGAATTTGGTTTGATAAAATTGGTAAAAAAAATAATTTGCTTTTGAATTGAGTTATTAGTGTGTGTAATTAATTTTCTCTTCTCTGTATTTATGAAAAAAAGCATTTGCACTGTTTTATTAATTTCTCCTAATTCACACAGAGTTCTTCAGAGCTTCTCTTTTGCCATGAAAGTAGGCTACAGTCCTATAATGAATTCCACCTTGGTTCAAAGGGCATTCCTGTTGGCATTTCTTGTGAGTTCAGGGCTTTCACATGTTGGAAGTAATTTTGTTTTGGAATTGTAATATTATAAATGCTTAAAACTGCATATTACACATGCAAAAGATGTTAATTTACCCTACACTACAGAGGTCCAGATAGGGACAACAAGAAGCAGAGTGGCCTAGCGTGTGATAAAGTACGGGACTGGAAAGCCCCCCCCCCACCTCCATTCACCAGGAGCCTACTTACCCCATCCCCCCTCAGGGCTTTGTGAAGGCAGGACTGAAAACCCTCTCAGGGAGGGGACTTCCACCCTTCCCCCCACACTTCCCTGGGGAATCACATTCCAGAAGTTCACCACCCTCCTGGGACAATAGCACGAGAGTGCCATACCTGCATGAGCATGGCCTCCAATGGTCAATGTCCCCACGCCGAACTGGTTCCCGACGGATCGGTAACTGTGCCATCTGGAAGGTTGGGATGGCAACCTGCTTCTCGAGGGATATGGCGGGTTACATGTGGGTGTCTTGTTGCCTGAGGGCAGGGGCAAGCCACTCGTACAGCTCCATGTACAGCTCCATGAAGATGTCCTTCCATGTGCGGAAATTCTGGAGCCACTGCTGGTCGTCCCACTGCTCCATGACAATCCGGTCCCACCAGCTGAACCAGTGTCCAGTCGCCAGAAGTGGCCATGTATATTGTGCAGGGGAAGTGGGTGGGGTCGTACTGCATGAGTCAGTGTCTGCAGAGGGAAGAGGCAGTTCCCTGCAATGAGCTGGGGATTGTGTTCCTGTAGGGCCTGGAAGGCAGCCTGCTGAAAGTGCTGTAGGAGGTGCAGCACAACCTGTAAGAGCCGTCGACTGCTTAGAATACGGCTCCATGGCTAGGGTGCTGAGGTGTCCACAAGGGCAACCACAGCAGGCAGAGAAAAGGCTCTTCTGTCCCTCAAGGAGAGAAGAGCCTGAGGCACAGCTGTATGGGGGGAAAAAGGGGTATGTAGGGCGTGGGGGAGAGTATCTTTATGCTTGAGCCTCAGCCTCAGGCAGCAGCTACAGGAAGTGAGTGCTGCTCTGATCTCCTGCCTGAAGTGCTTCTGGGTGGCCTTAAATGTTATTCAGTGTCCAATAAGTGTGGATGCTCTATTTCAAAATAAGCTATTTCCGAGTTTTTCTTCCAGAATAGCTTTTTCCGAAATAAGTTTGCAGGGTCGACATATCCTAAATGTAATATGCTGCCTGGGTGTGAAAGCAGCAGGAGGAATCAAACTCATCTCTCTGGTTTTAAAAGTTAGAGCCTCTACTGCCTGAGCTAGAAGACCTACCATTGTTATCTATAAACCAGTGGGACACTCATAAACCTCTCTATGGGCCCAGCTGCTGGAGTGGGATAGAAACCAGAGGTGAAAGTAAGGCAGTGTGTCCTGGTGCACTGCTTCAGCAAGAAGGAGCCAGCTGGTGCTGGGGTGCTCCGCTGCAGGAGGCATGTTTCCAGCTGCAGCTTCCCAGACTAAGCAGAAGGCAGCCAAGAAGGTTAAAGGGTCTAGCTGGGAGTTCACCCTTTCCCACTGGTTCTGGACTGCTCCAGCCCTGAGTCTTCCATCCCCCGCCCCAGGGTGCCCTTTAGAGTGGGTGGCTGGGGACTGAAGCTGCCCCAGAGACTGCTTGGTCTTCCCTTTTCTGTCGCTGTCATGGAGCAAGAGCACAGCTCACCTGCATGCCTCTCCCTCCTAGCTGGGGAGGGGAGGGAGCAGAGGAGTGAGTGATCCAAGCTGTACTTTTTTTCTCACTCACTGACAGTGATAGGAAGGGGAAGAGGAAGTATCATCCTGGTATGAATCTTAGGGAGAGGGCACTCCAGGCATGATGGCGTCGGTGCGTCAAGTTGGGGGTCGGCCGGAAGCCTGAGGAGCTGTGGGGAGACAGAGGGCAGGTCAGACGTGTTGGGGGAGTGGCGAGGGCTAGGACCTGAGGTTAGGGTGACTGACTGGAGAGGAAACCAGATGGAGGGAAGGAGGTGACCCAGGACAGGGTAAGGAAAGCACCGATAACCCCAAGGGTTGGTGAGTTACGGGGAACAGCCCAACCAACCAGGCAGTGGAACTGTTCCTCTGCCTTTAGGGTCCTTGGTCGGGACCTGGAGAGAAGTTAGGCCCAGGTCCCCCTTCCACTCCGCCAGTGTGTTTGGCAGGTAGCGAGGCCTGTCCAGGCCAGTAAGCACAAACCGGGGACTGCGAGACAAAGGTTGTCCGAGCCAAAGACTCATTTGGAAGTCGGGGAGCACTTGGGTGTCGGGCGTAGAGTGCCAATAGGCCCCAATGATGATGTGGGTGTATACTTGAGGGGAGCCTACAGCATAACACTCCCCCAACTCCCTGCCCTGAGCTCTCCCCACCAGGGGATATGACAGCACCTATAAGAAATTTAAGTTAATTTCACTCTTGAAAGAGACCTACAGAATCTCTGTGGAATATGTGTTGAAATGCTGAACTATGTACGTTCTTCAACCACTAGATGGTACTGTGTGTAACATACCTTATTTGAATAAATCATAGACATACCTGGAAGATCTTTAAAGGATTTTATGATTAACACTTCTGGTGTCAGTAAGCAAGCACTGTGACCAGTCAGTATCTGATACAGGAGCATGACTTGGTGTCAGGAGTAAACTTAGAACAGAAACAGAAAGGAAACAGCAATTAAGGTTGTAGAAAGAAAGAACTTCAAAATGACACTTTTTTCAGTGCCCCCAGAGGATGCCAGCTTTCACAAATCTTCCTACAGGACAGACTGGAAGCAGTATTTTTGCAAGATTTCAAATTACAAACAAATGAACTGGAAATAAATATACAGGTAGCTTCCCTAATTTATGGTTTGGGGAAGCAGGCAGAGTATCTCTCTAAATCTTTTGACATTAATGAAGACAGTCACAAAAATGACTATGAAAGAGTTCTGAATATATTTGATGCATACTTTACACCTCAGAAATATGTGGTTTATGAAAGAGCACGTTTTACCAGAGAATTCAAGAAGGAGGGAAAACACTGAATGTTTTATATGAGTTCAGCATACGTTGGCTAAAAACTGTGATTTAGGGAAAGGAAAATATGACAGAGAGGCTGGTTATTGGTTATCTAGATAAAAGCCTTTCAAAGCAGCTACAATTAAAGAGATTGAACTGTAGCCACAGCTGTGCAGATAGCAACAGAAACAGAATCTAGTTGTCTACATTATCAGCTGGATCAACTGGCAGCAATCAATCCAGTAGGGGTCGATTTATTGACTGCTGATCACTCTCAGCTGATCACTCTCAGCATTCAGAGGATCTCATTTCCTGGTCGTTGTGGACTGTTTTTTTTTTCAAGTATTTGGAAATAATGTACTTAAAAACCATAAGATCTTGCAATGGTGTTGAGATACTGAAGTGCACTTTTTTTGCCCGTCCATATTCCTTTACAACTATGACAGATAACGGACAGCAATTCACTGCAGCAGAATTTAATTTGTTCTCAAGAAAATGTGATTTTGATCATTTTATTAGCAGCCCACATTATCCATAAGTAAATGGAGAGACTGACAGAGCTATACAGACAGCCAAGAAAATTCTATGGACAGAAGATCCATTTGTAAAATGTTCCTCCTTGGGTGCCACCTGGAACTGGACTAACACTGAGTCCCCCCAATCCATCAGCCTGCATGGGATCATTGGGATGGCTTCAGTTCGGAAGTTCTTAACTCACGCACCCACTCTGGGGTTTAAACCCAAAATTGTATTGTCTTGTATTGAGCAGCGTAAGCTGTACAGTGTATGGAAATCATAACTCTCCCCCCCACTTCAATATGTCCCCCTGAGTTATGATTTCCATATACTGGTTTTAGATAAAGCAAAAACAGGTTTATTAGGTAGATTTTAAGTGACCATAAAGGACTGCTAACAAATCAAAGCAAATCTAGTAAATTTTTACCTAGGAAATGAACAAACACAAACTCAGCTTGATATACAAAAGCAGATTTTCACCCTAAGTGATACAAGCAGACTTCAGATTCCTAAGGGGCAAATAGCACTTGTTTACAGCTTGGAATCCCCATTGTTCTATTCACAAGCTAGAAATCCCTTTAGCCTGGTCCCAGCACTTCCCCCAGTTCAATCTTTGTTCCTCAGGCATTTTCAGGAATCTTCTTGGGGTGGAGTGTCAGTGAAAAACCCAGATGATGTTACTACCCTGTCTTACATAGCTTTTTGCATATGGCAGGAACCTTTTGTTTCAAAGCATGTTTCCCATGCCAGTCAATGAAAAAATACTGATATGCCATGACGGTGTTCAGTACTAAGTGACCTGGTCACATGTCCCACTATTAGGAGACTGTCAGTAGCATCCTCAGGAAGGCCCTGCTGGTGAGAGAGAAGCTTTTCCTAAGGCCTGTTGTTTCTCTTAGTTGCTCATTAACCCGAATGGGCCCTTCCCAGCCAGTCATCTAGATTGAGATCATTTTGTCTAGAGCGCATTGCCCAGGAATAGCTACACATAAAATAGATATGTAGTCAGTATTACATAACTTCAAATACACAAATGATGCATGCATATAAATAGGATCATCACATTCCGTAAATCATAACCTTTCCAATGCCATCTGACATGACTTGCATAAAATTCATCATAACTATGTCATCATTAAAAATAATATCACTGTGAAGAATGCGGCTTACGGTGTCCCACCATTCCTTGCTCTTTTGGGTTACGGGTCAACACCACTAGTAGCTGTTGTGTATAGTCCAGCACAGCTCCTTATGGGAAAACAGTTCCAAAATACTATTCCAGCTTCGGAAAAGAATCCATTTACAAAGTGGTCAGACATGAAAAGAGCAGCCAGATGGGATAAAAAGTTTATGGACATCTTTTAGAACAGACATCGCTCTGAGAGAAATGTGAGATCTAGAACCTGGTGTGGATGTTCAAGTCAAACTAGAAAAGAAAAGAATGGACATCTCCTGTTGTAAAGAAAAAGAATTCTAAATGTTACTGAGACTGATTGTGTAGTGTTCAAGAGAAACTATTGGCATCTACTTTTAGTTTCTCTGAAAGAACAATCAATAGAGCAAACCCTACAAGATAACTCAAAGGTTCCAAACCAACTACAATCATCTATTGCAACTAATGGGCTACCAGAGGATCAAGTTGTTACATGTTCAGGTTGTGTAATTAGAAAGCCAGTATGATTCAGAGATGTTGAACAGATTTGTACTGAACTTTGAAGACAGTGTGATAGGTAGGACTGTAGAGTTAAAAGGAGAGATGGAATGGAATGCTAAACTATGGGTATGTCTACACTAGCTCGTTAGTTCAAGCTAGGTAGGCAAAGGAGGTCAACCAGAGTTGCAAACGAAGCCCAGGATTTAAATATTCCAGGCTTCATTTGCATGTTCCCGGGTGTCGCCATTTTTAAATCCCCCTTAGTCCGAACTAACTGCCTGCGGCTAGACGCGGCAGTTAAACGTTAATTCGCACTAACTCCTTAGTTTGAATTAACTGTTACTCCTCGTGGGCAGTTAGTTCAGACTAAGGGGGATTTAAAAATGGCGGCACCCGGGAACATGCAAATGAAGCCCGGGATATTTAAATCCCGGGCTTCATTTGCAACTCCGGTTGCCCTCATTTGCCTACCTATCTCGAACTAACGAGCTAGTGTAGGCATATACCCTATTATACTCTTCAGCTACTAGGTGGCACTTTGTGTGTAAAATAACTTTTTAAAACCTCAGACTCACCTGGCAGAGCATTAAAGAACCTCAAGATGAACAGACCTGGTGGGTATAAGATCACTTTATGACTAACCCATATTTAGTACTGGCTGGTGCTGCACCATGTCTGGTTACAGTATTAAAAAAAGGTTGTTTGGAGATATTTGGTACATCCTGATTTTTCTTTTAAGTTATTTTGTTTTGCAAAATTATTAAACTTGAGAGTTCATCAAAAAGCACTGGGTACAGACTGAAAAGAATTAAAATGAAATCCCTAGATAGGCAGTAAGGGCGAGATTCTACCATGGTTGTTCACACCGAATGGTAATTTACTCCTACAAAAAAGTCAAACTATTAACAGAATAAGGTTCAGTTCAGTGGTGTACCAAGGAGGGCAGTTGCCCCTGGGTGCCACGCTAGGCGAGCGCCAATTTAGCTGCCAAAAGTTATGTTGCTGAGTTTGCTCCAGATGCTGGGCCCCCAAGTCTCTTCCACCTTCCACCCACTGGGTGGCGGCTGCCCGCAGGGGGCTCATTAGGTAGTACGCTGCAGACTGAAGAGGGGCCGAAGGGGGGTGGGAAGCGGGAAGCGCAAGCCAGGGCAGAACAGCTCTGTCGATTTCTGCCGCACCCTCCTCCTCTTCCCACTTACATCCTGGCTCCTGGGACCTTGCGCGCACACACCATGCAACCAGCCGTCTCTGGTTCAGACGGCTCTGCGTCCCCTTTAAAAAGCAGCATGTGCCAGGGGGGCTTGGCCTGTACTGGGGGAGAGAAGTTGCAGAGGAGACTCCGGGGACGGAACCTAGACACCGATACTCCACCCCTTCCACCATCCCCCACACGGGAGGGCTGCGAGGTGTCACTGCGAGCGTGACAGACACTGGGAGTGCACTGCTGCAGGTTGTGGTGGAAAGGACTGGGGGAGGAGCAAAAGTGAAATTAGCGACTGCAAAATGCTCCTGCAACAAATGATTGGGGGGGGGGACACTCAAATCTTGCCTTTGCCACCGGGCACATATACCCTGGCTATGCTTTTGGTTCAATTCTTCAATGAATGCAGTTGAGATGTTTACACCCATAGTCCACAGCCTTAGTTCTGGCAACATGGCTCTGTTATTGAGCCTCCTTCACTAGAAGAGCTAATTAAAAAGACCATGCTATCAATGGTGTGATGCAGGTTAATACAGCTGGGATGTTTCCTTCTCTCCCTTGTGTTTCTTATAACTAGATTTGTCTACTAGAATAGGACTCAGTCATATCCACTGGTCCCTTGCTGTCTGTACATTTTCATATTTCAGGTTAGCAAAGGAGAAGATAGCCTTCCCCTTTCCCTCATGTTTTGGTCCTTCATTGTTTTATCAGTAAGTCACACTTCCTTCCACCTTCCTTAGCTATTAGGTTAGTGACACAGAGGTCAGTGATTTTATTAGAAAACACTCCACAAAATCTGAGGAGTATTTATTAAAGTCAGTCAGACCTCTGTTGAACTTGACACTTAAGCTATGTCTACACAGCCACATTATTTCGGAATATCTGATATTATTCCTAAATAACATAGTCCACGTCTACACACAAGCTGTTATTTTGACATAATGTCGACCTGGAGGACTGTATTCTGACTCCTGTAACCCTCATTGTACAAGGAGTAAGGGAATTCGGGGAAAGAGTGTTCTATCTCTAAATAACTGCTGTGTAGACCAGTGGTCCCCAACCTTTTTGTGGCCAATAGCACATTCATGCGCTGCGCGGGGCTCCTTTGCCGGGTGGGGGCGGGGCCACGCATTCGCCGCGCTCTCAGGGGCGGCGCTGCGCTCCCAGGGCCTGGGGTGCAAGAATGGTGCCCACGGGCAGTGTGTTGGGGACCACGGATGTAGACAGTGCCAAAAGTTGAAATAAGCTATTTTGACTTAAGCTACGCAATTAGCGTAGCTCAAATTGCATAGCTTATTTTGAGTTTAGCCTTGCTGTGTAGACATGCCCTTAATTAAATTGTGTGATAAAACATATTATGCCCACAGTAAATATAGAGTCATCAAATGTCTAATTGCACAAAACCAAACATCTTTGCCCGGCTTCCTGCGGTTCTCTGAGGGACATGTCACCACTTTTAGGAGCCATGTGGAGCAACATAGTGAGCCTGCTAGTGCCAAAACCACTAACTGGACTTTTAATGGCCTAGTCTCAGGGTCCCTTTTTGACTAGACATTCCAGTCCAAAACTGAACACCTGGCAATCCTAAGTAAATATGCATGTGCATTATGATTGATAGTAGGTAAATGACCATATAATACAAAGATACTCTATTGCCGAATGAAGGAGCTAATGCTTTTGTGTGTGAATATCATCGCTTTCTTCTAACCTATGAACACAACAAGCCACACAAACCAGAGACAGGGTTGTTGGTTATCCTTAAATTTATGCAGATGTTTGGAGATGCAACTGAGAACAGACTTTAATCCCTTTCTCTATATTATCACTTTACATAAATAAATATGTTACGCACTAAGATGTCCTCTAACCAGAAGAAGCACTAGTCTCTTTGTTTTTGGTATATTAGGTGTTTCTGAATTAGGACAGAATACTCTGTTCTGATTATGTTTGGATATTGCTTTCACTGCTCCACTCAACTACTATATTTGTGCTTTGTGAGTGTGGAATTGTTTTGTTGCCAAATATTGTTTTTGAGATGCAGAGAGGTAAAGGGGAGGGTATATGGCGGTTGACAGCAGGAATGACTTAATGTGGAAGAATCTGTGGGCATGGTAGAACAATATGGTTGATCTGTAATTAAATAAAACGAGTGATACCAGGGTGACTTTAAGAACACTAGAAGAAAAAGTCACTTGGCATTTACAGTAGGATTGGTTAATCTGAGAGCAAAATTAAGATCAGTAGCAAAACACCACAGGATTTGATCTAATTTTAAAAGTGAGCAGTAATTTTGTGTGCCTTGATTTTTGAGTGCCCAACATAAAGTGCCTTAAAGAAGCCTGATTTTCAGAAGTGCCGAATACCTGTCCTATCAGAATGACACTTGTAAAGATATCTCAATTTGAGCACTTAACTAATAGTAATTTATGTATAGGGGGACCATATATCTCTATGCTGAATACGGGACACCTAGTAAAATTACTCATATTCAAGTGATTTCAGTGGCAATCAATCAGAATTGTGCAGCACAAACGTTCAAATAAACATCAAATTGACTGGGCCCCTGTTAAAAAGAAATATTGCATAGCTGGAGGCTTTTTATTTACCTTCTTTAAGGTTTGTGTGGGGGAGAGGCGACACACACTTCCACACACCTCTCTCACATGGGGCTGGGGGTGACTGACCAACCTAACCCAACCCTCTCTGCCCAGTCCTCTCTATATTCCATACCTGGGTGGGCCCCCAGGTCAGACCTGCCTCTCCTGGTACCTGGTGCTACATCTTCTCAAAGCAACATGTGGGGTGACACCCAGGGTCACAGCCTTGCCAAATTTCTGTTGGGTCAGCCTTTTGGCACTGTGTGCGAGGGAACGGATGGGAGCTGCTTCCAGCTAAAGGGGTAGGGCTGGGAATAGGGATAATATGGCCTGTGTTTTTTCCACAAGTCATCTCTTATCCCTGCTCCCCTCACTCCGCTGTGGCTACAAGCAGCTCGTGCCTTCCTGCCTGCACAGTATACAAAAGCAGCTAGCATCTCCAAGTTGCTGTTGGCCACCAACTTAACCCATCCACCTATTGTCCCCTGACATCATCATGGGCACTCCCCGGGGGCAGGACCTAGGGTAGAGGCAGTGTGTGCGAAGTACCTCAGCCTGGGGACTTGCAGGGTTGGGGCACAAATAGTCTGGAAATAGCTTCTTCTCTGCCACTCCAGTGCCTAGCTGAGGGGTGGAAAAGCTTTTCCATGCCTGCACTGTGTAGGGCTTTGGCTCTTTCTGGCCAGCACTCTGGGCCCGAGGGTCTTGAGCCTTCCTTGGGTGCCAGCCTAGCCAGAAGCAGTAGAGAAAGAAAGAAGCCTGCAAGTTAGCCTGTTGCTGAGATGAATTATATGACAAGCTGTGAGAGGGGGAGCATGTAAAGGGCAGATGGGTGGAAAGCAGAAATGACATGTAACCAGTCACTGCCTGCCTGCACTCACCACCAGGGGAGAGCCTGCTGACCAAGAACTGGCACGCAGCAGGGACTGTGCTGATGGACCAGCAAGGGAAGCGGCCGTCTCCACATACTGCAGCTTTGCATGCTCACTTCCCTTGTCAGCCCCTTCTCTTAGCTGGTGGATGGGCGGGTGGTGAACAAGGATCTGGCCAGCAGTAGGACCCACCAGCACTGATAGGAGGGGAGAGACAGAACATATGGGGCAATCTACCATTTAAAAAAAAAAGTAAGGACACCTTAACTATGCGCTGTCTCTTTAAAAATGGGACATCTGGTCTCTTGTGGCTTTTCCAGATACAGAAAATCCAGGATGATCCTTTAGTAGAGGTTTTATTGATTTCTTGCAATGAAGATTAGTTCTGGATAAAATGGGTATAATATAATTTATTTGCCTTTGTCAGTTGGCAAATATGCCTTATGCAGAAAAGCATAGTTTCCTATGTTACTAACAAGGGTTCTAGGACACCTGAAATGCCCAGTCTATGCCTGGTTTGCTTGTCTAGATAATGTTTTATTTGCACTTCTTTAGTGCACAAACAGAAGATCCTAACTACTAGGCACTGTAAATATATCAAATGAATTCTTTCCTTTGCAGGAACAAACTAGAACTGCATTAACATTATAATGCGTATAAAATACTAGGCAGCCTTTCCCCAGAGTTCCTTGCACTCCTGAACGGCTGCTGCTCAGAAGAGATGCACTTTCACAGCACTGATGGATCCAATTTTCCAGGAAGATGTGAAACTCTATCAGTGTTTCCTCAGTATAGATGGTACCAGAGTCTGCTCATTAAATGATTTAATACATGGTTAAGGCTTTTATGTATGAGCTTTTTTCTTTACTAAGGGGACCAGTTACATAAAATGCTAAGGACCTCTTGAGAGGTGCTGAACACTCTCAATTCCCATCCAAAAGTGGATAGCATGATTGGACCTTGTGTTTAACTACAGCAAGGACAATACCTCATTTCCCTTATGTTTTTGACTTCATCATTGCCTGACCTATTAAACATCAACATTTTGTGTATTACAGCTGACATACAGTGTTCTCATCTGCATCCTGGAGGCATTGCCTAGCATGTGCATCTTGTTGTTCCTTTGCAATCAGATCAAGTCATTCAACAGAAGTTAAATGACTTCCTTGTCTGATTCTTCAAGCTAATCTCCCTATTTGCAGAGTCCCACGGGGAGTTAGTCACATAATTCCCATTAAAGTTCTTGGTAGTGTTGAGTAAGTGTGGCTGTGTAGTAGGGATGTAATAGTGTAGTCAATAAGCAAAACCGTATAGGTTAATGCTATAGACTACACTAATTTCTCCCTTCTTCCCCCCACCTGCCCTTGCCAGTACATTTTTTAGCAGGCTGGTCAGCTGCCTGGCTCAGTCCTTGCTTGTGATGGGTCTGGGATCTACCTTCACTGCAGCTCTGCATTTAAAGTGTATTAGCAGCTCTGCATTTAAAGTATATTAGCAGCCAGCCAGGCAAGCAGCCCGGCTCAGTTCTGGCTTATGTAGAGTCCGGAAGCTCAGACCCAACCTATATAGGGGCTACTGCCACCCTTTGCTGCTGTCTCTGTATCAGAGGCAGCAGCACAGGGTGACAGGCAGCTGGTCCATGAGGGGAGCTGGTTTTTAAATTGGCTTCCCTTGTGGACCAGCTCCTACCTGGCAGCCCGCACTGCTGCCTCTGATACAGAGGCAGCAGCACAGAGCAGCAGAGGGCTCCTCGGGGTGGGGACGGAGCGCACTGGCGCTGGCCCCACCCTGGGACTATAGAATAGTCGACTAAGAATTTATCAGGTTACTCGACTATTTAACTATTTAACATCCCTACTGTGTAGCTCTCAAGATTTTTAATTTGAATTGAGGACACAATCTGTGTCTGTAGGTACCTGTGGTTAGTTCCTAGAAAAGCATTGAGCTCAAATGTGTTGCTTTTTTAAAAAAGAACTGAAAGAAAATTTTACTTAGGCTCAGAAGCTGACTCATCTCTATGAACATGCTATGTGTGTGTATACGTGTGTAAAAATGCACGAGAGAAATTCTTATCAGCACAAATATTGTATGGCCATGTATGTTTGGAAACATTGGCTTGTTGTAACTAGTTCTGTGGGAGGGGGTTTCTTCCAGCTGTGAACTTTCTCCCTTGTTCACCCAAAGGGCGTTATCTCATGTTTTGATTATCTGGCAGAAGACCACCCCTGCCTGGGTCTCCCAGGAGGTTTATGGTTGACATAACTACCATCTGCTACAAGAAGGAAGCACTGCCAACTTGCCTCTCCTATAAAAGATGTGTCAGTGGAGAGAGAACAAATGGCTTAAGAACTTGTTTTATAGTAAAGGGCTAGGTTGTAATGCAGAAATGGGGCTGAGAGGGTAGAAATTGGGAAGCGTCTGAGGTAAGGTACTTGGAAAGGTCATCCTTTTTGTAATTTTCTTGGGTCAATAAGTACACTTTTTTCGTGTGGGTATTGGAATTAGCGATGAACTAATTGGCTGAAATATTTAACTGCTGAGATAGCCCTAGCTAAAGTTACACATTGTTCAGGTTATTTTTGTGCCGCTGCTTTTGTTGAGATGAAGGGAGACAGAGAAGGTACTTTCTGTAGGAACTAGGAATGTAAAACGTTGTTTAAAAATGTAACCGTGTAGCTATTTAAAAATCCTAGTGGTTACACGTGCTGCAGGGTCTGCAGTGTGACGCTTATGTAACGGCTTTATACTGCAGAGCCCACAAAGAAGTTGGCTTCCTGGGAGCGGGGCCAGCAAGGGCTGCCAGCCAGCTGCCAGGGGGGCTCTGCTTCTGGAGAGCCAGCATGTAACCTGTGGCGAAGGTGGGGGGAAGCTGGGCTGGGCCACCACAGGCACAGGCTGCTCTGGCCAGCCAGCAGGAACAGCGCCTGCCTGTGTGGGCCCCTCCAGGCTGGAGCAGCCTACTGCCTGGGGTGGGCGAGGAGCTGCTCCAACCCTTACCAGCTAACTGGACTCCTGATGGTTTTTTTTACAACATTGCTTATTTCACAGTTGGCTTCTTGGACTCATCAGCTTCAACCAAAAGAAAGCAACTGTGAAATGACTTTCATCCAAGCAATTGTTCTAAAAAGAACAGCATGTTGGCCCTGTGAAGAGCTCCTGTAGCAATACAGTGAGGATTGGAATTTGGGTTGCATCTTGGCCTTTTATTTGCCAAACTGGAAATGTCTTAAAATGCCATAGATTCATTTTCTTGATGGGGCAGGAAAGAGGATGCTTCGGTTGCTACTCTGGCAACTTGTCCTCTTCCTTGCCTAGACCCATCTTCCCACCCCGGCCAACCCCAAAAGAGCATGACTGAATCTGGAGGGAGCTAATTTTCTTGTCTAGAATGACAGATCACCTCATTGTAGGGCTTTTTGAAAGAAAGGGTGGAAATTGGTGATTTTAGAGAAGCCTGCATTCTGAACAAACTTAATGACATCCAAAAGGATCTCAAGTGTATGGGTTTACATAGGCCCACTATATACATTAGGAACCATATCACTGATATAATTCAGTAGGGTGGAAAGCAGCAGCTGTTGAACAGTGCACAGCAGTACTGCACAACAGTTTAGGATATGTAGGGAAGTGTTTGAAAGTGTGTGTTGGTTTCACTTCTTGTTCCAGGAAGAACTACTGATGATTGGCTCTGACTAACAATTGTACAGTATGAAAATATTATTACAGGGTTTAAACCCACTCACTAGTTTACCTACTGCTGCCACTTTTCTCTGTCAGTTCCACTTTTTGTTAAACTGGTCTGTTTTCCAAACACTGGCAGAAGAGAAGACAATAGAAAGGGATAAAGGATGATGAGTTGATAAATGTATCATGAGACTCTAAACTGACTCTATTCTGTGCAGTGTGTTGAGCAGTGCATATATTTTCCATATACACTAGAGACGTTAACCAGTGATCCTCATCCTTAATGGGTAAGGCTTACCCCACTTACCTGGTCTGGTGGCAGGCAAGATGTCAGAGCCCCAGCACTGCCAGTCACTCTTTTGGTGGTATAGCTGCCCCTAGTGGTCACTCTGCAGTATAACTCTCCCCTGCAGGCTTGCTGCCACCAGTGGCCACTGAGAGTATTGTGTCCTTCCAAACAGCCCCTCCCATTCCGTCTTACGAACAACAGTCCCATTGTCAGCAGTTCCAGTTTTCCTGGCACAACCAAACCCTGGCTCTGCTTGGCGGCTCCCCAGAAACCTCACACCACTCCTTGGGGCCCTGGATCCTGGTTGAGTGCCACCGCTTTATAGCCTGTTTTTTAACTTTGCTAAGCCTTCTGTGCTGCAACTGAGATTTTGAATAGGATAATTAACTGCAAAGGGGGTTTTAACCATGGAAAACAATAGTTAGAAGCTCACACACAGGTTCACGGTCTGCAGTACTCCACATCTTGTTCCAGTAAAGAAAGGAAGCAGCTTTATAAAGTGTGAATAGATGAGATGTGAGAGCCTTTCGTGTTTTTCTTTTTCCTTTTAACAGCAGTTTTGTTATTGTACTGCTGCCCCATCTCTGCTAAATATGGCTTTTGAAATGTAAATCCTATCATGTCCTCAGTGACACCCTCAGCACTGTTTCTCTTTGCACTTCAAAGAGCTGTGTGGTCACACTTTGCATCTCAGCAAAATAATAATATTTGCCTTCTAAAGATTTCCTTTAATGTGTACAATCAATCCCTAATAATGTATTTTGGATTTGTTTTTTTTGCTTCCCAGAGTCTATTAATTTTAATGTTGCTACAGGTCATCAGGAAACATAATCTCTTCTTTTTTAATTTCACAGTGAATGTGTCTAAGGGGAGAGAGACGCACAAGAGAGATAAAACAATTGAACATCACAAGTGGCTCAATCCTGAAAAAATGATGCTGGATGAACAGTGGATTAGAACTAAATCTTAAAAGGGAAATAATATCTTAGTGTAACAATTGTCTTCACTTTCAAATTCATCATGGCCAAAATCCTCTGGCTGGACGGCTGAAGTGATTGTCGCACGTTTGCTGTCTGCGCTCAGTGCATATCCCTTGTGCCTACGGCTCAAAGAACCTGGGAGCAGGTGGGAATTGGATGATGCCAAATGCTGGAATGGGGAGAGAAATGGACTGTGACAAGCTAAGATGGAAGTGACTTGACAGCTTCAAGCCCAGCAGTTGCCTCTAGTAAAGGACAGGTTAAGATTGGAATCACAAGCTTCGCTGGGAGAGCAGTATGCAGGAAGCTGGTTTTCAGGCCACAAATGCTTTCACGGGTAAGGACCTTTGTCACTATCATTAAACTAATAATTTCTGGGCAGTTTTCTGTTGTTTGGGAAAATAGGTGGCATACCTATTTATCAGTAGACAGCACATGTAGTGTCTGTCCTTTGTGAACATTACATTCACAGGAACAAATAATTCAACTTCTACAAGTAACAGAGCCTAACTCAGCTTTTGGATGAGTTATTTCAAGTTCTCTGAAATTGATGGCTACATGCCTTTGGAAGGGAGCTCCCAAACTTTGGCTTCAAGTGTTTGACTGACAACTTGCCTTTGGTAGGAGACACCACCTAAATTGTATAAAATGTAGCAGATTGCAACTACTCTTATTTTTAATGTGGAACGAGACCTGGATAGACTACGGGTCACAACATACAGTGTCCTGTCTTGTCTCAAGCAGAGATGCAGCATATTGAATTCTGTGGTCTCTGTAGGCTGTATCTCTGTACACAAGTGGTGACCACGAGCTGAATTTGCCGTGCTGGTTCACCTTTATTTGCCTGTAGGTGTGTTGGAAACTACATAAGAAAGCAAATAAGGCTGTACTTTCTGCTCAAGAATTCTTCTAGTGAAAATTCTATTAGTGATTGAATTCTAATCTTTCCATGTGTCTCTTGATTTCTGTGGAGGGAGCAGGGCAGTAGAACTTGTTGCTTTGTTCCCAAGCCAATGGCCAACTAAGAACCAGTAGAAACTGTCTGAAAATGCTACTGGAATTTGTCTCTTTAGAAGAATATAGGTAATGATCTAGTAACACAGCACAAATTAAGTAGAGGTTGTGTTACCTGAATTTTTTCATTTTTAAATCAGGAGACGAATTAATGGATTTTTTATTTTAAACTACATATACCCAGCAAAGAATAATGTCACTGTTTCAGAGCTACTTTCAGCAATGGACTGGGCTGGTAGCTGTCGACAGGATAGAACAGCAATTCCAGGAACAGAATCCCAATTTCATTTTCAGGTGGCAGCTTCCTCAGCACACACATATTTGATGCTCTTTTTGCCATAATTTGAAAGTAACTCTAAATCCAATGATTTTTATATTGAAGAAATATAACTAGTGAATTAGGGCTTATAGCAGGGATGGGCAATCATTTTAGCCAGGGGGCCACTTCAGAAATTTTTGAAGTGGCCCTGGGCCACCTGAAAGGGGCGGGGCCTTGGGTGGAAGGGTGGAACCTTGGGAAGAAGAAGTGGGACGAGGACACTTCTTGCTTCCCCACCCACAGACCCTGATTGGCCTGGGGGTGGGGGGAGTGCATGAAGTCTTTGTTCCCACCCCACCCCCCAGAGAGAACCGCCAGCTATTCAGAACAGCATGCGGTTTCCTGTAGGTGCCTGCACCCCTGGCGGTGGGATGAGACTTCACGTGCTCCCCTCCACCCCCAGGTTAATCACGGCCTGAGGGTGGGAGGAAGAGGGTAGAGTCTCTTCCCTCCCTTCCCCCATCCTGCAAGGGGTGCGCAGCATTTAGAGTCAACCGCCAGGGAGTAAGAGACTTTGCATGCTATCTCCACCCCCAAGCCAATCAGGGTCTGGGGCTGGAGGGTGTGTGAAGTCTTCTCTCCCACCAGTGTCGCTTGGCGCTTAGAGTCATTCCTGGCGGTTGACTCTAAGCGCCGCGCACCACTGGCGGGGGAGGAGACGCACTCCCTTCCGCCCCCTCGTCCTCAGGCCCTGATTGGCTTGGGGGTAGGGGAGCGGCAGGATGTCCACAGGCTGGATAAACCCACTTGGCAGGCCTGATCCAGCCCACGGAGGTCGTTTTGCCCACCCCTGGGTTATAACTTGCTGTAAATGAGGTTATGTTGTCATGTAGAGGGTGTGCAGTATTCACTCTGTCTTATAAGGGATTACCCCTTCTTTCTCAAACTAAAACATTATACTCTCAGGGAGTTACCTTTGCATAAAGACATTAGGGGACCGTTCCATAGTGAAGAGTTACAAAGTGGGCTGTGCCCACAAAAGCTCATGATACCATCTACATGTTTTGTTAGTCTTTAAAGTGCTACCAAACTATTTGTTCTTTTTAAGTTTTTCCTGTTACAGACTAACTCGGCTACCCCTCTGAAGCTTTTAAAACGTTGAAATAAGTTTATAGGCATATATACACAAACCATACGTTCAAGTGACATGTAAAGGAACCAGACTGAAAACTAATCCCTTTATGTAATGACCAGGAGAAAAATATGTTTTCTTGAATCTTGTTTCAAATTACTGTCTGCATTTGCTTTCTTGAGAGTATTTGTCTCTTCTTTGAGTGCTTGCTCATCTCAGTTCCATGCTAGCTGTGTGCACGCCCACATTCACAGTCATCAGAACTTTTTGCCTTCGTGATATCATATGCTAATATGTTGGGGGCCACTGACCCTACACTCTCTCAGTTCCTTCTTACTGCTCAGGATGTTTGATTGGAGTGCCTGTCTTGCACTGCATGAGTGTTAGTAGTTCTTCATAGTCCATTGTCTATCTTCTTTCTATATAATATGCAGGTGCTTAGCCATTAAGTGAAGTGTTAGGTTAGTTTGGTAGATACAGTCCCATCTGGAATTTCACCCCAGAGCAGCAGGCCCTGTTTTCTTGGCTTCAAACCATGCCCGGTGCCTATTAATGACCCTCCCCAAACAGCTTTTTGAGGTGCTTGGAGGAATCCCATAGAAAGGACAAGTGTAGAATCTATAAAATCTTTTGCCTTAGAACCTAAAAGGAGCAACATATCTGCTTCAGGGCCTTCCTCAAGGAGGCTGCGCTTAGTCCTGCATCAGAGTCCTCCCACTTGGACCCCACACCTAGCACTTGGGCATTGGTGCAGGGCATTGGGCATTTCCTCCACTAAGAAGCAGCAAAGGACGAAGAGGCCCCCTACTCCCTGTCACCAGAGGGGAAAGGGGCTTTAGGCAATGTGCCTATGTCAGGCTAGGTGCCTGCTCCAGGTCTTCATGGAGTACCGCTGCAGGGCTTCAGACCCCCTCCCCCAGCCAAAGATCTGCTTCCAATTCTTGGATGTAGCGGGGGACCCCAGCTTCTCCTAGAGCCCCTGTTGCCCAAAGAGCCCTCAGTGGCTAAAGAACAAGCATGCCAACTGGCCCCGCAAATGCTGTACCAGTTCCAGACCCAGCTAAGAGGTGCCCAACAGCCAAGGTCAAGCTGGTCCTAGAACCTCCCCATGGGGCAGTGGAGCATGCTTGTTCCCTGCACCGCAGACGTAGATCCCCATTTCTGTGGCCTAGGAACCCGGCACTGCACCCTCAGTCTCTGGGCAGAAGGCTCAGGTCCCTGGAGTGGAAGCATTGATCCCTGTCCTCCCAATGAGCTTCCCACCAAAGATCACTGCAGCACAAGTCACCTTCGCCTAGACAGTCTCCCAGACGTTGGTCCTGACCAGGGCGGGATTGCTCCCTATTGTGGCACTGATTTCCACCTCCCTGGCACTGCTCATTAGGCAGGCACCGATTCTTGGCCTCATCTCACTGGTCAGAATCATTTGGCAGATTCAGGCCTCTACAGGTCACCAGAAAGGCAACTGCCTAGACTGGACCCGGACTTCAGCCCTCGCTTTGGAGATTCGCTGCCAACCCATGACACTGGTATTGCATTTGCAGCAGCTACAGTGCCTTTCTCGGTGGCTGTACTGGAACCCATCAGGCGTGCCTGTAATACTCCCACCTTACTGCCTTGGACAAACCATCAATAGCATTTCTGACACCAAAGTCAGAACACGATATTGAATCCAAATGCAGGGGCAGTGCAGCTTGTTCCAACAGCTAAGAAGTTATCCCAAGAGAGGGAAGAGGGACCTGTCTTGCCCCTGGCTGGGCATTTGTCATTTCCAGATGAAGTGGTGGCATGTCTCTTCTAGACAGGCAGTCCCCTAACAACTTCAAGGAACATCAGACCCTCCTTAAAAGGGTGACTGCCAATTTTAAGTTAAGAATTGAGGAGTTTGCAGAGGAGTCCGGTGAGCTCTTTAACATTATACTCTCCTCCACCAACCCAGGGTTGTGCTGCCCATCCAGCTTGCAATTTTGCGTGTCTAGTCCCCAGCCCACGTTAAGCAGATACTGTTTTAATCTAAAAAACTCCTTAGTCAATTCAAGAGGCCCTCTCACAGAACCAGCCCAGCAGTTTGCTCCTTTAGTGAAAGAAGGCACTGTAGTGGCGAGAATGGCTTTGCAGATGGCGTGAGAAGCCATGGACTCAGCGGCCAGGGTAGTCATCTCAGCCATGACCATGAAGTGCAGCTCCTGGTTGCAGTCGTCTAGGTTATCCCAGGAGATGCCTTCAGGACCTCCTGTTTGAGGGAGAATGGCTTGTCTCCGAGCTCATGGACACAAAGCTCTATAACCTTAAAGAGTGCCATGCCATCCTCCACTCTTTGGCTTTCATACCCTTCAGCATGCCAGGAAACCATTCCATCCTCTGCCTCCCCAGTCTAGGACCTGGGGGCAACCCCAGCTGAGCACCTGCAGGAGAAAGACAAGGTGTCTTAGTGGAAACACCCATCATCTTCCTGTTCATCTGCTCAGCCTGGTCATTGAAGGAGCCAAAGAAAGTAGAAGCAGGCATTTTTTGAGCCCCAGTCACTTCCCAGGATCCACCCTTCCTCACTTTCCTGAATTGCCTGCGTCTGTTCTAGTTAGACTGGTCACGACTGACCTTGAACCATTGGGTATTTAATGTAATATCTTCAGTATCTGCTCAAAGAATTTCTTCTTGGGTCACTGCCTGCGTTTGCTGTTGCTACAATCAGGCAAAAGAGCTCCTATGATAATCATAACTGCGGCAAATCTCTTCAGACGCTTTCCTAGCTCAAGAGCCTATGCAGGAATGTACTCTGAGCCCACCTCCAAGGATACTGCTTGTGAGTCACCTAGAGTAGAATCGGCATGAGCAAGCACTGAAAGAGGAAAAAATGGTTACCTACCTTTTCATAATTGTTCTTCTTCGAGATGTGTTCCTCTTCTACATGCCATTACTGCCTTCCTATCTCTCTGGAGTTGCCAGCAAGAAGGAAATGAGAGGGTGTAGGGTTGGCAGTACCTAATATACCAGTACTTGAGTGCAGCACTTAAGGGAGTGACACAGCCAACCTCATGGATACCATTAAGGGAAAAATCTCCGACTGTGCAAATGAGCACGTACATGCCTTGAATAGAAGGGACATGAGCAACACATCTCAAAGAACAACAATCACTTAAAGATTTTTTCCTCTTTTTTTTTCAATACAATAATCTAGATATATATAATGTCATTCAGTGGACAGCTTGTGAGTTAATTGCATGGTAGGTGAGTGTTCCATAGAGAAATTCCCAGGCGTGCATTTTAATACATTTTTGTTTTAATTTAACAGTCGCAATCAAAATGTAATGATAGCTATGTACTTTTGCTCCCACAACCAACATTTACTTCAATTACAGGAGTGGTGGTTTGGTTACACAACAAAGTAATGAAATGATATCCCACAGTTAATGTAGTCTGCAGTGAGGGGGAGGGTGTGAGCACATGAGAGAGGGTGTTATTTGCCTCATTAACATTTATATGTACAATAAAAAAGCTTTGAAATCTGTCAGTGTTGATCGTAGTAATACCAAATGATAGTAACTATAGCTACAAGGAGACTAATCACTTTCATTTTACAACTGAATTTAGTGTTGGTAAAAGGAACCTTAGAAGACAGTATACTTCTGTTTATTCATTTTGGTACGTGATAGCACACCAACAGGTTATAACTCTGAATCTGGAAGGTCTGTTGTTAAGTCTGAGAGGGTAGTTTGGCCCAGGCTTCATGTTCATTTTGTTAAGACAGATGTCAAGGCTGCCAGGCTGTAACTTATTTATTTGTTTGGCGATCTGATCATTTGTCCCCAAGAAACGGACGGAAATCATTAAATCATTTTACATGTATCACCCAATAGCATCTGACAGTAACAACTTTCTGTCTGAAATGACTATATACAGATCGGAATGGGTGCCTCAGAGGTGAAAGGCTCAGACTCCCATTACCAATTCCTTGAGTTACCTACTCCATCAACAGAGAGTAGTCCTCGTGTAAATCTGCAGCCCACTCTCCATAACCATTGTTCTATCTACCACTCAATAATAACAACTGAAAAGGAACAGAGTCAGTTTACTATAGGTTCACAGTATTAACAATATTTTTGCTAATACTTTAGTTGAGCAGTGTTTAGTTGTGACCAGTTCTCCCCACTCTACAGCAGAAGCACCATGGTCACATACTAAATACATTTGTAATGATACCATGGCAATTAAACTTGGGACAAAGGGAGAACCATTTATCCAATTACTTCTTAAATTTGGAATCTGAATAAACACGACTTAGACCCAGACGTGACAGACTTTTCCTCATCTCCAAATATTTCTGAGGTGAAAGCTGGAGGTAGCCATCTTTTAAGTCGTTGGTAGGTCTGCATAAAACAATACAAACATCTGCCTGCTTAGGTCAGTCAGACCTCCCTGGATACTCAGGAGTTGCCTGTACCATCTGTGATGGCAAGTTGGGGTTCCTCCAATCCTGCAGCCCCATAGTAGCAAGAACAGATTCCACCAGCCAGTAGAAAAGAGAGGGTTTATTGCTTCTCCAGGATACAGCACAGCATAGATGTGATGTGTCTACAAGAGTCTGGGCCAGGATGCCTCAGCCCCCTTGAGATGGGGTCCCCGGGCCCCTAGATTCCAGCCCCCTTCTTAGTCTGTTTCCTTCATGGTTCCAGCCCAAGACTGCCTCACTCCCAGACCGTGCCCCCAAACCAGGTGTTCGTCTCCGCCTCCCTTCCTTTGTCTCTTCCCTGGAGGAAGAGCCTTGTTATCAGGTGTCTGGGCTAATACACATGTGGGTGAGTCAGTGGAAATCACACATCACAGCTCAGGGGGACACTGGGTTACAGAGCAGACAGCACCTACACTACGACACACCATCGCAATTCTGTAAACTTTATTTTAATTTTGAATTGATTAATAGTTCTGTGGTAAAGCACAATGAGTCCAGCTTCTGTGCAGCTACAGTTTTAAGATTATTAGGGTAGAAATCACTTTTAGAGAAATCACCCTCTAGGACTTCCTGAAGAATGAAAATAGTTGACCACACACATAATCATAAGTAAGATGTTTTGTCTTTATTTTAAGTTTTACTAAGCAGATTACTAGGGTAACGATCACAGGTGTGAGATACTGTAAGAGTCTATTGGATTTCTCAGTGGGTAGTGTTGATAGGAGGATGGCTCAAGCTGGGGTTTGGGATGAGTCGGGACCACTTTGAGACTGTCACCAGATGTGCTGAAACACCACTGAACCTGCTTCCCCTGAAAGCTGGGGCACCTTGTAACCTTGTCTTGCTAAGCACAACTCTCCAGCCAGCTTGAGCTCAGGAGCAGAGCCAGAGCCACACTCCCAAGGCTGCAGAAACAGACCAAAAGCTGTACAGTGTGAGATCTTTTCCCAGCACTCAAGAATAAAATCCCTCTGGGAGCTGAACCCTAGATAAATCTGTTTTACGTTCTATAGAAGGCTATACAGCATAAACTCATGAAATTAGCCCTCTTTTTCAATGTAAAGAGAGAGATGCAAAGGCTCCTTGATCCCCCCCCCCCCCCAGGTAGTACTTATTTACACTGGGATTTATTACTAAGTAGAAGTGATTTTGTTAAGTATAATAAATAGGATTTAAATGGTCCTAAGAGGTAGCATACAGAACAAAGTAGGTAACTGAGCAAAATAAACATACACTTAAGCTAAGCTTAGTACACTAAAGAAACAATCTACATGTAATATCTCACCCTAAATGAAATGAGGGCCTAATAATCTTCTTCATAGGCCAGATACTCTTCCAGTCTGGCCTGGTTCCTTCCCCCAGCTCAGTGTTAGTTGTTTCCAGTAGTAGGGTAGCTGGGGGGAACTGATGACCAGGATTACTTCACTCCCCACCCTTAATTGGGATTTGCATTAGGTGGGAGTCTTTTGTTTCCATTTTTCTCAGTGATGACCTATCATAAGCATATTTTCATAAAGTGTACGGAACGGCCTGTCATAGGATGGTCCTAATGAGATCTTCCAGTGCTATGGCACTTCTTTTATCTTGTGATTTTTGACTATGCCTAACACCTTATGCGTACACCTGGGGGTTCCAGTCGTCCTTTTTCTTATCTGTACTTTCACACCCTATAATTTTTGGAGTGCTCCACTTTCCATAAGTTGTTCTCTTAGGTCACCCACTCATATCTAGTCTCCTTTAGCTTGAGCCCTAATGCAGCTAAGCTGAAATCTTACAGGTCTTAGCCTATAGGACTTGCATTACTGCCTTGTTTTACTTACATACATAATACAGTCATCACTCCTAAATACTTGTTAACCACATACTCCGATAGTCCTATCCTGCTTATATCTATTCATTTTACATTGATTATATATGACATAACACATAAGTTTGCCATAACAATAACACACATTTGTGAATTTTCAAGATCAGTGTGTCACACACAAATTTCTCACTGCCTCTTAATTCTTGAGACATACCAATTATATTTTGTTAATACCCCTTTACCCAAATTGCATGCTGTTATAATTATTGAATATTTGATTTATAGATCATAGAATATAATAGAATCATAGAACGCTAGAACTGCAAGGGACCTCGAGAGGCCATCAAGTCCAGTCCCCTGCTCTCATGGTGGGACCAAGCACCATTCTAGGTCATCCCTGATGAATGTCTGTCCTATCTGCTCTTAAATATCTCCAGAGATGGAGATTCCACAACCTCCCTAGGCAATTTATTCCAGTGATTAACCACCCTGACAATTAGGAAGATTTTCTTAATGTCCAACCTAAACCTCCCTGGCTGCAGTTTAAACCCATTGCTTCTTGTCCTATCCTCAAAGGCCAAGGAGAACAATTTTTCTCCCTTCACCTTGTGACATTCTTTTAGATACTTGAAAACCGCTATCATGTCCCCCCTCAGTCTTCTCCTTTCCAAACTAAACAAGCCCAACTCTTTCAGTCTTCCTTCATAGATCAATTTATCTAGACCTTTAATCGTTCTTGTTGCTCTTCTCTGGACATTCTCCAATTTCTCCACATCTTTCTTGAAATGTGGTGCCCAGAACTGGACACAACACTCCAATTGAGGCCTAATAAGCACAGAGTAGAGTTGAAGAATGACTTCTCGGCTGCGTTTTGACTACATCCCTTTTTCATAAAAGGGACATAAATTAGACGTATCGCAATTGCTAATGAAGCGGGGATTTAAATCTCTCCCGCTTCATTAGCATAAAAATGGCTGCCGCTTTTTTTCCGCGCGGAGCTTTGTTGGAAGAAAATGCCAGTCTAGACACTGATCTTGTGGAAAATAAAGCTTTTTCCGAAAGATCCCTTATCCCTTATTTCATAGAGGGATAAGGGATCTTTCGGAAAAGGCTTTATTTTCCGCAAGATCAGCGTCTAGACTGGCGCTTTCTTCTGACAAAGCTCCGTGCGGAAAAAAAGCGGCAGCCATTTTTATGCTAACGAAGCGGGAGAGATTTAAATCCCCGCTTCATTAGCAATTGCGATACGTCTGATTTGCATCCCTTTTACGAAAAAGGGATGTAGTCTAGACGTAGCCCCTATGTCTTGCTTACAGCACTTCTGTTAATACATCCCAGAATCATGTTTGCTTTTTTTGCAACAGCATCACACTGTTGACTCATATTTAACTTTGTGGACCACTATGACCTCTAGATCCCTTTCTGCAGTACTCCTTCCTAGTCAGTCACTTCCCATTCTGTATGTGTGAAACTGATTGTTCCTTCCTAAGTGGAGTACTTTGTATTTGTCTTTATTAAACTGCATCCTATTTACCTCAGACCATTTTTTGGTTTGTCCAGATCATTTTGAATTTTGACCCTATCCTCCGAAGCAGTTGCAGCCCCTCCCAGCTTCATATAATCTGCAAACTTAATAAGCGTACTCTCTATGCCAATATCTAAATCGTTGATGAAGATCTTGAACAGAACCGTTCCAAAACAGACCCAAGTGGAACCCCACTTGTTACGCCCTTCCAGCAGGATTGTAAACCGTTAATAACTACTCTCTGAGAATGGTTATCCAGGCAGTTATGCACTCACCTCATAGTAGTCCCATCTAAGTTTTATTTGCCTAGTTTATTGATAAGAATATCATGCGAGACCATATCAAATACCTTACTAAAGCCTAGGTATACCATGTCCACTGCTTCTCCCTTATGCACAAGACTTGTTATCCTATCAAATATGTTGAGCTCTGATCATATTCTCTGTGCTATGGTATGCAGAGAAATACATGATCCCTGCCCGAAGAGCCTACACTCTAAATATATTGCACTCAGTAAGATTGAGAAAAATAGAGTGAAATGAAATTAGTTTAAATATGGTCATATATACTTTACAGGCCTATTTCTTAGGCTGAAATATTTTACCGATAAGAAAGTTGCTCATAGAATTATTTAGTAATGACAGTGCCATAGGACAGTGATAATTGTTAAATATAAATATATACACCGTGGAATCTTTTAATCAATTACTGAACAAATATTTTCTTTAGTTAGTCAAGCTGTATTTTCCATATATAAATGGCCAAGCTTTTGATATAGACTGAGAATGTTATTTTCAGTGGACCCCCTTATAGATTTTGGTTTAAACAGCAGAATGTATACTGAATACTTATTTGCCAGAAGCGACCATTGTGATCATTTAGCCTGACTTATATAACACACACCACAGAACTTTCCCAAAATAATTCCTAGGGCATATCTTTTAGAAAAAATATCCAATCATGACTTCAGAATTATCAGCAATGGCGAGAACCCACCATGACCCTTGGTAAATTGTTCCAATGGTTAATTACTTTCACCATTCAAAATCAACACCTGATTTCCATTTTGAATTTGTCTAGCTTCATCTTTCATATTATATTGGGCAAGTCAATACATCAGCGGTGGTTCACCAGGTTTAGCCGCTGGTGGATCGGCACTGTTATATTTACCCGTGCTTCCACAGATACGGGCAGTTGCAGCTCCCGTTGGCTGTGGAGTGCCGTTCCTGGCCAATGGGAGCTGTGGGACGCAGTGTCCCAGTTCGTACCACTTCCTGCATCTCCCATTGGCCAGGACTGGTGGCCAACAGAAGCTGCAATCACTTGTAGCTGCGGAGGCACAGGTAAATATAGAAGCGGTGGCTTGCCAGGGGCTAATCCTGGGGAACCAGGTCCAGCCTGTTAACCATTATTTGCCCAAGTCTGTACTATACCTTTCTCAGCTCCACTGAAGAGCACATTTGATATAGTTCTTGTTTTTATCACAGTTAAAAGGGCAGATTTTCTTGTGCGAGCAAAATGAATGTGGTGTTCTTCAAGGAAAAAGCAGAAAATTAGAAGAGATCCTTTAAAATAAAAATCACTATAAAAGTGCCATTGTAGTTGTAGTTTCCTTCTAATTAAAACATAATTAATCATTTTATAAGGAAAAAATGGGATATGAAAGTCCAGCTGTGTTCTTGCTGGTTCATGCATCATTACTAATGATGATGATTTTGCATTTTGAATGTAGCAATTGTTTTGATAATGCATGAGCCAGAAAAGAAGCCATTGCACATTGGCTCTGAGTGGCTGACAGGAGTAGCAAGCCGTCATAATGAGAAACAAGCAGTTATACTTACTTTTGTCAGTAAAGTAAGCAGAAAATACACAAGAAACAGATCTCTGCCTGCGTGCTAGTTAGTTCATCCTCAGATTCTGGATTTGAACTATAATCAAGATCTTCTGGGTAAGGAATGTGCTCTGCTTCTAAATACCTTCTTTTTAAAATTAATTAGTGTTTCCCAAAAAGTGTGAGAGAAGAAAAAAGTCACTTATGATGTGTTGCCCAAAATCTGAGCTGGAGAGTGCAAGAACAGCACTGCATCTGGGAGACCCTGCCACAACAGTCTTCCTGGGCATGCTCCAGTTGGAGGAAGGACTTAGAGGGTCTCTTCAGCACAGCATGGGGGTGGATGTAGAGAGGCAGACCTTCATTCATTGCTGAAGCGGGATTATGCTGGAAGGCATTCCCAGGGGGATGTGTGCTGCATACACCTGAACCTCCTTACCCTATTGCAACCCAAGGACCAGGTCACCACACACAACCATTAGCCGCTATGCCAAAAGAGGAGGGGCACAGCAGTACGAAGAAACCCAGAGTGTTGTGTGGCTAACTTTCTAATCTCACAGAACCAATCGCCCTCACCTTGCGTCCTGCCTTGAGGCCAGTCCCCACACCTGTTCATTCCATCCCCTCTCCTTCTGTTGCTTGTCCTCCCCCACCCTAACTCATTTTCAATAGGCTGGGGCAGAGGGCTTGTGTGTGGGAGGGGCCGAGAGGTTTAGCTGGGGGTGCGGGCTCTGGGATGGAGCCAGAAATGAGGGGTTCAGCGTGTGGGAGGGTGCTTTGGGATGTGTCAGGGATTGGAATGCAAGAGTGGGTGAAGGCTCCAGCTAAGGACGTAATTTCTGGGGTGTGGTTTGTGGCCAGTATGAACTGCGGAATTGGCGCTTGGGCCAGTGACAATGTGTGGAGCCCCCATGGCCGCTCCTGCATTTAGGAGCCAGATAGGCCGGCCACTTCTGGGAGCCTCGCAAAGGCAGAACAGGCAAGAAGGCTGCCTTAGCCTGACTGTGCCTCCGACCAGACTTTTAGCAGCCTGATCAGCAGTGTTGACCAGAGCCATTAGTGTCCATGGATAGTGGGTGAACCAAGGGCTTGAGAAGGCTAGCCCTTGCCCAATCCCCCCTTCTGCTCGGGGCCCCATCCTTTTCCCTGTCCAGGATGCCTGAGCATCTTCCCCGAACCCCAGAGCATCCAGCAAGAGGGCGGGCAGTTAGTGCAGCGCCCCCACCCAAGTGAGAGCGCACTGGGTAGGAGGGAGGCAACTGAGTTCAGCCCCAAGTGTGGCAGATGAGGAGACAACACGGTCTCTAGCTCGGAGCGCCAGGTGGGCAGGTGGCACAAGCCCCGGCACAAGCTGCTCAAGTCCCTGGCTGTAGGGCTTAGGGACCCTCAGCTGAAGTACACACAAAAGTAGTCTCCTGGCATATGGAGGGACCCAGGCTTTCCATGCATCAAGTTTATTACATCTTTGCTTAGTTGGGTGGAGTCAAGAAAAATATGGAGAAGCAGCTCTCTATCCTCAGTGCAGGGATGCACATGAATAATAAAGCTGAGTCAAATTCTGCTTTCATAAATGCAATTCCTATTAAATTGGTAGGATTTGGTCAAAAATCTAATACTTTGCTACTTGGTTTCAACCAGATCATTCGACATCATACAGTTTATTTAAAAAAAAAAATTCTAGAGTAGTCAAGCAATTAAAAATATCAAAATTATGATTAATCATGCAGTTAATTACATTTTTAAACTAGAATAGAATATCATTACATTAAGTTCTTTTGGATGTTTTTTACATTTTCAAATATATTGATTTCAGTTGCAACACAGAATACAAAGTGTGTTTATTTTTATTACAAATACTAGAAGACTTACCTGGTGTTGCTTGGGTCCTTCTGTGCAGGGGGCTGGCGGTGTGGGGGTGCAGGATTCAGGGCAGGGGTTGGAGGCCTGAAGCAAGGGGTCTCAAGCCAGGGGACTGGGAGGTGTTGGTGCACTGACCGAGACCACTCTGGTAGCAAGGATGGCACTGCAGCTGTTAGCCACCTCCCCGCATCCTCCTGTGGGAGGTGGGGCTATAGTGCCTGACCTCAGCCATTGGCAGGGCTTCTGGGCCCGTTCCAGCTGCTGACGGGGCACTGCTGGGATGGGGTGTTGGGGCTGTGAGACCTGGTCCCAGCTGCTGGCAGAGCTCTAACAGGAGGGGAGGGGTGGCAGTCAGGAGCCCACAACTGTGAGGCCCAGCCGGGGGAGGAGAAGCCAGGCAGTGCTCATGGGGGGGGGGGGAGAGAACATACTCCTGGCTTTACCAGCCCTGAGTCCTGTCATCCAGGAGGTTCCCCTGGGGTTCTGCTAGTCCCCGGGGTTCCACAGTTCCTACAGTCTATGGTGTCCCTTGGCTCCAAGTCTTTAGCTCTCTAGCTCAGGGTCCAGCCTCCAGCTCAGGACTCTGCATCCTCCTCCATCTGTGGCTAGGTAGCCAGCTCTTACTGTTCCAGTGTTACTGTGTGAATGCCTGTTCTCATTTTCTGAGAAAATCAAAAGTGGGCGCCATTATCTACCATAAATGTAAACAAACTTGTTTGTCTTCACGATGGCTGAACAAAAAGTAGAACTGGGTGGACACGTGGGCTCAAGTTTTACATTGTTTTGGTTTTGAGTGCAGCCATGTAACAAAAACAAATCTGCATTTGTAAGTTGCACTTTCATGGTATAAAGATTGCACTACAGTCCTTGTATGCGGTGACATTGCAAATCCTATTACTTTGGGAACTGGCTATTAGCTAGAATGGGTAGGAATGGGGACCCTAGCTTCTGTTTGTCAGCAGCTGGGAATGGGTGACAAGAGAGATCACCCTAACCTCGTTCCCTCTGGGAGCATCTAGCATTGGCCACTGTCGGAAGATAGGATACTGGGCTAGATGGACCTTTGGTCTGAACGAGTATGGCTGTTCTTACATTTTGTTTATCATTTTTACAGTGTAAATATTTGTAATAAAAATAATATAAAGTGAGCAGCGTACACATTGAATTTTGTGTTGTAACTGAAATCAATACATTTGAAAATGTAGAAGAACATCCAAAAATATTTAATAAATTTCTATAGGTGTTCTGTTGTGGAACAGTGTGATTATAGCGGCGATGAATTGTGATATTTTTTTATCTCAATTATTTTTTTTAGTTAATTGTGTGAGTTAACTGCAATTAATTGACAGCCCTAATATTAACAGGAGGGAGTATGGTCCAATGGAGCTCTACTACATCTGAGCTCTCTGTACCCTGCTTCCATAAGCGCATGGTGGAAATTACAGTAGCTTATCCTGCTTCTGACTGGGCCAAATGGCTGAAGGAAATTTCAACCAGCTTCCTACAGCTGATCATTTTTTTACCTAAAAATGTAAGTTTGTCTCAAAAATCATTCAGTGTAACACTGCCATGGTAACAGGTAACGATTGCCTAACTAAAATGAGAGCAAAAATAAATCAAGGACGCAGGTTAGAGAGCAGATGCTGTACAAGGAAGAACAGAGAAACATAAGGGATGTTAGAACTTTACTCTTTGATTCCAAGCTTGTTCCCATTTGTCCTAATATTTTCTGTCCAGTTTTGAGTTCTCTTTGGAGGAAGATGGCCTGTTTTTTGTTTGTGATGTTCCTATTTTCTATACTACACAGTCACTCCATTTTGATTTAAGGGTGGAAATATAGGGAGCTTTGTTAAGTAAAGAGGAATTTTAAATGTTGAAGATGAATCCAGCCAGAAGAATTCTTCTTTCCTGTGAGCAGTGGTGCCCAGCAGTATCTTCAGTCAGAGTTTCTGAGAGTGTACCTGTTGACAGCTGGTGAAACAGCTTAGCTCAGTGTTGGCTAGTCTCTGATGACTATGTGTGTGTATATGTATGCCTACTGGTGGTAGTGGGAGAGGGTGCACTGCAAATAGGACAAGGTGGTAGCTTCAGTAAAGCATGAAAGACTTGTTTGGGATATGACCAGTTCAGAAATATCTGTTTATCCTGGAGGCAGTTTATCCTGGAGACTATATAAACCTGTAATTTATACTGGCTGAAGACAACATACTGCCTGGCTATATATCAGTCTGTGATTTAAATGGAAAAAATTGGAGATTGTGGATGACTCACTATATTTTCCCTTCTGAGTCTTATTATACTTGATTTGTTTATTTCAGAAGAAATGCTCTGTATGCTCAATTACAAATATCCGCTCCCAATTGCTCAGAGCAAGAATTTTGAGAAACATGTGACCTGCCAAGATAGTGGAAAAATCATAGTAAAAAACTTCTCTGTGGTTAATTCAAGAGACTGGTAATACCTATAAAGAAATAACGTATTTCTTTCTTGGAGGAATGTGATGTTCTTGCCAAACATAATATTGTTTTTATAAGCTATTATATACTTGTCTGTGTGGTGCAGAAATCAGGGAATGTTACACTGGTAAACACAGGAAGTATGACTCCAGAAGATGCATTTCTCAGAGTATTTCTATAGTCTGGAAGTGGAAAAAAGTCATTTAGCTTTAACTCCCAGTAGGTTTTGCACAATCTCTCAAGTGTGCTGCATTTGTAGAACCATATTATGCAACCTCATGGTATAAATGGGAAGGGTTAGCAGCACCATCTCCTGAGTACCATTGTTATTATTTATTATTTGTTTTGCAGTCATGTCAAGAGGACCGGGTTGAATTCAGGGCATCTTTCCTCCATATAAGCCAATACTAAAAGACAGCCCCTTGTCTCAGAATTTACAATCTAAATAGATAAAATAGACGGGGTTGTAGATAGAAAATATTGTCCTAAGTTTTCCAGTGAGGAACTGATTCACAGAAAAATATTAAGTTACTTGTCTAGGATCACACAGGAAATCTGGCAGATCTGGGAACTGAACCTCAGATCTCCTGTGTCCCAATCCAGTGCCTTAATCATAAGGAGTAATCTATTTAAAAAAATCTCTGAGTCAGCATCACCATCTCAGTTTCTTGCACTTTGTCCTTTGTATTCTGATTCATCTTGACTCCTATGAAGGGGAAAAAGATCTCACTCAATAATATTTGTGTTTGTTGTTGAAAGATGAGTAATTTCATAGGATAGGCTTATTTTTTCCTACAGTTTTGGATTCAATAGTATATTTTGAAATATGGCAGAATGTTGAAGAATAAATTTAGTTTTGAGCATTTGTGCATACTCGGCTGGGATTATGGGAAGTTTCAGGTGTATTGTGGAAGTGGAAGCAAAAATAAATATTCAACAATTAAATTCAATGGTAAATAAACAGTAACTCTACTAGGGTAGCTTGGATTGTACTATTAGGATTATTGTTCCTAGCATTGATTTTTTTTTAAAGTACCTAGAATAATTCTAATTGGCATTGACTGCCTGGTTATCCATAAATTTCCATTGTGAGGAGAATGTGATTTAGAGATGAAGAATTGTTTAAGTTTTTAGGATATTACTGTTTCAATTCTAACCCCCGCCTCAAATTAGTCATCTGATAACCAGAAAATAGAATGACTTGCTATGGTGCCAATGTGGAAATAAAATTTAGTAAGACACATGAAAATAAATCTGTCTTCATGAACATCACTTTCTTTCTCCAGCAGATGGACATTTCTCTAGAAATATAAAATAATTTCATGAAGTTTGTGGTTGAATTGCCTTTATTAGTTGATTTTGCATAGAATACGGCTACTAAGTGGACACAGTTCCTTTGAAAATAAAGTAATTGCAGGACAAAGTAAATGGCAAAACAACATATTGCTTTTGTTGCTTTCTTCACATGGACCATTTTAAAACTTATTTCTAAGGTCCTCACCAGAGTTGTGCATGAATAGCATAGATAGATACAGGCTGAACCTCTCTCATCCAGCACTCTTTGGTCCTCATGATTTTAGTTCTTCAGACATCCACTTATCATGGGTGTGGCCAAGTTTCCCACGGTCCCATAGAGTTTGTTTACAGCCGCCATTTCTGGCTTTCAGTGTTTGGTGTTGTTATTTAGCTCTAATTTGGTCTTCTAAGAGTCCAGTAAGCAATGGTAGTGCTGGTAATGCTGTTAGACAATATTAACCTCCCGTGGTTTGGAAAATTCTCTGGTTTGGCAAAAACAAAAACCATCTTCTTGGAGAAAATCATGTCATAGAAGTGGTGCGAAAGTTAAGTTTATATATGACGAGAGAATGAAAGATGATGGTATTATTTATGTAGCATCATGAATGTGACTTTTACAAGAAGTGATGTATGCCAAGTAAATAACAGACCACTGCTCCAAAGAGCTAACTGTCTATCATCAAGGTCAAGTATGAAACACAGGAGCAATATAGAATGTTGCACGTTGTTTATTGCTGAAATATGATGTGGATATAGATGAAGTGTGTCCACTTTGGAAAAAGATGGAAAGCAGTAGGCAAACACAGGTTGGTATGCTGTTCCAAATGTATGGACTGGTTTAAAGGAAGACAAGAGATTATACAAATTCCGAAGAGGGTGAAAGAGACAAAATGAATAGCTAGCACAGGTGTGTTGGCAAATTACTGGGCACTAGAAAACTAGTAGCGGAAGAGAAAGTTAGAGAAAACTTTGACAGTGAGAAGAAACTTATGCTTAATGTGCTTCCTAAGTTGATATTTATTGATCCAGATGCTATTTTTTTAAGTCATTATGCATGTATGGGTTTTTGCATGTAAAAAATTAATTCAGGTTTTAAAGTTGCGACCCATGCAACACTTCAGATTTCCAAGTGAACATTTGCAGAAATAACTGTCACTATAGGACATGAACTGCTTTCATGCAACTGCTAGGGTTTTTTGTGTGTGCGTACACTTGAGCAAAGTAAGTTCTTATTAGTCATTTTAAGAGGAAACAGATATCCTTTTCCCACCCAATTTGCTTGTCCTTCTTTCCCTGCAAAAAAATCTCTACTTACAGATGATGTTTATATATAAGCCAACATGTTTACTCAGTTTCACACTGATCCCAGTGTTTCCACCGTTCCCCCCATTCTTTCTCAAACCCAGGAGTCCCAGGGGTGGGGAACCTTTTTTGGGTACGGACCACTGAGCCACAGAAAAATCAGTCGGGGCCCTCTCACAAACCTGTGTCTCCCAGTAGACATCTTACTTTCAGCTGGGAGCATAGGTGAACCTTGTTCTCCAGACTTCAAATCTGGTGCAAATTGTACATATCAACAGAAGGGGTTTAAAACTTTTCTTGTAAGTATTTTCCCAAAGGATTCAATCTAGCTCATATGAAAGTCAATAGGCATTTTAGTCAGTAAGTGCATATAATTTTGTAAGTGTCACTTACTGTTGTTGTACTACTACATGTAATTTATCCCTTTCACACAAAGACCTTGAGTATTTTAATGGAGGTTTTAACTTTTAGTAAACCAATATGAAATCTATTTCCAAACATTTAAAAAAGTGCTATTAATACTAATCTTATGATCTAGTACATTTAGACATCTAATTTTTAAAACACTCTTGCCTTTTTAGTAAGTTTTTTCTTCTCTTTACAATTAGGTGTCATGATTTAATTTTTTTATTGCGTACAAGTTTGTTTTTAAAGTCAGACCCAATACATGATGTGTTATTTTCAAAGTTATTTCTATATAAATAGTGTTGATTTATAATACAAAATATAGGCAGTTGTATAAATAGCACAAGAAGACCTTTATTTTGGCTAGATGGATCTGCCAAAAGCATACAACTTAATAAATATGTCTAGTACATTTTAAATGGAATGTTTCAGGTTCTGTTACGTGATTAAAAACAATTTATTCACCTGTGGTACAAGGAAGAAGATACATCACTTCTGTAACTAATATTGAGAAAGACATTTGCTATATATTTCTAGAGCTGTACAGGTTTACAGATGTATGTCTGGTGTCACCCTTCTGTCGCTGTTGACCTAGATGCCTAAATAATTTCTTGTAAAATGAGTAAGTAATCTACTTCCTTCTCTCCTTGTCACTCTGTTATTTTCAGTTTATTCTGCAATTCTGTTAAATGTTAATACTGCTCTCCTTCTGTCAAATTTCAGACTTTAAGTAGAATCTATAAGAAGTTACAGATGCAAACTGCATAGATACAATTGGATTTCTGTATTCAGAACAGATAATAATCATTTGAGTTCAGATGTCAGTTTTTGTATGCATGTCAGAAAAATCCTAATAAAGCTGAAACCACAAACTCAAAATAGCAACATTTTATATTAACATAAGAAATTAAAAGAAAAGCCAAAGGAAAGAAAAAAGGAGAGGAGACTAATAAAAGGGAAAACAAAATTAACAACAACAGAAAAATTGGACATACAATTAAGACATAATTTTGTCATTCTCTTTTCAACAGCAAAACCAATGGCTTTTTATGCCCCAAACAGATTCCTTAGAAAATGGGCTGATTCTGGGGTACTACTTTATAAGGAGAAATGCTGAAATTTTGAGATATTTCCCTTTTCTGTGCTCTACATCCTTTCCTCCTTAGCAGCTGGAGGTACTGTAAATAGTGAAATACATGTGATTGAGCATTCAAATTGACGTTAACAGGTGTGTGTCTGTATAGCATGCCCTGAAATTGTTTTGGTTCAAAAGCATATTAGAATACCTATCTTCATAATTTGGCTTTGCTGCAATCATAAGCAGCATACATCTAGACTAAAATTTATTTTGTCTGCCACACTGACCTCGATTACTTATTTCTGGCTGCGGATACAAGATCGTTTATTTGGACCACATACATTATATTTGTATCCCATTTTATTCTGTTTTACGTTTTCAGTGTTAGGTATTTGCTGATTCAGTTTTACTTAATGACTTCTGGTGATGCTGGAAGTTTAACCGTGTGTCTGATCTCATGCATTGGACCAGCTGTTCACATCACATATCCTCATAACTGACAAGGGCAGTTCCCTTTGCTGTGAAATATTTGAAATCCAGCCCACACGTCCCTGTGTTTGTAATGTTATCAAGCTGTAACTGAGGATACATGCTTTTTTCTGCTTGAGCTAGAGTTACATTTTGCTATTTCTTTTTTGACTGACTAGATTCTTTTTCTTATTTCATTCGCCTCTATGTTTTTAGGAAGGAGTTCTCCCTTCCCACTCTGTGTCTAGCCCATGGGGCTGTCTGATCCACCCAATGACTTACGTTCAAAATGTGTTAGGGTGAAAACCAGATAAGGTACTTGAGCCTATCATTTGTCCTTTTAGTTTATTCCATTCCAAACAATCCTCCGGCTGCAAACTTCCCACCTCACTGGTACACAAGTGTCAATTATTTGCAGTGCCAACAATCCACTTAGAGCTTGATCTGATATTTCTTAAGCAGATCACCTTGGCTTCAGTGGCAGAGAAATATAGGATTTGGCACTTTAAAAGGTTTTTTCCCCCCTGTAAACCAGCTTCATTGGTTTATTCTGGAAACCAATCTATATTGATATCTTCTTTGAAACATTTAGTGAGTCTCCCGTGATTTGGAGGGAGGGGCCTCCTCATGATTCCCAGTTCCTCTGATGAGGCCTGAGCCTTTAATATTTACATTTCTAATATCCTGAGTCCCTGAAATTTTTCTGGGACTAACAAAAAAGGATGAAAGTGAATCAACTCAGTGAGAGAGAGTAAGGTTCCCTTCAAAGGAGTCCTGCAAGTATTTCAGCTGTCCCTAAATCTTCTGACTTGTTTTCTGGTACCAGGATTCAGAGCATAAAAACATTTGGATAAAAAATCAACACAGTCCCTTCAGGAAAGATTGTGGCTTTCATGATGTACCTATTATAATGAGTAAGGGGGTTTAGGGGTATATCTTTGCAGACTACCCACGTTGTGGGTTACAGCACATAGGATGGGGTCAGGGAGAGCACTCTCCATCACACCACAGCTCCTCCCATGCTGATAGATGGGATATAGTGGAACAGTATCAACTTTGTTCTGCCCAGTGTGCCATCCGATGCAGCTAGAACTGGTGCAGAGAGGGAAGGGGATCTGCTGCTATCACCCTTTACCAGGTGCAGATTACTTTCCCACAGAATAAAAAGAGAACAATGGTCTGAATTGCAACTTAGAGTCAAATTTTCACTCCTAGTCTGCTCCACATCAACTATACATTTCCCCCTTATCTCACCGTAAGATATGTTTTCTTTTCAAATGTTCAAAAAACAAAAAAGCTATTCAAGTATATTTTGCCAGTGCATGTAAAATCTAGATATGTTGATACATTTTAAACAATACTGTATAATTATTAATTCTACACACAAATTCTCAATAATTAATGTAGCCTTTTAAAATGCTTTGAAGTAGAGAAAATTAAGACTCCTGTTTGAGAATAACACTAATTAAATAAACTTTTACATAAAATGCATGGTCAAACAAGCCTTTCAGAATATTCTCTAACTGTTATGTACATGTGTTTCTCTGAAAAAAAGCCCCTGAGACATATTGAAGTTATAAGATTATTAAAATGCATTTCTTATGAGACAAGAAAACTTACCATATAAAATTGTCAGTAAAACATACAGTATCGTTGTCACATTAAATCTACATTTAGAAAGTTATTACAGGATGTTTGTTACGTTCTAATGCTATAGAAAGCTTGTAAGATATTATTTGTGAAATAGTGTTTGAGCACATAGCTGAAGTTCTTTCATAATACATAGGTGCAAGTGGGCAGCATTAAGGTTTTATGTCCAATGTTAATTTTGGTGTTTGCTGACTTTTGAATGCAACTTTGTCCTAGAATTGCCAGGTGTCCAGTTTTGAATCGGACAGTCCAGTATTTGAGCTTTCTGTTTGGGAAACAAATTGAGAAAATATAAATGTCCGGTATTTTCTAAATAAGATGTAATGTAGATTGTGATGTAATGTCAAGTTGTCTGGTATTTTTGTTGAAACCATCTGGCAACCCTACTTTGTCCTGTCAGTAAAGTCAAGTTAAAACCATAAAGCTCCAACAAAGGAACTGAAAGTATTGTATGAGTCCGCTGAGCTGGATTTGATTTAAATCAGTAATGTGGGTAAATGTGTGGACACAATGAAATTGATGAAAAAAATCCATCAGTAACAGCTGTCAGGAGACTCCTGTTCTTGTGCCTGTAGGGACTGGGTACAACTGGCCCTATGCCAGAGCAAGGAGACCTTTCAACTTCATGGACCTGCTACCTCATTCCTGTGACAGTGAACTGCAGAGGGCTTCCTCTGCTGCCTCAGGGCCATTCCTGTGCTTGAAGTACTAACGCAGGGGTGGGGAATCATTTTTAGGTTGGGGGCCACTAACCTAGGGTATGTCTAGACTACATGCCTCTGCTGACAGAGGCATGTAAATTAGACTACCCGACATAGTCAATGAAGTGGGGGATTTAAATATTCCCCGCTTCATTAAAATAAAAATAGCCACCGCGCTGTGCCGGCTCAGCTGATCGTTGGCACAGTGCAGCAGTCAAGACATGGATCGGTCGAGAGGGAACGCCTTTGTTGACCACTTCCTTATGCCTCGTGAAACGAGGTTTACAGGAGCGGTCGACAAAGGGATTCCCTGTCAACCGATTCGCATCTTGACTGCCACGCTGTACCAACAATCAGCTGAGCCAGAACAGCGCGGCGGCCATTTTTATTTTAATGAAGCGGGGGATATTTAAATCCCCACTTCATTGACTATGTCGGGTAGTCTAATTTACATGCCTCTGTCAGCAGAGGCATACCCCTATAGAAAAATCAGTTAGGGATCAAACATAAGTGGGAGGGAAAAAAAAGCCAAAACAAACAAACCCTCACTGATTTGACCCCTGACTGAGAAGGAAAAGGACATTCCTCACATTTCCCTCACACCAGAGCCTGCGGGGGCCCAGCCTAAGAGATTTTGTGTGCTCCATCCCTGCAGTGGGGAGGCTGGAGCGCCAGTGTAGCTCCCCAATCCGGCCCCCAAGCCTCACGATCCCTACCCCTGTATTAGATCATATACCCTCCCTCTTTCTCTATGATTTTGTAATGTGTACTCTCTCTGGAACTGAAGTGAGACCTCCAGAGGCTGTCATACATGTTTTTTGTTCACAGTTTAGTAAGCCCATGTTCAAATTTGGACTCTCTGCTTATCAGTCTCTTGTGCCCTTTTGTCCCAGTGATGGGATTTATAAACCTGCACTGAGACTGAAGCAGGGAGAGGCTGGAGCACTTCACAAAAGCTCCAACTCCAGGCACCGCCAAAAACTCTCTGGGGGTAAAGAAAGGTGCAGTACAAAGAGTACTCCGGAAGTGCAGGCAAGGAGGAAAGAAGGCATTCCCAAGAGGAGCGCCGCTTTGAGGCAGGAGGAGGAGAAGAAGCTGTTACTAAGGAGGCCTTGTTCGGAGTCTGGTTTTTTCCCCCCCTTTCCACATCACCCCATGGGTAGCAGAACCAAGTGTCCCTCACAACACTAGATTACCCTATACTTAGCCCTGGCATCAGCAGCACTTAGGGAGTTACCAACAAGGAAATGGACCTAAAGGGTCACAGGCACTTTGAACTAAAAGAGAGAGTAAAGCAGCAGGCCTGGACAACTAGATCCGCTGATTGAACAGACACTCATGCCACAGTCCCTTAAGAATAAATTTCTAATAATGAAAAATATACTTGTTCCCATGGTAACGTCTTTTATGGGGGGGGGGGAACAATGAATTAATATCTAAGCAGGCTGGAAACAATCTCTGAAATGAAAGTTGCAAGAACAACACATGTTAAATTTTACAGTTTCCATAAAGACGGAACCATAAGTGGTAGATTTAGAAATGTCAGTTTTAGAGATTAATCTGTGCTGCAAAATTTGGATCATATTGAAAATTTTCACAAATTTCAATTGATTTACATGTTTCAGTCCTATCCTCTCTCCAATGAATGGTAATCTACAATGTGGTTATCAAATAATATAGTTGTTAATAATTGCAGTTTTTATTTTTTTCATACATTTTTACATTAGCGTGCTGAGGAGAGGTGGATATATCATTTCAAACTATACTTGTATATAATTGTATTATTTGCTGAGGGCCTTGCAAAACTACCATAAAATTTATTACTTCAGGCACAAAAATTCTTCTCCCTTTCTTTACTATAATGTTTGTAAATTACCAAAAATATTTGTTCTGGCTCATCAAATAATTACGTGTCCTGAATAAGTGGGCAATATAGATTTTTGTTGGGCTAATTTACTACTTAGATTGGTTTTAACCCTAGAAAAATGTTGTTTGCATGGCTTTATCTGTTAAAAAGATATTGAAACTTGCTTTAAGAAGATAACAGGAGCTAATGGCAGGATATTTGTTTAAAGTTTTACATTAGTGCTGCTATAGCGGCAATTTCTTAGTGACATATAAAAGGAAGGAAAATAGCTGGAGGTGGGACAGAAAGCAGGCTGGCATGAAGAAGACTGTCTCCTTCTCACCCCTTGCAGATGATATAGCTTGCATCAGGATTTTGCTTAATGTGGAAGTTGTTCTCCTTGAATACTGAATCAGCTTACTCGGTAAATTCCAGACATGCTTAATTATCCTGCTCAATTTTCTGGAATAGGAGAACCAGGAGAGTCACCTGGATCCTTTGCACTCAGCAAATATATGTGCACAAGTTAGTAGGGCCCTTGCAGAGGAGAATCCTTTCCATCATTCAGCCTTATTGCTGTGTTGGAGTTTTGGGAATTTCAGTTGGGGTGCAGTCAGAAAAATGAACAGTTCCTGTGTCTTAGCAAGCTTAGTGAAAACTGGTGGTTAAGAGAATTATCACCAGAATGTTCAGAATTGAGGGCAAAATGTCAAATAAAAGTGGATTTGAGCCCTTGATCTCTTGATGCTAGTGATGGAATTAGCTATAAAATATGACTGTTCATTTACATTAAGAGCTATTGCTCTTTTATATGTCTCCCCAATGTATCCCTCACTGACGTACTTTGAATAAAATAATAAGCAAAAGATATTATCTTGAGTACTGAAGCTAATTTCTATCACTGGCTAATAACTTTTTATTGTTCTTCATTGAAGATCTTTTTTGAGGATGATGGTTAGGTAGAAGTAGTAATGAACAAGTAAGTCTTGCCATATTGTAAAATAATCAATAAAACTCTCCCAGTCAAGATTGCAATTCTGGTACAGATTAACATGACTGTTTTTCTTAATAGAAGACCATAAATGGAACAAATAATGATAATAGTAATCATGAGTCTGAGATTTAGTAAAAGTTTAGTTTTACTTTAAGGTGGATGAAGCTCTGGACTGAAGGAAACTTGAAAGCAGGATACTGTCGCATTTAAGAGTACCCCTGAATCAGGATTCCTCAAAGGCTGATTTTGCAATAGAAATGCTTGTAGTGACCTTCTAGTTTATCTGCATTCAGGATGCTTGCACAGATACCAGAAATGGATTCAGGATAAGGAGGGATTCTTGCGGATAATAAAAGAATGGTAAATGATGTATAACTCTTAGTTCTCTGAACATGGTAAGACAAATAATAATACTTTGCACTATTAGCACCTTTTATCTGAAGATCTCTACATGTTTTATAAACATTAGTTGTACTTCACAACTCTGGCAGGTAGTCAGGGAATGTTTTCCCCATTTTGAAGATGGCTTTCGGGAGCCATAGTTTAGCAAAAGAATTTGCCCAGTGCAATATAAGATGGCATGCAGCTCACAGATAGGAATCAGAACTGTGCTGTCTTGATTCCAGTCTCGGGTACTCTGCTCTGCTACTACAAAACCCTCCTAGTTTAGTAACACCTGGCAAGGTAGAACATAAGGAGTTCTTTTCTGCAGAAAAGTAAGGTACGGTAGCCTTATAGTTCTGGCCAGTCTTTACCAAGATGATATGTTATCCATTTCTTTCTGTCTCATGTTTGTACATATGTTACAAGAGTATCCTCAAATTGCAAAATTACATCTCTCAGTTTAATTATCATTAATCATGTCATTTCAGCCATAAAATAAACTCTAGCCCAGTGGTGGGCAACCTAGGCTGCATGCAGCCCACTGGGGCACCACCTGTGACCCACGGACCCTCTGTCTGCCTCCCTCCCCTACATGCCTCTCATGCAGTGGGGCACTAGATCCCCGCACTTCTTACTCCTCCCCCTGCCTCTCAGCACTTTTGGAGAACCACAAATCACCTGATCCACACTCCATCCCTGCTTCTCCCCCACCCTCCCAGAGCTTGAATGTGTCAAAACAGCTGTTAATGGCTGTTCAAGTATCTGGGAGGGAGGAGAAGGAGCGGGGTCAGAGCACAAATTAGCGCATTCGTGGCCCTTCCAAAGTGCTGTCATGGAAGGGGAAGAGTAGTTAGTGTGGTGTTCCAGTGCCCCAGTGAGAGAGAGGCACGTAGGGGAGGGGAGCAGACAGAGGATCTGCGAGCCATAGGTAGAACCCCAGTGGGCCATGGACTACTATGTCCTACTGAGATGAAAGGCCACTCATATGTCCCACTCACTATTCTTGGCTGCCCATGGCTTCTGTAGCTTCTTAATGCCATTGCCAGGCAAAATTATTCATTAGCTGACAAAGTATACAGTAATATATGTTTTATACAGTAATATATGTTAAAGAGGGAGAAGTTATTGATGTTTGAATTACAGGTATCAATTTCTGTTTGTTAGAAGAGCTGATCATATCAATAGGTTAATAAAGAGAAGCTCTTTTTTGCTGACGACTGTGCACTGATGGCACACGAGGAATCTGAACTCCGGCTTATTGTCAACAAGTTTGCTGAAGCCACTTGCCTTTTTGGTTTGACCATCAGCCTAGGAAAGACCAAGGTACTATTTCAGCCTGCTCCAGGATCTGCTGCTCTCCTCCCTTCAATCTCTATTGAAGGAACAGAGTTAAAAACAGTGGAGGAGTTTAAGTACCTCAGCAGTGTGATAGCCAATGATGGCTCCCTTGATAAGAAAGAAATCAATGCCAGGATCTGCAAAGCCAATCAGGCATTAGGACGTCTGAAAGCATGAGTGTTGAATCAGCATAATAGTCAACAGTCTGCTAAACTGAAAGTGTACAGGTCTGTAGTCTTGACCAGCCCTCCTGTATGGATGTGAAGCCTGGACCTTGTACAGAAAACATGTAAAACTACTGGAGTGCTTCCACACACGCAGCCTGAGGTCATTACTGCACATTCGATGGCAGGACAGAGTCACGAACTTGGAAGTCCTTGACAAAGCAGGAACCACAAGCATTGAAGCCATGATTCTGAAAGTCCAGCTTCATTGGACAGGGCATGTCATTCGAATGGAGGAGTCAATTATTCCTAAGCAATTCCTCTTTGGTGAACTCTCCCATGGCAAAAGGAATCAAGGTAGGCCTTGCAAGAGGTATAAAGACTGCGTAAAGGCCAACATTGCTCAGGCTAGATTAAAGCCAAAGCAGCTAGAGCAGCATGCAGAAGACCAAACAGGCTGGCATGCTCTCGTACGACACGCGTATGACAACTTTGAAGAGCAGCGACACATACACCTGATTGATGCTCGTGAGAGGAGAAAAGCAACAGTAGCAGCCACACCGACAGGGCCAGGACAATTCCTTTGCCCCCACTGTGAATGCCCATGCAGTTCAAGGCTTGGACTCCTCAGCCACATGCGAGTCCACAACCGATGAGCCTGTGCAAGCTCAAGACGTCATCGTCAGACATGACGGACTACCAACAACAAATTAAAAGACCCATAGAATTTAGTCAGATTTCCCTTGCAACTTGCCAGATCATAAAATGCAAGTTGGAAAATATAGAGTAGTATAGTATGAAAGGAGTATTCCCTGGACGGAGTTCAAATATTTTTTTTAATTCTGTGTGTTCTGAGGGATAATTTAACACACACTTTTAAAAAAGAGCAATGACCAGAACTGCATATTCCCCATATGGTAGAGATTTACTATTTGAACTACTCTTTGCAAACAAGGCACATTGACCTCAGTAGATTATCATTACTGATTTCAATTTTATATGATTTTACATCAGAACTAATGGCTTGTTTCCTGGTGATCTGTGGGAATTTTCAGAAACCAAATATATATTGGGTTTATATGGGTATGTACCGTATTCATGTGTCTTGGAAAACCAACTCCATAAGGAATATTGTAGTGTAAATTGTCTTGTGTTGATCTGTTCTGCATGATAGGCAAAGACTTTTATATAAAGATTTTAAGTGCATTAGATTGTGTGACATACCTCACAAATCTAGCACTTAGAGTCATGGTTGAATGCATGAACTTTGAGATCAAAGGTGCTGGACTAGGACCAGGTCTACATTACAAACTTTTGGAGGCATAGTTACGTCAGTTGGGATGTAAGAGGTGTGACCTTTGCCTGACATAGCTGTGCTGGCAAAAGCCCTTCATATAGACTCACTCACAATAGAAAATATAGTTTTGCCAGTATAACTTATTTGTTTGGGGTGAAGCTGGGGAAAAAAAAAATCATAGTTTTGATGGAATAAGCCGGGGTGGGGAACCTAAGGCCCGAGGGCTGGATGCAGCCCCAGCTTGCCTGGATCCAGCCCCTGAAGCTCAGGGCTCCCCTCCCAGCCTGCTCCTGCACTCTCCCTCCTGCTCAGACCCATGCCCCAAGCCTGCTTTCCAGCAGCCTCCTCCCATACACTGAACCCCTCATTTTTGGCCCCACCCCAGAGCCTAGGAGAGCCTACAAAATCTAGTAGCCTGGGCCCCCCTAGGCTATGTCACTTAGGGAGTTTTTTTGCTTCTCACTTTTGTTCGGCCCCCGACTGATTTTTCTGTGGTTTAGTGGCCCGCAGCCCAAAAAAGGTTCCTCACTCCTATAAGTTATGCTCATATAGGAACACTTTGCCAATGTTGTACAGCAGTACAGGGAAAATACTCCTAATATAGACCTAGATCACATCTGTCCATGATCTCCATTGAATATCTTCTACAGGAAACAGCATAGAAGTGTTTGAGAAAGGGAAAAGTTTGGAAAATCACTGTTTGAATGCAGGGCCTATGTTTTTAGAGCTCTAAGTATTGTACAATGAAACAACATTCTTTTCTCTATGTGAAAGGAATGATTGTATGCTCAGAGATTTGAAAGATTCATGACAGTCCTACTTGTGAAATCTATTTTGTTAAATAATAAGCGGGAGTGATTTTATTTTCATCTCTGAGGAGTCTCAAATCAGAATCCAAGAAAGGAGATAGGGGATTTCCAGTAGCTCAGAAGTATGATTGCACATGTCCTTGAAGAAGTTGGATCCATTTCAGAAACTGACTTTAACAAGACTGGGGCTTTCATTGGAAAATATTCTCTTCAGGTTTTAAAATGCTACAAAAATATTTTATTCCCTTACCCATTAGGAAATTGATGCTTTGTCTAACTGTCTTTTGTCTAAAGCTGCTTAACTAATCATTGTAGTCATAGTACTGGATCTGACTATATCTGTATATTTATTTATAGCACTACATCTTAAAAGGAAACACTGGATTTTTTTTACCCTTTTGCTTCCTTAGGATGTACTAAAAATATGAAGTTTCTTTTCAAAATAGCAGTTGGATCTGCTTTTTTATTAAGTCCTGTCTTCCCTGGTTTTGCATTTGGTATGTTGGTTGGGAATATCTCAGGAACATAGAGGAAGAGCTCTCAAACTTTCATTAAAGGAACATGCTATTGAATCTTTTCTGCCACCTACAGTTCATAAGTGTTTGCATGTTTGAAAATTCAGAGAAATAATATATCGTGAAATCAAACAAAATGTGAATAGAATAAAAGTACTGTATCAGATTAGTGGTCTCACTACTCAAGGACCTTGTTTCCAACGTTGTCCAATATCAGATACTTCAGAGAAAGAAACCCCATGAGGGATGTAAAAATGGTTAATATACTAACCGTGTAACCGATTACAGTTCAGTCAGTTATACCATTTAACATTGCCAGTGCTCCTAGAAGCTGCCAGCTCTGCAGGCTGCCGGCGCTACAGGCTTCTGGCGCCAGCAGCCCATGGTAGTTTAACTGCTAACTGGAACTGATATGCATCAGCTTATTGGTTAACTGCCTAAACTCTTCCATTCCTAAACCCCATAACTGACAATTACGGAATAACCTGCACAGGGAGCTTTTTTTCCAAAGCTGGCACTTAGCAGAACCCTGCAGAATGAAAGTTCATGTCCGTTATATATTTGTAATCTATTTTATTTAACTAGATATTCATCCCATATAAATGACTAATCCTTTTTTTTTAAACCTGCTAAGCTGTTGGCCTTGATATTATATGGCAGTGAGTTGCACAAGTGAATATATGCATTATATTAAACAAAAATAAAATAAAACAAATTTGTATACCCATATAAACAGTGTTTTCTTCTCAGATTTAATTTTTTGTGCCTTCTGGTTTCATTTGAATGATGCTTTGTTCCATTATGAGAGGGCAAACCGGTTCACCCCACTGCCCTTTTTATACTTTTTGTCATTTTATATAGGTCTATCATGCTATCTACTATTTGACTCTTCCATGTATTGTAAAGCATTTGTACATTACATGAGCCAAATTCAGAGTAATAGATAAGGTGAAGTTACACCATCAGTAAATAGATGTGAGTCTAAGCTGATAGTAGGCTGGAAGATGTGTGTTACACCAATTTAGTCTCATTCTGACCTTTGAATTTGGTTCCCATATGTGCACCTGTTAGTTAGGAGGTTCTTCTGCTCTGTTGGTAATATGGAACAGTCAAATTTCCTTACAGGTTCCTGATGATGTATAATAATTTTCTTCTCTCTTTGTCTTTCTAGCTATATCTCCTGCATTCAGGGTGAAAGTTTGATTTGTAATGAAGTCCAAATATAACAGTGTTCTTTTTTATTAGGGATGTTGATTAATTGCAGTTAACTCATGCAATTAACTAAAAAAAAGTCACAATTAATCTCAATTTTAATCACATTGTTGGAATTTATTAAATATTTTGGATGTTTTTCTACAATTTCAAATACATTGATTTCAACCACAATACAAAGTATATATTACTCACTTTATATTATTTTTATTACAAATATTTACACTGTAAAATGATAAAATGAATAGTATTATGCAATTCACCTCATACAAGTACTGTAGTGGAATCTCTTTACTATGAAAGTGAAGTTTACAAATGCAGATTTTTTTATTACATAAATGTGCTCAGTCACAAAACAATGTAAAACTTTAGAGCCTATAATTCCTCTTGGTCCTACTTCTTGTTCATCCTGTGATTCCAATAAACAAGAGTGTTTACTTTTGCAGGAGATGATACTGCTTGCTTCTTGATTTTAATGTCACCTGAAAGTGAGAACAGGTATTCACATGACATTGTGCTAGCTGGCATCACAATATATTTATATGTTAGATGCTCTAAGGATTCATATGACCCTTCATAATTTAACTACCATTCCAGAGGACATGCATCCATGCTGGAGACAGGCTCTGCTTGATAAGGATCCAAAGCAGAGCAGACCAATGAATGTTCCCTTTCATCATCTGAGTTGGATGCCACCAGCAAAAAATTGAGTTTCTTTTTTGGTGGTTTGGGTTCTGTAGTTTCTGCATCAGAGTGCTGCTCTTTTAATATTTCTGAAATCATTTCATCCTCTCACATATTTAGAACTAAGATGATAATCTCCTCAGGGCATAGATGGATATTTGTAGTTCTTTGAATGCTTGCTCACATTGATTCCAGTAAGGAGTGTGCACACCATGTGTTTGGTCATTGGAAACTATTTCCCTTAGCAGCTCCCATTGGGTCAGCTGGGGAGCCCCCTGGAGTGGCGGCATTGGAACAGTGCTTAGCTTGCTGACTGCAAGTCTCCCTTAGCTTACCAGTTCGTTATTCAAGTTCCCTTTCCCTTCTTCTTTATTTTCTTAAATATTGTAATTAGGTATTGTCCACATCCCCTTTCCTGGTTTGGGCTTTGGGATATGCTCAAAGCCCAAGGTTTCAAGTCTTATGATGTATGCTGGAGGCCTATGCCTAGTAGCGAACCCCCATGACTCGTGCCTGGGGAAGACACATCAATTTGAACACTGCAGGATCTGTAAGGCTTTCAAGCCTAGGACCAGTAAAGAATACCCCAGAAGCTGTATTTCATCCAGCGGCCCCAGACTGGACTCATTGTGGAGCACCTTGGCATCAATCCAGGACATGGTGCCGAGGAAGGACTCTAGTGCTAGAGACCCTTGTCACCCAAGGTCACTGGTACCACAGCCTGGAACAGCATCATGACACTGCTCCACATCCCCAGCACCTCAAAAGTGCCCCAAGATTGTGGACAGAGGGTGCTCTTCCTAGAGAGTTCCAGGATCCTCAGGAAAGACCTTGCTGTGCCAGAGAGAGGACTCTGTGCCCAGGCAGCAGGATCTCAGGCTCTCAACTCCAGCATCCCAGCAGACACCATTGAGTCAAGCTCTTGGTGACTCTCCAGCGAGGCACTGCTAGATGGAGGTGTTAGATCCCCTACACCCAAGACACTTTGAGGCAGATAAAGACTTATAGAGCTCACCAAATCTCAGCTCCCAGCTGCCAGAGAAAAGCCTCCGGCAATGTCTAGGTGGGTTCAGTTGAAGGGCAAGCCCAAAATGATGCAGTGCTCTCCCATCCCAGACTGACACTGAGTATGGCACTAATCCAGGTGTCTGTCGCAGCATCACTCTGACACCAGGACATGAGTGCCTGACATTGAGAGTGTTGATCTGTTTCCCTGATAGTGGTTCAGGTCACCTTTGCAGAATGGGCACTGAGGTGCAGGACTAATGCATGATAACCACTCACTGGAACCAGAGACATGGCATCAGTCATGGTTTCAGGATAGTCGGCACTGATCCTCAACATAATCTTTGAGTCACTGATCTCTAACATCCTCATAGCACTGGCCCCCCTACATAAAAATCATCAGCACCGCCATGGTTGTCACCGTTGGGAATCATCCAATTTGGAAGCCACCTCTGCTTACTCGTGGCACAATACACACCACTAGATTAGGCGCTGCCAGAATTGACAGCAGTCTGCTACCCACAGTGGCCACCTTCCCCCACCCCCATGCAGTGACTCTTCTGGGTCCCCTAGTCTTGTCATTTAAGCCCAGGATACCCCTTCCAGAGTCTCCAGGTCAGTAATTTCTGGTTGCTCTCCCTCCCAGTTCCCAAGGGTTAGACTTACCCCTTGGGTTACTGATGTGACCATCTCCAGACTCACCCCTCATCCCTCAGAGGACTCATCACCAGGAGACATCAGACTGGGCTAGCAGAGGATCCTAATTAGGCCCAGGACTGACCGTGGCAGTTCTGAGACCAGGAGGACCTGATACCCCGGCCCCCATCAACCACTTAGTCGTCGTCACCAGACAAGGCTGTTGCAGGGACTTCTGCCTCATGTTTTCTGCCCCCCCACACACACCGACCATAGGGGACATCGGGATCTGCTCCATCGCATTTCATGGAACACGAGTCTTTCAGTGGAGAAAATGGCCAAATCTAAGGACTCAGTGGTTGATATCCTCACCCCAGAAGGCCCATCCAGGGCAGTGTCCGCTGTTATAAAAACTATACAAACCAATAACAAAACTCTTTGGTAGACCTCATCCTCCATCCCACCCACTGCCAGGGAGTAAAAAGAAAATAATTTGTCCTCTCTAAGTGATATGAATTTTTATTCTTCCACCCACAGCTTTGTTCTCTTGTAGTCTTGGTTGGTAACAAAAAGGAGTACCAGGGGCAAGAGGCACTGACCCCAATGGCCAAGGAGGTAAAGTATATGGACTTCTTTGGGAGGAAAATCTATGCAGCAGGGAGCCTACAGATGAGGCTAGCCAATCAGCAGGCTATCCTCAGCAGGAGCAATTTCAACTCCTGGGACTCTGGCCAAATTCAAGGAATTGCTCCCCATGGAGGCAAGCCACCCTAGTATTCCATCCAGGAGAGATGGGATGCTCTGGGTTTGCTAACCTTATGGTAAGCCATTTACTGAAGGGCATGGAGAACTTATATCCACATTTACAACCACCAATTCCTGCTTTGGACCTGAAATTGGTCCTCTGCAGATTAATGGTAGCCCCATTTAAACCTCTTGCAACATGTTCACTTCTCTACCTCTCATGGAAAGTGGCATTTTTGGTAAGTGGTCTTTCATTACGACAGGGTGCAACTCAGATCCTACCCAACACCATCACAGATGGTAAGAAGGAACCGAAAGGGGGTCAGGTTGACTGGGTCATATATTGAACACCATGAATGCACCACTTCAGCATGCTCCCCAGCTGACCCAACAGAAGTTGCTAAGGGAAGAAGTTTTCAATGACCATGCATACGGTATATTTATGCCTGATTGGAATGGATGTGAAGAACACATCTTGAAGAACAACAGTTATGGAAAGGTGAGTAGCTGTCTTTTGTATCTTTTTACAAGGTGGAGCTCATTGCTAATGTTCATTCAATAATAATCTTTCAATAAATTGCCCAGCATGTCTGCTGATAAACTTGCTATGTTCAGTATAACTCTAGAAAAGGAAACAGTTGTTATGACTGAGTAGGCATAGATAACTGTGTTTTGTTTGGTCTGCCATAATAGTCACCCAAAGCATGTGGTGCATGAATAAGACATGGCACAATCAAGTTCCGTATTAATCATGTTTTCATGTTCACCATTGAAAACATTTCTTTAAATCAGCACAGCTGTTTCTCTGGTATTTTTTTATACAAAAAAATCTGGCGGAGTGAACACACAGTCATCTCTGGTGTGTGTGGCATTATCTGTTTAGTCTACAAGCTGCTGGGGTAGGGCCTGTATCGTCTGTGCTTTTTTCAGTGCCAAGTACACTGTTGACATTTAACCAATAATATATAATAATTATGCTAAAGAGCCTATATTCAAAGAATGGTAGTTAGGTTGCAAAGTCAAGTAGTCAACATTTAGAAAATACCAGACGACCTTAATTCTGCCCCCTGGTTCATCCAACCTATTCATAAAATGAGAGAGGATCCTGTGGAAAAAAAATAGCATGTGATCATGTAATTAAGAATGGTACCATGCAGCAGTGACTCTCAGCCTGTTTCGGGAGTCTGATTTGTCTTTCATGCCCTCAGGTTTTACTTCATGTAAAAACTATTTGCTTACCAAATCAGACACAGAAATACAATTGTTACAGTCCTCTAAAATTACAAATTGCTTCTTTTTCATTGTTACAATATGATTATCAAAGAAATCAATTGGAAGATTATACTTACATTACAGTGTATAGTATTTAGAGCACTATAAACAAGTTGTATGAAATTTTAGTTTTGTCCTGTTTTCACTACTGCTTTTTATGTAACCTGTTGTAAAATTAGGCAAATATCTAGAAGAGTAGATGTCCACCCCCCGGAAGACTTCTTCATACACCTAAGTGTTACAGATACCCTGGTTGAATACCACTGTCATATGGTATACACACAAGGAGATATATATATATATATGATTGTATTTTCTGGGTCTTGGCGGCAAAGTCTTCCTCCCTTTGTTATAGTCAGTCTGACTATTCCCATGTATCTTAATACATTTTGTGATGCTGCTGCTGCTTTGGTGGTAGGGTCATCCCAACCTCAGAGCGTTTGTATGTTCTTAGTTATTTTGGAAGGTTGCCAATATTTTCCTGAAAGCACAAGCAAGAGATGAGAAATGGTGACTTTTAGCAGTTTATTTTTCAGAAAAAGCTGAAATTCATGTTTTCATGGGACAAAGAAAAGGCGCTTCTGTAGCCTTTGGGCATTCACCCTGCAGAACATCAAAAGGTTGCTACAAACAAAGGCGGTGGGTGGGGGGACGGGGGACAGGGGGGCAGGAGAGAGGATTCCTAAGGAAAAGGTCGCAAAAAAAAAAAATTGAAAGTGTTAGTCAACTCAGTCATTACCAGCTCTCCCTTTACTGCGTTTTGACAATGAGGGTGTGTCTACATTGCATCCAGAGCTCAAAATAAGCTACATAATTTAAGCTACACAAATTGCGTAGCTTATTTCTAATTAATTTTGAAATAGCTTATTTTGAAATTTGTTGCTGTCTACACAAACCTTATTTCAAAATAAATAACTATTTTGAAACGTCCCTTACTCCTCGTGGAATGAGGTTTACAGGGATGTCGGAATAGCAAGCTCATTATATTTTGAAAGCTAATGACACACTGGTAATTAATGTAACTGTGAAATATATGTATTAACACTACATAAGGAATTATGGACACCCACTGATTTTACACTTTAAAGTCTGTGATCAAGCAAAGGGAGAAACAGGAGGGACAGGACACAGTAGCTGTCTACCTGTCTGCAATGTAAATGAAACATTATAAATTGAAAGCATTATAAATTGAAGCCCCATTCACATACAAATCAGCAGGGTGATAGAAAGTCGAAGGGAAGGCAAAACCAGGAGAGGCCATCTTGATTGGAGACAAAAAAAGGAAGAGTTTTAGGAAATATAAGCAGAAGCAAAATACATAGGTAACAGTCTGCTGTTAACCTTTGAAAGCTGGATCCCCTAGTCTGCAGGGCTAGGTATGCTGGTAACTTGTTGTAAGTAAGAAAGCTGCTTAGGCAAAGATTATAACTTGCTAAGATTAAGTATTAGCCACTAGAAAGTGTATTTTATGTTTTGTTTTGTTTGTATTTAAACTTCTTTCTCTTTCTTTTGCTTAGTATCACTGATCTGTTCTTTGCCAATAAACTTATTCTTGGTTTTTTTGGGTTTTTACAAAAATTGTGCAGTAAGGTAAAGTGAAGTGAGCCTTCAGTAACCTGGTGCATACTCTGTCTCTTCAGAGGCAGCAAAGTTAATATTTTTTTGTGAGAGGGTCTGGACTCTGCAGGGGTACAGACATCTCTGGAGACCTGGGGTGCACTGATTGTTAGGCAAGGTTTAGAATGGCAGAGTTTTGGAAAGTTTGCTGACAAGGCAGACAGGCTGGTGTATCGGGAGCAGACACATGGTTTAGCAATGGCAGTGCTCTCACTCTTGCTAGAGGAGACAGCTAAAACTGGCTAACAATTCTGGGTGTCCTAGGCATGATGTACACATATATGAGTGGGAATATGTATATAGTTACCATTCATGATTTTTTTTTGAGTGGATATTAAACATTAAAAAGAAGGTATGGTTGCATTATATCTCAATATTTAAAATATCTAAATCGAGGTCGGCAACCTTTGGCATGTGGCCCATTAGGGTAATTTGCTGATGGGCTGCAAGTCATTTTGCTTACATTGAGTGTCCACAGGCACACACGTTCTCCATCTCCCATGCACACACGTGCAGCTCCCAGTGGCCACAGTTTACCTCTGTCAGCAAACCAGAGCTGTGGGAAGTGGTGACCAGCATGGCCCTGCGTTCCGCGCCACTTCCCGCAGCTCCCATTGGCCAGGAGCAGCCAACCGTGGCCTCTGGGAGCTGTGGGGTCATTTGTGGCCTACCAGCGGATTACCCTGATGGGCTGCATGACACAGGATGCTGACCTGTGCAGGTTTTTAGAGAAGGATCTCAAGATGTAGATGGTGCAGTTGGATATTTAAAATATGCAGGCTGTTATTTCCTTTCTCTTACCACATGTCCTCAGATGGAACTAAGGGTGGTGGTGGGGGGAAGAATCTCTTTTCCTCATGGAAAAATCTACTTAAAAGGTTTAAACACTTAAAAAAAATCTAGGAAACCCATTCTTGGAATGATGGTTGTCAGTGGCCAGGTTAGTGAAAGAACGCAGTATGACTTGTTTTTTTAAAAAGAGTTCAGGAATCAGTGAACTGATATAGTACTGTACTTGATTTTATGCTTGGTTATCTCATCACTGACAGAATTGTATATGACTGTTTTATGTATTTTTTTAAATTTATTTAAAGTGATACTCACACACAGTAGGCAAACTTAAGCACTCGTTAGATAAATCACTTTCAAAGTACAGAGTGACTGCAGTGAAGTCTGTACTGGATGAACATTTAAATCTTTACTCATATGGATTAAAGAATATATTCCACTGACATCTGTAACTAATCATATCTAAAGCTGCACGGTATGTAATGAGAAGCTTGGTATTAGTCACATTAGTGCACATGGCACAATTCACATGCTTGGAGTAAAGAAAAGAGTTGTTTGAAATTCACGCCCTAATGAAAGCTCCCGAGTCATCCTGCATCCTAAGATTTAATAAATCACCTGTTGCTATACCTACATAGACCCAGATAAATAATATTAGTGATAGTTGGGTAACTTCATTATCTTCTAAATAACCACCCAAAACCCTGGAGGGGAAAAAAAATCACAGTGCATTCTCTCTGTGCTTTATATTATGTGTATGGAGGGCTAGAGTCTTAGCTATACAGGTTAAACCTCTCAGATCTAGGACTGTCTGGTCCGGCAACGCTTGTGGCCCAGTTGGACCATGGATGTTGCTGGACCAAAGAGCCCTGGCATGTGGCCAGTGGCCCCTGGGAAGCCGCAGTCTGGGGATCCCTGACCAGGCTGGCAGTGGCTGGGGATCCTCAGGTCTCTTGGCTATACCAGGAGCAGTGGGGCCAGAGGGCAGCCATGGACCTCTGGGGCCATGGTTCCCTAGCCAGGTTGGAAGCAAGTAGGGATAGGAGGCTGGGAGGCCAGCGGCAGGGAACCTCCCCGGTCCAGCAAAATACCCCATTCTGAACCAGTCAGGCCCTGATGGTGCTGGACCCAGAAGGTCCAATTTGTACTTGTGAAACCCCACTAACTTAAATGAAGTGACATAGGTGTAAATGGGAACAGAATTTAACCAAATGTTAAATGTTTGATATTCAGATTCTTTTTTCCCCCAAAGATCTTTTGAACAAAGCCTGCTACAAAGCTAGAGTCTACTGCTCTCTCCTAACCTGAAACCCTTCTCAGAACTATGCCCACAACTTGGCAATGTGCTTGACAGATGGAATGATATGGTCTGCACTAGCTCAAGCCCAAAGAATGTCATGCTCCCTGGGAAAGTACAGGCAGTCCCCGGGTTACGTACAAGATAGGGACTGTAGGTTTGTTCTTAAGTTGAATCTGAATGTAAGTCGGAACTGGCATCCAGATTCAGCCGCTGAACTTAAGAACCCCAGGCATCCCCAAGTCAGCTGCTGCTGAAACTGATCAGCAGCTGATTCCAGGAAGCCCGGGGCAGAGCAACTCTCGGCAGCGGCTGAATCAGGACTCCTGGGGCAGAGTAGCTGGGGTGCTGCCGGGTTGGTCCAGTAGCACCAAGGAGCGGTGCTGTGGGACCAACCGGCAGCGCCCCACCTGCTCTACCACAGGCCCCGGTCTTTGCTCTACATCTCCCTGGTCTGCTGAGGGGGGCACTAGCTGCGTCCCCCCCAGCAGACCAGGGAGACGCTGAGCAAAGCGGCGGAGGACCCGGGGCCGGACCTGCGGCGCTTCCAGCTGATCTGGAAGCGGCCGCGGGTCAGGCCCCGGGTCCTGCGCCGCTTTGGTCCCCGTCTCCCTGGTCTGCTGGCTCCCGCAGCAGACCAGGGAGACGGGGAGCAGCTTTTCTCGCCCCGGAGGAGGCGGGCGGCGGGACCAGGCGTCCCGCCGCTCCAGTCCTCCGGGGCGAGAAAATCCCCGTTCGTATGTGCGGATCTGACATAACTCGGGGACTGCCTGTACATTTACACTTGAAGTTTGTACTAACATAGAACAAGTAACACAGAATTTTGACATACAACAGTTAACATTTCTCTCCTGTCTATGCTCCCTAATTGTACACACATGCCTGATGACAATACGACTTGGGATGTACAGGTTAAATCTCTCTAGTCCAGCACCCTTGGGACCTTACCGGTGCCGAACCAGAGAATTTGCCATATGAGATCAGAGAGGGAGGTCATACCCATCCAGAAGCAGATGCTATTGCTATCTGGAAGCTGGCTCCTGCAGACTTCTACAAGTCAACAGCTGCCAACTGCCGCTTTCCCTCCAGTTTTCTCCCCTCTTTAGGAGTGTCCCTTCCAGAATCCTTGCTCTGCTAGGCTCCCTAGGGAGCTCTCTGTCTCTAGGCTGCCTATTTTAGGAGCCCATTTTCTGCTTCAGTCCACTTCTTATGAGCTTTCTCTTTCCCAAGGAGTGCCTCCTCTGACTGAGCTTGGCTGAGCTGTACTAGGTTCATGAGCTGTTAATCAGTCACCTGGGCAGCCATTTACCCCCTGCCTTCAGAAGGCCGTCATAGAAAGACTGGGGCCCTAGTCTCCCTTACAGGGTCAGTGGTGGAATGTGCATTTGGTCAACTGAAGGCAAGACAGCACCGCCTACTGGCCTGTTCAGATGCCACTGTGTTATTGATGCATGCTGCACAGATATGTGGGGATAAGAGAGAGAACTTTTATCAGGATTGGGTAGAAGATAATGTTGGTTTATGGGTCTCAAACCGGAAAGCGTGCACCTTGGTAACCAGGTCCAAGAGAGGAAGGGAAGTAAGGGATGCCTTGGTGTGCCCACATCCTTACTTTGCAGTGGGAAATGTGACAGTGTGGTGTTTTATGAAGTGCTTTTGTAGCTGAGTCTGTCCCAGGATATTAGAGAAACATGATGAGTGAGGTAATATCTTTTTTCGGACCAACAGAAGTTGATCCGATAAAAGAAAGTATGTAACCCACCTGGTTCCTCTACTGTGGAGTTATGCAGGTCACCTGAACTACATATAACTATTTACATATTCTTAACCTGTAATTATTAAAAACTTTGGTTTGAACTTCCTGTCTCTTTATTGTTTCCCAAACACTTGACTAATTTGTGCTTCTTAATGATCAACTAGTAACATATTAGGCAGGGAATTCCCTTTAGGCATCTCCATTCAAGAGCTGTTCTAGTGCTGAGTAGAAGTGTCACAGGCTATCTAGAATACAGACTTTAAATGTGAGAGTTTGTTTTTAAGGGGAGTTGCAGAGAGTCCAATGTAATAAATAAAGCTATAAGTTTTTAGTATCAGAGATAATGCTAGACTAGCGCAGCTAACTCTAAATTTATTCCGAAGTGGTTTCGGCAAGGTGGGCTTTGGGGAAAAATTACACATTTGTTTTTATACATTAATAACAAGTATTTCTACTGCACTCGTACCTGTAGCGTCTGGCTGCTTTATGGTAAACAACAAATGTGGCTCTAAACTTTCCTTCCTTTCATCTGCCCATCCCCGTAGCATGGCAAAGCTGATTAACTGGGTAAACTTTCTATAGTGCCTTTATGGCCTCTAATCTCAGGCTTTGGAGTATTGTCAGAAAAGGGAAATTTGAGATGAGCTCTCTGTCCTTCAGCCTTGTAAAGGTCCATGCAAGGAAACTGCTGATCTCAGCTGCATGGAGGAGGTGGCCAGTTAGGCAAGTCCCAGAGTCACCATTTAGTGGCTACAGATTAGTGGTATCCAACACCTAGAACTTAATCTCAGATGTGAATAGAAGCCCAGAACAGAGAGCTGTTTTGTTCTCGAAGGATGTGTCTAGACTACAGGGTTTTTTTGAAAAAACTCCGCCTGTGTCTAGACTGCAGCTGCATTCTTTCAAAAGTAAATCAAAAGAATTCAGCAGTTTTTTCGATCGCAGTAAACTGCATTTTATGAGGAATAACGCCTTTTTAAGAAAGAATACTATCGAAAAAAGGTGGTATTGAATGCAAACTATGCTTTTTTGAAAGAGAGCATCTAGACTCTCTTTTGGAAAAGCAGCTTGCTTTTTCGAAAAATCTTCTTGTAGTCTAGATGCTCACTTTCGAAAGAGGCTTGTAGTCAGGGGCAGATGAGGATTTTGCGGGGCCCAGGGCAGCACAATTTCGCAGGGCCCCTCCTTTGACACGGCGCATGCGCTGTGGCACCACGGCGCATGTGCGGGGCTTCTTGAAGCACAGGGCCCGGGGCGGCCGCCCCGCTCGCTCTGCCCTATATCTGCCCCTGCTTGTAGTCTAGACGTAGCTCTAGTGTCCTAATAGACTCAAAAATGTACTTTCTGCATTTTGTACTTGCTTAACCTTCTCAGCAGTCCCCACCGGTAAGCAACTGCAAGTAAAATTCATGGATAATAATGGTAAAGTCTGTATCAGAGAAGAAAGAACAGACTCCTGACCAACCACAGATAAAACCAGGTTCTCTGGACAAAAGCCGTCTTGCGTCACTCCACTGTCAATAATCCCCAATGTTTCTAGTGAAATTTTATTAAACCTTTTAGTGAAGCCAAACAGGGGTGGGTCTGTGTGTGTGTGTGTGTGTGTGTGGGGGGGGGGTCTGTGTGTGTGTGTGTGTGTGTGTGTATTCAGGCTGCCTTAATAAGGTTGAAAGGTAATCATTGAATGAGCAGGGAGTGTGAGGACTGAGAAAGGGCAACAATAGAATTGAAATAAAAACGGTATTCTCTTTGATCTGCTGTCCTTCCTCAGGTGAGTTTTTAAGATTGTAAGCTCCGTCAGGCAGATGCTGTCTCTCACTCTGTGTTTGTGCGCTTTTATGGAAAAATGTACAAAGTGTTGTGGGGATGGGGGAGAAGAGAGCTACATTGCTTAGGACATCTAGGCACTAATAAAACACAAATAATACTGTTTGTATAAAATGATCAATGTTGACTACAACTTCATCACTTAGGGCATGTCTACACAGCAAAGTTATTTCGAAATAACAGCTGTTGTTTCAAAATAACTTTAGCAGCGCCTACACAGCCAAACCGCTATTTTGAAATTAAATCGAAATAGCGAAGGGCTTATTTCGAAATTGGTAAACCTCATTCCACAAGGAATAGCACCAATTTCTAAATTGCTATTTCAAAATAAGCATTGTGTAAATGCTTATTTCAAAATACGGGGCCTCCGTTCCTTCCCTCCCTTCCCGGAGCTCTTAAAGGGGTTGACTCTGGCCACAGTGCCTGTGTCAGCTCCAAGCTTGCCAGCCCAGAGCCAGCAGTCGCTGCACCTGACCCAGCATGAGCCAGGTAGCCAGTGCCAGCCAGCCCTCCACCGCTCCCCGGGACCAGTCTGCCAGCTCCTAGGAGCCTGTCTGATCCAGTGTGGAGATCAGGGACCTAATTCAGGTTTGGGCGGATGCCTCCAATGTCCATGATCTCCACACTAAACGGAGGAATGCAACCGTCTACAGGCAGATGACTGCCAGCCTGGCCATCAAAGGCCACGTGTGAACCCAGGAGCAGGTTCGCATGAAAATAAAGGAGCTGCAGAATGCCTATGCCAAGGCCATAGGGGGCAGCTCCCAACTAGGGGCAGACTTAGCTCCTGACCTTATTTTGATGCCATGGACCACATCCTGGGCGACAGGATGGTCCGTGCCCCCCTAGAGCTTGCTGCCTCCTGCTGCTCCAGCCTCTGCTGCCTCCCCAGCTACTGCTCCTCCTCCCACTCCTTCCCACCCTCCCCACAGCCCCAGGGACGCCGAGGCCCTCACACCCATGGTGCTGGGAGACAGTTGGGCCAGCGAGGCCCTGAGCTGCTCCTCCCCTTGCCTCCCCCACCAGCTCCCTCCTCCCAGGTTTCCCCCTCCTCCCTCCCATCTTTCCTCCTTCCCTCTCCCACCTTCTTTCCCCACTCTCACCTCAGTTTCATCCCCCCACCACCTCAGTTTTGTTCAATAAACAGGCTTTGTTGTAATGAACATGTGTCTTTTATTGTACAGCAGGAAGGGGGGTTAGGGAGGGGTAAGTGGAAGGACATGAGGGAGGAATAAGGCACAAGCCCCCAGTGGGGCACACCAGGGAGACTGTTACTGCCTGCAGAATGTTCTGCCAGGCTCACAGCAACACGTCCAGGAGAAGCACCAGAGTGCCCAGGGGTGGCTCTGGCTCCATGCTGCTGAGTGCTGTGGTGTCCTGAGTGAAGGCAACCACAGCACGCAGAGAAAAAAGTGCTTTGCCGTCCCTCAGTGAGGTAGGCAAGCAAGCAGGGAAACCTTAGAACCGGCTGTCTGGGGAGGGAGGTGTCCCTTTAAGCACAGGTCTCAGATAGCCTCAGGCAGCAGCCACACAAGGTAACTCCTGATCTGATGCCCTGCCAGAACTGATTCCAGCTGGCCCTAAATGCAATTCAGTGTCCTATCAGTGTGGACGCACTATTTCAAAATAGCAAAACGCTATTTCGAAATGCATTTTGTGTCTAGACGCGTTATTTCGAAATAAGCTATTTCGAAATAATGCTGTAGTGTAGACATACCCTTACAGTTTTGCTACTTGTTTTACATAAGCAGATAATTTTTTTATTTTTGTTAGTATTGGCATCCTTTTTATGAAATGTTTTGTAAGATCTTTTCTCTCTGCCTTGCCTGCACCAATGGAGTTTTACTAGATTAGATGGCAGCATGCCATCTTTCTTATTAAAGAAAGCCTTTTCCCCAAATAAACATGTTTCTTGTTATTCCATGTTGCCTTCTACTTATCATTTACTTTCCATTATAAAACTACAATCTATAATATTAAAAATAATACACAGACAGATGTTTATCAGAGGTTGAACAGGGTTTTATTGTACTGACTCTCATATTTGTGGTTTATATTTCTTTAATCTCTAGTGAAGTGTGCTTCCTTCTCCTGCCTGTCCCTTCCCCCCAGTATCCATACACCAGTTGATGGTGATCTGGTAAACAGATTTCCTTTCAAGCCTTTAAGTGTAGACATGTGAAGAGGTAAGAAGAACTCAATATCTCTTAATGGTGTCTCCTTTAAAAATGAGTTCTTATTTGAGAAACTGGCAGTGGAACCAACCTTTCATCTTCAGACCTAGATTGAACAGGTGTCCTGCTGTACTGGGACTGTCCTAGTGCCTGGATGATTCTAATGAAGCAAGATGCCCCTTCTCCCACCCTCCAGTTACATTACCCCTACAGAATATCTGGTCACCCTCTTCTGGCTGCTTCTATCGCAGCAGCTGCTGTTAACGTCAGTGGGCTTTGGATTAGACCTTTTTATGATTGTGTCCAAGTTATTGTGTTAAGATTTCATCATGTGTATTGCTACCTCACTTTACAAAGGCAGTTTTAGTCAATATCATTCACATATGCTTATATTGTTTTATTTGAGTCAATAGAACAGAATTATTCCCTGGGTCAGATCTATTACATAAAGAGCTATGACTGACATGCATCATAACACTGGTCTAAAATACTATCTTTTTTTCCCAGTTAGATACTTCCTCTCCCTACCCCCACCTTTGGCCTGCCGCTGGACTTACATTTATAAAAGCAAACAGCATTTAGCTACAATTAAAAATGCCCTACAGTAAATGAGATGACAAAACAATAGGAGTGCTGTTTATATATGTGAAGTCAAGTGCGAGGGAAGTCTAAAAGCATTAAGTGTACTGCCAGGGTGGGATTGTCTGGTTGAATAGATATAGCAGGTGTAGCATAAGCATTAATTAAGCAGGTGTAAATAAAGCAGACCTTGCATTTCACAGTTTAACATTCTGTAATCAGAGTAGGTATTGCCAGTTTCTGGGCCAAATTATTCCATGATGTTGTTATTGAAATCTTACATTTCACATATTATGTTTTTTTTTAATGTTAATTGTGTTCACAAGCTCAGAGTTGTATTAGTGGAGTGTGTGCAGTGTCACAGTCATACACACACATCTGTCTTGAGTGTGAGAGATGGTATACATACATATTTTAAACACATACTTAATACATGTAAATATATATAAAATACATATATGTAAAATTATGTAATTCACACAACAGTGTTCTTGTCCCCTACATCAAACATAAGGTTCCATCATTAAGAAATATGTTTGTTCAAAAAGAAAATGTTAATTAACAGTACGTTGGCTAATGTTGGTTTTTTTTTTTTTTTTTTTTTGTAATTGTGTTCTAGGAAAATATAACCAGTCATCATTACAGAAAGAGCTAATCTTTTAATCTTTAGCTGCCTAGCATTTGCTCGCCTCAGGTTTAACTAAAGAGAGAGCCCTGTCTGACCAACCTACTAATTGCCATGTGAAAATGAAGAGAAGAAATCTAGTAGTATCTTAGAAAGTTATTTATTAAAGAATGATGGTGTTGACTTGTGTATAGAATCAGAACTCTTACCCACCTCCTTCACACTGAAAGGGGTTCTCTGATGTGGTATTAAGCCTATTTGTCTACTCTGGACTGGCCCAAGTTTCCCTGTCAGTTGAAGTGTCTCCAAGTGGCTCAGTATAGACTTCTGTACTTACTAACACATTCTCACAAAGCTCCAAAAAGTTTTCTTCAGTGAGTCGAGTTTGATCCATGCTGTGCTAAGATGAAGTGTTCTGTTCTGTTGCTACTTAAAGGGCACACTGTTGAGATGTGTATTTGGTGCTCAAATTATTTTAGGCTTTTGAATCTTAGCGTGTACGTTGGAGGTCTCTAATAATACACAAGTTGACTATTGAAAACATTTTACTACATTTGGCTGAATTATTTAATTCAAGGCTACTCAACATGCGGCCTATGGCCCATTTGTTTGTGACCCGTGGTGCAGTTTGGGTTTACATGGGGCTTACCATACGGCCCAGAGGTAGGAGCCAAAACAAAAAAGTAGTCAATATAATGCTCTTCTGTTGATATGTATTTTAGTAGTTAAATTCCTGGATTATCATTGCTCATTAAAAGTGCTGTCATATGGGTGGAAATCGGGAAAATATTGCATGTTATTAATATCAGCAGAACTGACTTAAATGGGGTCTGTGTGTGTTGTGTAGTCTTGCCTTAATTTTTGTATTCATTCCAGTCAGTGTGACAGAAGCTATTTGCATATATTTGAATATGTATATGCAACCACACTTAGGGTATGTCTAAACTACATGGCTCTGTCGATGGAGCCATGTAGATTTGTTGTTTTGGGAAAGTCAAATGAAGCCGCGGTTTAAATGATCGTGGCTTCATTTAAATTTACATGGCTGCCGCGCTGAGCCGACAAACAGCTGATCGGCTGTTTGTCCGCTCAGCGCGCTAGTCTGGACGCTCCCCTGCCGGCATCAAAGCCCTTTGTCAGCAGCCCCGGTAAACCTCGTCCCACGAGGAATAACGGGGCTGCCGACAAAGGGCTTTGATGTCGGCAGGGGAGCGTCCAGACTAGCGCGCTGAGGGACAAACAGCTGATCAGCTGTTTGTCAGCTCAGCGCGGCAGCCATGTAAATGTAAATGAAGCCGCGATCATTTAAATCGCGGCTTCATTTGACTTTGCCTATGTGTCCAATGTACATGCCTCTGACGACAGAGGCATGTAGTCTAGACACAGGCTTAAGTTGTAGCCCTCAGCATGTGCTGCAAGTATCATTGTGGCCCTGGGGCTTCCAAAGTTGATTTAATTTATATAGGACCTATTTTACAAAATCTTACTTGTGTCAGAAGTCCCTTTTGATTTAATCATAGAATACTAGGACTGAAAGGGACCTCGAGAGGTCATTGAGTCCAGTCCCCTGACCTCATGGCAGGACCAAACACTGTCTAGACCATCCCTGACAGACATCCATCCAACCTACTTTTAAATATCTCCAGAGATGGAGATTCCACAACCTCCCCGGGCAATTTATTCCAGTGTCTGACTACCCTGACAGTTAAGAACTTTTTCCTAATGTCCAACCTAAACCTCCCTTGCTGCAGTTTAAGCCCATTGCTTCTATCCTCAGAGGCCAAGATGAACAAGTTTTCTCCCTCCTCCTTATGGCACCCTTTTAGATACATGAAAACTGCTATCATGTCCCCCCTCAATCTTCTCTTTTCTAAACTAAACAAACTCAGTTTTTTCAGCTTTCCTTCATATGTCATGTTCTCTAGACCTTTAATCATTCTTGTTGCTCTTCTCTGGACCCTCTCCAATTTCTCCATATCTTTCTTGAAATGCGGTGCCCAGAACTGGACACAATACTCCAACTGAGGCCTAACTAGTGCAGAGTAGAGAAGAAGAATGACTTCTCTTGTCTTGCTCACAACACACCTGTTAATGCATCCCAGAATCATGTTTGCTTTTTTTGCAACAGCATCACACTGCTGATGCATATTCAACTTGTGGTCCACTATAACCCCTAGATCTCTTTCTGCCGTACTCCTTTCTAGACAGTCGCTTCCCATTCTGTGTGTGTGAAACTGATTGTTCCTTCCTAAGTGGAGCACTTTGCATTTGTCTTTATAAAAATTCATCCTGTTTACCTCAGACCATTTCGCCAATTTGTCCAGATAATTTTGAATTATGACCCTATCCTCTAGATTAGTTGCAACCTCTCCCAGCTTGGTATCATCTGCAAACTTAATAAGCGTACTTTCTATGCCAATATCTAAATCGTTGATGAAGATATTGAACAGAGCCGGTCCCAAAACAGAACCCTGTGGAACCTCACTTGTTATACCTTTCCAGCAGGATTGTGAACCATTAATAACTACTCTCTGAGTACGCTTATCCAGCCAGTTATGCACCCACCTTATACTAGCCCCATCTAATTTGTATTTGCCTAGTTTATTGATAAGAATATCATGCGAGACCGTCTCAAACGCCTTACTAAAGTCTAGGTATACCACATCCACCGCTTCTCCCTTATCCACAAGACTCGTTATCCTATCAAAGAAAGAAGCTGAATTCTTTAGTGGAGCTGATTCAGTCATATCAGTTTTTATTGTGTTAACTTTCACTGTGACTACCGTGTATCAAGTCTGTGTGTACATGCACATTGATGATCCCTCTTTCTTCCCTCTCCTAGTTTTCTTTAAAAGAAGACACAGCAAACTATGACAACTTTGGGAAATTATATTATAAATCCTAGCAAGGTGTTTTGGCTTGGGTGATACTAGTATTAGATACAAGTTGGTTTCCTGTGGGTGATACTAGCATTAGGGCATTGACTCTGCTGCTTCACAGTATCCTAATGTGGCTAATAGAAAACTCTTCTTGGAGAGGGATCAGCATACTGGTTTGACACCAACCCAAAGGGGCAGGGCCGGACTGAGGCATGGGCGAGCCAACCCATGGGGGGCACCTGATGGCAGCAGTAAGGGGTGCATGGTATCCTTTACAGCTGCCATCAGGCACTGCACATCCAGCTCCTGCAGCGCTCGCTTCGCGGCACCGGCCAGCAGCACCCTTCCCCCCATGGCTGTGGGGCCCTGCACGGCCCAGCGCGCGTGCCAACAGTTCTGCCCAGGCCGGGCTGGGCTGCGCATGCGCCGTGCACCCCAGGGACAGGCCCTGGGCTGCACACCAGTGGTCGTGGCCGACCCGCGCATGCGCTTTGTGCCCCGGGGGCAGGCCCCGGGCTGCACGCCAGCAGCCATGGCTGGCCCGTGCATGCGCCGTGCGCCCTGTGGGTGAGCCCACGCACCCTGGGCGGGGCGGGCCTGCGTCCCATGGGCGGGCTCGCACATGTGCCGTGTGCCCGAGAGCAGCGCCGCACATCCGGGCCCAGTGCACCTAAAGGGGTGGTGGGGGAGATGAAGGAAGGGCCAGGCAGTGTCCCCTTGAAGAATTCAGGAAAGGAGTGGCACCCTGACTGCCTTTTCTTCAGAACACAGAACTGTTGACTTGCTTGGGGGCTGGAGTGGCGGTGGGGAGGAGAGAAGGACATGGTCATAAATCTCACAAGAACAGCTATCTGTGCCTATGAAATTGTTAGCCTTTCAGTTTAGGCATTGGATGTGAATTCAGGTCTGTTAGGGATGGGCTAAAAATACAAACCCTAAATTCTTATTTAGGCTGACCTGGTGGCATCCATATACTAACCTCTGGTAATGCATTAATTGGTTAGTTAATATTCAGCACTTTGAAAACTGTGAAGAAGTACTAAGTATAATTTATTTATTGTTTGTATCCCTTACTGAAGTTCCATGTATGGTGGCAATTAATGTAAAATAATTTAATAATTGGCTTTAATTGATTTGAACTGCTATCATGCTTGAGTTTTTTATATAGTAGTGGGAGATATAGAAAGTTTCTTAATAAATTTTAGCATGAAGATATTAAAAGTGTTGAACCAAAGTAGCAGCCCAGATATGCTAATCTCCAGCAACCTTGTGTTTGATATTGTTCTTCCAACCAGAAGTGGTGTATCTCTTAGCACACTTTTTGCATTTTTATGTTAATTTTTATAGAATTTCCACCATATATTCTGTTGCATTTTTCAATTAAAATATCTGCAAAATCTGAATACTTTTGGAATTATTTTTCTGCTCTTGTAATCTGCCAGAGTAGCTTTTCTCCCCTCATCTCACAGCTATGCTGGAGATGTACTGCATGGTTGTATTTGTCATGAAAATGGATTCTAAGGTGCTGCAACTATAACATGTTAATATTGATGCAGATTTTTTAGTTGCTTTTGCAAATATGCAGATAATGGCCCTCGAAGTTTCAAAAGATTGCTCTGTTTACCAATGGCTTTGCAAGACGTACTTTAGTAAGAGGGGGAAAGATTATCAAATCTCAAATTAGCCTTTACTCTTGAACAATAGGGCAAGGGAAGAAAATGATTGCCTTGCATTTTTTGTGCAGTCAAAATATTATGGCGTGAGAGTGAAATAAAATTGAAGCTGAATCATGAGATCCTTATTTAGTCAAAATGCCTAGTTATTTACTGGAGTAAGGTCTTCAAAATTGAACCACTGTAAGTAACATGTAAAAATCTAAGTGCAGAGCAAGTTGGTGCAGAGAGGTGGTAGTAACATTTCCATATAGTAGTACCGTGTGTTTGCTATTATATGTCTAAAAATGTATTGGGTACTCTTTATGTTTCATATGGTATAGCTTCCAAAACACTTCCATTTAGGCAGAGGGTTCTGTAGGAAAAGTTTTTACCATTCTCTTCTCACCATTCATACTTCCCCTTCTTTGCACTGGCCATTGTTTCTGTCACACCAGATATACCGGCAAGTGCTTGGAGCTGTTTGAAGTTCACTCTAGGGATATGATTATTGTTCCTTCTTATGTTCACAGTGGATCCAATGCAAGCTGTATTGAGGTCAATGTAGAGATTCCCATTGACTTCATTGGGAGTTGGATATGGTTCAGTTTCTTAAGTGAGAGGGTTCCCAGATCACTTCAGAGTTATGCAGAGTCAGTATTTTGGCTCTCCCAGATTTTAGCCCTAGAGAAGCTTTGAATACTGAAAAAATCCACTTAAAATAATATACTTCTGAGTGTTTTTAATGTTGATATTAATGAGACACTTCTATTTCAGTCCTGCTACTTCCCCTTTGATTGCATATTAATTCCTAGAATCAGAATACCCCAGAAGAATATTGTTGGAATTCTGAAAGACTGATTCTTTTGAATTATACCTCGCTTAGAAATAGATACAGGCAGTCCCCGGGTTACGTACAAGATAGGGACTATAGGTTTGTTCTTAAGTTGAATTTGTATGTAAGTCGGAACTGGCTCCAGATTCAGCTGCTGCCACTGAAACTGACCAGGGGCTGACTACAGGAAGCCGGAGGCAGAGTTGCTCTGCCCCAGCTTCCTGGAATCAGCCTAATCAGTTTCAACAGCTGCTGAATCTGGAGCCTGGGACAGAACAGCTGGGGCGCTGCCTGGTAGGTTCCCAGAAGACCAACCCGGCAGCACTGCAGCTGCTCTACCCGAGGCGTCCCGCAACAAAAGCCTGGTCTGCTGGGGGGGGGGGGGACTAGCTGCGCCCCCTCCCCCCCCAGCAGACCAGGGAGACCCGAGCAAAGCTGCACAGGCGGCGGGATGCCGCCTGTGCGGCTTTGCTCCTGTCTCCCTGGTCTGCTGGGGGGGTTCAGCAAAGCTGCTGGACCCCCCCCCCCCAGCAGACCAGGGACACCCGAGCAAAGCCGCCGCCTGGGCGGCTTTGCTCCTGTCCCCCTGGTCTGCTGGGGGGGTCCATCAAAGCCACTGGACCCCCCCCAGCAGATCAGGGGGACAGGAGCAAAGCCGCCCAGGCGGCGGGGGTCCCGCTGCCTGGGCGGCTTTGCTCCCGGGCAAACGAGCAAAGCCGCCCAGGCGGCGGCTTTGCTCGGGTGTCCCTGGTCTGCTGGGGGGGTCCAGCGGCTTTGCTGGACCCCCCCAGCAGACCAGGGAGACCAGGAGAAGCTTTTCTCGCCCCGGAGGACACGGGTGGCGACGTGCCGCCCATAAGCTCCGGGGCAAGAAAAGTCCCGTTCGTAAGTGCGGATCCGACATAAGTCGGATCCGCGTAAGTTGGGGACTGCCTGTACTTCCTATCTCCTCTGTGATGCATCTAGAGAATATTTGCCATGGAAATACGTCTAGTGAGAGAAATTGTATTAATGAATGAAAACATTTTTTTCAATTAAAACTTAAATATTTACTATTGGGCTTCATTCCTTGATAATTTTTCCCCTTTCGCCTGAAAACAAAACATTTAAACTTTTAGAACAAGGACCTAGTGATGACTGTGGAAGGAAAGAATTGCATTCATATTAGTAAAATGTATAAAAAATAAATGACTTGAGAGAACAGAATGGCTTTCAACTTTTCTGGAAAGGGCAAGAAAAACAATTCCAAGGAGACCATAAGACAGCCCTGAAATGAGTTTGTACAGTGGTTAAAAATCTTGTAAATGCTGTTGCTGTGGAATAATAGGACAGTACAATGTGGGGTAGCAAAAACAATAAGCCCTGGTCTATACCAGGGGTGGCAAAAACAATAATCCCTTATTTTAAAATAACAAGTGGAGCGTCCACACTACTGAGCCAGGTGCGGCTACCAAGCGGCTGGTTATTTTGAACTAACAACTCCTGCTTTCCACAAAGAATAATACTTATTCTTAAATAGTTATTTTGGAACAGCGGTAGTGAGGACGCTCCATTGCTACAATTTTGAAATAACTATTCCCCAGAGTCATTCAAATTAATTACTCCCCAGTATTTCTTGGGGCTCTAAGTTGAGGTAGTGCATCCACATTAAGGGAGCCTGCCTTGGACTAATTTTGAGACTTCCCTGTAGTAGGGACACGCTATTTTGAAATAGTTATTTTGGGAATTATTATTTTGAAATAAATTCCTAGTGTAGAAGTGCAATAAGTGTAGAGGTTAAAGGAGAAAATAACATTAAAAGTTTACTGTGTCTCAGGGCTGTTTGGCTTCAGGGCAATGGAATTTTCATTATCAGCATTAAGATTCATGGCACATCCTTAGTATTCACAAACACTGTTCATGGATAGATTAATACAGTTTGAGAGATAAACCAAGTTATCTCAAGGGCATCCACAGAGGCTCCCAGGTCCTTACTATTACCTCTACTAGACAGAAACCCTTGTCTCTCCCACTCCTGACTGGAATGTTTTTGGCTACATTGTGAGTTCCCAGCAAGTCAGGCAGCCTAACTAGCCAGCCTCTGCATTTTTGCTTCTCTCCTGTTGCATACAAATGGCTTTTCATCATTTTGTTCCAGGATCTTTCCATGTATCAAAGATACTGACTGGTCTATACTTTCCTGGGTCTTCTTTATTTCCCTTTTTAATTATAGGTACTGTATTTTCACTTCTCCAGTTCTCTGGAACCCCACCTGTCCCCCACCATTTCTCACAGTGAGATGCTACCAGTTCCAAGATTGTATCAACTAGCTCCTTACATATCCTGGGATGAATTTCATCAGGCCCTTGTTGACTTAGCTAGCCTATATTAGATGTATTTAAGTATTCTCTAACCTATCTTTCCCTGTTCTGCCTTGCATTTCTTCCCTCTTGTTGTCAATGTTAATTGAGTATCTGTTTACAATTAACTGTTAGTAAAGACTGAAGCAAAAGGCAGTGAAGACATAATCTGAGTTAAGATACTGATGCCTCTAAGGGTGATCCCCTATGCCTTGCATGTTGGCTGGATGATGTGGGGAGAAGCTTGCATAGCCATTACTTGTGCGGTCACTGCTCCTGCTATATGTGTTCTTTAGAGGAAGGAGTTCAGTGTCTAGGGCTGTTAGCCTGGTACCTTTCACAATGGAGCGAAAGGCAAAGGGATAAAAAGGAACTTGAGGAAGAAAAGTTTTGTCCCTAAGATTTATAGTGCTTAAGGCATAGACCTTCCATTGTGAAAAGAATCTGCTTTGGTGAAAAAGTAAAGAGTAGGCAGACTGCTCGGTAAGCCTCACTGATTAGTGAGAAAATCATGCTGTCTTTGGCACACTGCCACAGTTGAGATCACCAGAGACACTTGAGTAGAAGCTTCCTCAGTATAAATGAGAGGAGGCTGCTGACAGGATGTTCTCTGTCAGAGGTCCTTGATTTTGGAACTTATTTTTCCTCCCCTCTCCCTGCATGGTCTTCCAGAGCTAATATTTGTTAACTTTCTAGGCAAACTGCAAATACCCTTGTTAGTGCTATATTTATGGGTGCTAGCAAGAGTTTGCAGGAGCAAGTCTTTGAGGAGAATGGAGTATATGTAGATCCTTCATGTAGACCAGGGATAAGGATGTTAAATATCGGTTAATTGACTAGTCGAGTAGTAGATGGAATTTCCCTTGAAAAGTTGATAGGCACATCCGCATTCCTCTTTTGACATGTGCAAGAGCCCCAGCAGGGATCAGCTTCCTCTGCATTTCAAAGGGGGCAGTCCCGCACAGCTGAGCCCAGGCCCCTTTGAAGTATCCCCTTTCTCCCCCCTTTGCTGCCTCTATTTTATAGAGGCAGCAAGAGGGGGAGAGTCGACTATCTATCCAATTAAGTTTTTGCTTATCCGATAGTCAGCTAGTCAACTAGTCCTTAACATTCTTAACCGGGGTAGGCAATAATTTCTGTAGGATGGCCACTTCACCAGAGTTGATGGTAGTTGTGTAGTAGCGGGCCTTAGGTAGAAGGGGCAGGGCCTCAGGGCCAAGGGGTGGTTCCCTCAAGTCTAGGCCCTCTAAACACTTCGTTTGGAGGGGAGGGGAGACTTTGTGGGTTTCCCCATTGGTTGGGGAGCATGGGAAGTCACCACTACCCCCGCCTGGGGTGCATGGTGCCCAGAGGGAACCACCAGACATTTTGAACACCTGGCGCGCACATCTGATCAGGGGAGGAGACTTCAAATGCTCCCATCCCGGGTCTTGATTGACCTGGGGTGGGGGCACATCAGGGCAGGCTGTAGGCCAGATCAAACAGCTTGGCAGGCCAGATTCAACCCGCAGGCCATACTTGCCCACCCTCGATGTAGACTATTGACTGAATTGTATCCCTAGAATTGTTTGCACGTCTCCTCTGGATTTCAGTGGGAGTTGCATACACATTCATGAATTTATCTCTTACCAGTATTCCCGGTAAGCTGTGTGCTTATGTGGCTGCTCAGGAGCTGATTAGCAAAGCTCCCACAGCTAGGCTCTTTGTTTCTACTGTTGGTGCACATTTGCAGATGATTCAGTGCACATAGAAATGTATTCCACACATGAATGGAAAAAATCTGCACGTGGATGGAAAAGATTAAAGGGAATATTGGCCCTAACTGTTCTAAGATTAATTTGATGAGTGGGGCTTTAGTGGCACAAACCTTAATGGCATTACTGTAATGTGTATGTGTGCATAGAAGAGCCCTGTCTTAATTTTCTAATATATAATTTATAGATATAATGTCAAAAACACTGCATGTTAAAAGAACATTAAGGTTACAAAGTCAAGCACTGAAAAATGGAGTTATGCCAAAATTAAGACTGTCTACTTTTGTAAATGCATTGTGATACAGTCTTTAAATACATGATCACATATTATTTGTTCCTCATTTAAGGGAAATCAGCTATTTCTTTGTAGTATACATAATTTAGAAATCTAGACCCCTGCTCTAATCCTTCATTCAAAATTAAATTAGTTTTGGAAATTTACTAGCCATGACAGTTGCAAAACAGTAGGGCATCTGGGAGTTCCACGTACGGACAGTGAGTTTGTAATTGTAACTAGAGTGGCAGTTGGGAAGGTGGGAAAAGGAATAATTCTACAGGACTGGACAGGCTTTGGGGAGATTATAGACTATGCTACCTCTTTAAAAAATTGATGCCATTTTACATCATGTAAGTCTGATGGTCAGACCTGGTGGTCAAAAATTTATCTTGTACAATCGATCATTATTCACTAGTTGCAGTTATTAATGAGAATGGCACATCCATTATTATAGCCCCATATCTGCAACTAAATTTGTTTCACTAGTTGTAATATCTGGCACTATAGCAGCATTGTACAATGAAAGAGAAAAATAAGCACTGATTACATGACAGCTTTTGTTATGCTTTTTCAGAGTGCAAATTCACCTGCACCAGTGGTAAATGCTTGTATCTTGGTTCGCTGATTTGTAACCAACAGAATGACTGTGGGGATAATAGTGATGAAGAGAACTGTCTACTTGTAACAGAGCATCCACCTCCAGGCATCTTCAGCTGTAAGTACTTACCTTTTGTGTGTATATTGTTCACACCGGTACTTCAGAATTTACCTTTATGATTAACAGTTTGCTTTACAGTATGTTTTAGGGAAGTGCAGGATGAAATGGGAATTAAAGGTTGTTCCCCAACAGTGATTTGCAATTTGCTTTCTGTAGGCAATAGTTTCCTTCATTCAGAAAGTTTCTAACTCTGGAAAGTGATGCCATCTTTTTTCAGTACTACAGCTATTCATATAACTAAGTTATTGCCACTTGTTGAGAAAGTTTTGTTTCAAAAATATATAATCTGCATTCCTTCATTTACCATATTCCAATTTCCAGGGCTTAATTTGTCTGTACGTAGAAATTGTTTTATGCCATAGTTCTTCCTGTTAAATTATTTATATTCTAAAAGCAGTACCTGCTTTCTGACTATACTGCATATGTTTGCATCTGTGTAAAATATTTCAATTTTCCATTCTTTAACATATAATACTCTCTTTGCACAGAATTGTAGAAGCTCATTGAAATCTGTGTGTATTTCATGTTGAATGGCGCACCCTGAGATGTGGTGTTATATTTTAATGCTTTTTCATGTTTTGGCATTGAAAATTGTTTGGCTGCATATCTGTAGTGCATACAGAGCCATAGCATTTTCAACACCATTACAGAAAGCTACCTATACATCAGTGGAATGGGGAAGCTAGCACATTTTCTTAATGACTTGATCCTGTTATACAGTATTGGTTAATCTACTTCAATCCTGGTTGAGAGGATGGATTAAGGACAGCCATTTGTAATCATTTTATTAAACACACAATTCTTACCACACGTCAAACTCTAATTACTGTGTGCAGACTGCAGTGGCTGGTGCAAATCAGATGGTTATATGTGGTACTTGGTATGCTTCTATAAATCCAAGGTTTTGTATGTTTAAAATTACATCCCATAACTTGCACTAATATTAAAGTCACATGTGAGGACATTTATACAAATGTGGACCTATGGACTGTATTATTAAGCAGCTTTTCACTTGCCTTAGGTACTAACTCTTGAGAGTCAGCTTGCAAGAAGTTATATCGAAGAGCCTTAGGAAAGCCAAAGATGATAAAAGATGGACTTGAGGGTTGGATGCAGCCGTGGCTACATATGCAGCACTTGGTTTATATGATACATCATTATATTACATAATTTGAAGCTCTTGAGACAGACTTGCTCTAGGACAGGAATAATGTGCAGCAAGAACGTTGCTGTAATACAGAGGCTCTCAGCCTTCCTAAACTACTTTCAGTAGTCTGATTTGTCTTAATTACTTGCTTACAAAATTAGACATAAAAATATAAATGTCAGAGAACACCATTATTAAAAAATTGCTTACTTTCTCATTTTTACCACATAACTATAAATTAATTGAAATACAAATATTGTACATACATATCAGTGTATAATATATAGAGCAGTATAAACAAGTCATTATTTGTATGACATTTTAGTTTGTGCTGCCTTTCCTAATGCTTTTTATGTACACTGTTGTAAAAGTAGACAAAATCTGGATGAGCTGATGGACCCTCTGGAAGACTTCTTCGTAACCTTGGACGCACATGTACCCCTGGTTCAGAACCATTGAATTTGTTGTTTCCTCCTTCAGTAATACTAGTAGAGTTAGTATTTTAGCTCAGAAGGTCTATGTGTTTGGAGCAGAAGGTCAAAATATATGTTTCTCAGCCTATGTTTATACAGTCTCATCTTGGCATTCAAGAGCACTAGGTATATATGGACACAGATTTGTTACAGGAGGCCAAATTTTGAAGTTGTGAGGAGGCAAAAGGTACCACTGTGGGTACCTTTGTGAGTTTCCAGGTACAATTCAAAGGGTTAGCTGTAACCTATGGTTTGATCCATGGTATGCAATACACGACTATTTTTTCCATGCAGTATTGCTCAGGCTCCATCATTACTCTGGAATTTGCTGCCTGCTTGGTCTCTCAAATTCAGGATCTATTAACTTTCTCATCACACTTTAAGGCCTGATTCTATTCCCCGGCATTTGGAGGAAGATGGTTTGT